>NC_056688.1:59367500-59967500 GCF_018350215.1 Panthera leo | reverse complement strand
TGCTGGCAATTCTTATTATGACGATTTATTAGCATTTGATACACTAGCTTGCTCAGGGAAATACTCAAATGACTGTTGGAGAGTCCCCACCTGTATCAGGGTACATTCATTCAACCCTCACTCTTTTCTAAGTACCTATATGATCACTGTGCTAAGCTCTTTAAGGAAAAATAATGATGTGAAAGTGGTCACAATCAGACATCTATCACCAAAATTCTCCACAGGAAAAAATTATGCTCAGATTATGTATATTCCTGACTTCTTCTATTACCTCTTTAATCATAACGTTCCTAGAGGAAGGTTAACATCTTTGACTCTATTCACTGCCAGAGTGCTTAAGGAAGAGTACACTATCTGAACACTGCCCTTAGCTTGTTCTTCAAAGCTTAGCCTAAGAGATGACCCCTCTGGAACATCTTTCCCAACCAGGGAGACAATGCTGAATACAAATGCCAAATATAAGGGCACCTGGGTGGCTCAGTTGGTTGAACGTCCAACTTTGGCCCAGGTCATGATCCCATGCTTCATGGGTTCGAGCCCCGCATCAGGCTCTGTGCTGACAGGCTCAGAGCCTGGAGCCTGCTTCAGATTCTGTGTCTCCCTCTCTCTCTGCCCCTCCCCTACTCTCTTTGTCTCCCAAAAATAAACATTAAAAAAAAATTTTTTTATGCCAAATATAAATATTTCTTCTGCAAACATTTTCTATGACATGTACCTTTATGTACATTTTAACTACTTGTGTTACATGTCTTACTTTATTTAGTCTTAAGTTTCTCAAAGAGTTTGTCTTTACTACATTATATACCTCTGGATTTACACAGTACTTAGCTTAAAGCTTCATATCCTAATGGAATCTTAATCTCACTTTGTCACTTTGTAATTTTGAGGCATCAAGCAAACCACCAAAAGACCTCATGTCTTTCTTACTCAGTAAAGTGGACAGTGATTTCCTGTCCAAAGATAGGAAAATGTATTGAAGAGTCATATATATATATATATATATATATATATATATATATATATATATATATATGGCTATATATATATATATATATATATATATATATGGCACATACCAAACTATGGAATTGTCTGTAATCATTAAAAACATTAGGCAGATCTGCATGGACTAAAAAAAGAAAGATGTCCAAAATAAATCCCTAAAGGTCTTAAAATATGTCAAGTTAGGGGCGCGTGGGTGGCTCAGTCAGTTAAGCATCTAACTTCGGCTCAGGTCATGATCTCACGGTTTGTGGGTTCGAGCCCTGTGTCGGACTCTGTGCTGACACCTCAGGGCCTAGAGCCTGCTTTGGATTCTGTGTCTCCCTCTCTCTCTGCCCCTTCCCCTGCTTGCACTCTGTCTCTCTCCCTCTCTTTCCCAAAAATAAATAAACATTAAACATTTAAAAAAAAAAAAAAAAAAAAAAGAATGTCAAGTTTGATCACATCTTTGGAACAAAACTGTATGCATCTGCAAGCGTACTGAAAAAGGTCTAGAAAAATACACACTATTAACAACGGTTATCTCTGGGAAAAGGAGTAAGCTGGTTTTTGTTTGTTCTGTGGAACAAGTGGTTGGCAGAAGAGGTATAAAAAGAAGGGCTGTTGGGGCACCTGGGTGGCTCAGTCGGTTGGGCCTGACTCCAGCTCAGGTCATGATCTCATGATTCGTGAGTTCGAGCCCCACATCAGCTTGCTGCTGTCAGCACAGAGCCTGCTTTGGATCCTCTGTCCCCATCTCTCTGCCCCTCCCCTGCTTGCGTGCTCTCTCTCAAAAATAAACATTTAAAAATAAAAAAAGGAAGGGCTTTTACTTTCCATTTTATTTCTGTATTTGAATTTTATTATTCATGTATTAATTTTGAAAATTTAAAAAGTTGTGTATAGAAAAATATCTATAGCATTTTGACAAAAAAAACACAAAAAATAAACTATAGCTTCATGTTTGTAAAAGTTGAATTTGCATGTAAATGTACACATGCACACATGTTCAAAAGAAAATCTGAAAGATGAGAGACAAGAAGATACAAACAGGTTTTTGGGGGAGGTGGTACTGGAATACTTTTCACTTTACTCCCTTTCACACATATATTTTCCTAGATTTTCTAATATGTATTATTTGAGTAATAAAACAATTTTAAGGTGAACAGATATTTTTAAAGAGTATTTTAAACCTATTACTTCCTTCTGTAAACATTAAACACTTTGCATATGCATTAACCCACAGATGACAGACTCATGAAGAAAATGAAAACAACTTGTTTATTATTCACTAAGCAAAACATTCTACCTGCCCTTAAATCTTTTATGTTTCTTAGATTGAAAGGCCTTAAAAAACCTCAAGTTTCACAGTTTTTCTTTCACACAGTTTAACACATTACCCTCCAAAACCTCTCCAAAATCCCTAACTTATTCCTATCACAATCAATTCAGCAAAAGCCATTTTGACAAATCACCAAGGTGGTTAAGCAAAAAATAAAAGTGAAAAACATTTAAAAAGCAAGCACAATGGAAAATATGAAGGTTTAATGAGAAAAAGAATTGCTTAATCCTGATAGTTAAGCCCCTAAAACAAGATGAGCTAATAATAATACCTACCATTTATTAAAATGTTTTCAGTGTACCAAGCAATTTGCAGGTTACTATTCATATATTATCTTACAAAGTATTTTTACAAAAACAGTTCTGTAAATAGGTCATGTAAGCCCCATTTAAAAGAGAAAAATAAGTTTCAAAAGTTAATAAAACATACCTAACTTCTGAAAGCCACAATGAGAGTTAAACCCTCCTTACTTTAAAGCTACCTTACATCTCCTTACTTACTTTGCAATCTTTTCCTTGAGAAGTTTCCAGTCCCATAGGTCTGTGGGAATAACATTCCACATATCATACTGAAGGATCTAGGGAATAAACAATGTAAATTTATGACAAACCACCCTACAACAATTTAAAACCATGACAAAAACCGAATGACTAACTGCCATGCCCTACATCCCAACAAATGTCTTCTAATGGAACTGTGTGAGGAATTCAAAGTCCAGAGATTCCCCTGGCCAAATTTCCATGCAGTCTAACTGATTAAAAGAATGTTAAAAAAACTGGTTAAGGCTTACCTCTTCCCCTTATCATATCTAGAACCCATATCATATCTACAAACCAGGAAATCCTAACATTAACACAAGTATATTGCTGAGATGCATTCTCTTTGTATAGTAAAGTGTTACTCTATTTTCATCTTTCTTAATTGCTTTGATCTGCCCCTTGATCTATTTGCTTAGCTACTAGACATCTATTTTCAAATCACTGCATATCAGACTTCCCCAAAATCAGCAGGAACATCAAGACTAAAAATAACATAACATTTTATTTTACACTGAAGAAAATCATTCTACCAATAATAAAGGCAGTGTGGACAGCAGAATTGTTCCCAGGTTCTCACCCCCTGGTGCACAGCCCATGTACAATGTCCTCCTCCCAAATGTGGGCAAGACCTGGGAATATGATGGATGTCACTTACATGATTATGGCAAAGGTGAAAAGTCTCTGCAGATGTAATTAAGGTCACCAATCAGTTAATTTTGAGATAAACAAAAGAGAAATTATCCTGGGTAGACCCGACTTATCAGATAAAAGCCCTCAAAAGAGCAATTGGACTCGGGTATTCTTGAAATGAGACACTCTCTCTCACTAGCTTTGAAGAAGCAAGATGTCATGAGTTCTACAGCAACAAAAAAAATGAATTCTGCCAACAACCAAGTGAGCTTAGAAGAGGACTCTGAGCTTCAGATGAGACTCCAGCCTCTACCAACACCTTGACTATAGCCTTGTGAGACCCAAACTAAGGCAAGCTTGGAACCCTGACTCAAGGAAACGATGATAACATGTTGTTTTAATGTACTATATTTAGCGAAAGAAAACTAATACAGTTAGCATTCTTCTTAGATCACTTTTACCAATGACTAGTTCTAAATAAAACATTAAAATAAAAGGGAGGGGTGCCTGGGTGGCTCAGTCGGTTGAGCGTCCAACTTCGGCTGAGGTCATGATCTCATGGCTCATGACTTTGAGCCCCACATCAGCTCTGTGCTGACAGCTCAGAGCTTGGAGTCTGCCTCGGATTCTGTGTCTCCCTCTCTCTGTTCCTCCCCTGCTCATGCTCTGTCTCTCTTTTAAAATAAATGAATGTCAAAAAAAATTTAAATAAACAAAGGGGTGAGGCGTCTGGTTGGCTTAGTTGATAGAGCGTGGGACTACTGATCTCGGGTTTGTAAGTTCAAGCCCCCGTTGGGTATAGAGATTTCTTAAAATAAAAATCTTAAAAAAAAATAAATAAATAAATAAAAGAACTTTGCCTACGATAAAGGGAGTCTGGCTGGCTCAGTTGGTGGAGCATGCGATTCTTGATCTCAGGGTTATAAATTTGAGCCCCATGTTGAGTGCAGAAATTACTTAAAAATTAAATCTTAAAAAAAAAAAGAGTATCTTTTTAACTCTAGAGAACAAAAGTACCATATTAGCTTCCTATGGCTGGTATAACAAATTACCATAAATTTGGTGGCTTAAAATAACAAAAATTTATTCTCTCCTAGCTCGGGAATCCAAAAGCCCAAAATGAACATGTTGGGAAGGCCACACTCCCTCCGGAGGCTCTAGAGCAGATTCTGTCCTTTGCCTCTTGCAGCTTCTAGTGACTATCAGCATTCTTGGGTTGTGGATGCATTACTCTGGTCTCTGCCTCCATCGTCATGTTGCCTCCTCCTCCCCTCTGTCTCCTATAAGGATACTGTCACTAGATTTAGGACCCAGCTGGAAAATCCAGGATAATCTTATTTCAAAATCCTTAATTATATCTGCAAAGACTTTTTTATTTTTATTTTTTTTAATTTTTTTTAACGTTTATTTATTTTTGAGACAGAGAGAGACAGAGCATGAACAGGGGAGGGTCAGAGAGAGAGGGAGACACAGAATCCGAAACAGGCTCCAGGCTCTGAGCCGTCAGCACAGAGGCCAATGCGGGGCTCGAACCCACGGACCGTGAGATCACGACCTGAGCCTAAGTCGGACGCTTAACCGACTGAGCCATCCAGGCGTCCCTGCAAAGACTTTTTTAAACCAAAAAGATAACATTCACAGGTTCCAGCAATAAGATGCAAACATATCTTTTTGAGGGCAACCATTCAGCCTACTACAGGAACTTATAAGCAAAAAGAAATTTCATCCATATACTTACTCCTTTGCTGACTGGAGAGCCCTCATAGGTTTCATATGGGCCATGCTCCTTGGCCAGGTCACAGCTGGCTTCCAAGGCTCCATAATAAATAGTTTCAAAGATTTGCTTGTTTAGTAACTGGGCTTCTGGACTCTCAAAAGGATACCTCATCAGAATAAAAGCATCTGCCAGACCTTGTACCCCGATTCCAATGGGGCGATGGCGTTTATTTGATAAGCATGCCTTTGTGCCAACAGATTTAGAGAAGAAAGAGACATTACTGAATAGAAAAGGCAACATTCTGCACCAAATGATACCCTCTCTCTTTTTATCTCCATTTTCTCACACCATTCCACTGACAGCCATCTAAATAATGACTGGCAGACCGTGATACACTCCCTCCAACTTGGATTTCAATAATTACCAATAAGCAAAAAATCTATTCATACCTCTGGGACAGGGTAGTAATTAATATCAATAATTTTATTCAAGTTTCGGACAATGACTTTGGTAACTTCAGCCAACTTCTTAAAGTCATATGTGTGTTCTGACGTGACATACATATTCAGGGCTAGGGAAGCCAAGTTACAGACTGCAACCTGGAAGGCAAAGAAAAGGGGTCAAGAATCACACAATTTTTATTTCTTCCCCATGTCAATGACAGCAACATGTAAGCCTCTAATGCTCTATGATATTAAATTATAAAATTTTTATCTTTATCTTCTCCCTCTTCATCGTTCATTTCTAAATCCCAATACCTATTCACATGTGAGTTATAACACGCACCAGTGAAATAAGGAGAGAGAATTTGTGTTCCATACTCCATGGCTCTATGACCAGACATACATCCCACTGTGCTATAATTTTTTATGTATATTCATCTCAGTCAGGAGATGTATGCTGTCTAATATACCAGCCACTAGCCACATGTAGCTATTTCAATAAAATAAAAAATTCAGTTTCTCAGTTGCAATGATCATATATCATGAGCTCAACAGCCACCAGATACAGAACACTTCCATCACTATAGAACGCTTTTCCAAATTACACATTCCTACCTTACTCTAATTGAGATTCTGATAAGCCTTTAACAACAGGAGATCCAAGTTTGTGAATTCTGAAAAAGCTCTTCAGGTGATTTTCCACTACACTACACTAGGTGATAGGCTTCTCCAGGAAAGAATCATATCTTATTTACCCTTATATTTTTAGTTCTGGTACCACATCTCGCATATAATAAATGCTAAATAATGTTAAATGAATATTTTCTTTTCCACTTTGATTAGGACTATCCTAACCCAAACTCTCAACTCCTCTCACCTAGACTCCCTCATGCCCTTCATATCTACTCAATTCTACACAAGTTGCCTAAGTACCCATTTATAAAGTATAACTCAAATCACATAATCCAGTAATTGAGTCTGATAAATGCTAGGGAGCAAAATAAGGGAGGAAAAGACCAAAGAGTTCTAGGAATAAGGACAGAAGGATGCCATTTTTAAATACGGTTGTCAAGGAAGACATCACTGAGAATAGGACATATGAACAAACTGAAAAGGTTAGATAGCAAGCCATGTAGCTATCTGGGGGGTGGGGGGGGGGGAAGAGCATTTTAATATTCAAAATAAAGTAAACAGCAAAAGTCCTGAGGAAGGAGTGTGCTTGGTATGTTTGGGAACAGCAAGGAAATTAGTAGGGCTGGAGCACAGTGAGCAAGGAGGGAAAGTAACAGTAGATGAGATGGGCATCCCCAGTTGTGCATGACCTCATGGGGCATTATAAGGATTATGAATGAAAATGAATGAAGTATTGAAACATACTACAACACAGATAAGCCTTGAAAACATGCTAAGTGACATAGGCCTGACACAATAGGCCACCATATTATATGATTCTGTTTGTATGGAACACCCACAAGAGGCAAATCCAGAGGTAGGAAACAGATTAGTAGAAGTTGCCAGGGGCTAGGGAAAGAGGCTTCCTCCTCCTTTCCATAGTTTATATCCAACATCCAAGCAGCCTGTCTTTCAACCACTACAACAATCTCCTTAGGCTCACCTCCAACCTATTCTCACACCAAAACACTCTATCACCAGAAACAAGAACCATCCTTCTCATCCTAGCATTTTGATGCTATTTTCCTTCCAGGAACCTACAAGGGCTTCCTACCTCTGCGACATGCCAGCTTTCACCTACTACCTTCCCTCCCTCAGCTATAGCCATCTCTCCATATACCAAACCATAATGTATTTGTTCCATCAGAACAAACTTATTTGATACACACTGCATAAAACCTATTCCTGTCTCTGATCTGACAGGCTATTCTTCCCAAATGGAAAGCCTGTCCATAAACTTCTTTTTTAAGAAACCAAATCTATGTCCCATTTCTATCCTTACCTCTTCTGTGAATTGCCTTAAAGATCCGAGATTAGAATTTTGTCTCACCATTCACTGAAAAGACTCTCCACCTGCTTATTATATACTTTAAACTGAATGAACATCCTGACACATTTTTGTGTTTGTCCTAAACCAACATGACTGAACACCGAGTAAAGATTATTACAACAATGCGTGTGTAATAAAAAGGTGATTAAATCTTTTCTACATGGCCTAGACTGTAAGATATTTGAGGGCACAGATCACACCTGTTCCCTTACAATCTCTACTTTGGTGCCCTTCTATTTACAACAAACTACAAAAACTCCCTTCCCCCACCTCAAGTGAAATCAAGTGAGGGATGCACAAACAATAACTGCCTAAGATTCTTCTCTCAGTACCCTGGGCAGAAGTTTTTCTACCTACCTCATCTTTGCTGGTATACTCTACTATTTCTGTGCACAGGTTGCTGCATTTGATCGTTCCCAGGTTCTGCTGGTTGCTCTTCCGATTACAGGAATCTTTGTAGAGCATGTACGGGGTACCTGTCTCTGTCTGAGACTCAATGATGGCATACCAAAGCTGCTGAGCTTTTACAACTTTGCGGACACGACCCTGTTTCTCATAACTGAAAGGCAAAGCTAATATTATTTTAATATTCCCTAAGAAAATCTTTATTGCAGACAACTTGAAGACACTAAAATATAAAATTACAAAAACTCTTAAATTGTTTACTATGTTTTGCTAAAAGGGTGGGGGGGGGGGAAGGAATATGATCTTTATTTTACTGTAACTGAAGCCACAGAGGAAAATCAGACAGCTCTGGACCTATTTGAATATACCCCAATTCCACTAAATCAACAAAACCCTTCATAAGGAAAAGGAATAACACCTCAAGTGGTCAAATCTCCTACTATTGTACTATTATTTAATAAACTCTTGACATGTGTCCTAACTGTTCTTGATTCCTGGGTGCGATATAAAGCATAACTTTTTTTTCTTTTTTTGTCAAATGTACTGACAAAAATAATACTGTCTTAATTTTTATAAGGATCAGTTAAAAACCTCTTTATAACTCCCAAAGTTTTAAGAAAGAAGATAGAAACTCAATTTTGGTGAAGATTCAGATAGCAAATCTGACCAAAATATATTATTAATCACATTCTCTACTGGATGCTTCTGGGATTCCTAGAAACTGGCTAATGATTGATGGTATTTTGACACTTGGATTCCCCAAATAAAAGAAACATACGGTTAAAAATGATTACTTTCATATTTTTCCCATACCTTTCATACAGCTTCTCAAATTCCTCTCCCCAAACCTCATCCAGACCAGGACATTCATTTGGACACATCAAAGACCAGTCCTACAAAGGGAAGAACCCATACGAAACTTTAAATAACCAACCACACATAGTCCATTAGGAACACTGAAAGGGACAGGGTGACTTCTATAGACTCTCTTGGAAATCTGCTACAGAAATGATCATTTTGGACTCGGGCTCAAACATCTAATTCTACCTGTTTATACATGATCTTTTAAGCATTTAGGTCCAATAGCATCTACTTTAGAAAATAAAAATCCAAGGGGTGCCTGGGTGGCTCAGTCGGTTAAAGCCGACTTCGGCTCAGGTCATGATCTCACAGCTCGTGAATTTGAGTCCTACATCAGGCTCTGTACTGACAGCTCAGAGCCTGGTGTCTGCTTCAGATTCTGTGGCTCCCTTTCTCTCTGCCCCTCCTCTACCCTTCCCCTACTCACACCCTCTCTCTCCTTCAAAAATAAACATTAAAAAAAAATTTTTTTAAAGAAAACAAAAATCCAAGAAGGTAGGAATGGCATCTCTTAACCTGCTTAAAATTCTTCCATAGCATAACATGCAGGTGGGCTCTTCCTAAGCATGATTTAAGATGACAAAAAAGAAAACTGATATGAATAAAGTTGTTCTTACCAACAGGTACCTATTTCTCACCTGATTAGTCTCCACTCGTTTCATGAAGAGATCCGGAATCCAAAGGGCAAAGAAAAGGTCTCTGGCACGCTGTTCTTCCTTTCCTGTGTTCTTCTTTAAATCAAGAAACTCAAAAATGTCTAAATGCCAAGGCTCCAGATAAATAGCAAATGCCCCAGGTCGCTAAAGGCAAATACATCATCATTCTTTTCAAAATCAGAATGAAACAAAGAAACTTCATATTTTCCAAGGCACTTTTATAATATCTCCTTTGATCTTCATTACAAGTAAGGAATGAAATGACATAATACAAGTAAAAGTACTATAAATATAAGTACTAGTATTTTTCTTACAATTCTAGGAGTGAAAAAGAGCAATTGATAAGAAAGAACAAGAAAGATGAAATAACTTGTCCAGAGTGACACAGTGAACTACAGACGGAGCTTCCTTCAGTTGTCATCCAGCTACTTTACATTATATGACACATATGCAAACCCCAAAGAAAATCACTTTAATTCTGACAATTATAAATTGTGCTCTTACCAAAGATCAAAAAAGTGATGTCTTATATCAAGATCTCCACAGATTGTTTTTAAAGTCCATCAAAGGAAATTCATCAACTACCAGGTGATTAGTGTGTCTACATATACGTAAGAGGCAGCCTCAAGTGGCAAACTATCCTGCTGATAACACTGGGCAAACAATCCAATTCTCTCAATTCTACTTCTCCCTCTGTGAAACAGGCAGAGTTTTGTTTTTGTTAAACAACAAAAACAACAAAAAAGCCCCTACAAGACTATTACAACTCCTTTGCAAGATTAGGTATCAATATAAGTTACAATTTTAGAAATTCTTTGCCAATAAACTGTCATATAAAAAAAGCTGACTGGGGGCACCTGGCTGGCTCACTCAGTAGAGCATGCTACTCTTGATCTCAGGGTCATGAGTTCAAGCCTCACACTGAGCGTGGAGCCCACTTAAAAAATAAAATAAAAATAATACAAAGCTGACTAGATCATTTGCTGCCTGGAGCCAAAGGTAAAGTATGTATGGGTGGGAGTGATGGGGTGATTAATCAAAGGTGCTTGAGGAAACATTTTGGAGTAATGGAAATGTTCTATATCTTGATTGGTATAGTGATTACATAAGTATACACGTTTGTCAAAACGCATCAAACTGTACACTTAAAGTGTGTGCATTTTTGAAGTAAATTATACCTCATTAAACTGATTTTGAAAGTAAAAAAAAAAGCAAAGTAATTACAAATATACACACTAAATCACCTTATTTTAAGCATTCATGGTTAAAGATTTTTAGTCCTAATTTCCAAGACTTCAAGTAACAGAGCATACCTTGTTTCCACCTTGATCCACATATCGAGCTGTGTTGTTATATACTCTCAGCATTGGCACAAGGCCATTGGAATTGCCATTAGTCTGAAAGAGAGACCGAGAATAAAGGCATCTGGAGGAGAAAAGTGGGACTAAGTAAGCATGGAAAAGAACAAAATGGCTCAACAGTGAATATGTTACAAGAGCTCTCCCAGTCTAAATAAAGTTTTATCTGCTTTCCATCTCTCCCTTTATAAACAGAATACCCAATATAAAATAAACAAAATATTGTTTTCCCCTAATTGTTGTTTTAATGTTCTTGTTGCATCTCTAATTTACAATTACAAGTCAAAAGAATCTGAAACCAGGGTAGCTGAACTTAACCTCCATACCTTATAATGGTCATTATATAAAGATATACTTTGAGTAGAATAAAAACACAACTACAGTGTCTTTTTCCCAAAAGGCAACTTACAGTAAGAATTATACACAGTGGATAAATGAAGACAATAAAGATATATGGAGATTCTCAACAATAAATGGATTCTAGAATGAAGATAAGAAAACACAAAGACTCCTAAAAGATACCTCATCAAAAATAATCCTTCTAACTCTAAGGTAAGCCTTTAAACAGACTAGAAAGATAAGTGAGCAATGGCTCACCCTATTATTGTGTGTTAAGTGCTCCAAAACACTATGTAATAGAATAGTTTCCTCCTGGACTCCCTAACTTTCTTCTGTAGGGTCAGATATTTTCTTCACATTACAGGTGAGGAAACAAACCCAGAGATGTAAAATAACTTATGCTAGGCTGCATTACTACTAAGTAGAGGAGATAGGATTTAAATCCAGGTCTTTCTTATCCAATATCTTCATCTTGACTCCCAATGAATAATGAACTAGCAAAGGGCTAAATTTACATCATAAAGAGCCAACTTGTAAAACATGAATCCTGGCTCTACTACATATTAAGTGACTGATCTCTGGAAGTAATTTAATTTTCTAAGCCTCAGATTCCTCACTTGTAAAGATGATATTGTCTTTAATCACAAAGTTATTGCAAAGAGTAAAGTTCCTACCATGTGTCTCTAATGGTACCCATATCCTATGGCTTGTAGCAAGGATTAAATGAGTAACTCAAACTTTTGTAACAAATTTAGCATATAATAAGCAATCAATAAATTATCATTTATTATGATGCTATTATTATCGCATCAAATCCAAATTCCAAAATCTGAGCCAAAAAAATCCGACAGATCATCTAATCTAAACCAGAAGCTAGAAATAGTGAAATGACTCCCTCCAAGTCACACAGCCAGTTAGCACTTAACAGAGACCCAGGTCTCCCAAGCTCCAGCGTATGCCCTCTCAACGATAAGCCTGGCTGCTTATCTTTTTATCCTACAATCTTTTAGTCATAAAACAGAAGCTTACCCCAGCAATGTAGCTGCCAGTAGCTCGAATACAACTCACAGCGACACCAATTCCACCAGCAGACTTGGAAATCAATGCACACTGCTTCAGAGTGTCATAAATGCCTTCAATACTATCATCTTTCATACTCAGAAGGAAGCAGCTACAGGGGAAAAAAAAGTCACAACTCAGCAAGGAAATGAAACAAAGCAGAGAAACAACAACACTGACTATACACCCCCAAAACAGTAAGTTGGGCAAATAAGATTAGAAGTTTACAAAATTCCTAGTTATTTTAGAAAAAAAATTAAAAAAACTTTTACTGGATATGACACAAGACATATCAACACATCCTATTATTTTAAAAATATCTTGCTGCCTATCCCAGATGTTAAGCCTAGAAGGAAGTCTTATAATAAAGTCAAAAATATTAACTCACATGTTTATCAGACTGCAGATGTGCCTTAACACATTTTCTCCTGCAAATTCCTAAGCATAGATCAATAATAGGTCTTTCCAACCTATTAGTAAGCCAAGAAAAATTTATGAAATAAAAAAACATCTATCCAATGGTCAATTCTTTGACAGGTCCTCCAAAAGTTAGCTGCTTTAGTCTTTTGGAAGACAACCCCTCCAACTTGTGCTTTGGATCTCATCCTGCTCCCTACCTCAGGAACTTTACTTACTCTACCAAGGATCCCTTCACTATCTTGAATATACATCCACTCAAATGAATTCTATCCATTGACTTTTTCCATTAAATATGACAACATTCAAAAAGATACAGAGAATAATATGACATATACTTTGTACTTATCACCTACATCAAGAAAACCGACACTACATATATAGTCTAATTGCAATCCCATACCATTTCCATGCATTTCTACCTTCTAAAAACATTTATATACATTCTACATTTTTAAATTTCATTTATCCTTCTGCAACTTGCTTTAACTCAATATTGCTCATTCCTACTGGTACATGTCACTAGTTAGTTTACTTTCTTTGCTATAAGTTGTTCCACTGTATGGCTATGCCAATACATTTGTCCATTTGCCTGTAGATGGGCATTTGGATTTTCCAATTTGTTTGCTATTCTACACAATGTTGCTGTGGAAATTCTTGAACATATCTCCTGGGGCTTAGGTGTAAGGATTTTTGTAGAAAATAAACCCACAACACGAAATGCTAGGTCAAAAGATACGCATTATGTTCCACTATACTCAAGATTGTCCAAAGTGGATGGGTAAGTATACTCACTTAGCAATGTATGAGAGTTCCCTATGTTCTACATTCTTACCAACACTTGGTATTACCAGCCTTTTAATTTTTATCAGTCTGATAGGCATGAAATATCTCATTATGTTAACTTTTGTTTTCCTAATTACTAGCAAAGTTTATTTATCACCTCACATGTTTACTGGCCAGTCAAGTTTCTTCTGTGAATTATTTTATCCTTTGCCCATGTTTCTATTTAGTTTTAGGTCTTTTTCTTTTTTTTTTCTTTTTTTTTTTTTTTAATTTTTTTTTTTCAATGTTTTTTATTTATTTTTGGGACAGAGAGAGACAGAGCATGAACGGGGGAGGGGCAGAGAGAGAGGGAGACACAGAATGGGAAACAGGCTCCAGGCTCCGAGCCATCAGCCCAGAGCCTGACGCGGGGCTCGAACTCACGGAGCGCGAGATCGTGACCTGGCTGAAGTCGGACGCTTAACCGACTGCGCCACCCAGGCGCCCCATCTTTTTTTTTTCTTTTTAATGTTTATTTATTTTTGCAGAGATAGGAGAGACAGAGTGTGAGCAGGGGAGGGGCAGTGAGAAGGAGACACAGAATCCGAAGCAGGCTCAAGGCTCTGAGCTATCAGCACAGAGCCTGAAATAGGGCTCGAACCCACAAACCATGAGATCTTAACCTGAGCCAAAGTCGAACGCTTAATTGACTGAGCTGCCCAGGTGCTTCCCCAACTTTTTAAAAATTTTTTTAATGTTTGGGATACCTGGGTGACTCAGTCAGTTAAGCGTCCAACTTTAGCTCAGGTCATGATCTCACGGTTCATGGGTTCGAGCCCTGCGTCAGGCTCTGTGCTGACAGCTCAGAGCCTGGAGCCTGCTTCAGTTTCTGTGTTTCCCTCTCTCTGCCCCTCCCCCACTCTCAATCTGTCTGTTTCTCTCTTAAAAATAAACGTTAAATATTTTTTGATTTTTAAATTTTTTAAATGCTTATTTATTTTTGAGGGAGAGAGAGAGCAAGTGAACACATGAGCATGGGAAGGGCAGGGAGAAGGGGAGACGGAGAATCCCAAGCAGACTCCACACTGTCAGCACAGAGCCTGATGCAGGCCTCAAACTAACCAAATATGATCATGACCTGAGCTGAAATCAAGAGTCAGACACCTAACTGACAGAGTCACCCAGGAGCCCGTCTTTTTCTTGTAATCCCTTGATAGTTAACATACACTGCCAATATCTTCTGTCAGGCTGAAACTTGTTTTTCCATTTTGTTTTTGGTTCACATTAGTTTTTAATTTTAATGTAGTCAATTTTTCCTTTATGATGTTTTATCTAGTACACTTACTTTAAGAAATCTTTCATCATTCTGAGATCACATATAATCTCCCATTAAGATGCATGATGAAGTATTAAGAGTCATGATGTCTACAACTTACTTTCAAAAAAATCAAAAAATTTTAAAAAATTTTAAAGATAAAAAATACATACATATACATATGATAAAATGGTAATAGTTTTTTTATCTAGGCAGAGGTGAGTGTATAGACATTTACTGTCCTTCCTTCAAACTTTTCTGAATATTTGAAACTCATAGTAAAAAGTAGGAAGAAAAATATTTATCTATTTTCTCTAATGTTCTAAAAGATTTTACTTTCACATTTAGATTTTTTTTTTAACATATTTCTGTATATGGAATGAAAACGGGAAATCTAATTTTCCCCCATAGGATAACCAATTTCCCTAGCACCGTTTCCCCCAGTGAAATGCAGTAACACCTCAATTATACATCAAGTTCCCTTATAAGCCTGAATCTCTTTCTGGGCTCTCTGTTATATTCCTGTGGTTTGCTTATCTCAGGGTAAATACCACACTGTCTTAATTGCCATAGCATTAGAGTAGTCTTGAAATCTGGTAGGGCTTTTTCTTCAAAACCTGCTATTGCTATTTATGTTAGTTTCCTGTGGCTGCCCTAAAAAATTACCACCAACTTGCTGGGTTGAAACAGTTCTGGAGGCCTGAAGTTTAACAGAAGTTTCACTGGGCCAGAATCAAGAACACTCCCTCCAGAGGCTCTAGGGGAAATATTCGCTGCCTCTTTCAGCTTCTGGTAGCCCCTTTGCTTATAGCCACATCACTCCAATTTCTGCCTTTATCTTCACATTGCCTCCTCTCTTTTGTATGTATCTTATCCCCCTCAGCCTTTCTCTTATAAAGATACTTCTGATCGGATTTAGGGCCCACTTGGATAATTCAGGACAACCTCCCATGTCAAGATCCTTGTTAATCATATTTACAAAGATCATTTTTCCTTATAAATCAACATTTACAGGTTCCAGGGATTAGAACCTGGTATCTTTGAAAAGCCTACTAAATTGTTCTTAGTCTTTTGCTCTTCTGAATAAATTTTGCAATCAGCATGTTGACATTTTGACTGGATCCATAAATTGAGAAAAATTGACATCTTTATAATATTAAATCCATTTATGATATAAAATCACTCTCCATTGTTTTAATGTCCCTCAATTATGTTTTAGAATTTTCTCCTTAAAAGTCTTACACATCTTTTATTAGATCTAGTCCTAGGTACCTTCCAGTATTATAAATGATACACATTAAAAGTTAATCTTCTAAGGGCTAAAATAGGAAACTTCATTAATTAATACTGAACTTATATCCAGATGCTTTGTCAGAATCTCTTTTTAATTCTGATCATTTATCTGTAGATGCTCTTGAATTTCCTATGTAAAAATCATACTATCAGTGAATCACTACAGCTTTGTTCCCTCATTTGCATTAATTTGTATGTGATTAACTGCCTTGTTTCTTCAGGTCAAGGTTTACTTCCCTAATCAAAACCATTTCAGAACATTAAAAGCAAACATACAGGACACTTACCTAGAAAGCTGTGGGCGGTTGGTACCAGCATTGAAGAGAGTGGGAGAGGCATGGGTAAACCACTTCTCAGAAAGAAGATTATATGTTTCAATAGCAGCATCAATATCTTCTTCATGAATCCCCACAGATACCCTCATCAACATATGCTGTGGTCTTTCAGCCACTAAAAACAAAAGGAGTGTCACATGATGGGACATGTCAGAAAAACTAGGCTGAGACATGTACTGGAGTCAAAACAGGAACACCAAAGACAATTTAAAAAACTTTATACCAATAAGCACCAACAATTAATCATAAACCAAATCTAAAGTTAAAAATGTTAGTGCTCACTATCAACAATAGCCAAAGTATGGAAAGAGCCCAAATGTCCATCAATGTATGAATGGATAAAGAAAATGTAGTGTATATATACATACACACAAACACACACACACACACACACACACACACTGGAGTATTACTCGACAATCAAAAAGAATGAAACCTTGCCATTTGCAACTACATGGATAGAACTGGAGGGTATTATGCTAAGTGAAATTAGTCAGCGAAAGACAAAAATCATATGACTTCACTCATATGAGGACTGTAAGAGACAAAGCAGATGAACATAAGGGAAGGGAAACAAAAATAATATAAAAACAGGGAGGGTGACAAAACCAGAAGAGACTCATAAATATGGAGAACAGAGGGTTACTGGAGGGGGTGTGGGGGAGGGGATGGGCTAAATGGGTAAGGGGCACTAAGGAATCTACTCCTGAAATCATTGTTGCACTGTATGCTAACTAATTTGGGTGTAAATTTAAAAAAAAAAAAAAAAAAAAAATTTAAATTAAAAAATAAATAAATAAATAAATAAGAACTACCCTACAACCCAGCAATTGCAGTACTAGATATTTATCCAAGGGATACAGGTATGCTGTTTCGAAGGCGCTCATGCATCCCAATGTTTATAGTAGTGCTATTGACAATAGCCAAAGTATGGAAACAGCCCAAATGT
This sequence comes from Panthera leo, assembly GCF_018350215.1. Taxonomy (NCBI): domain Eukaryota; kingdom Metazoa; phylum Chordata; class Mammalia; order Carnivora; family Felidae; genus Panthera; species Panthera leo. The sequence goes on along the minus strand of NC_056688.1, from coordinate 59,950,094 downwards.
CCATCAACAGATGAATAGATAAAGAATATGTGGTGTGTATGTGTGTGTGTGTGTATGTGTGTGTGTGTGTGTGTGTGTGTATATATATATATATATATATATATACACACACATACATACGGCGGATGAAATCTTGCCATCTGCAACTATGTAGATAGAACTAGAGGGTATTATGCTAAGCAAAATTAATCAGAGAAAGACAAATATCATATGACTTCATTCATATGAGGAATTTAAGATACAAAACAGATGAACATAAGGGAAGGGAAGCAAAAATAATATAAAAACAGGGAGGGGGACAAAACATAAGAGACTCTTAAATATAGAGAACAAACAAAGAGTTGCTGGAGGGGTTACAGGAGGGAAGGATGAGCTAAACAGGTAAGGGGCATTAGGAATCTACTCCTGAAATCATTGCTGTAGTATATGCTAACTAAGATGTAAATTAAAAAATAATTAATTAATTTTAAAAAACTGAAAAAAAAAATGTTAGTGCTCAAATAGAAATGTTAAGGCTAATAGCTCAAAGCTCTATATTCAATATAATAAACAGAAAATATAACAAACATGTTCATTTCTCACCTTTTCCATTGATCTTCAACAAATAGGACCGCTCCAGAGTCTAGAAAAAGCAAAGCAACCAAAAAACTTCCAGAGCACAGTTTTTAAAGACACAATACAGCTTTCCTAATAAGGCAATCTATTGAAATATTCTCAGTTTTTGTATTATTTTAAATAAGAATAGCTTTTAGAAGAATATACTTTTACTAGCTTCGGTCTGGAACATTATCAATTGGCCATCTGTTTTGGAAAAGACTACATGAAAACTTCTAGAAAAAGCCAGCTCTATATTAATGTGTAAAATGTTAAATGCAGAAGTCGTGGTATTCACCGTCATCATCATCATTATGGTTAATACTTACAAAGTGCTGTTGTAAAGCTAGGCACTGATGTAAGCAATACACACATACACAGAGTCATTTAATTCTCAAGAGAATTTATTGTTGAAATTTTATTATCATTATCCCCATTCGAAAGGTGAGGAAATAAGCACAGAGAGATTAAGTAACCAGCTTAAAAAAAAAAAAAAAAAAAAAAAAAAAATTTAACCAGCTCAATAAGAGAGCAGAGATTTGAACCCAGATGGCCTGACATTCATGTTCTCAATCATTGCACAATACTGTTTATCAACACAAAAGTACCTGAAAATGCACTTTGTACATGGTAGGGATTCAATAAATAGTTGTTACATAAATAGAATAATACGGAATAATTCTAGCCAAGTATCTACATATCTCTTTAAGTAATCCACAAGTAATACCTGTAAAATTCAAAAACTGCAAATGGATTAAGCTATCTTTCCTGAATTCAAACAACCATCGCCACCCTAACCTAATCCCCCAGGTCCATCCCAACTCCCAAAACTTATTGTTTTTATAATTGTATCACTAAAACATAAACAAAAACCTGTGTTTGCTGATTTAATGAGGAATTCCCACTTATTTAAAACCCATTATTTACCTTAAATCCAAAGTAATTATAAGAGAAATCTCGGTCATAGATAATGGCAGAATTCAGGCGCTAATAGAGGTTAAAAAACAAACAAACAAACAAAAAAAAACCATAATTAAGATAATTAGATTTTCACAAAATCTGATTTCTTTCAGCCCTGAAACTAAAACTGACATAGGATACAAAGGAAGAACACTAAGTATTGTTGTAGACTAGAAATTTATATCTAACATTAGGAAAGTAAAACAGTATATAGAGTATCTTGATTAGGTTTAAAACATGTATATTAAAAGACTAAAAGAGAACATGTATATGTAAGCTGTACATAAGTAAAAATATAAATGGGATTTTCCAAACTTCCCCTATTATATTTACAGTTAATCTGTAATTAAAGAAGGAAAGAACATAAGCATAAAAGAGACATTATCATCCTTAAACATGTTTTTAGACTACCTGTTAATTTAAAGGTATTAGTACCACATATTTACTACTACATATTTTTATTTCAAAATTAGCCCATTTTAAACTGCACATAACAGTTTAATAAAGAATGACAGAGGGTAGGATTACATCAATTCTAAGGCTCTTCAAAATCTATGGTCTTTTAGCAGGTTTTAAATAAACTAGTGTCATGACAATGAGATTTATAGCAAAATTGGTCACTGTTACAGAGTTTTTCTTTGCTATAAAGCTGTTTAGAGGAAAACAAAAGCAACTAGGTACAAATAGTCATTTTGGATAGAAAAAAAATGGAGTTATTATTGTTCTTCAAAACACAAAACAGAAATGCTTTCTGTATAATGATCCATGCCCAAGAACTAGAAAAATCTATATGACACTCCTCCTTTACTCTTAAATGTTTAAGGGCATCTTTGTTGTCAAAGGCAGGTAGGTGCCTAGCCTAAGTAATGGGGAACTGAAATACATGATTATCAGTATTTATTTTATAAATACAGGTTTTTGCTGTTATTTTGGGGGTTTTGTTTTGTTTTGTTTTGTTTTTGAGAGAGCGAGCGTGCATGAGGGGGGGAGGAGCAAAGGGAGAAGAGAGCATCTTAAGCAGGCTCCATGCTCAGCGTGGAGCCCAAGGCAGGGCTGGATCCAACAACTGTGAGATCATGACCCGAGCTGAAATCAAGAGATGGATACAACCAACTGAGCCACCCATGTGCCCCTATTTTTGTTTTTAACCTGTCTTCAAGATTACACATATGAACAACACACAACAACTCAGTTTTCTCTCACTCTCTTTAACATCCGATACACATTTAGAGAGACAGTTGACTAATCATTCTATTACCAAAGGTAAAAACATGGTAAATAAATCCATGTACAAAAGGGCTGGCTAGACCTACACATCTTTCCCTTTTTTGTCCTGTGGGATCTAGTTAAGAAAGGGATTAAAACACAAGTGGACAACTTTTAAGTTGCTGAGCAAGATCTCTAAAGATTTTATGCTGGGAGTCAGTCTGGCAATGTCTACTAAATTTTTGAATGCACATACTCTTTGGCTAAGCAACTCCACTGAAGGGATTTATCTTACTGATATACTCATCTATGAGCAAAGCACCTACCATACAAGGATATTTGCTGCAGCAAGAAATGGAAAACAAATATTCATCACCAGAGCAATTCTTACATATATGTACAATGATAATAAATCTATAAACTGGAAAGCCATGCAGCTGTTAGAAAGAGTAGGGTAAGTTCATAAATGTTGATATAAAACTATCTCCAGGATAAACTTAAAGTGAAAAAAGTATCAGCAAGAGCAGTATGCATAGTATACTACCACTAAAAGGAAAAATATATATGTACACGTACACACACACACACATACACACATATATTATAGAACAGCTCTAGAAAAATATAGTCAAAAATGATAAAACATTCTTGCTCTAGAAAGCAGGATTCAGAGAAGGAGAAAGAATTACTTTTTACCTATACTATTTATAATGTTTAAATTTTTAAAAATATGCTTGTTGCTTTAAAAAAAAAAAAAAGGAATCCATAAAAAAATTTTCACCAGAAAAGCATTATACATACATCTTTATTGGCCAAAACAATATCCAGTGTTGACTTGGCCACCATGGGAGAGTGTTTGCCATTATGTGGATTTATGTAGTTGTAGAGATCTTCCATCACATCTAAAAAACAAATTTTAATAAATAAATAAATATCAAAATCACTTAACAGCAAATTCAATCCTCAGATAACAGTCTAAGGGTTTTCAACCCTTTTTTTCATGCCACCCTATCTGACTGCCTAGCATAGAAAGTGCTCAATAAACGTATACATGTTGAATAAATATAGATTAATACCTCAGTAAAGGAAACATCTTCCAGAGTTAGAGTAAACATAGGCTCTTGTAATGTGAAAAAGATTCCCCAGTGATTCTGATGACCAACCCCACTGAGAATTATTGGTTGAAAATACAGAAAAGCAGAAATTATTATCTCAATTGTTTTTTATCCCAACAGAATAGAAACTCAACTTTAAATTCATAATTTATCATCACAAGCATTTCATTTCTATAAACAGTTAGCCCTCTCACTTTGTTCTTCAAGACATCATAGCAGATAGCAGAGTGTGGCTCTCTGCATTTACATATAAAACTTATATAAGCACACATAATGCTGACATTTTGACTGGGATTATCTTGAATCTATAGAACAATTTTGGGAAAACTAATATACATACAATAAATCCAATGAAGAGGGTGATATTTGAGCCCCAAATAATAATAATCTGCAATTGAGCCAAAAGACTTGTACTCTCAGTCTACCAGCTGACTCTTCATATATCACTTTTTACACACTGAACAAATTATTTAACCTTCTTTTGCCCACATTCCCTGAGCTATAAAATGAGTGATGGAATGAAATGCTTGCTAATGGTGACAAAAGACATTTTGTTCAACCTAGAACTTGCCAATAAATATTACTCATTTTACCAACCAAACCACCACCAACCACTGATGGGCTTTAATAAAAAAAAAAAAAAAAAAAAAAAAAAGAGAGAGAGAGAGAGAGAGAGAGAGAAGAAAAGGATCCACTGACTTTCTCATGCAGGTCAGCAGCATGGAGAAACAGAAGTTCCAGTCTCTTCTCTGCCACTAACACGCACACTTTTAAAGTAAGACGTAACTTTTGATATTTAAGGTTTCATTTTAGTAGCCTTATAAATTTTCTGAGAAGTCTAACTTTTTCCTGGAGACTCACCACTGAACACTTTCTTTGTTTCTTTGTGCAAGTTGGAGACCGCAATCCTTGCTGCCAGGATGGCATAGTCAGGGTGCTTGGTAGTCAAGGTCGCAGCTGTTTCAGCAGCCAAAGTATCTAGTTCCACAGTGGTGACCCCACTGTATAAGCCCTGGATTACTTTCATGGTGATCTGAGCCTATAAAAACAAAACCACGAATTACTTGAGCTTCTCCAAGAACCACTAGCCTCCTTAAAAGAGCAATGAATAAAGCCATCAAATTTGTTATCAAAACAAAATAGACAACTACCTTTCCTGAAAAATTATCTTTCAGAATAAACTATGGGAAACTTAGTAATAAGAACACATAAACCAATAGATCCACCAGACAATGCATACTACATTTGCTATGAAGAGGTATCACCAAACAAACAGAAAATCCAAGTATAGCTTTTATAAAGATTAATAGTCTCACAAGAAAATAGCTAAAAACAAACCAGTGATTTTATAAGTATTTCCTCATCTTTCATTCAAATTCTCCCTCTGTGACCAGGGTTTGAGCTATATACTTACCCATTTCCCCCCAATTCTACCTAAGGACAAGGATGAGAAAACAAATGAATCAAACTTCAATCATTCCAATTAAAGGAGATAAAGGTATAAATTAGGGTTGAGGCAGACTCATCAAATAATTTAATGACTACCCTTTCTTTAGCACTTCACAAGTAGCCACAAAGTAGCTCAATTTTCATAATCTTCTCTGACATTTCAGTCACCATGTGAGATGGACATTATTACCATCACCACTCTACATGAGAAACTAAGGCTCAGGATACTGGGACTTGCCCACAGTTACTAAGTCTTCTGCTCCACATCCCATTCAACCTCACTGTATTTCACTGTTTTCAAGACCATACTGTAAGAGGTTCCCCTTTTTAAAACACACAGTGCACAAGTTATTACCATATATTTTTAAGAAAAACAAATTCTAGGGGCGCCTGAGTGGCTCAGTCGGTTAAGCGTCTTGACTTCGGCTCAGGTCATTGATCTCACGGTTCGTGAGTTCGAGCCCCGCGTCGGGCTCTGGGCTGACAGCTCAGAGCCTGGAGCCCGCTTCAGATTCTGTGTCTCCCTCTGTCTGCCCCTCCGCTGCTTGCACTGTCTCTCGCATTCTCTCAAAAATAAGTAAACATTAAAAACAAAATAAAGAAAAACAAATTCTAAGTTGTATATATGTGGGTGTTGACTGAATCTTTAAGACACCTTAATCCAACAGAAAATCAATGCACTTCCCAGTTAACCAAAGCATGCCCCCTTCAAAAAAAGTGTGTGTGTGTGTGTGTGTGTGTGTATCACTAGTTTATAATCAATTCTACTTATATTATACCTAAGCCCAAGTTGCTCCTGATCACTTTCTTCTCAGATCCAAGATATAAGTTATGTTCAGTAAAAGAGGAGTGAAGTCTTCTGAATAGCTTCTGGTGCTACATGGCAAGTAATCAGAATTCAGGATAAAATAACAAGTCACTGGTACATCTCACTCCCCTGTCTTTGGAATTTTCTTATCTCTAAACCAGGAAGATGAAATAGTTTGATCTCTCAGATTCATTCCAACTCTAATATTCAACTATTCTAGTTATTATTTAGAATTCCTAAATATAAAAACAAATGTAAAATATAAGTATATTTTACTTACATTCCTATTTATTTATAATATTATTTATATTGTTAAATATAAAAGAATTTATAATATGCGTATTCTAAGGTTATTTAAAATTATTTTCTTTTGAACATTTTGGTCAATTCAATATTTATCAAGTGTCTAATTACATATATGCCAAGCACTGTTAGATATCACAAGAATAAGACACAGCCCACCCTCGATTCTAGAGGAGGACAGAGACATATAACGAATTTCCATATCACGTAATTAATGCTATGAGGCCAGCACCAGCCCCACAACAGTACAGATAAAATACCTAAATAAAGCTGGGGCAATATGAATGGGTTTGGAAAAAGGGTTCTTATAGATTCTATTTCAAAGATCATCTTGGAAGCTATGTGTAAAATGCATCTGAAGAGGGCAAAATTAGAGGAAGACCAGGAGGACACTTTAGAGACCACTACAGACAGCAATCCAGAGAAGAGTTGATAAGGGTCTAGAGTAGCTAAGTTACAAAAAATGAGAAAAACAGAAAAACTTGCTTATGAATAGTTCTCCTTAATTTAAATGTTGTCCATGAAATCCACTTTATATTACTTAAATGTATTCTTTCTACATAGATAACAAAAAAGCAAATTTCAAACCAGTTCCTATCCAAATGACCATAACTCCAAAAAAAGCTTTTCTACAGGCTTTTCCACTTATGAATACAACAATTTACTCAAGGAAGTCTTTCTAAATTTGGGTCCTGTGAGTTCTTTCCAGAGAGTGAGTTCTGTGAGTTCTTTTCATAGTTCTCTGAAAAGAACTCACAGGACCCAATTTTAGAAAGTAAGTTTTGTTTTGTTTTTGTTTTTTAGAAAATAAGCATTAAGCAATGAATTCACATTTTATATCCAACGCCATAACCAAAATATCAAACCAAAATATGTATCAAGTGAATGATAAGAGATAAGAGACTAGTAAAAAGAATCACATGAAACAAGGTTTAAATATAAACCATATTTACTTACAGGGTCAACAAAATCCATATTAAGTCCATAACATAGCTTCTGGATTCGAGACGTAATTTTGTCGAACATAACCCGCTCTTGGCGGCCATCTGAAGAACAAACCATGCAATTCACGTTAGCACTTAATAACATAGCGATGTCAAAGAATCAAAGGTAATTAACACACGAACTTTGAATATTGATGAACATGAGATGCTATTTCACAGATAAAAAGTTCAGACCCCAACAGATTCATCAAAAAATTTTTTGTGTCTTCAAAAAGTAGGGATTTTATACTGAAAGTCTTCCCTTCTTCCTTTACATTAAAAATCAGTTGGATTCTTGCAATAACTTCCCAAATGATGCTTCTCCCTTTATCCCAGATAGCAGTCAGAATTATTCTTTAAAACTTAAGTCAGGGTGCCTGGGTGGCTTAGTCAGTTGAGCATCAACTCTTGGTTTCAACTCAGGTCATGATCTCACTATTTATGGGATCAAGTCCCATGTCGGGCTCTTCTGCGCTGGCAGTATGGAGCCTGCTTGGGATTCTCTCTCTCTGCCCTTACCCTTGCTCGCTGTCTCTCTCTCTCTCTCTATCTCAAAATACATAAATAAACAAACAAAAAAACAAAAAGCTTAAGTCCAGGGATGCCTGGGTCACTCAGTCGATTAAGCGTCTGACTTCAGCTCCTGTCATAATCTCTCGGTTTGTGAGTTCCAGCTCTGCACTGGCCTCTGCAATGGCAGCTCAGAGCTTGCTTTGGATTCTCTCTCTCCCTCTCTTTTTGCCCCTCACCTGATTGTGAGCTCTCTCTCTCTCAAAAATGAATAAATAAACGTTAAAAAAAAAAAAAACACTTAAGTCAAAATCATGACATTATCCCCCGCAAATCTCCTCCAGAATAAAAGTCAAAATCATTACGAGTACAATCATTATAGTCCATAGAATCCTACACAATCTATCCTGTGTGCCCCTGCCCTTCCCCAACTTTACCTTCTTCTTTCCCACCTTCCTCACTTACTCAACCCTGGCAACCTTGGCCTCCTTGCTATCTATACTCTTTTAGGTATTTGGTCAATGCTATCTTCCCAGTGAGGCTTCTCTGATCACCCTATTTTTATTTTGTTTAACATTTATTTATTTTTAAGAGAGAGACAGAGCATAAGCAGGGGAGGGGCAGAGAGAGACGGAGACACAGAATCCAAAGCAGGGTCCAGGCCCTGAGCCGTTAGCACAGAGCCCGACGTGGGGCTCAAACCCACAAGCAGTGAGATCGTGACCTGAGCCAAAGTCGGACACCCAACTGACTGAGCCACCCAGGTGCCCCTGATCACCCTGTTTTTAAACTGCAATACCCCATGGGCACCTGGCTGGCTCAGTCAGTTAAGCGGCCAACTCTAGGTTTTTAGCTCAGGTCATGATCTCATGATTTGAGTTCAAGCCCCGTGTAAGGCTCTGCACTGTCAGTGTGGAGCCTGCTTACGATTCTAGCGCTCCTTCTCTCTGCTTCTTCCCCACTCCTGCTTGCTCTCTCTCAAAATAAATAAACTAAAAAAAATTTTTTTAACAAAAATAAATAAATAAATAAACTGCAATGCTCCAAACACAGCCTTGCTCTTCTTACCCCCCTCCTCCTTCTCTGCTTAGTTTTTCTCTACAGCACTTAGTACCATCTGACTTACTATGTACTTTATTTATGTATTTGTTTACCGTGTGAGCTCCCCACTCATCTGCTAGAATATAACTTCCAAAAGGAAAAAATATTTTTGCAAGTTTTATTTACCAATACACTGTCCAGTGCCCCGACCAAGAACCGAGGCCTAGCAAGGTACTCAAATATTTAGAAATGTTAAATTATTTAAAACCTGTCCAACATCTTCATGATAAATTTGTCTTTCATACTCATGATTTTGAATGTGCTTCATACCATGTAAAGACATACTTCTATTTGTAATTCAAGACAATCTTCCAGAGGCTTCTTAGTTTTTGTTTTGCTTTTTCCAACCTCTTAGTTTTCATATTTCTGGGATATGGTAAGCAAATACATGTAGACCTTATCTAGTTAGTCCTTTTACGATTCTGTATTCAGAATATAGTCCTCTTTGTCCTTCCAAAGTCCTATTATTCTTAGTTTAACTTCAATAGTAGTTCATCCAACCTTTATTTATTTATTCCTGTCAAGAATAGTAAATACATCCAATCACTAAATAGCTTGTCTTAGGCAAGCCACACAATATGACCAGACATTACAGATCTTCATTTACAGAATGAGGATAATTATTATACCTCTTCTTACTACATCAGTTTACTATAACAACAAAATGAGATTAGGTAAAAAAGAGCTTTTGTCTTAAAAGCTTTGGTATAATTACAGTTATTATATCTCATTTTTTTTTTAAAAAGCTGCTCTTATTGGGAAAACACTGATCACAGTATATGATACAAAAGAGGCACTCAATAAATGTTAGTACCCCAAACTGATTCATTTGGTTTATCTTCTCTGTTCCCCACCCCCAATCCTTTTTAACTAGTAACTAAAGGGCAATGTGTTAATTATATGTTTACACTTGGCCTTCTCATTCACATCTTTATGTTAAAACTTAGTTCAGTGGCTGACCCAAGGTAAGTTCTCAAATGTTGGATGAAAAATAAATTAAAATTAAGACACCGCTACTAACCTTTGATCAATAAAACAGGATATTTTTTCTTCTGCACTAATATCTGAACACTATGACAGCCCTCTTTCTGACCACCATTGTGATCTCCTGTTCTGGCCAGATTCACATATGCAGTGTTTAACCCTGCAACAGAGTTAATTTACTGGCCCACACGGGGACTAGGCCCTCAATGCTCTACCAATTGGCTAACTAAGCAGACAGATGATCACAAAGCAATATTTGCAAACAGATTTCTGCAGCTGCCAAGTTAATCAGGAAACTGACAAAAAGTACAACAGCAATTATACCGACTCACCCTGGAAGGGGAAGTCTAAAGGCCCATTTTCTAGCCTATCATTCCACTTGGTCAACTTTGCAACTCAGATGCTGACTTCATCACATCATTAATCCCTGCTTCTCACTGCCTACATTATCCTCTTCTCTCAAGCAAAATCTTCCTTAATTTGGCCCTCTATCACTTTTTCACCTGTTCCCTGTGAAAATAACATTAAGTTCCAATAGCGCCTCCCATTCCCACACCCACATCAATGCTTATACCACGGGACCTGCCCCAAGCACTCAAACTTACACTGACCTCTTCCTCTTCTGAAATCCTCTAGAATACTAATTGTCTGATGTCCTCTTGATTACAAACTTCTCTGATTCTCTCTTCAGGAAGACTTTGCTATACTGTAAGTTAACCAAGGATGTGCCTCTTCTACAAGGTATGATTTTTCTATCCCCTCTACCTGGAATGTTTAACCCACAGATCTTCACACAGCTGGCTCTTAATACTACTCAGAGCTCAGCTCAAATGCCAGCTCCTCAGACCTTTCCCTGACTATCTAACCTAAGATTACCTTCTCAATCACCTTTATTACATTACTGTTTTACTATCATCATCTCCCTAATCATGATCTGAAGTTGACTGATTCTTATATTTACTTGTTTCTTACATATACATACCACTCTCACCCACACCAGAATGTAAATGCCATGAGAAAAGGGATTTACCTTGTTTGGTTCATTGCTGTAATCTCTACTACCTAAAACAGTTCCTGGCACAAAGAAGTACTAAATAAATGCTTTCTGAAAAACTGAATGAATGGCCTCCTACAGCCTTTACTTTACCTTTCAGAGTATCATATCTTATTATATTAAGTTCTTAAACATGTCTATCTTTGTGGCGCCCGGGTGGCTCAGTTGGTGGAGAGTCTGACTCTTGATTTTGGGTCAGGTCGTGATCTCATGGTTCCTGAGACTGAGCCCTGGGTCAGGCTGTGTCTTGGGCTCTGTGCTGACTCTCTCCCTCGCTCCCTCAGCCTATCTCCAGCTCACGCTCACTTGCTCTCAAAATAAATAAACTTAAAACAAAAATAATGAAAATAAATGTGTCTATCTTTATCAATTGATTGTAAGATCTTTGAAAACAGGAACCATGTCTGCCTACTCAGCCTTAATCTCAGTGCCCAGCAGAGTATCCACACAGACTTGCAAAATAATACAGTGGGCTGTAAAGGGAATTAAGAAGGAAGGGAGAAAATAGGGAGGGAGATAAGCAGGGAAAAGAGAGGGAGAGCTAGAGAACAGATTGGGAATAGAAGAGTGATTATGAGAGTACAAGTGGATGCTTTAAAAGGAATTATTTTGAAAAAAAAAAATTTCATTTCATGAATACACACACACACACACACACACACACACACACACACACAGACTGGCATGTTCTCAGTCATGATGTAAAATATAATTTTTACTATGGGTTACAACCCAATGTTTTGAAAACCCTATACTGCATTCTAAAGCACACTTTACAACTCAGTCAGCTACACTGCATTTATTGCAATGATTCTCAACTTTTATTCTTTAACCTTAATCTCCCTGAGGAATACAATACTCTCCCATTAGGAAAAAAAAAAAAAAAAAAAATAGCTGAAGACAGCAAGAGAAATACTCATCTACTATTTCCTTCTGTTACCTAACAATTTTCATATGATTAATCCTATGTCCCTAACAATCCTAAGATCTCTGAAGATGGAGCTGCCTTCTTCCTCTATTATTTCCCTCACAGTGCTTAGCAAGATATAAGCACATTGAGTAAATAGAGTAGTACCCCCTTTGTGACAGGGGATACATTCCAAGACCCCCAATGGATGACTGAAATCACAGAAAGTATACTGGGCCTCATATATACTGTTTTTTCCTGTACATACAGACCTATGATAAAGTTTAATTTATAAATTAGGTACAGTAAAGATAAACAATAACTAATAATAAAATAAAACTATTATAACAATATACTATGATAACAATTATGTGAATGTGGTCTCTCTCTCTCTCTCTCTCTCTCTCTCTCTCTTAAAATACCTCGTGGTACCAGGATGATGTCAGATGACAAAATGAATATATGATGGGATGAAATGAGGTGAAAGTCAGGCATTGTGATGTACAGTTAGGCTACTATTGACCTTTTGACAATACTCAGGAGAATCATCTGCTTCCAGATCACGGATGTCCGGGTAACTGAAACCGTGGAAAGCAAAACCCCGGATAAGTGGGGGAGGACTACTATACTAGTAGGTTGACTGCCAGCTGCCCTCCTGGATAATTACATTAAAATTAAAAAAACTACATAAGTCAGTCTGCTACTCACTGGCATGGCAAAAATGAGAGAGAAAAAGAAAAACCCTAAGCCCATAAAAGTCAAAAATAAAAGAAACCGAAGTACCACTTTGTATATTAACAAGCCCTGCTAAATGCTACACTGGCAGAATCTAGCAGAGACTCATCTGGATCAAATTATGTTCTCTGAAGGAATGAGAAACAAAATAAGCCCTGCCTTTCAGAGCTTATTTTGGTAGGAAGTACCATCTAAACTACAGCATTTTAAAGTGGGCCCAAAGCTGAAAAATATAACATAGAGGTGTTACCTACTCCAGTAATTTAGGTTCACAAGTTTTCAATTCCTATTTGTTACAGACTTACCATAAGGGGATCCTCATCCTCCTTTTTTCAAAGGTCTAAAAAACTAGATGCTCGTCTCATTCACAGGAAAGGACCAATAAAAGTACACTGTGTATTTTGGTCTTTGGTTTCGTGAGCTAAAATGGAAGACTAGGAATTTCAGAGAATGATGTTCTCAAGATACTAAAGATTAGAAGATGGACCACCACTGTCCACTTCTCCATCTCTTGGCTTTTATTAAACTACCCAGACAAAACCAAATCAACCACCTGCCTACCCCTAGCATTTATTATATCATATATACTTCTTTAATGTTTATTTATTTTTCAGAGAGAGAGAGAGAAAGAGACAGAGCGTGAGCGGGGGAGGGGCAGAGAGAGGGAGACACAGAATCTGAAGCAGGTTCCAGGCTCTGAGCTGTCAGCACGGAGCCAGACAGGGCTCGAACCCATGGACCATGAGATCATGACCTGAGCCGAAGTCGGACGCTTAACCAACTGAGCCACCCAGGCACCCCTATATCCATCCTATATTTTAAAATAATTCTCATTCATTCTTTGAATTCCTATTCATGGTAAGTCCTGTGCCAAGTATAGGCATAAAGTCCCGATGTTTGAAACACTCACAGCCTAGTGGACAAAATATCCAGTCAACCAGTATTTACTAAGTGCCTACAATTTTGAAATAACTTTATTGCTTTAACAGGGGCAAGTAGGTTCAAGTTGAAACTTGTTCATACTTGCCTCATACGGTTCTCTGCTAAATGTATGTTTTGCTCTTGTTTTTCCAAACCGATTAAACCTTTTGGCAAGGCAGGGACCGTCTCCTCTTATAATTTCACACTGCCAAGCAAAGGGCTGGCAAAAAGGAGAAACTCAGCAAGTCTAACGGGAAATAACTGTTGAGGAAGAACACAAGTCCCAGGCCCTTCCCAGTACTCATCCTGTCAGAAGTTGTCTTTGCCACCCTACTCTGATTCTGTATCACTAGTCCCAGTCCCAAACTCCTCCGAGACCACTCCTGGGGCAAGTGGCAACACACGTCGTGCAAAGGGCAAATTCCAGGGGTGTCTGTCTGTGTCTAAGATCTTTTCTTTTTCACCGCACAAAAGAGATCAGGAAACTGATAGGTGCCCATTTAGGGCTGAGTCCCTTCTTCCCGGCTCCTCCCAGTCCCTAGGACAGCTCATCAGCCCCAGGGTTTTCCAATACAACTCCGATGTTAGCCATGGGTTCGAACCCTGGCCTCACCATCAACTAATTGGGTGGCCTTGCGTTAGTCACCAGACCTCTCTCTGCACTTCAGATTCTTCACCTGAGAAGAGGAGCTAATAAACACTGCCTGGAAAGTGCTCGGCTCACACAGGAACCACCCGATAAAGGGGAGGTATTATTCTTTAGAAAGGCGCCAGGATGACAAAGCCGAGGGGGCTCAGACTGAAGGCCTTGTGGGGGGTGGGAGGGTCAGACTGACGCAAGCCAGAGGCCGAGCGGGCTTGACAGGGCGGGAAGCCTCTGCGGGCAGGGCGGGAAGCGGTGGAGGCGGGCGGGCGCCGCCGACTGCAAGGGCGGCGGCAGCCCGCGACCCCTTTACCTGCCCCCCACTAACTCGCCGCCCCCTCCCCGGCTTCTCACCTCGCTTGATCACATGCATCGCGGCTAGTGGCTGAAGCGCTGAGGGATTCGAGACGGGACTGCAGCTCTGAGGCGCCGGCGGGATCGAGAAGGTAGTAGGGTGCGAAGGGTCGGGTTCCTGGGGGTACTCAGGTGCAGGGACTGGATTTGGGGCCAGAGAGCACTTTCCTCCACGGAGCGGAGGCGCGACAATCCGAATCCCCTTCCCGCTCCCGCCACCCAAGACGCAAAAGCGGCGCGACGGAGCTCGAATGACGTTACTCGACGCTGCCAGCGCCCTGGCTGGTGGGCAGGGCTAGTAAAGCCCAAGTAAGCCTCGCCCCAGTAGCCGCCATCTTGGGTATGGGCAGGGCCCTGGATACTGCGCCTTTCCCGCGGCCACATTGGGTGTGGGCACGCCCGGCGGGAACGCGGTTCTCCCGCCGCCATGTTGAGTGTGGGCATAGAGGAATCTGGGACAGGAACCCCGCGCTGCGCGCAGAACCCGCCAGGCCCGGCCCCGCCCTCCTCGTTGGCGCGCCCCCGCCGAGAACAAGATGGTTCAGGTGTTTTTGAAATAAAAACCCAACCATCCAAAAACCCTTTCTTGTCCTGAGGACTGTTAGAATATAATAACCCGACTGCTGTCCAATGTGGGCTGTAGCCTTCGATCCAGAGCTGGAGGCAGCCAGGAGGCCCACGCTCTAGGTCGGAGGAAATCTGGCACTAAATCCTTGGAAGAGAGCCTTGCTAGGCCAAGGGCATTGAATTTTAGCCTGACGGAATGGGAACTCTGGAAGAGTTTGAGCAGGGCAGGGCTTTTATAATTCTCCAGCGGGTGGTGGCAGAAACAGGGTCAGCTATTAGGCCTTGTGGAAGCAGAATGGACTGTGCTTGGTGACTGAATGTGGGGGGTAAGAATGGGTAAGAGACGAAATATACAAGACTGATGTAAAAGCTTCTGATTAGGCTACACAAACTAATTTTTATGAAAGCTCACGTGGCATCGATTTCTAAAACCTTTCGTTGGTTTTTCACTGCCCTCCAGATACACCCCGAGCTCCCTGTGAAGTAATTAAAAAAGACAAAGGTGATAGACAAGACATGGGATAGATAGGTTAAGGGTGGATGGGGTTGCCAGATTTAGCAAACAAAAATAACGTGTCCCAAATGTTGCAGGGGACATAATTATACTAAAAACGTTTTTATTTATCAGAAATTCCGTTAAACCAGGCAGGCATCCTGTATTTCATCTGGTAACCCTATCCAGAGAGCTTTTGGGTACGTGTGTTAGTTTCATTTTTCCTTGGCCAAGGAGAAATAGTCTCTTCATCCTGTCTGCTATGCCAGAGAACACAATGAGAGTCAAAGCCAGCAGAGGTTAAAATCTCCTACATGCTTTATTGGACTTCAAAGAGTCTTATGAAATAACACAGAAAAACCCATGTGAGGGTGCCCAGGGGGTACAAGGCAGTCTGCAGCCTAGCACCCTCCTAAGACCAGCCCCAGGTGCCTGCACCCCAGGCCCCAAATAGGATCCCAGAGTAAAGGCATGGGAGGGAGTGGGGCAACAGGAAAATACCTTTACAGCCATAGCAAAAACAGGTAAGGGAGAGACTTGTCTAGAGGGTGGGAAGGGAGTGGGGGAAGAGGTCACACAGCTGCCCTCACCTACATCTTCCTTAGCCACCCCCTTCCCTAAACCAGCTGTGTCCTTTTTGAGCCTCTGGCCCAAGCTATGCAGTAACATGAAAATGGGGTCTGACAAGGGGAGTATGTGGTGCAGGCACTTGGGAAATTCAGGAGATTTATTTTTTCAATTTAAAAATGTTTTTTGGTTCAAATGCAACAATATCCTGCCCAACCATTTCAGGGCCCCATTTGAGCCCTGTATCATGGCTGAGACTCCCATGGCCAGGGGAGCCATTTGTCCTGAGCTCCAGGAGTACTGATGCTTGGGGGAGCATTTGGGCAGCACCTCTTATAGTCAAACCCTCCTGCAGTATGGGGGAGCAGGGATAAGAAAGACGCAGGTGTGGGTGAGAGTAGAGAGAAAAGGTGACTACCTTATAGCCCACAACTCTGGCATCTACTCATGCTCCAACTAAGAGGAGTCTCTCCCAACCTACCCCCTAGCCTGGCCTCTCTTCAAAATTCTCTAGTAGCTTATTCTCTGGGAATGTGTTCCACTCCCCCATGGACCCCTAGAGGCTCAAGAGAGCTCCAGGCCAAGTTTCCTTCTGGCCCACCACACTCCCAAAGAACAAACCTCAAGCAATAGACCCTAGGCCCGCCCCAGTCTGAGGCAAACAGAACCATCGTAGATGGGGTGGAACAGGTCTGAGGCACAGACGTCAGAAGTTTCTCCTCCTATCTTCCCCCCCCCCCCAAGCTGCTAGGGGAAGTTGCGGAGTGGTGGGAGGGAGGAGCCTGAAAGCAGGAAACACAGAGAAACAAGAAACCAAACTTCATAACTGGGACAGCAGAGACAGAAGCTGGACCCCAGAAGTGGAGCTGGGAGCTGAGGGGACAGCAACTAAGACATGCACTGAAGTAGAGAGGGAGTGGCAGCGGCAGCCCGTGGGTGGGAGGGCAGGGCAGGCAGGCCATGGTGGTCAGTTAATAAATAATGTTGAAGGACCCAAGGATGGGGGGGGCAGGTATGTACAGTGCCGAGGCCCCTGGGCCAGCCCCTCCCATGCCCCACTCTAGGGGCCAGGGATCTTGGAAGGGGAAGAAAGAGAGGCAGAAGACCAGGGAAGGGCAAGCTGTCCCGCCACTGCCACTCTCATCCTGACTACTTCTTAAGAGGCTTCTTAAAGATTTTGAGGGGAAACTTCTTCCGGCCTGGGCTGGAGTCTGTCTCCTCACCAATGGAGCCATTATCCTCCTCAGCCACAGCCTTCTTGCCAGCCAGATGGGGAATGCGTGTATTTCGGCTAGCCTGCAGGGCTCTGCCGTCCCCAACCGGAGATGGTGTGTCTGGGTCTGGGGAACTGGAGCTGTGAGAACGGGAAGAATCCAAAAGTGGAGAGCCACCAGGTGGGGCTGAGGGGCTCAGCTCCATCAGGCTGTGGGCCTTGTCCAGCCCATGGTTCAGCGCCAGTAGTGCCTTCTTGGCCAGAGCAGGGCTGTCAGGCAGTTTCTCCACCAAAGACCCGGGGTGGACCCCCTCAATCAGCCGGTGGCTGCCATTGGAGGTCATGGCGTTGAGGGCCTCATCTGCAGCACGGACCATCTGAGGAGGCTTGGGGGCCATACGCTGGCGGTCACTCATGTGGAGGGAGGACTCCGAATCGGAAAGGGTCAAATCCCTGCAAGACAGGGCAGAGAGGAGGAAAGGGACACATACAGGATAGGGGAATGGGGAGAAGGTGAAGAGGAGAGAGGAACAGCATGAGAAGACAAGGATGGGGTAGAGAATGGGGATGGAAAGAGGGGCAGGAGAGAGAAAAGAGGATGAACAGACAGGTGGGTGAGAGAGAAGGATGAGAAAGAGAAGGAAGTTGAGTAGGCCGTTAAGTACAGGATAAGAGAGGTGGCAGGAATAGGGAATGGGGACAGGATGGGGAAGAGACACAGAGGGGAGAGTAAAAGCAGGGAGAAAGAAAGGCAAAAGGAGGAACAAATAGAAATAAGGACAAGGGGAGAAAGAAAGGGAAGAGTGGTAGAGAGAAAAGAGACAAACAAGAAGCAAAACCAAACATCATTATACCATCATCTGTCTGGCAAAGGGCTTTCTAGTGACGGGCCCCCACCCTGCTGAGTGGCCAGGCCCTAAACTGCTGCAACTGTAGGCTTAAGTTCCCCAGGCATCCTCAATAAAATCTCTTCCTTCCCACAAGTGGCTAGATTTCTTAGGACTCAACCTTAAGCCAACCCAGAGCCCACATATTGCTCTGGGTCACCATTTCCCATGACTTTCTCCCCCACGGACTCCTGTCACACCCTGGGATACATCCAGTCTGGGCCAAGCCCCAAGGAACAGGGTACATGCAGTAGTAAGTGGGCCTGACCCAGGCTGGGGAGGAGAAGGTTAGAACAGCCTTGCAAACAATCCCTTATCCACCCCAAAAGGTCAGGATGCTGCCTCTTTCAACCCTCTCACAGGATTCAAAGTGGGTCACAGAGAAGTGTTTCTGAGTTCAAACCAAAGTCGGCTGGCAGCTGGAAAGGTGGGGTCTTTTTCAGAGCTCTGTGAGAGGGACAGTGCAGGCAGGTGCAGAAACACAGCACATCGGTCTTTTAAGTAGCAGTGGTTCCAAAGAGCTGCCACTAGATGTCAGAAGGTCTGTTTCGATTTCCATCTCTGCCTGAGGCTTGTTGTGTGACCTTAAACTTAAGTCATCTAACCTTGCTGGTCCTGAGTTTTGGCCAAATGAAGATAATACCAATTGAGTGATCTTGCAAGGCTGTTTGGAGGATCAGGTATGTTAGCAAATCACTTGGAAATGTAGGAAGTATGTGGGAATGAAGATGATGAGGCCAATCAAGCTGGAAGACCCATTGTGGGCCAGTCACAAGAGGTTTCTTTGCAAGGCTGTTATGGGGATGTGGCACCGCACACTGGACATGCACACACCAAGGTTAGTCCAGAAAGCTGAGACCCCGAAGGGGCTGGCTACTCCTAAGAAGGCCCATCAACCAATTCCCGATGCCTCCTCTCCTGCCTCTACAGACAAAAGGGTAAATATGAGGGGTCCCCTGTCAGTCCCTTAACCCTCCCTCTGCTTTTCCAGAGGCCTGACAACCACAGTAGAGGCAGAGGAGAGGGCTAAGGGAAATGCTTAAGCATCCAGGTCAGGAAGCCAAAGGAAAAGAGTCAGGAGTGGTAGGGGAGAGCACCACAGGATCTGGAAAGGAGGAGGCTGGGGGTCAAAAATCAGGGAAGGCACCAGGCCCTTAAAATAGGCAAAAGCAGAAGGTTGGCTCATAGCTAGTGTAGGGTTAATTCTCAACAGGAAACAACTAACTAAGCAGCTACCCCATGGGCCAGTATCTTCCTGGAGACAAGGAACAGCAGAGAACAATCCCAGCTCCAATTCCATTCTACAAATCCTGTTTCAGCCACATATTCTACTGTTTACTAGTATTCAGTCTCATATTTGGTTTCCTATATCTGACACTGTCCTTTCTTCCATCTAAATATGCCCTTGTTTCCTTAAGTTCCAAGATGATGCTCTCCATATCCTGCCTTTTCCACACACATAATGAGCCAGTGAGCAAGGTGCCGAGACAGTTCTGGGGGGCAGCAGCACTGGAAAGGGGGCCATCTACGCTGATGAGGTGAGAACCCCAGAAGCCTACATTTCTAATGCCAAGGAAGAGTGGTCAGGGGGTTGGGGGACCTCCCAGCCTCACTCCTCGTGGCCTACAGCTCCAGTTGGCCATGATTCCCGTCCCCCCATGCCTTGTCATCAGTTATAAGCTAAGACTTTCCAATGCAAGAAAAAAGCCTGGAGGAAGCCCAGGTGTCACACCCTGGAGGTAAAAGCCCTGCTGAGGCAAAGCTCACTTTCCCTCCCTGGATCTTTGAGACACTCAGGCGCCAGAAGGTGTCCCTCCCCAAAGGCTGGGTTGCCTTGGGCTCCCATACCAAGCTACTAACCTTACTAGAGAGCCTGTTTGTCTTTAGAGACGATCCTCTGGTGCATGGTGCAAAAGAAAATTAAGTAGTGAACAGGCCAGGTGGGTGCAGGTACCTCCCCACCCGCCCCTCCCCATTGCCCTCAGCTTGGGCCTTGGAGCTTGAGATCCACAGCATCCCCTAATGCCCCAGACCCCATCCAGCCCTCTCCGCCTATATTGGGAGGGGCAGTCTCCCAGCCTAGGCTTCTGGATGAAAATGAGGATGAGGATGAATATGAGCCACTCTGCAGGGTGAAAGTGCTAGCAAAGGCAGTCCCTTTGTAAAAGACAAAGGAACAGCCCTCTAGGCTAACACAGAGAGAGACTGGCTTCCTGAGTGAAGCACAGCCAGAAGTCAGCAACGGCATCAGCAGGCTGCAGCCCCGAGGCCAGGGCTGGTCATGTCTCAACTTCAGAGATGAGAGGTCCCTCCAGAGGAGAGGGACTTTCTGAGTCTCCCCTAAGCTTGTTCCAGGCAAAGTGAATTCTCTTATCTCTGACCCTAGCCTATCTCCTGAGGTAGCTGCTAGAGCAGGCTGTGGGAGAAAGCCTTTCACCAACTCTTACACAGTGCAGTTATTGAGACCTTGTGGAAGGACAAAAATACCTAGAGTGCCCTGGAATGGAAAGTCAAGTTCTACTCTGTTCTGTTACTAATTAGCTGTGGGACGTGGGGAAATTTACTTAACTTTTCAGAACCTTAAATTCCTATTCTGAAAGTGAGTACTTTATGCTGGCCCCACCTATAAACTTTTCTTGTCTAAAACCCCTGAACCCATTTCCCCTCTTCAGTTCCCTAATTCCATGAAGGTTACCATATCCATGCAGCCACCCCAGCTAGAAACCTGGGTGTCATCCTAGACTCCTCCTTCTCCTCCACCCCCATCTCAGCCAGTTACCAAATTAAACCTCTCCTTTCCAATGCCTAGACCTCACTACCTCCCCTACTGGTCTACCTTGGTGACTTCCAGATTTCTGTAGTCTCCCCTTCTCTTCTTTATACAGGCCACAAAAATGTTATTTCTAAAGTGCAAATCTGATTCTCTTCCTTTTATTTTTATTTGAGAGACAAAGAGCGCACAAGCTGGTGAGAGGGGCAAAGGAAGGGGGGTGAGGAGAGACAGAGAGAGAGGGAGAATCTTAAGCAAGCTTCATGCTCAGCATGGAGCCCGATCTGGGGCTGGATCCCATGACCCTGGGATCATGACCTGAGCTGAAATCAAGAGTCAGATGCTCAACCAACTGAGCCATCCAGGCGCCCCATGATTCTCTTCCTTTTTAAAACCCTTTTGGAATTCTCCATCTCCTAAAGGGCAATGCCCAAGCCTCTTGGAGCCCTTCCTCCTCCTAGCCTCATCTACCACCCTTTCCCACCAACACACGCCCAAGGTTCTAACCACAAATACATCATATTCTCTTGAACCTCCACGCCTCTGCACATTAAACCTTCCTTTGCCTAGACTATACTTCCTCCTTTTCCTGCACAGGGTGTTAGCACAGATGTCACCTCTTTTGTGAAGCCTTCCACCCAGGTGCACACTGTTAGTCACTCCCTCCTCAGCACCCCATAGCACTTCTCAGACTGTTCTGTAATTATTTATGTACCTCTCCCGGACCAGACTGTGAGTCTTGATGGCTGGGATTGTATCTTATCATCTGTGAATCCCCATGCCCAGCAGAGCCTGGCCCAGAGCAGGTATCAATAAATGTTCTATTGAAGGAGTAAAGGAAGTAAAGACTCCATGGAAACAACGGATGTGAAAGTGCAAAGTTTAGGCAAAAGTGCAATAGGACCGTGAGGGAGGGGCGTTGTACTCATTTTTAGAGTCAGCAAAACCCCAAACAGAGAAGGGAACAAAGTTGTGGGGAGTTAGGCTGAACTTAAGAAGGAGCCCAGGGCTGGGAAAGGGCAGGACCAGGAGAAGATGCCCCACTGCACACACCCCCACAGCTGACCAAGCAGCAGCCAGCAGGCAGAGGCCAAGGTAAAGGCAGCAGAAAGGCAAGGAAGAGAAGAGAGACAGCCGATACCCCAAGCTCTCTGAATGCCCAGGCATCACAGCGGTGCTGTCAGCAGGGGATGGGTCAGGGTAGGGCTTCATCTGGAGGAAATAGGAAGTGCTGTGGTGGTAATAGACAGGGTGAACATGGACGTTGGTGATGGAGGTGGTGAAGGTGGTGGTGGTGGTGGTGGTGGAGGAGGAGGTGGTGGTGGTGGTGGTAGAGGAACAGGAAGAAGAAGCAGAGGCAGGTGGAGAGCTGGTCCCGTGGCCTTCAGAACTGAAAGACTGTCCAGATGAAAGGCTGCGCATTCGCCGCAGAGAGACCCGGCTTGTCAAGAAGTGGCCAGCCTCGCCCTCTACCAACCTCTGAGATCCCAGGCCGTGCTGTGGTTCCGTCAGGCGCTGCCGGACACTGCACTGCAGGGTGGGAGCTGCAAGGAGAGTAAAGAAAGTGTCAGGAGGGGCCGACCTCCTCGGGGCTGGCAGCCAAGCAGGTGTGCCCCTGGAGAAAGGCTTGCTGCAGACCGCTCGGCCCTTGGTGCCCAATCTGGAGAACGGGGCACCTCCTCCCGAAAACCTCCCACCAGGGGTCCTAAAAGGAAGGGGACATTGAAGATGAGGTGCCCAGGTCAGTTTTAGTGGCAACTGCAATGGAAGGATACCGAGGGCCAATATTATTAGAGAGGAGAGGCAGGGCAGTTAGTGGGAGGAAACGGGCCAGGCAGGGTGGGAGGGGGTGTGGGACGAGGTCCGGGAGAGCACTAAGAACCAGCCTTTTTAGAAAGCCAACCTCAGGAAGTAATTCACAGTTCAGACAAGGATCTATACACACACATGCTCATCACATAAGTATTAATAATTGTATGAAAATACACATAAAATTGAAAATGATAATATATCTGATTGTCAGAAGACTATACAGCTATTAAAAATTCTGCTTAAGATTTGAAAAACATACAAAAATACCTACTGAAATGCTCAGGGGAGACAAAAGGATACATGAAAGAAATACCTTGAACTACGGGACACAAAAGACTCGAGTTTGAAGTGAGGCCTTCCCACTTGTAGCCGCGACCTTGTGCAACTAGTTTCCCTAGTTTGAGACCTAGTTTATAAAATTCTGCAGGGTTGTTGTGACGCTTCAAGAGAGTGTATTTAAAGTACCTGTCACAGTTCATGGCACTCAACAAATGGTAGTGGTCATTATTATCTTGACCACATAAAAAATTATTAAAAATTTCACAGACAGGAGACTGTAGGAAAAAAGCTGTTCAAATACAGTGGGACTAGGTGTGCCTTTTTCTTCTGCACTTTTTCACTTTTCACTTTCCAAATTTCTTCTAACAAGCATGCAGACAACACAGAGCCAGCTCCTGGAATAATGCTACAAATCAGGCTCTTGGAAGACGATGGCCACCATGCCCAGGGAAGGGGTATACGGGCACCAGGTAACTTGGGAATGTGCTAGAGCATCCCCCTTGGGCTCACTTCCAGCTCCAGCTGAAAACGGAATTTCTACCTTTGTTTTTTTTCCTCTACCCTGAGAGGTGGGCCTCCCCGCCTTCTCCCTAAAGATGGGAGAATGAGCCACGTGACATGGGTGCCAGAAGCCATGGAGGCTCCGCAAGGGAGAGAACACAGGTCCACAGTGATGGAGAGCTGGGGAGGCAGGGCTTCTATGGCTGGTGGCTTTCAAGGCATCGAAAGGGAGGCAGAAGAGGAAGAAGCAGCATGGAAAAGGAAGAGGCAAAGGGAGAAGTAAGGGGGAAAGAGAGGAAAAGGGAGAAACATGAAAAAGAGAAAAGAAAGGAAGGATCTTTCCTTCTCTCTTTCCCTCCCAGCCCAGCTAGAAGTAGGGCCACCAGGACTTCTGTCTAGCTGGGCCGGAAGGAGAAGCCCAAGCCTTCCCTCACTATGGGTGCTCTCTCTCCAGCCCTCAGCTGAGCAGGCTGATTCTTCTCACCCCTGAACCTCTCCCTGCAGTTAGTAGGGATAGTGCCAAGGGAATAGAGGGAGCAGGCAGGGGAGTGAGGCAGGCAGGAGAAGGAGCTCAGGGGTAGGAGTGTTGGTTTAGTCCCAAAAGTTGGAAAAACAAAAGCCCCAAAGGGGCTCCTCAAACCCGGGTATTTCCAGAGGGACTGATCATCCGAGCCGGCGGATGCTGAGCAGAGAGAGCGGTCACTGAACCTACGCCCCATCAGCCAGGCAGCAT
Source organism: Panthera leo (assembly GCF_018350215.1). NCBI lineage: Eukaryota > Metazoa > Chordata > Mammalia > Carnivora > Felidae > Panthera > Panthera leo. The sequence continues at coordinate 59,925,645 of NC_056688.1, read as the reverse complement.
CTAGGTTCCAACAGCCAGGCCAAAAGGAGAAGAGAATCTGATTTACAGAGGGCTTCAGCCCACCTTTCAGTGGGATAAGGGGAGGGCCAGGGCAAGGACTGGGTAGCTGAGAGCTAATGAAGATCCCTCCCAACCCATGGAACATGGGAGCCTTGCCTGCCAGTGATCCTAACCTTGTTGGGACTTTGATTAAAGCCCTGATAGGATATCAGACCAGGGTGACAAAGCAGCTTGGCCAGAGGCAAAGTACTGCTGAACAAATTTACAAATAAATCCTGTCTGTAGCTGGAGTCCAGCCTGATGAAAGAATCTGGCTTTCTGAAAGTGAGCCCCTAAGCCAGGCCCATGGGATGTGGGCCCGAGACAACAGCTTTTCCGTAAAGATCTATTCTATTTATCTAAAATAGCCTCTGATCCAGGGAAAATTTCAACTGGGCCACTTAGGGGTAAGTCCCTCATTCACTGAAGATTTCCCACGGAGAGTTGTCTCTTTGACTTTGCTCTACTCAGCTCTCACCACTTGAGGGGAGGAACGGGAGAGGGAAGGCCCAGGAAAGGGTGCAGAGGTCCAAGAATTCAGGGGGACATGCTTGTGCAGGAGATCCCTCCAGGACAAGAATGTCTTTCTGGCTTGGAGAATGTAGGGCTATGTCTCTTTAAGGGACTACTGCTTTATGGGGCCTCACACAAAACCAGAAAAAGATATCATTCCATTTGTCCACTTTAGCAATTAAGAACAAATATAAAAATGAAAACAGATAATAGCAGTAAAGAGCCAAAACGAATACCATTTTGATATAATGAACCACTAAAGGAGATTGTTTTTATAAAGGCACATGGGGGAGAAAAAGGAGAATAAAGGGATTTAAGAAACACAAAGAGTGAAGGGAGACACACTTAACACAATAGACCCAGAGGGGCAGACAGAGCATAGAGCATGGAAACAACACCAAGAGCACAACTGTGGAGGAATATCCTGACATGAACTGTGCTTTATGAACCAAGGCCCTGAGCTCAACTACCTTCCTTGGTCTCCGCCCCATATGCTGTTCTAGGCACAGCAGTGGCCAACCACTTCTCAACCGGTGCATCAAAGGCCCCTTCCCTCACCCCCACCCAAGAGGTCACCTACATTGCATGGACAAGGGTGACACAATCTCCTCATCCATGTCATCCACGTCGTCGGTCATGATGAAGTGGGCAGGGTTGGGGCGCGTGCTGCCCATCCAGCTGGGGTCTATGTTGAGAGCAGCCACCAGGGAGTGGATGCCAGGATTGTTGACAATCTGGAAGCCACAGAGGATCTCAATCTGCTGCCAGCGGTGCAGGCGCTCCCTCAGTGCTGCCGTCACCTCACTCAGAGCTTGCCTGGAGCACATGGAAGAGAATTGAAGCCATGGGCGGGTGGGAGCCCCGGTAGGAACGAGGCTTCCTAGAGGAACAGGTTGGGGGAATACGTGCAAATAAGAAACACAATTAAATCATAAATTCAAGAGCAAGGTGGGAGCTGGATAAAGGCCGGGGCAGGACACCAGAGCTGCCCCTCTACCGGTGAAGAAGCAGAACTGGGTTGCAGACTCCGCACACCCTCCAACTCCGAGGATGGGGTGGACACTGCCAGAGCTGGGCATCAGGTGCTACTTACTTCGCAGTGAGGATTTTGTGATCCACATCATCCAGGGAAGAGCTGTGGGCCACGTGGAAGGTGCCAAAGAGTGTGTTTCTCTTCTTTTTTATCTTCTCAGCCTGCAAAAATGAGATCCCCAGCTTAAACAGAGCAGGGATTAGAGGTGGGACAATGAGAAATGCCTTTCAGTGGCTGGGTCCTCCTCCTCCTAGCACAGCTTAGGCTGCATGAGAGAAAGGAAGAGAAGAAGGGAAAGAAAGGCAGGGGGAAGGACAACAGCGGGGGAGGAAAGAAAATGAAGGCAAAGAGAGAAGCAGTGGGATCCCCTGACAGTCCCCCAGCCCCAGAAGGGTTCTGCCCCATGGCGGGCTGGGGCTGGCAGAGTTTTCCCTCTACCTGCCTCCACTTGCTTCATCTTTCCAGAAGGCAGGTGGGAGTACACCCATGCCCTCAGCCCCTCCTCCAGAAACTTGAGGACATCATCAGGAACTATTTTTCAGGAAAAGAAACAGAACCCAGCACCAGGATATCTCTTTGTCCAACAGGAGGGATAGGGAGAGGTGGAGAGGAGGAAGAAGGGCAGGTGAGGGGAGGGGGCAAGGAGGAGAGAAGAGAGTGGTGGGAAGGCAGGTCTCACCCCTTCCTTGGCCACCAGCAGCTGCTTCTCAGCATTTTGCTTCTTGATGTTATAGTACTGCACCTCCACCTCGTGGGTCAGCTGCAGCCACTTCTGAAGGGCCTCTGGAGCATACCATGAGCTGTGTGATTCCAGTTCCTTCTCTGCTTTCCTCAGGGCTTCCCGAACCTGTGCAGCCAAGAGGATGTGAGCCATTACTGCTGCCATGACCCTCTCCGATGCCTCTGATAGCACAGAATTCTGAGTTCTTATCTGCTATCTCGTATGAGCTTCCAGCCCTCTCGAGAGGCAGAAAGGGCAAGGATTATTCTGTGTTTTATATATTACAAGGAGGCAAACTCAGAGAAGGAAAGTAATCTACTCAAGGTCACACAGTCAGTAGTGTCAACCAGATCTCAAATTGAGATTTTTTTTTTTTTTTTTTTTTTTTTTTTTTGCTGCCAGACTAGAGCATTGTGTACCCACACATTAGCTGCCTCTCCTGGCCTGCAGCCAATCTCCATAATCCTCCCTGCTCTCTTGAGGCTCAGGTCAGCTCAGTGAGCCACCTTCTTTCTGAGAGGTGGGGGTCTATGCTCAGACCTCAAGACATCACCATGTGTCAGAAAAAGCACTTGACTGGGAATCCAAAACTCTGATTCCGGCTCCTGGCCCTGTGACCCTGTGCTTTCAATAGCAGATCTCAATTTAGTGTGAGGAAAGACTTTCTCCCTTGCAAATCCAAACCACAGTAAAGGGGTGATCTCAGGAGGAGGTATTGTGAACAGCTCAGGTCAGAGAGCCCTTAAAAATGATCGCTATTCCAGAAAGGGATAGCCTGAATGCTCTCCAAAGTGTCCTGTAGTCCCGAGGTTTTGTCTATGATTCTCCTATTGAGCAGGGCAGGTAGGCTTTGAAGGGCACCCTCTACAAACCAGCACACGTACTTTGAACATGGGCATTGCCAAAAGAGGCCAAGACATGAGAGAAGCAATGTGTAAGCAGAGATCTCACTGACTTCTCAGCAAGGAGCATCCAATGAAACTGAAACATGGAAGCACTAAACATGGAAGGTCTGAGATTGCATGCAGACATTATACACACTGGATCCCTTGCTATCTCACCCAGTCTACAGAAGTGACCCCCAATTTCCCTACCTAGACACTGACCTTTAGCTGGTCAGAATCCCAGAGAAAAGGGATTGAGAGGCAGTTGTATTATTCCCAACTTGCCAATGGGGCAAGTATCCCAGAGCAGGCCTGAGGTTCTCTCCATGGCCTGAGATAGACTGGGAGGGCCTTAGCTAAGGACAGAACACCTTTATTCCATAGAGAGCCAATGAGAGGACAAATCCCCACTTGGTTTTCGGTCTTTGAAAAAGTGGAAAAAGAAACTATAACTTAGCCCACTCCTGGCTTTGTAGATTTAAAATGGAGAACAGATGCCTTAGGGTCTAATACACCAAGTGTGAAAATGTATTATCAAGTTCTACCTTGAAGGGAGAGAAAGGAATGGGATAAGCTAAGAGCAAGGGAGGATGGAGAGAAAAAGAAAAAAGAGGAAAGGAAGGGCAGTGAGACAGTTGGGAAAGGCTGGTCTAACAGGCTCAAAATGGTTTAACAGGAGAAATACTTACAAAATAGGGAAAAGGAAGTGGGGGGTGGGGTGGGGAGGATGGGAGGCAAGGAGACAGAGACAGACCCATCCTGCCACACACAAGGAATAAATGCCTGAAGGAGATAGAGCTGGGGGGCAAGTCACAGTATTCTTTTATTCTATGGCTGTGGTTCTCAACCTGCCACACGCTGGAATCACCTGGGGAATCACACTTCAAAAATACTGATATCTGGACCCAAACCCAGATTCTGATTTCACAGATCTGGGGTGCTGGCCTAGGTATCAATACTTCCTCATGTTCTGCAAGTTCTACTACATAGCTTCTACTACGCAGCAAAGTTAATAACCACTGACCACGTGCTTTGTTACCCCTGACTTCCACTTCCCCATAGGATGCAGTAGGTCATGCCAGAAGAATAATTCTGATCCAACACAGCATCTGGGGAAAGCTGTCTAAGCTACAAAAATTACAAAATTCTTGAAAGACAAATTATTATAATTATGAAAAATTTTCAAAGTCATCAGAGAGCTATAAAGACTACGTCTACAGTTTTTCCAGTGTGATCCAGGGATCCTTGAGTGCATCCTTTCAGAGCATCTGTGAGATCAAACTATTTTCATAATTGTACTAAGACGTTATTTACCTTTTTCATTCCCTTTTGCTCACAACTGAACTGTAGATTTCTCCAGAGGCTATATGATAAGTAATATCATAACAGATTGAATATAGACACTAATAGAAGAATCAGCAGTCTATTAAGCCTGACATTAAAAGAATTTGTAAAACTGTAAAAAAAAACCTCACTTCTCATTAAATTATTTTTATTTTGAAAAATGCAGTCATTTTTTCAAAAAATATTGTGTTGATATATAAGGAGTTTAATACACTTATTTAAAATGAATTAGTAAATTTTTTAAAAAAATTTTTAATGTTTTATTTTATTTTTGAGAGAAAGAGAGACAGAACGTGAGCAGGGGAGGAGCAGAGAGAGAGGGAGATACAGAATCTGAAGCAGGTTCCAGGCTCCGAGCTGTCAGCACAGAGCCCTATGCAAGGCTTCAACCCATGAACTGTGAGATCTGACCTGACTGTCAGATCAGCCCATGACCTGAGCTGAAGGCAGACGCTTAACCGATTGAGCCACCCAGGCACCCCTTAAGATTTTTTTTTAAGTAATCTCTACCCCCGATGTGGGGCTTGAACTCATGACCCCAAGATCAAGAGTTGCATGCTCTTCTGACTGAGCCAGCAAGGCACCCCTGAATTAATAAATACTCTTTAATTTTCTCAGTTTTAACTTCTAACAGGGTAAATAGCAACAGACTTCCCCTTTAAAAATGTTCTTTGATGGGGCGCCTGTGGGCTCAGTCAGTTAAAGCCTCTGACTTCAGCTCAGGTCAGGATCTCATGGTTCGTGGGTTCAGCCCCACATCAGGCTCTGTGCTGATAGCTCAGAGCCTGGTGCCTGCTTCAGATTCTGTGTCTCTGTCTCTCTCTGCCCCTCCCCCACCTCTCAAAAATAAACTTTAAAAAAATTTTTTTTAATGTTCTTTGAGGTCCTAAATAATTTTTAAGAGTCAAAGAGTTCTGAGATCAAAAAGTCTGAGAATCACTGGACTAGATGAACTGAAAATCCAAAGAGGGGAAAAAGTCTTTCTAAGATGAGTTGATAATTGTCAGCCATTTTCTTCCTTGGAGCCATTGGATGGTTCTGGGTGAGAGCTGATAATTGGGCATGGCCCAGGGCAGTGGGGACTCCACTGGAGCCTAGAGAAACCAGCCCAGATTTTGTTGGTAGTACAGTACTGGTATGACAGATTGGAAATTGAGATTAGAAACATACATCCAGTTTTCTTCATTGAGCATTTACTCAGTTCTGGGGCTGTACAGGAGAACACATAGCTAGGTCAAAGGGTGGAATAAAATCTCCCATAATTTCATAATACTTAGGGGACAAAACATTGTAGGAAGGAAGGGACCTGCTTCACACATACCCCTGGTCCTCCCCTCGAGACAGCTGCAAAATTTTGAAGCTATGAGGAGCAGGAGGCCAAAGAGCTAAGTTAAAATCTTCCAAGTGGCAGAAATGAATCTCTCATAGTCTTTCAGGGCTCAGGAGAAAGAAATCCACAAGCTCTCAAGAAAAAGGAAGGAACATGCCTGAGAAGCAGGGACAAACGAGTGCTAGACCAAGTCTTTCTAAAACTACAACCCAGCTCCAACATGGCTCAATTTCTGATTGGCTTGAGGTGATTAGATCCTCACCCTATATACCTAACAGAAGAAGGGAGGAGCCTCTATTTGATGGAAGATAAAATCATCTGGAGCCTCTATTATTTTTTAAACACACTGTCCACTATTTAATAAAAATAAATGACTAGACATGAGAAGAGGCAGGAAAATATAACCAATAATCAAGAGGAAAAATAGGCAGTCCCATAAGTGATCCAAATGTGAGAGGCACCAGAAAAGGACTTCAACTATGAGTGAAGAAAATACAGAGATAGACACAATAAATGGAAACATGGAAATTCTGGTCAGGAAACCGGAATCTATAAAAGAGTAAAACAGGCATTCTAGAACTGAAAAATACATTATCTGAGAGTAGGATTCCACTGGATGGGTTGAACAAAACAGCACAATATTCACAGCAGAATATAGGATTAGAGAACTCAGAGACGAATCCACAGAAAATAATGAAACCAAAGCACGAAGAGAAAAAAAAGACACAACTAAGCATAAGAGACAAGTGGAATCCAGTTAAAGGGTCTTACATAAATACTGGATTCCCAGAAGGAGAGGAGAGACTGGAACAGAAGCAATATGCAGACATGAAACAAAATGTGTATTCTGCAGTTGTCAGGCAGAATGCTCTGTATATGTTGATAAGGTCAAATTGATTAATCATGTTTACATTTTTCACATCCTTACTGATACTTTTGGCTTCTTATTTTTGACAGAGGTGTTTTAAAATCTCTAACTTTGACCATAAATTTGTCTATTAAACTTTTAGTTCCTTCAGCTCTTGCTTTATATATATATATATATATATATATATATATATATATATTTTTTTTTTTTTTTTTTTTAATTTTTTTTAATGTTTATTTATTTTTGAGAGAGAGAGAGACAGACAGACAGAGCGTGAGGAGAAGGGCAGAGAGAGAGGGAGACACAGAATCCGAAGCAGGCTCCAGGCTCTGAGCTGTCTGCACAGAGGCCAATGCAGGGCTTGAATGCACAAACTGTGTGTGAGATCATGACCTACACTGAAAGATGCTTAACTGACTGAGCCACGCAGGTGCCTCATTGTTTTATATATTTTTAAACTATATTATTAGATGTATACAAATTAAGCGTTGTTATGTTACTGTTGGATTCACACATTTACCATGATGAAATGTCCATTTTTGTCTCTAGTAATACTTCTTGCTCTAGAGCCTATTTTGTCTGATAGTAATATAGCTACTCCTGTTTTATTTTGCTTTGCGTTTGTATGGTATATCTTTTCTCATCCTTTTACTTTTACCCATTTTATATCCTTACCATTTTATATCTCTTGTAAACAGCAGATAACTGGGTTTTGTTTTTTTATCCAATCTGACACTCTTCACCTTTCCATTGTATTGTTTGGTCTGTTTACATAAACCAAGTCTCAACACATTTGAAAGAACTGAAAATATACAGCATATGTTCTCTGACCACAGTGAAATTAAATTAGAAATCAATGAGAAAAATCACTGGAAAAGTCCCCAAGTGTTTGAAAACTAATCAACACACTTGTCCTAAACAACCATGAGCACCCCCCCCAAAAAAATTGCAGTAGAAATTAAAAAATCTTTTCAACTGAATGATAATGAAAATATGAAATACCAGAACTTAGTAAATGCAGCAGCTAAAGCAGTGCTGAGCTAGAAATTTATAGTTCTAAATGCCTCTGTTGGAAAATATTAAAGGTTTAAAATCAATAACCTCATCTTCCACCTCAAGAAGCTAGAAAAATAAGGGGCACCTGACTGGCTCAGTCAGTGGAGCACGCGACTCTTGACCTGGGGGTTGTGAGTTTTGAGCCCCACGTTGGGTATACGGATTGCTTAAAAATAAAATCTGAAAAAATAAAAATTTTAAAAAAAGCTAGAAAAATAAGAGCAGTAGGCTTCACACCCAGCGTGGAACCAACACGCGGGGCTTGAACTCACACCCTGAGATCAAAACCTGAACTGAGATCAACAGTCAGACACTTAACCAACTGAGCCACCCAGGTACCCCTAAAATAATTTTTCTTAAAGTGCAAGACTTCTACACTGAAAACTACAAAACACTGCTGGGAGAAATTTTAAAAGACCTAAATAGGAGACAAGATAAACAATGCTCATGGATTGTAAGAATCATTTTGTTAAAATGTCAATTTTCCCCGACATTAATCTATAGATTCAATATAAAACCAATAAAAATCCCAGCAAGGCTTTTTTGGGGGCAGGGGGAGTAGGGAGAAGTGGTGGAATGACAAGCTTAATTATGGAAATGCAAAGAACCTAGAACAGCCAAGGCCATTTTGAAGAACAATGCTGGAGAACTTACTACTGATATTGAGACTTAGTAGAAGACAATGTGCTTTAAGGACAGACAGACTACAGAACAGAATTATCTACTTGAAAAAAAAAAAAAAAGAACCTTGACTTCCTACCTCATATAGACAAAAACTAATTTGAAATAAACCACAAACCTAAATGTGAAAAGTAAAACAAGAACACTTCTATAAGAAAATTTACAAAAATATCTTGGGGATCAGGAAAGATTTCTTAAAGAGGCCACAAAAAGTATCAACCACTTAAAAAAAATGACTAAATTGGACTTCATTAAAATCAAGGCTTTCTGTTCATTAAAAGCAATATTAAGAGAGCAAAACAAGCTACTGACTGGGAAAAGATTTGTGTTATATATATATATATATATATATATATATATATATATATATATATATATATATAAAGAACTCCTACAAATCAACTAAGAAGAAGACAAGTAACACAATTTTTAAAATGAGAAGAGATTCCCAAATAAAATGGTCAATAAATTTATCAAAAGGTATTTATTATTATTAGCCATTAGGAAAATGAATATTAAAATCACAATGAAATACCTCTAGATCCCGGAATGTATACAATTAAAAAGCCTAAAAATACCAAGGTTGTAGCTCAACCAGAACTCTCACACACTGCTGGCACTAGTATGGACTGGTCCAACCATTTTGGAAAACTAGAGGTTTCTAATACAGCTAAATTTATAAATTCCCTATTATATATCCAACAGAAATAAGTGTTTATGCTAAGAGAATATGCAGGAGGTCCATAGCAGTGTTATTCATAAAAGGAAAAGAAAAAGAACTGCAAACAACTCAAATGTCTACCAACAGGAGAATGGATAAATAATTTAAAGAACACTCCTGCAATGAATAATTACTTAGCAATGCAAATAAACCAACTACCACTACCCACAGTAACATGGATGACTCTCACAGACATAATGCTGAGTAAAAGAAACCAAACACGAAGAAAAATACCATATAATGCCATTTATATGAAGTTCAAAATCAAGCAAAACAAATCCGGTTTACAGATCATGACCATAGTTACCTTTTGGTGGAATATTGACAGAAGGCAGAGAGAAGCAAAAGTGAGCCTTCTAGGGTGCTTAAAAGATACTCTTTATCTTGATCTGGATGCTGGTTATACAAGTACATGCTTATGTGAAAGCTTTCCAGCTGTATATTTATGATTGGTACACTTTATGTAATAGTTCAATAAAAAGGGAACAAAATAACTGTTATCACCTGTTATCCCCTAGTCTTTGAAAATCACAGTGACCTTTTTTTTTTTTACAACTTTTCCACTATTATTGGTAAGAGTCTAGTAACTCCTAAAGATATTCTTTGAGGCATATTTCAAAGTCCTCGCACATGAAGCGACCTTTTTTTTTTTTTTACAACTTTTCCACTATTATTGGTAAGAGTCTAGTAACTCCTAAAGATATTCTTTGAGGCATATTTCAAAGTCCTCGCACATGAAGCATTCCAGCCAGGCTTTTGGCCCTGCACTTTTCCCACCCCCACCCCAGGGTGTCCAGGAAGCAGTACACTCTCCTACCTGCTCCAACTCCTCCTCTGCGTATTTTTGGCGGCTCCGCTCATTCTCAGTACCCTCCCGCAGCTCCTTCAGCCGCTGGGCTTCCTGCTTGGCAAGGTTGATCTCATCACGCAGCTTCTTCTCCAGATGTACCTTCTCCACCTCCACTGTGCGGTGCTCCTCTTGGGCCTTGTGCAGCCTGGGGAGCGATGCAGGGAGCTGGAGAAGGCCAGGCAAGGGGTGCCAGCCAACACGCCACGAGTCACGGCATCAAAGAGGAAAATGAGGGCTCTGGCACTCAGAATATATTCTCCCTACTCTGTTGACTGGCTCTGAGTTAGCTCAGGGCCAAAAGAAACCACAGTGATTACCATATTTCTTATCATTTTGCTGCCAGTAATCATGCTAGGTTCCTGGGTATCTGAATCCTTCCTCTGAGGGATCTCACAAAGATCCTAACAACTACTAGCTTACAGGGTATTTCCATGTGTCCTCCCTGCAGATAATGATATGTTGCATCATTATCAGCCTAGGACAGGTATGGATTTAAGACTTAGAAAAGGGAATTGCAGGTAGAACAGAGACTAGAATTCCAATCTGTAGGACTCCAAACCCCACAGTCATTCCCCATATCCTCAGGTATCTGGAAGGTTCAATAAATGTAGAATGCCCTGCAAGCTAGCCCAAAGATCCAGAGAAGGCACAATGGCTGCGATGCGACTGGGGTGGGGATCCTGGGGGTATTTAGGGAAGATGAGAAAGGAACCATTGAGAAGCACCTCATAGAGTCCTGAGTACCTGTTCCCAGAAGTGCAGAAAATGAAATTCATAACAAAGGGTCTGGGGAGGGCCCCTGCTGCCCCCAGGCCTGACTTTTCTTTCTAAGTATCTTCCATGGTAGGTAAGATCTCAAGGGCTCAGTTATAATGAAAATATAACTTTGTACCCACCCACACATTCCCTCTGTTCACTGACAAAACCTTCCAGCCATCCAACCCAGCCTCCTTCCTTCCTCCACATATCTATGTTAATCCATTCATTTATTCATCCATTCATTCAACACATACTTTCAAGTGTCTGCTGAATGCCAAGCCTTGCACTAAGTCCTAGATACATGGAGATGAATGAGAAATTGGTCCCTGCCAATTAGGAGCTCATGATCTAGTCCAATATAGACAAATAAACAGATACCTAAACACAGTGTGATAAGTTCTACAACAGAGAGACATACAAGGTGTTGGATGAGCCCAAAGGTTGGAGTGACCAACTCTGCCTGAAAGGAGTCAGGGAAGGTGACTAGACCCAGGAGAAAGAGTAAGAGTTCGCTAATCCCTCTGGAAGAAGGGAAGGACTTAGTCATTGTTGGGTCTTCCTATCTGGGTAAGAAACACCAAGTCACAGGAGACCAGGGTAGGAGGGTAAAGGATGATGAAGAAGACAGTGATATATAGCTTAGACCTGAGATACAGAAGGATAAAGCTACAGAACAAAAGGGGACCTCAGAAGAGAGTACTGACCACTGAGCTAATTAAGTAGGTGAAAGCAGAAGAGGCAGAGACAGAACTCAGCCTCTAAAAACTGCCAAGTCACGTCCATGAAGCGCCTTGGTTGCTCGGCCGGTTGAGTGTCCGACTTCAGCTCAGGTCATGATCTCGCAGTTTGTGAGTTCAAGCCCCACATCAGGCTCTGCACGGACAAGCTCAGAGCCTGGAGCCTGCTTCAGATTCTGTGTCTCCCTCTCTCTCTGCCCTCCCTTGCTCATGCTCTGTCTCTCTTGCTCTCAAAAATAAAATTAAAAAAAATTTTTTAATAAAAATAAAAACTGCCAGTTCAAGTCCAGATCTGTCAGTGGCTGAAACCTCAAGAGATGTGGTGGGACAAGCAGAACAGGACTAGGCTGCAAGCCTCCTGCTGACAAATGGCAGTCCACCTTGTCCCTGGAGAGAAAGGCAGTTCAGCCTCCTCAAGATACACACTAGGTGGCACTACAGGCAAGGCTCAAAACAAATCAGAGGCGCCATTTCCTGCCCCCATCAGCTTCCCTTGCTGAATACCCTCTTTATTGTATTCTTCCTTGACCCAACTGCCTGAAATTACACCATTGGGGATTCATTTCTTCACTGAATATAATCCTCTCTGAAAGCAGCCTCTTCAGAAAAGCCTATGATCTGTCTGCCTTGCCTAGATAGTAGGGAACTCCTTTAAAGTAGAATCAAAACTGACCCACTTTTATAGTCCTAACAGGATCTAGCAGAGATGAAGATCAATAAATACTACTGGGTGCAGACATGAGCAAATACGTGTACAGTCAAGCCTCACCCCACTCCATCTCCTCCACAGAAGACTGAGCATCTTGAAAGCAGCAGTCAGTTAGCATTACAAGTAAGAAAATTTGGCTACCTGACCGCAAGCCCTGACTCTAAAGCAGCTGTGTGACTAATCTGTTCCCTGTACCAGGGACAAGTCTGTTCCCCGGACCAGGCCTGTTTCTTCAATCCTAAATGGGAATCAAAATCCTTGCCTCAAAGAATTTTCTTGAAAACCAGTGAAATCCTACCTGGAATGCACATGTAGCATTACATTTATTCACCCAAAGTATCAGGAACTCTGGAAAAAAAAAGAAAAGCTCTGTGGTGGCTGGCAGTGCAGGCCTGTGAAAGGAAGGAGGGACAAGGCAGCATGTGGGATCTGGACACTATCAGAGGAGAATATGTGTGTGCACATGTGTCAATGTGTGTGCATGCAGTTGTTTCTCTAAGGCCCACAGTGGTCATTAAGCTCTGGAGGCCTTGGGGAGCAGGGAGAACTGGGAGCTTAGTTTTATCCTCAAACTTGGAACGTCTCCTGCCTAGATTCTTTGGCTTCGGAACGAAAACAGTGCATGCTTTTCAGACAAATGAAGAATGGGGGCTGCCCAGATAGCAGCATTTAGCCCCTAGTTGGCAAAGGGCCCAGGAACAAGGGGCCCAGAAAAGTAGCCAGAAATCAGTTCAGAGATAAAACTTCACTTATCTCCGAGAAGCCCAGCCAGTGGAAATGAATGTGATAGGGCCACCTTTACTGAGGCAGCACCTGTAAGTGTCAAAATTCCTGGCTAATACTTACTGATATGTGACCCAAACAAAGCACTCATCCTCTCTGAGCCCTCATTTCTTCAACTCTAAAATAGTAATAGTACCTACCTAACATGGTTGTGGTGATTTAAAAAAATAATAATGCATTTAAGTAGTTAACAATACCTAGCTCATAAGAAATCCTTTGCCCACCCTCCAAAGAAAATAGTATCTATCATTAAAAAGTAACAGAAAAGGGCCAGATGTCATTTCCTTTTACATGGATTCCTGCAAAGACTTCTCAATGGGAATCCTGAGGCTGCCAAAATAATTTTCTAAAAAAGAGTCCTGAAGTAGGTCCCTCCTCTTCTCAAAAACAAAACAAAGCAAAAAACCAATTACCTGCGTTGACTCCCTACTGACTTATGCATCTTTCTAAAACTGCTCCATGAGAGTCTTATGGTGCCAGGGATCTGGCCTCACTCTATATACATTCAACCTTAACTACCAGGACCTCCCTACCATCTTTCAAGCACTAAAGGTATCAGAAAGACAGATTTGGGAGGTTTCTTCGGCGAACAATGAAGAACAGGTAATTATGTCTATTTCTATGGGAAAGATAACAGTCCAGGGGCAGCGAGAAGGATAGAATGGACAAGCCATCCACCCAGGGAGGCTCTAGATCTCTGACAGCTACACATTTCTCCCTCTGAGACTCAGAGGGAGGAAAGACAGAAATAAGCTTCTGCCCTGGGGAGGAATGTTTGCCTGTGCAACTGCAATGTCAGGAGCCTACATTCCCAATGCAGTTTTGGGAAGTATGGCACAGCCTGGGAGGTGACGCCAGCATGATCTTGGGGGCGAGACAGCCACAACCCTGGTGGAAACAGGAGGCTCCCAAGAGCTGGCAGCATCAGGGCTGTGGGGAAGGGGCAGGGCCTTACCTTTCCTGAAGGTCATGCAGACTCTGCTCAGCTCTGTGTAACCCCTCCAGATCCTTCATCATCTTCTTCATGTGCTCCTTTGAGTAACGGTTTTGGATGTAGGCAAACCAGCAGCCACCCACACCAATAACGATCGACACCACCAGCATGAAGTCCTTGAGGTGATTATGGCGGGTCACTGCCAGAAAGGAGGCCATGGTGAGACAGGTTGCCCACTGCACACCTAGCCTTGCAACTCCATGCATCCCCTCCTGCATGAAGCCCTCCCACTGCAGAATGCTTCTTAGACACACATTTGCCACATACTAGTATAGTGAGCTCTCTGCCTACTTCGGAAAAGATGAGAGGCCTGAGAGCTGTGCAGGAAGTTTGTTAAATCATACTATACTTCCCTACTAGGCAGTGAATAGGAGACAACTAGTGCCTTCTCAGGACATCCCAGCTACCTCTGGACTGCAATGAGCACTGCATGTGCCCACACGCAGTGGCTTCTGTGCTACTGGATCAGCAATGCTAGAGTAGGGAGAAGGGGACAGCTGGTAAGAGTATAAAGCAACATCACTAGAGCTTGAGGCCTGGCTGTGGGACTGATGTTCCTGCAGGAGCCGGGTCTCCCGGACAACCAGGCTATTCCAGGTACAAGGTACAGAGCCCAGGTCAGGTAAAGGTCTCACCAATGGAGAGCCTTTCTAGGCTGTGGCTCAATCCAGAGACCAAGTACAACGGGAGTAACACCAAAAGATTGGCATATACAGGACGTTGCCCTTGCCAGGAATCCAGGGACAGATCTACCTCCAGAGAATGCCTGGTGGCAATTTGGCAAAGTGCCGGTGTGATGGCTGGGGTTCAAAGCAATGCTCAGTCTCCAGAACAAAACTGAAAAGCTTGAACAAGGAGCAACACCGGAAGGTAAGTACAAAAGCCATGTCCTCAGAAGTGAGCCAACCAGAAGAGGGCCACTCCTGGAACCTGCCATTGTTCCCAGTCCACCAGGTCTCAGCTCTGAGCCACAGCACAGGAAACCAGGACACCATAAGGAGAACACGGCTGCTACTGTGGCCCCTGCTTGGGCTGGACTCAACTCAGGAGAGAGTAGCAGTGGGCTCAGAGGAGCCCTAGACGTGGGGGGCGGGGAAGGAAGAAAAGAAGGAATGCCCTCCTGTGCACAGCAGTTTATCCTCAGGTTGAGGAGGGGGCAGTAGGGTCGATAGGACCCCAGCGCCTGGTAAGGATGAGGGGCTGATGGGAATCCAAAAGGACCCCGGTGGAGCCACCAAGTTGAGGCTGGGTCTAGATAACAGGAAAAGATACATGTAGCTGGAAACTGTGTGAAGCTGAGGCCCAGATTGACAAATGGTTATATTCATAGTTCCTGATTGAAAGCTGAGCAGCAGGACATGGGGACAGTGTGGGATCAAAGACAGATTAGCACATTCTATTTCCATCCAAGGGAGGGGAGTTACGAGGTCTGGGGTGGCAGCCCTATCCTTTACATGTTTAGGCCAGACTCTCATAGAGAAAACTGAGGGTCCCTTGGCAGCCATCCTCCAGCCTCCAGGCAGGCCTACCCTTCCAACCATACACAAGTCCTCACTCTCCTGTCCTTTGGGTCCCAGGAAGAGATATCTCTGCAGCACGGTGAGCTGCCTTTCTTTCTGGAACACACCTGCCTCCTCCACACCTCTTCCAGAGGCCGGGGTACTCTTTGTCTCCCCTGTTTGTTACAGACTTTTAATCTTGGCTTCCCAAGGTTTCCCAACTCCAACATCCCTTTTATATTCTTACCAAAAGTCAGAGGCACTCCTGTTCAAACAAGACTCTGGGAAATGCCCGCCCCCTATTACCTCCAACACTTCAAAGTTCTCAAGATGGACATGCGGATTGGGCACCTATATATTCTATTCAGTCCCTATCCCACCTTGTCCAGATTGATGTGGAACAAGACTCTATTATTTTTTCCAGCTTAATACTCTCATCCAAGTCATGAATAAAAATACTGAATGACCAGAGCCAAGGGTAGGATCTGATAGTCCTCCCCTTGTCTAAGGCAATACTGTTCCACCTACCAGTACCCTTTGGATCTCTTCAACCAACTTTAACTCCACTTAAATATATAAGCATCCATACACCCCTCTGTCCAGTCAAGTGCATAGTTAGAGCTCAGAGATACTGCCTGTCCCATCCCATGAGCCACCACCTTGTCAAGAAGAGAATGACTCTAATCTGGCTGACTCACTTTGTGGCCCCTAGTGATCATCACTTGTCTGTATACCGGGGCCCAGCACAGCGATGACCAGCTCACACAGGGATTCAGTAAATATTTGTGGAACTGAACCTTTACTGATAAGTTCCAAGTATGATATCTCTCTCTCCTTACCCCACATAGGAGAGGAAGGAAAAGAGAAGACACATAACACATCAGGCATTTATATCCACCATCTTGAATTCTCACAGCCACTCTAGAAGGCAGGTATTTGTGTTCTCACTCTATAGGCCAGGGAACTGAGTCTCCCCAGGAGAACTGACTTCCTGGAGTTCATCAAAAGTGACAGGGCTGGGATTCAGATCCAGACTTGCCTGACCACATGGTCTTTCTGCTGCACCCCACTTTCTCATTACAACTTTCCTACTTGTGCAGCAGGTGTTGTTTCTGCTTTGTTACATCCAAACATTGCTCACCATGGAGATGATCCCCTGATCTAGCCAGAGTGTGGCTATAAGAGTTCCAAAACCTGAATTTTTCTCCCAGACAATATCCTGAGAGCTGACTGTGGCTCACAGGCCATCCGGAGAGTGAATACCCAAAGGCCAAATGGCCAGGCCTTTAAGGTTAAATGTAAGGCCTCATGTAGAGAAACTATTGTGCCATCAAAAGCAGCATCCTGCACTGAGTACTAGGAAGTCTGGGTTCTATGCTTGCCTCTGCTCCATCTGGATCTCAACTTCCTCAACTCTAAAATGCATTGTCACAGAATTGCTAAAGAGATCAAGTGCATAGTTATGAATGAAAGTGTTTTGAGGTGTTCTGGAAATCTTCAGCTGGACATATCCACTAGGTAATTAAGAATGTGGATGTGGAGTTTAAATAAGAGGTAGTAGCTGGAGAAGAAGATGTGAGAATTATCAGGCCCTTTCAGTGGAACCCTGGGCAGAACCCTATAGTCCAAAGCAAATCTGTGATGTTAATTTTATGTATCAACTTGACTGGGCTAAGGGATGCCGAGAGAGCTTTCTTGCCTCAATAAGAGATTAGTACTTCAATCAGTAGACTGAGTAAAGGAGACCATCTTCACTAATGTGAGTACATGTCATTCAATCATCCTCAGGCCTCTGAGTGCCTGAATAGAACCAAAAGGTGGAGGAAGGATGCATGTGCTCTCTTAGCCTGAGCTGAGACATTTATCTTCTGCTCCCCTCTTACATCAGCACACCTGGTTGTCAGGTCTCCGGACTCAGGCTGGGACATATAGCATCAGCCCCCTGATTCTCTGGCCTTTGGACTCAGACTTACACCATCAGCTCTCCTAGTTGTTAGACCTTCAAACTCAGACTAAATCATACCACTGGTTTTTCTGGTTCTCTGGGTGTAGATGGCATATCACAGGACTTTTTGGCCTCCATAATCATGTAAGCCAATTCCTATAATAAATCTTCCCTTTATATCTATCTATCTATCTATCTATCTCTATCTATCCATCCATCCATCCATCCATCCATATTATGTTTCTCTGGAGAATCCTAATACAGAATCTATAAACCATTGTGACAGAAAAAGAGAAATGAAGAGTCTCATCTGTGCCTTACTAACGATGTACTTTTCCCCAGAATTCCATTCCCATTCTTTGCTTCCTGCCACCTTCCCAGCCCACAACAGTCTACATGGATATTTCCAATCCTTCTCCTCTGACTAGGATTCCTCAACCAACCCACTCTTTGGACAGGTAAACATGGATTATCTCCTGCCATCTCAGGGACTACCTTGCGTGTTTTTCAACTTTCATACTAGTCACCTTCTGATAGTCTGTGAGTTCCTCAGGGCCAGGGTACAAGCCTTATTTCTCTCTATAGCCCCATACTTAGCACAGAGCCTGACCAGAACAGGTACTCAGCAAAGGTGGAAAGGAAAGACAAAGGGAAGAAGAAAGGCAGTTTTCACATGGAAGGGGTTATGATAGAAAGTGCATGTGAAAGCACAAGAAGAGCATGGCTGGCCGTCCCACACAGCCCCTGCACAAGCTCAACTCTCAGAAGCTACCCCTATGCCCAGCGAGCACTGCTAGGGCAGACAGACCATGGAGCTTTCATGAGAGCAGGTGTGGCTTGCTAGGTGAACAGAGCTAACCCAGGGAAACTGGCTAGGACCTGGGGAGCCAGAATGTGGCAGAGTTCCCAGCCCGAGTGCTACAAATAGATTTTAGCAAAATGAGGTCAACTGTTAATACAATCAGGCCTGAGGCAAGGGAGGAGGGTATAAACAAATGAGATGCTGACATGTTAACAGAGTCAGGAATAATGGTGAGAATTTTTATAGTACAGTTAGCATTGAGAAAGTGAGCCTCCAATCATTACCACTTTCTGGAACCCCCTCTCCCAATCTATTCTTGCCACCTTCTCTACTGTCCACAATACCCTGTCCCTGGGAGACACACCTATTCACTGCTTACTGCCAGAATACATGCTTGGAATTTCTTTTGTCATTTACATAGCCTTCTGTGCTGAGGTGTGTGGTTAACCTATAATAACTATTCCTGGACCTTCTTGCCTTCTGGTTTTAGCCCAAGAAGTGCTTTAGCTGACTCACATATCCACAGAAGACATTCCATAGTGTTCTCCCCACAGCCAAGCTGGGCCAGAGTCTCCTCCCATCTCCCCTGTCCTAGAGCTCTGAGGACACCCAGCCTCCTTCTGCAAAACTTCTACCATACATTTCCTGACGCCTACTCATTGCTGGGCCATATGCTGAGTTACGACGACAGATGAACAAAGCTGTTTCTACCCTCATGAGTTCCCAGTTTGAAGGGTAACAGACAGGAAAACAGATTATTAAAAAAAAAAAAAAAAAAAAAAAAAGCAGGTACAAAGGGCTATAGGATCCCAGAAGAGAGTAAGGAGAAAGGGTTGAACATGCCCAGGAAGAGGCTGGAAAGGCATCCTGGAGAAAGCTTCAAAAGTGAGTTGAGGGAGCCAGCCCATTAAGAATCCAACTCTTGGGGCACCTGGGTGGCTCAAGTGTCCAACTTTGGCTCAGGTCATGATCTCACAGTTCATGGGTGTGAGCCCCACATCGGGTTCTGTGATGACAGCTCAGAGCTTGGAGCCTGCTTCAGATTCTGTGTCTCCCTCTCTGTCTGCCCCTCCCCCACTTGTACTCTATCTCTCTCTCAAAAATAAACATTTTTTTAATTTAATTGGCTTCATCTCATATTGGAATTCTTTATGTTTTATCTTGCTTCCTCTGTCAGAAGCAGAGGATGAGATAATATAGTAGAAAGAGCACTGAAATATAAGTTACTGGGTCTGAGTCATGGCTCTGTCATTTAAAAGTTGAATGACCTCTAAAAACTCACCTCATCTCCTGAGTCTCCATTTCTCTGACAAATTATCTGCAGATCAGGAAAAGCCCTCTCAGTGAATGATCTGCTGCCAGAGTGAGACATCAGCATAGGTCTCCAAGGCAAGCTGCCTTGGGACTTCGTGTGTCAGAACACAACTAACACCTCATTGTGGGATTGTTAGTAGAGCCCCGGATAGACCTGCAAGCCTAGAGCCAACTCTGCAGGTCGGAAAGACTGTAAAAGGCCATGTGCTCCTCTGCAGCCATGGTGGGAGGGCTGAGACGTCTTCTACTGTCAGAAAATGGGTCCTGAGTAGCTCCGTGCTGAGCCGGTTTGATCCTTCTTCCCCATTCCCAAGCTCTGAGGCTGCTCAGACAGATGGACCCTGATCAGTCAGCAGACCTTCCGGGCTATTGTACAACAAACTTTGAGTTGAGATTTCTCAAGTTTCAGACTGATGGCAGGATTTTCATTAAGGCTGGGCAAGGCAGCCAAGGTTTGCAGCTATACCTGGCCCAGGCTCTCCAGGGTGTTTACCACCTAAGAACCACAGCCTTAAGAACTCACCCTCAGTACAGAACCAGGTCAGCAGCACAGGTTAGCACTCTAAGTCCTGTATGGGTGTTGGACAGGGAACAGAGCTCAAGTAGGGATTTTAGCCCATGCTCAGATGGAAACACAGAGCTAGAGGGACACAGACCAAGGGATTCTTTGCAGGTACCCCCCAGACACAGCCCCACCCTTGCAGATGTCTCCTGGCAACGAGCTTCCTAGTATTTTCCTCAGATTCCATCTGGCAATTTTCAAAACTTTTCTTTAACGAGCCGTCAGTAGGAAAGTATAAAAACAGTATTTGCCATCAGGACAGCTGCTGGATTCCAAAACCTTAGCTCCCAGAAGTACACCCAAGCTCTATCAGAGTCCTAGAATCAGGGAGCCAGTAAGAGCCTTGACCAAGCCCATTTTACACATAAGGAACCCAAAATCTAGGCAGGAGAACTGAATTGCCAAAGGTCACTTGATAAGGCAAGGGCCAAGCACAGATTCCTAAACAGACAGCAGCGGAGAGGAGGAGAACTCCTATCTTTTATCCTTTTACCAGGACCCTTACCAATCAAAGGGTTTCCTCTCAAAAACTATGGAATGTTCACCTGAAAGGAATCAAAGATCCTTTAGCTCAATTTTTTCATAATACAAATCAGAAAACACATCCTGAGAAAAGTGACCTACACAAGGTCACACAGTGAGTGGAAATTTGAAAAAGGGACCAAGGTACTTTACTTTCCTAAATTTGATAAGAAGTTCTCTAAATGGAAGTCCAGGAGTTGCCAAAAATCAAGCCGCATATGTATTGTTGTTGTTGTTGTTGTTGTTGTTGTTGAGCTATAATTCACATACCCTAAAATTCACTCTTTTAAAATGTACAATTCAGTGGTTTTATCATATTTTCAAGGTTGTGCAACCATCAGCACAATTAATTTTAGAACATTATTATTATCCCAGAAAGATATCCTATACCCAATTAGGAGTCACTACACATTTTCCACTTCCCCAGCCTCTGCCAGCCACCAATCTGCATTCTGTCTCTATGGATGTATCTATTCTGGATATTTCATATAAATAGAATGATATAATGTGTAGCCTTTTATGTCTAGCTTCTTTCACTTAGCATGATTTCCAGGTTCATCCATGTTGTAGCATGTATTACAACTCCATTCCTTTTTGTGGCTGGATAATATTTCATTGTATTTATATACTACCACTTATCCATTTGTCCACTGATGGACATTTGGGTTGTGTGCACCTTTGGACTGTTGTGAACAGCACTGCTATGAATGTGAACATGTACTTCTTTCAGTACTTGTTTTCAATTCTTTGGATACATTCCTAGGCCTGTAATTGCTGGGTTATATGGTAATTCTATATTAGGGGTTGAGGGGGAGGGAGAGATAAATAGGTGGAACACAGAGGATCTTTAAGGCAGTGAAACTATCCTATACAATACATGTATACATGTCATTGTACATTTGTCCAAACCCGTAGACTGTGCAACACCAACAGTCAACTCTAATGTAATAATGATAATGATGTGCCAGTGCAGGGTCATCAGTCATTACAGATGTACCACTCTGGTGGAGGACACTAACCATGGGGGAGGCTATGCCATGTGTGGGGGCAGGGTGTATGGCAAATCTGTGCACTTTCACTCAATTTATTTATTTATTTTTTAATTTTTTTAATGTTTATTTATTTTTGAGAGACAGAGAGAGAGCACAAGCAGGGGAGGAACAGAGAGAGAGGGAGACACAGAATCCGAAGCAGGCTCCAGGCTCTGAGCTGTCAGCACAGGGCCCAACTCGAACTCACCATGAGATCATGACCTGAGCCAAAGTCAGACACTTAACCAACTGAGCCACCCATACACCCCAAGCTTCACTCAATTTTGATGCAAACCTAAAACTACTCTAAAAAATAAAGTTTATTAAAAATTTAAAAAACATGTACAGATGACGGATCAGCTCAGGCACTTGTCAAGCCGAATGCACAGATGGGAAAATGTTATACAGCCTCTGACTCTGCCTGCCAGCTGCTTCTCTGGACTGGTTCTTGGCCTTATAACATTCTGCCACTGGCATCCTGAACTGATGCCAACAGCTCCCAATGGGCAGAGAGTAGGTCCTAAGAGCATGCTTGGTCAAGGCTAATTTTCTCAGAAATCTTACCACTTTTGTTCCCCCTGAGTTCATGGGGAATAAGATAAAGGATGGCAGGGTTGGCCATTCCCACCTTGCAGAGATCTTCAGGAGCTGAACTGCCTATTTCTCTTGAGTAACCCCTGGCTGAAGAGACTACCCTTTCTTAGGCCCGAGTGTGTCTCTATGATTCCAGGGAAGCCCACTTAGTCTTCTTTGGTGGTCCAAGGACATAAGATGTTCAGCCATCAGTTCATACTCTCTGCATGTCCACAGTGAAAGCAGGGAACAGCTAATTGGCATTCAGACCCTATGTTATCCCTGAGCATACCTTTCATATCTTAGCCTTTGTATTCTTTCTCTGGTTGTTTCCTCTGCCTAGAATGCCCTCTCCTGCCACCTGCATGGAATAAAGCCCTACCCATCCTTACAGGCAGAGGTCACATGTCACCTCTCCTATCAGATGCCTTCTCTATCCCTCCTCTGGACCTCAGAAGCATGGTGTACCTCTCTGGAACTTTCATTTTATCCCTTTATGGAAGGATATGATTCATCCAGGTCTTCCTACAGGGTCCAGTACAACACTGGCACAAAGTAGGTCTTAATGTATCTAATGAACGGAACTTGACATCCGACTGGATTGAAATATAAGACTATTTCATGTCTCATATTTTCACTTCTCAGTGGGAAGAGTGGAGGTGCTGCCTTGCAGGTGTACCTAGGAGACCCAGGACCTCAGCCTAGCCCCCACAATGACCTCGGGTTCCATGGCAAATCAGCAGCCCTTCTTTCCACAGGACTCACAGAGAGGAGGCCCAAATAGCACTGTATCCAGGGCCTTCAGCTGCAGCTTCTGCCGATGGCTCCGGTCTGTCATCTTTAGTACAGTCCCTGTCATGGTGGTGTTGGTCACAGCAAGCCTGTCGAGGCAAAGAGGAAGGGTTCAGTTTCCTGCCATTAAAACCAGGAAGGATTACCCACCTCCTCCAGGAACACTTCCATGACTTCTAGCTCTTGGTGATTGCTCCCCTGTGTGCTCTAGAACACAGAGTCCATACCAGTGGATCTCAACAGGGAGTAAGGAGGGACACATAACATTTACCAAGAATATGTTCACCCTTCTCCCCATGTCCACCATCCCCTGAGAACCTTGCTCTTTGAGGACTACCCATCTGTGAGCATGCCCACACCCAACTATAAGTTTTCTGTTGTGTTTCTCCTTCCAGGGAGTATCAACTGTGCACCTATCCCCACACTCCCACCATCTGCAAATACATTCTCCTGTCCAACCCAGGTCAAAACACAAGCCACGTGACCCAGTGCTTTCTGAGGACCTCTAATCCTAACCCACTGCCATTAAGTACAAATCTGCTGATGACAAACAGTGCATTAGTCCTATTATCTTGTATTTGAGTCACTGTCATTTACTCCCAGTCAGATTATTGTAACTTTTTATGACCTTCAACATACTGTTAATGATAACTCTAATAAGAAAGGGCCTGCAAATGAGAAAATGACCCAGAAACAAACTGGACGGTGTTTTTCTTCTGCTAGAACACAGGGGGTGTGGAGGAGACGGTTATAAGATATGAAAGGTTATAAATCCAGTGGTCAGGGTCCCACACATGAGCCTTTACTACTGTCATATTCCATAAAGTTAGTGCTCTTTGCTGATGCATAGCTTTGTTTCCCCAGGTAGAAAAAAATGCTTCTGACATCAGTGTGTGATTTATATTCCTGCCTGGGCACACAGGGGCAGCTACCTCCCTCTCCAGCCATGGGAAGCAATCAACCCCTCTACAAGAGAAGCAGTGAGACACTGTGATGGGGGCTGAAGGGGTCAGAAGATCTAGCTTCTGGTCCCAGCTGAGTCAGCAACTCACTTGTCTGATCATAAACTACTCGGTCTCCCCTCTGGGGCCCCATTTTCCTTCTGTGTAAGCTTCTGTGAAATCAGATGCTTCCTCTAGGCCCAGGAGCTCTGGGGGTTCCTCCTCAGAGCACTTCCACCCAGTGCACTGGCCTTCATCTAACTGATCAATGTAAGTGTCATCTTTTCTGCAGTCTATTTGTCAGTGAAACCTATGAAGTGAGCAATGAGAGAAACGAGAAAGGAGCTAACATTTACTAAGCAGCTACTGCATCTCTCATCCTGTTCTGATGCTTCACATACAATGCCTCATTCAGTCCTCTGACTGGAAGGACACAGGTCCATCACTAGCTCCACTTCACTGCACCACTGACTTAACTCAGAGTTGAGCAACTCGCCCAAAGTCACGTACATAGCACGTAAGTGGCAAAGGCAGGAAATGAACTCAAATCTTCTGGATTCTTCCCATTACACCATGCTGCCTAGTGGTGGGCCTACAACCACTGCCACTCCATCCCACACTCCGTGTACCGAAGGCTCCAGGCTTCCTGCTGTCACTAAGGTGCCACAGCCTGGCTTCCTCCACCCCCTGCCTGACCTGGCTGGATCTGGTCTAGCTACAGGGAGGCACCAAGAGCCCATGACCTGAGAACTGACTTCTCATCCTATGTTTTCACTCTAATGGAACCATAGCTATTCCTCAAGATGGAATGGGCCAAGGCGATACTGCAATTTCCATGGGTAACGGTAAAGAAACCTAGATCCTGGAGTTTCATGGTCAATCATCTATTTAATTGTCTGTTTCATTAAACATGGAATTCCTCAAGGCAGATGGGGTCTGATACACTTCTTTGTCCTCGGGGCCTAGGAGAGAACCCGGCACGGGGTAGATAATTGGTAAAGTTTCATGAAAAGACCTGGGTTCAAATCCCAGCTCTGCCACTTACCAGCTTGGATAAATCATAAAATATTTGAAATTCAGTTTGTTCACCCAAAAGCCAGGGTAGTAATTCCTTCCTCCCAGAATTGTGAGAACCAACTGAAATAATAGGCAGGAAAGTATTCTAGAAGGGGCTGTACAAACAGTAAGATTATTACTCTCTCCAGGGTAGGGAGAAGCTGTGAAAAGGAGGCTGCAGGCAGGGGGCGGGGGCAGCAGCGCCCAGTAGCTCTGCGGCTGCAGGCTGCAAAGTGTGGGTGCACCAGCAGCTTCACCTCCCTCCTTCCCCTCTGCTGAAGCTCATAACCAGATGCACCTACATAATAGGATGACAGATTATACACAGTCAGCACTTACCAGACAGTAAGCCCTTGGAGGGCAAGGGCAGGCTGTTGTCATCTTTATCCCCAGCACCCAGCACAAGTGCTTGGCATGGAGCAGGTACCCAGTAAATATTTGTCGAATGAATAAGTAAATGGATTAATGGCTGCATGACACATGGTACTAGTCTGACATAACAAGAAGTCCATGCAGTACTCCATCCCCTCCCCACCCCCCGCAGGCCCTGGCCTACTGCACCTGTGAAGCAGGCAGAGTTAGGGTACCACAGCTGTTGGAAGAGTCATCCCGGAGAGGAGGCCGGGGCCAGTGGGAGTCAGCCCCACCTCACACCACGTCTTTAGAGTAGACACACTCTATATGGATAATTCAAGGGAGGCTAACAGAGCCCTGAGGCTCCTGGGCAGTAAAAGAGGCAGCTGCTGGGAGCACAGCAAAAGAAAAGAGAAATACCACAGGCTTTGAAGTCTACCCAGATCTAGGTTCAAATCAGTTTTGCCTCTAACTAGCCATGTGACCTTAGAAAAGTTACTTAGTCTCATTGTCTATATACAATAATACCTACCTTACAGGATTGATGTAAGAATTAAGTGACATACTGTATATGAAGTGGTGCATAGGAGTGCCTGCCATGTACTAAGCATTCAATAAACGACAGCTATTAGTACTACTCCCAGGATCGACAGAAATGTTAAATAAGAGAACGGATGCCAAGTGTCCATCACACTTCAGAGCAAGTGCACAATGGATGCAAGAAGAGGAGAGGTCTAGAGAGTGTGCCCTGAAAAAAGTGGAGCCTCATTAACTGGCCAGAGAAACCTGATGTTGGGCCGATCCCAGTCCATTCCCTACACCCCCAAGTGAGAGAATCCAGTCTCCTCCTGACCTCGGCATGGCATGGCCACTCAGCTGCAGCTTCCGGAAGGTTTCCTCATACTGAGGCAGCTCCACGTACGTGATCAGCCACTGCACCACCTCATCCACGGTCCAGTTGTACACTGTGGGAAGAGACAAGCAAAGCTTTGACTCCAGAATGCAAGAACCACTTGAACTTACCATCAGTCACATTGGCCTTCTCATTGACCACATGTTTATGTGTTTACCATCCCCCTCTCCTACAAATCCTCAGTATAAAAGGGGTACATACTGTACCTTTTGTTTGACCCACAGGGGATGGTCTTGCTCTTTCACTATACCGGTATTTGGGTGAAATAACCCTCAACTATAATATAATAATGATAATAATACTAACAAATGCCATCCTTTACATTGGCACTTACTATATGACAGGTACTCTTCTAGAGGCCTCATATACATTAATGCATTGTTCTTCGCA
Organism: Panthera leo; assembly: GCF_018350215.1. Taxonomy (NCBI): domain Eukaryota; kingdom Metazoa; phylum Chordata; class Mammalia; order Carnivora; family Felidae; genus Panthera; species Panthera leo. The sequence continues at coordinate 59,898,929 of NC_056688.1, read as the reverse complement.
ACAACCATGTGAAAGATAGGTCCTGTTTTATCCCTATTTTACAGATGGAGAAAATGAGGCACAGAAAGGTTATAACTTTCCGAAAGTTGCCCAGCTAGGAATTGGCAAAGCAAACACCTGCACTCAAGCAGTGTGGTTCCGTAACCCTTGCTCTAAGCCATTATGCACTCTTGTGCTCTTGCTGTCTCTCTCAGATAGACAGACAGACAGACAGGTAGACGAATGACATATAGGATATGTGTATCACATGGCACCCAGGAATACCAGCATACTGAACTTAAAAAGACTGGGAGCAACTGAGTTGCAGCAAAAATGATGCCATTTTATTGGATTTAAAGTTTGCTTTCATTTAATGTATAAACCTGTTTTTGTTTATATTTATATACAAATTTTATATAGCACCTTAAACCTCATTTTATGTTTGTACACATTTAGATAATAATTTGAGTAATCATTGTTATAATAAAAACAGTTTAAGTCAGCATTGTAGGTCCAAGATAAATTATTTCCCTTAAAAGGAATTTGTACATTCCTCAAGTTTGAAAACTACTTGCTGCGAGCAGTAAGAAGCCAAAAAATGTTCCGAAAGAGAATGAAACGGTGAGATTTATCACCCTCTTCTCTTAAGGTCCATGTCTTTCCCCAAAACTGCCTTTCATCAGAGTGCTGTCCAATTTTCCTTTAAAAGTCAGGAAACAGGGGCGCCTGGGTGGCTCAGTCGGTTAAGTGTCCGACTTCGGCTCAGGTCGTGATCTCGCAGTCAGTGAGTTCGAGCCCCGCGTCAGGCTCTGTGCTGACAGCTCAGAGCCTGGAGCCTGTTTCAGATTCTGTGTCTCCCTCTCTCTGAGCCTCCCCCGTTCATGCTCTGTCTCTCTCTGTCTCAAAAATAAATAAAGGTTAAAAAATTTTTTTTGAATAAATAAATAAAAATGAAAGTCAGGAAACATCAAAGACACGGACTACGTCCTGTTCATTTTTGCTCACCCCACTGTCTCTAAGGTAAAGCTTCTTAAACAGTAGCATCAATAAGAATTTACTCAAGGAATAACCACCCCAAACAAGGAATTCCAGAAATGGTCTGATTGTGGGCTTCCAAAGAGAAACAATCATCTCCTTAAACAAATACACAGCTCATGTGGATGGTTAACTTCTGAAATGCCTGTCAGAAAAATAGGCATTCCTCTGGTAAACACGCCTCAGATATTGGATTACTTCTGTCACTCTCAGATAAGCTGGAGAAGTTGGAAGGCTGGACCTGTCCCTCCACTCACCTACTTCCCCTTCAGTGGAGCCCAGCACGTGGTACAAAGCAGACACTGAGACATCCTGCATGAAACAAAATTGGAGGCAAAAACGCTCTGAACTCTTGATGTCCTCAAGAAGCTACTAGAGCTCAGGAGGGAAGTTTTGTAGCTGAGACTTTGGATATCCATTAAACTGTCTGCAGAGGCACAGGAGGTGAGAAAAGGAAGGTGCCTTGGGAGGAAATGAGGGGCACTCTAGTGCACTTAGACTGCATCCTAGGAGACAAGATCCCAGAGGATTAGGAAAAGGGTGCTTGGTCATTGCTTGGTTAAATTTCTAATTCCCAGACTAGAATATATTGGAAAGAGAAGAGAAATTAATTTCCAAGAGCTATGTTGAAATCCTAGGGTTTGGGAAAGGGGGGATGACAGAGCAGGGTTAGAAAAGCAGGATGTATTGGCCTTTTCCTCCTGAGAAGGAATATATGCCTTTGAATCCATTAGTAGACATTACAAATGTGCTCATTTACTATGGTCTAGAACGTCGGCTAATGAAGGTGTAGTAGAGGGACACTCAGATACGAGGCAGATGGACAAGTACCAGCCTGTGAAGTACAGAGAACAACACACTCCTGCCACTGCTGCCAAGGGAGCTCAGCCACGTCCAGCACAATGGGGCCTTTCTGCTTGGCATGTGGAGTGGAAAGAAGGCCACTTTTCTGTTGCTAGAAAGGCCTGAGGCTAGCTGTGCTACAAGAGCCTTTTGTCTCATGGGAGGATGCCTTGCTACAAGCCCAAACACAGACACTTGGCATGCAGGAACTCCCCTATCTGCACCTTACACTGCAGTGCAGTTGGGCAGGAGTCACTCTAGACCAGGGTTTCTCAGTCTCTGCACCACTGACATTTTGGACAGGATAATTCTTTGTTGGGGGGGGGGGTTGTCCTCTGCAGTGGAGGATATTAACCAATATCTCCGGCATCCACCCACGAGATGTAGCATGCTGCCAGTCATGACAATCAAAAATGTCTCCGGGTACTGTGAAATGTTCCCTGGGGGATAAAATTGCCCACCAGCCGAGAACCACTGCTGTAAACACGACATTAAGTGAGATGGAGGTCTATAAGGTAAGGGGGCCACTGCATTCCAATGAGGATGGACTCTTAACATAGTCAGCCCCTACATGACTAAGCTATTGGGAAGAGGATAATGGCTTTAGCATATCAGGACAAACCTCGAGGTAGTTATTTTGGTGTGTGTGTGTGTACATGTGCTCTACACATCATTCTGTTACCTAGGCACACACGCTATCTAGGTAAGCTTGGCAGCATGGTGTTGGCCACCCAGAGTCACTACAGTCTGGGCAAAGTAAGCCAGGCTGGGCTGTATCCTTATCAGAGAGTGACCCTGTGTCCCAATCAATAGCCAAGGCAAGATATCAGGGTCCCTTACCCCTAAGGTTCAAGTACCTAAAAGTTAAAAGGCTTGTTCTACTTTCTCATTCCAAAAGAGAAAATGGGAAGAATCTCCAGGCCAAAGTGAGGACGAAGGTAATAGCAAGTACAGAGAGCTGTGGCTGTTAGAAGGCCACAGAATTTGGCAAGGAGAGCTTAGTACAGATAGTCTCCAAATGACTCACATGCCCAAATTCCAGGAGGATATGCAAGCAAGAGACAGTCTTCTAAAGTCATGAGCCTCTCATCACCCTAAGCCTGTCCATGAGGCCCCTAGAGAGATCAAAAACTACCTCTCTGGGCAAAATGACAGACAATACTACACAGCGTCAGAGAAGGCCAATCTCTGGTGTTTTCAGCACCAAATAGTCCTTCCTAAGACAAGTGTATAAGGTGATTAACTTTGTAGTCTCCAACCCTTTTAATGACATAACCTACCTGTATTTGGAGCATACATTGCCAACACAGGACTATCTATTTATAAATCAGGCTCATGTACTGACATTAGGTATACTGTAAAACATACACAAAAATTAAAGAATGAAATAAATACAATATGAGCATAAGCTACAGTATTCTCTTCTAGCACCTAGCTGATTATCTTATGAAGCTGGAAACCACTGGGTAAACAGTCAAACTCATACCAAACAGATGACCTGAACTTCACAGCTCTTCCCTGGATGCTGCCTCAGCTGTTGCTCTGAACTTAGCAGACCTGATCTACAATCAGTGTCTTGCACTATTTTGCTACTCATCTTTGGACATTGCTCTCAGACTTCCAGGTCTTTGCTATTTCCAGAAAAGCTCTTTTCCCTCTTTGTGGACTGCCAAACACCAACTAATCCTTAAAACCTAGCTCCAGCTCTTCATTGTGGAAATGCTTTGGAGCTCGTTTCTAAATCCTCTCTTCTAAAACCTTCAAAATATGAGTACTAGCACTCCCTTCTCTGCTTACTTAGCACTTTCTTTATTCAGACTTCTAACATGTATGTTATATTGTTATTATTAGTCACATGTGTCTCTTCTCCATTGTGCTATATATAAGCACTATAGTGGTAGGGAATATGTCTTTTCTATTTCTGTATTCCCCAATGCCTAACACAGGGCTAGATCATTCTAAATACTCTGTAAAGTTTACTGAATGGACAAGAGAATCAATATGAATGAATGAATTAATTAATTAATTAATTAACAAATGAAGGCAATCTGTAGGTCCTGGATCACTTGTAGCACATCCCATCAGGAGTTCCACTATGTTTTCCCACCAACAGCATCACTGCCCCCCACAGACTTCTCATGGAAGTAAAGGAGAGAATTTTTTTTTTAAGCACTTATACCTATCAGCAGAGACCTCTATAAATTGATGATCAGTTAGCTTCTCAGATAGTAAAGATCTATCCTGGCCTCCACACTATGCTTCATGGGAAAAGGCCTTTTTCCTTTGAGAAAGATTTGTATGTAAAATGCGTAAACTCTCCTACTTTAATTTAGAATAGCCACAAAAAATGAAGTCATTCAGGATTTCCAAATACCTGGCCATGTTAGAAGGCCGGATTTTAATTGTCGAATTTATCAGAAAAAGCACTAGATTTGAAGCTGGAAGACTTTGATTTCCATCCTATTGGCCATGGATCACCTTGGGTAAATCACTTAACCATTCTGAACCTCAATTTCCCCTTCTATAAAATTTCTTTCCAGTCATTCATAACATTTATTTTGTACTACTTTGTGCCAGGCACTGGAAACAGAGCAGTGATTGAGACAGATACCCAGGTAGCTTACCATCTAACAGTGTTGATCTCTTCAAGTTGTTGAATTAAATGAGTTCATATGTTTGAAAACACCTAGGATTTAATACAAACTCAGTAGTAATTTCTTCTTCATTCATATACATGAATGAAGAAATATACATTCATTCAACAAGCGATAGATATTGAAAACTGGTTAGAATCTGGGTGGATACACCTATAGGCTCACCAGAGGGAAGAAATGTGAGCAAAGACACGTTGTGGCCCATTGTCTCTCTAAGTGGTTTCCTTCTGGCTCTCACTAGCAGTTTGCCACCTGCACCTAGAGGGAGGCAGGGGTCTTAGTTTTCTGATGTGGTGTCAACCTCAACTCCTGAATCATCACTGTAAAGAGAATCTGGCACTTGGGCCAAGGCCTCATGTGACAGGCCCACTAGGCTACCCAGCACAAACCCGGTCTACACGGCTGCAGAGCAGTAAGAGAACCTAGGCTTTGGAATGTTGAATGAGCCAAACAACTTGTGTAAGATCTCACAATGGTAGAGCCAAGGACAAACTTCTGTCTTCCACATCCCTATGCTGGACCAGGACCTGTGCAAAGTGTTAAGATATAAAATCATATAAGGTAATGTCCTCAAGCAATCTGGTAGGAAAACAGGCAAGGGAATAGATGATTACAATTAGTGTACTAAATGCTGTGATGAGATAAGGGTAAGGAGATGTGGGAGCACAGAAAGCATCTAACCTAAACTATGGTCTCCAGGGAAGATTTCCTAAAGAAGGGTATACTTTGGGTGCTATATGTAAGTGATGAATCACTAAATTCTACTCCTGAAACCAATACTATACTATATGCTATCCATTAGCTAATTTGAATTTAAATAAAATCTTGAAATAAAAGAAAGAATGAAAAGAATATGGAAAATAAAGAGAATAAAAGGAGAAAATAAAAAGAAGACTTAAGGGGCGCCTGGGTGGCTTAGTAGGTTGAGCCGCCGACTCTGGCTCAGGTTATGATCTCGGGGTCCGTCCGTGAGTTCGAGCCCCGCGTCGGGCTCTGTGCTGACAGCTCAGAGCCTGGAGCCTGTTTCAGATTCTGTGTCTCCCTCTCTCTGACCCTCCCCCGTTCATGGTCTGTCTCTCTCTGTCTCAAAAATAAATAAACGTTAAAAAAAAAAAAAGAAGACTTAAACTGAGCGTTGTCAAATAGGATTTAATCAGATCAACAAGGGGGAGGGACAGAGAGAACAGTATCTATGAAAGCAACATGGGATGAAAGGAAACGACATATCCTCCCAACTGCAAATAAATTAGTGCAGCTATAGAGTAGATGTGATGAAGAGTGGTAGAAAAGAAGAAAATAAGTGGATCACAGAGATAAGCATGGGCCTGACACGCTAAACTAATCTAGCACAATGCCTGGTATATAGAAGGTATAATTCTTTTAAGTAATTTCTTCAAGTAATTCTTTTAAGTTTATGTATGTATTTTGAAGGAGGAAGCAGAGAGAGAAGGAGAGAGAATCTTAAGCAGGCTCCATGCTGTCAGTGTAGAGCCCAATGCATGGCTCAAATCCATAAACCATGAGATCATGACCTGAGCTGAAATCAAGAGTTGGACACTTAATCAACTGAGCCTCCTAGGCACCCTGATTATTTATTTATTTTTTTTTGTAATGAAGGCACGTTTACACAAATTGTAGGAGAAAACAGTACTTTTGGGGGCCAATACTACAGAGGTGAATAAGGCATGATGGAGAAACATGGCATTAAAATATAAAGAAACTCTCAGGATATAAAAGGTCACCAGGTTTTTATTTATATATACATATTGAACTTTTTCCCCCAACTGAAATAATTCAGTTGAGATTACAAATGGGCATTTAATTTCAGCATTTAACATCTCATTGATAAACACTAAAAAAAGTCAATGGCATTTTCTATAAAAAATTGTTTCATCAACAACTACTAAGCTTTCAAGTACCTCATTTTGTTAAGTCCCAAATGAGACAGCAGTTGTAACCTAAGCTTACTGCTAATTCTTCACAAACTCAAGTGTTACCTAATGAATAGAAAAGCCAGTATTTATCTCCTCCAAGTAACATAAGATTATCATATGTGATTACACAGGAATTTACTTGTAACATCTTTAGCAATACCTTTATTCGTCCAGGTTCCAATTAAGAATATTTCTTCCACCTAGAAATTTGGTGTTCTGGCATATTTGTTTCACTATTAAAAAAATAAAAATAAAAAATAGGAAGCCACTGAAAAATTTAAGCAGAGACCTGGTCAGATATTTACTTTAGAAAGATCCCTCTAGAACCAATTGAAGGACAAACTGCAGTAGAGCTAGACAGGCCAAGAAGTACAGTATGAAAGCATCCAAGCAAAATGATTAAGCTGAGGTTTCTGCTTCAGGCTAAGATGAAGTAACTACAATGGAATTTACCCTCTCTCCTGAAACAACCAAAGAGAAAAGACAAAATATATGAAACAATGGTTTTAAAGACACTGGACATCAGCCTATAATGGACATTGGTCCTTGAGAGATGGTAAACAAATGAGGCAGGTGATATACTTGTCCTAGTTATGGCTCTGAAAGAATTTCCAGGCCACAGTGCAGAGAGTAGAACCAAGATTTAGGAATAAATGGAAGTACACTAGTGTTAGGCTCTTACACTATATGTGACAAGGTGTAATAATAGCTCTTGAGAACCCTCATGCGCTGTTGGTGGGAATGTATATTGGTGCAGTCACTGTGGAATGCAGTATGGAAGATCCTCAAAAAATTAAAAATAAAATTACCATATGATCCAGTATTTCTACCGCTAGGTATTTATCCAAAGAAAGTGAAAACACTGGTGTGCCTGAGTGGCTCAGCTGGTTAAGTGTCCAACTATTGATTTCAGCTCAGGTCATGACCTCCCAGTTCACAAGATTGAGCCCCACGTCAGGCTCTGTGCTAACAGCACAGAGCCTGCTTGGGATTCTCTCCCTCTCTCTCTCTCTGCCTCTCCCCGCCTCCCTCATGCTCTCTCTCTCTCTCTCTCTCTCACTCTCTCTGTCTCTATTTCAAAATAAATAAATAAACATTAAAAAAATGAAAACACTAACTTGAAAAAATATATGCACCCCTGTTTATTACAGCATTATTTACAATAGCCAAGATATGAAAGCAACCTAAGTGTCCATTGATAGATGAATGGATAAAAAAGATGTGGTATATATACATTGAAATACTACTCAGCCACAAAGAGGAATGAGATCTTAACATGTGCAACAACACAGATGGACCTGGAGGGTATTATGCTAAGTGAAGGAAGTTCGAGAAAAATAAATACCATATGATTTAACTTAGATGTGGAATCTAAAAAAACAATATAAATGGACAAACAAACAAAGCAGAAACAGTCCCAGAGAACAATCTAGTGGTTGGTTGCCAGAGGAGAGGGGGCTAGAGAAAGAGCAAAATGGGTGAAGGGGAGTGGGATGGACAGGCTTCCAGTCATGAAATGAATAAGTCACAGTGATGAAAGGTACAGCATAGAGATATAATCAATGGTGTTGCAGATAGCATTGTGTGGTGACTGATAGTAGCTACAGTTATGGTGAGTAAAGCATAATATATAGAGTTGTTGAATCACTATGTCATACACCTGAAACTAATGAAATATTGTCAACTATATTTCAATAACAAATAAAATAATAACATCCCTAGAAAGAAGACTATGAAAGATTAAAGATGCATATTTTATCTCCTAAAGCAACCACTAAAATAACAAAACAGGGTTAAAACAACAAAAAAAAAGATCAAATGGAATTATAAAAAACTACTCATTAACCCAAAATAAGGTAGAAAAAAAAAGAAAAGAGAAGAAAATACAGTAGGGAAAAATATCAGAAAACAAATAGCAAGATAGTAGCCTCAAATCTACTCATATTAATATCCACATTAAATGTAAATGGTCTAAATACCCCAACTAAAAGGCAGCGATTATCAGATTGCCAAAAAATATAAGACCCAATCATAAACTGCCTATAACAAATGCATTTATGGAAACCAATTTGACAAGAAATCTCATATATTAAAAAAAAAAATGCATTTAGGGGCGCCTGGGTGGTTCAGTCAGGTAAGGGTCTGACTCGGTATCGGCTCAGGTCATGATCTCACAGTCTCATAGGTTCAAGCCCCACATCAGGCTCTGTGCTATCAGATTTTGATATAATTTTGATATTTTGATATAAATATAGCTTTATTTTGAGTATTATTAGTTTTGTGTATCTTTTTCCATGTATTTACTTTTAATATACTTGTGTTTTTATATTTAATGCATTTCTTTTTTCTTTTTTTAATGTTTTTTTGTTGTTGTTGAGAGAGAGAAAGCGAAAGAGAGAGAGAGAGCGCACATGCACAAGTTGGGGAAGGGCAGAATGAGAGAGAGACAAAGAATCCAAAGCAGGCTACAGGCTCTGAACTATCATCAGAGAGCCCAATGTGGGGCTTGAACCCATGAACCATGAGATCATGACCTGAGACGAAGCTGGATGCCCAACCAACTGAGCCACGCAGTCCCTCCTTTCTTTCTTTCTTTCTTTCTTTCTTTCTTTCTTTCTTTCTTTTTTTTGTTTTGTTTTTAAGTTTATTTACTTATTTTGGGAGAGACAGAGACAGGGTAAGTGAGGGAGGGGCAGAGACAGAGGGAGAGAGAGAGAGAGAGAGAAAGAGAGAGGATCCCAAGTAGCTCCTCACTGTCAGCACAGAGCCCAATGCAGGGCTCAAACTCACAAGCCATGAGATCATGACCTGAGCCAAAATCAAGTGTCAGATGCTTAACTGACTGAGTCATCCAGGCACCCCTTAAATAAATAAACTTTTAAATAAAAATAAACTGAGCCTGGGTGGCTCAGTCGGTTAAGCGTCCGACTTCAGCTCAGGTCATGATCTCACGGTTAGTGAGTTCAAGCCCCACATCACGGTCTATGCTGACAGCTCAGAGCCTGGAGCCCGCTTTGGATTCTGTGTCTCCCTCTCTCTGCCCCTTCCCCACTCACATTCTGTCTCTCTCTCTCAAAAATAAACAAACATTATAAATAAATAAATAAATAAATAATCCTAAATCTTTATGCACCTAGTAACATACCTTCAAAATACATGAAGCAAAAACTCACAGAACTAATTGCAAGAAAAAATAGGCAAATCCAATATTATAGTTGAAAATTTAAATACTCCCCCTCAATAACTGATGGAGCAACTAGGCAGAAAATCAGCAAAGATATAGTAGACATGAACCACACCATCAACCAACATGGCCTGATTGACATTTATTGAACACTCCACCCAACAACAGCCCAATGCACATGGAACATTTACCAAGATATATAATATTCAGAAATGTAATAAAATGTTTTAAAAAACTGTAAAGGATTCAAGCCATACAAAGTATGTTCTCAAACCACAATGGAATTAAACTGGAAATCAATAACAGAAAAATCTTTAGAAAATCCCCTAACATTTGAAAACTACATACCATGCTTCTAAAAAAAAAAAAAAAAAAAAAAAAAACTCATGAATCAAAGAAGATATCAAAAAGGAAATAGAAAGTAAATAGAATATTTGAGTTGAATAAAAATAAAAATAAAACATATCATCTAACATGGTGAAGAGCCAATACTAGATGGATATAAGATACAAGACAGATTTCAGAGGCATGAATTTCCAGGGCCAAAATAATTCCTCAAATTGGAATACATTATTGAGGGATATCAAGTTATTGAAGACTGTATCAGACCAAAAAAAAAAGAATAAGCATTTACCACCAGTTGTGCTTTCATTTTAGGTATTTTTACTCTGTCTATGCTACCTATAAATCAGTTAGCAAAAAGCAAAAAGCCACAACACACCAGAATTTGTGAAATGCTGCTAAAGCAGTACTTACAGGAAATTTATAGTACTAAATGCCAATATTAGAAAACAGGAAAGGTCTCAAGTCAATGACCTCAGTTTCCACCTTAACAAACTACAAAAGAACAAGTTAAACCCAAAGTAAGCAGAAGAAAGAAAATAATAAAGATCAAAGTAAAAATCAATGAAATAGCTAACAATAGAGAAAATCCTTGAAACCAAACACTGGTTCTTTGGGTATATCAATATATTAAAAGAATAATAAGAAAAGATTATGAATAAATGTATGCCTATAAATTTGACAATGTAATGAAATAGACAAATTGAAGACACAAACTACAAAAGCTCACTTAAGAAGTAAATAACCTAACAGTCCTATACCTATGAAAGAAATTGACACTGTCATTAAAAACCTTCCTACAAAGACAACACCAGGCTCATATGGCTTTACTAGTGAATTCTACCAAGTATTTAAGGAAAAATAATACCAATTATATATGAAGTCTTCTGAAAAATTGAAGACTACTTCCCAATTAATTTAATGAGGTCAGCATAATCCTGATACCAAAAACAAAGATATTACAAGAAAACTATAAACCAATATCCCTCATTAACAAAGGTATAAAAATATGAAACAAAATTTTAACAAATAGAATCCAACCATATAGTAAAAGGATGATGACCAAGTGGGGTTTATCCCAAGGATGCAGGGTTAACATTCAAAAATTAATCAATGTAATTCACCATCTTAGCAAACAAAAACAGAAAAACCAGGCAATCATCTCAATAGACACAGAAAACTCATTTGATAAAAATCCAATATCCGGGGCGCCTGGGTGGCTCAGTCAGTTAAGCGGCCGACTTCGGCTCAGGTCATGATCTCGCTGTCCGTGAGTTCGAGCCCCGCGTCGGGCTCTGTGCTGACAGCTCGGAGCCTGGAGCCTGTTTCGGATTCTGTGTCTCCCTCTCTCTGACCCTCCCCTGTTCATGCTCTGTCTCTCCCTCTCTCAAAAATAAATAAAACGTTAAAAAAAATTTTTTTAAATCCAATATCCATTCCTGATAAAAAATTTCTCAGCAAATTAGTAATAGCTTCCTCAATCTGATAAAAGGGAAAAAAAGCCCACAGCTATGTTTATATTTAATGATGAAAGACTGGATTCTTTCCTCCTTAAGATCAGAACCAAGGCAATGATGCCTACTCTTACCACTTCTCCCAACACTGTACTGGAGATACTAACCAGGGCAATCAGACAAGAAGAAGACTTTTTTAAAGGCATCCAGATTGGAAAAGAAAACAACAAAATTTTCTTTACTAGAAGACTTGATTACCTCAGTTGAAACTCTGATGGCATCTCACAAATAAGTGAGTTTAGAAAGGTTGCAGAATACAAGACCAATATATAAAAATCAATTATATATCTATATATAAACAACAATCAGGAATTAAATACCATTTACGTGGTCAACTTTTTTATATATTTTACCACAATTTTAAAAGTACTATTTATAATACCATCAAAATCTATGAAATACTTAGAGATAAATCTGACAAAAGGTATGAAAGAAAGACCTGTACACTGAAAACTACAAAATACATATCCTAACTAAATGGGGAGATATACTTTATACATCGATCAGAAAACTCAATATTGTCAAGATGTCAGTTCTCTCAAACTGAGCTATAGATTCAATACAATGCTAGTCAAAATCCTAGTAGGCTTTTTTTATAGAAATTGACAAGTTGATTCGAGATCAAACAGCCAGGACAACTTGAAAAAAGAAAACAAAGTTGGAGAGCTAACACTATCTGACTAAAAGAGTTATTATAAGACTATTGTAATCAAAATTGCATGGTTTTGACATAAGGACAGGCAAATAGATCAGTGGATCAGAATACAAAGACCAGAAATAAACCCATACTTATATGGACAACTGTTTTTTAACAAAAGACCAGGCAATGCGGTGGGAGAAAGGACAGAATTTTCAACAAATGGTTCTAGAAACAACTGAGACGCCCAGAAGCACAAAGAAGGACTTGGGACTTCTTTGTTAACACTAACATCCGCAAATTAATACAGAACAGATTAGAGGCCTAAATGTAAAACCTGCAACTATAAAACTTCTAGAGGAAAACATGGGAGAAAATGCTTGTGTGACCTTGGGTTAGGCAAATATTTCTTACATATGACACCAAAGGCATAATTCTTAAAAGCATAAATTGAAACACTGGACCTCAGAAAAATTAAAACTTACTGTTCTTCAAAAGATACTATTAAAAGAATGATAAGCCACAGACTGGGAGAAAATCTTTGCAAAGCATATATCTCATAAAGGATAGCCATCTGAATACATGTGTCAAAACTTTAAAAAATTGTACACTTTAAATATTTACACCTTGTATTATCAGTTACAACTCAATAAATCTTTCAAAAAGATGAAGTTGAGCTAAGGCAGTATCATAGGAGATGCATATAAAATATATATAAGAGAGATAGAATCCTCAGGACTTGGTAACAGAAATAGGTGAGAGATGCTCCTTTATTAAATGGGGATACAAGTAAGAACGTTTACCCTCAAGCAGCTATTTAATATAAATAGAAAATGCCTGTGATAAGTTTTAAATCACTGCATTGATGCTAATTGTTTTTTGTTATTGGAGAAAAAGTATCTAAAAGAATCCAAGAGAAATAAAAAGCCAGTTGTATCTTTCTCCCCCAAAATGTAGCAACAATGGCTGAGGCAGTTAACTAAATGACTTGAAGATTCACTTAGCAAAGTAATTTTTATAGAGCTAAAGGAACAGAAGAAACATATGTCTCACTGGGTTTATGTAAAAGCAAAAAGGGGATGCCAACTTTTTTATACTGATATGACTTCTGAAATGGTTTAGACAGAAGTCCAATGCCACTTGCCCCTGCTGTGCTATATCAACAGAGAAAGGCCAGTTCTGCTGGGTTTCTCTCTAAAAGCCTCCTGGTTTGCCAGTACTGCTCCACTGCCTCCTGTGAAAAATCCCATCCTGCAAAGAATAGCACAGACAGAACTGGAGATCTGTGAGTTTATTATTTCTAAATTATTCTTTGGAATTATTTCCAAATCATTTCCAGTAGAAAGTAAACATTTTCTCAAGACAAAGTTCAGAGTCACACTAGAATACCAAGTACTTTTGCTTTTAGCTGGAATCATTTTAGTTAGAATCAAAATTGATAGTTTAATATGTCTTTGATCTATACAAATGGAGAACGAAATTGTTCTTTAAGTTTGGCAGATAGCATCTTTTAAAATCTCATGTCCAGGAAAGGGGAGAAAAAATAGACATGATGTACTTTGTTTAGAAGAATGGAAGCCATGCTTTAGAAGAGAGTCCTCTTAGGTCAGTCCTCCCAGCACCCCTTCTAAGGACACTGTTACTATTTCCCCTAGCTCAAATATGCAAACAATTCTATTTCTCAAAGATTCTACAAAATCTACCTGGCATCCCTTCCTTTAAAAAAACTACCACTCCCCCTACCTCACAGGGCCTTAGAGGGACTGGAAATTGCTGCCCCCTCCCCCACAGTCTAAGCTCTCACTACCACTACCTTACATAATAAGTCTGTGATACAAACTATGCCAATCTGATTTTCCCTCCACCATATCTCACTGTTGAGCAAAGATACTTAGATGAAAAATGAACGAAGTGGAGACATCCAAGAGTAGCCAATTACAAAAGGCCAATCCCCTAGACCCTGCTGCTGGGATCCCTGGAGTTCCCCTTGTTCTTGATCCTTCCTCAGCCCTGTTTGTTCAGCTCCTTCTTATTTAATTTTGTACAACAAAGAATTTGGTGGTCTTTGTCTTCAAAGACCCTTCAAATTTGGTGTCAATTTGGTGTCAATTTCCCTGGTGATAGGAATATCTTTGTTATTCATGGTGGGGCTCCTTGGATCACACTTGAGTTTGAGCTAATGAGATGACTCTGGATGGGGACTAGTTGCCAGAAAGACCAACCAGCTGACTAGAGGATTGGGGCTTTGGGCCAGGAGATATCAGCCCAACCATCAGAAAGGAACAGGGGGGGGGCGCCTGGGTGGCGCAGTCGGTTAAGCGTCCGACTTCAGCCAGGTCACGATCTCACGGTCCGTGAGTTCGAGCCCCGCGTCAGACTCTGGGCTGATGGCTCAGAGCCTGGAGCCTGTTTCCGATTCTGTGTCTCCCTCTCTCTCTGCCCCTCCCCCGTTCATGCTCTGTCTCTCTCTGTCCCAAAAATAAATAAAAAAAAAAAAAAAAAAAAAAAAAAAGAAAGGAACAGGGGGGCTGGAGATGAAGAGCCGTCATGCAGCCAGTGATTCAATCAATCATGCCCATGTAATCGGACCTCAATAAAATCTCTGGATCCTGAGGCTCAGATGAGCTTTCTGGTTAGCAAACACATCCATGATTAATATGCTAGGGAGGATGATATGTCCTGATTCCAGGGGCAGAAGACACAGAAGTCCCAAATTCAGGACCCTCCCAGACCTCACCCTATTGGTCTCTTCTTTTGGCTGGTCCTAACTTTTATCCATTCTAATAAAATTGTAATCAGAAGTACAGCACTTTCCTGAGTTCTGTGAGTCATGCAGTAAATTACCAAACCTGAGGGGATAGTGGGAACTGTGATTTGTAGCCAGTCGGTCAGAGCAGAGGTGGCTGGGAACACCCAGGGTTTATGGCTGGTTGGTATCTAAAGTGAGAGCAGTCTTACTGAGGACTATGCTCTTAATTTGTGAAGTCTGTACTAACTCTGGTTAGAAAGAAGTGCATTACATTATTTCATCAAACACTCTCTGCCTCATTTTCCTCATCTGTAAATGCAGACCATCATAGTATTTATACTTCAAAGGGTTTTTGTGAGAAATGAATTAACATATATAAATCATTCAGAACAGTGGCTAGCACATATCAAATATCATGTAAATATCAGAGTAGTTTCTTAGTTGTTGCTGTTTTTATTATTGAAGTCCAGAACTGGCTAATGTAGCAATTATCAGGCTTTTCTGTTAAAATCTAAACAACAGGAAGGAAAGACTGGCTTTCAGTATCAGTCAGAAAATGTTAACAACTAATCACATAGATGGTACTGACATTAGTCAGCTAATGTTCTGAACACAAATGAACACTGCTGATATCTATATCATCTAGCAAAACTCAGACCAGCCACTTTGAGTGACTGCCAGAGTATTACATGCTTTTTGTAGCTCTGGAAATCATCACTCCAGAGATTAGGGGCCTTGCTCTAATTAATGAAGCAAATTGTTGGGAGGAACAGTACCCATGAAGATTCTTACTTTTAGCTTGTCAAACCACCAGGCATGACACATAGTGAGAAAACCCTAAAATGATACATACATGTCACTTCTCAGCTTAGCTGTGAGCTACATCACAGTGCACTGGAATATCCCTTGCTCACCAGTAATGGGGACCAACTCCTCAAAACTCATTCCATTGTCTTCCATCTTCCTGTCATTTAGAACACACTTGGAAGTGTTCCAAATAGTTGCTCAGTCCAGGAATAAAGTTCTTACCAGAAAACTGTCTTGGCTACTTTTTAGTATTATGATTTACTCCTGTTTCTGCCCTCTCTTGGTCACTTTCCCTTCCCAGCTACTTGTGTATGAGCTTTGAGAAGGCCAGGAATGCTCTCCCTGCCATCTTTCATTCCAAGTTCCCACTTATGAAACCCACTCTTAAAACCCAGGCGCCATGTCCTTATGTTGTTACAGAAAAAGAAGAAAACTAAAATTAAACAGTACTAGTAGAAGATTTTTCCTGGCAGTGCCAGTATAATTCCAAAGATCACTTCATTGCTTGATTTTTCATCAGTAAACAGCCTGAGTTGCTCAGGAGCTATTAAACAAAGCCCCCACAAGGAACTCAGCTTTTAAAGATTTCCAGAAAGCCGTCTGTAAAGCTAACTTAAGCTTCTTCTAGATTGATAAAAACACAGAGTTAATAAGAAGTATCAGCCTGTCCATGCCAGAAATAGGACTAGAATCCAGGTCTTCTTGCTTTTTTTTTTTTTTTTTAAGTTTATTTATTTATCTTGAGAGAGACAGAGTCAGCTCAAGTGGGGTAGGGGCAAAGAGAGAGGGAGAGAGAGAAAATCCCAAGCAGATTCTACACTGT
Organism: Panthera leo; assembly: GCF_018350215.1. Taxonomy (NCBI): domain Eukaryota; kingdom Metazoa; phylum Chordata; class Mammalia; order Carnivora; family Felidae; genus Panthera; species Panthera leo. The sequence goes on along the minus strand of NC_056688.1, from coordinate 59,882,428 downwards.
CCGAGCATAGCCCGATGTGGGGCTCTAACCCACGAAGCTGTGAGATTATGACCTGAGCTGAAACCAAGAGTCAGAAGCTTAACTGACTGAGCCACCCAGGCACCCCCAGGTCTTCTTGTTTTAAATTTAGTGTTCTCAACCTACCTTATAGATAATCCCTTCCAGATCTAAAATTCTATAATCCTAGGTAAGATTAAAACAAAAATAAAAACTGTCTCATTCCTACCCAAACTGGTTTTTCTCTACCACCAGACCAGCGCTTTCAACCCAGATGGCATGGAAAAGCCTTGATCCAGTGAGCAGAAGGTCCAGGTCTGAGTCCTAGCTTTACAATGTACTAAATGCATGACAATGAACAAGTAACTTTATAAATCTAGGCCTAAGGCTCCTCATCTGCAAAGGAAGGGCCCTGATGGTCACTTATGTTTAACCCTTCTTAGCATCAAGACCTATCTTATGAGACCCTGCAAAGAGACCGCTTTCAATCCTGTTAGTATCAAAGGACACTCTAGCCACAGATAGAGATGGAGAGGACGCAAAAACCCTGTTTTTCCCTTCCTTGTCAAGCTTCACACTATTAGATATGCTCTTTCACTCACAGCTCTGAAGCAAATGTTTCAGGAAAAAAAAATCGTAGTCCTGGTTTAACAATTTTATACATGAAAAATAACTAAAGTGTTTATTTAATAAGTTCAACATGAGTTAGCAGAGTGATGTGAGTGCTGAAGGCTCCAGTATCAAATCAGACTGCATTAGCTGATGTGCAGAGTCCAGAACTAAGAAACTGGCGATCCTGTTCAACTCTGTGCTGGTCAAACCATTCCTGCGGGTCTGTGTCTGACTCTAAGAACTATGATCTAAGAAAGATATTAACAGAAATGTTCACAGGCAGGAGACCAAGAGGAGGAAGAGGCTGAGAAAACATGTTTTCTTCAAAGAACCTGGCTATTTAACCTGGAAAAGAAAAGACTCAGGGGAGATTCCATCTTACTTCCACCCAATCTTTGAATCATCTAGGACTCAGCAGAGCTGAGACCAAGTAGAGACTGATAGAAGGAAGGGGCTGCCTCAAAAGGCCAGTAAGCTCCCTACCTCTGGAGAAGCAGCAGAGACTGTGGTAGGTAGGAAGGAGACAGGTGGGGATAGAATAGAACCATTTAGAATTCTAATGAAGAGCAGCTCCAACTCTATTTGAAGCATCTTCCCCCTTTCCCAACATGGTGACTAGATTCAGTCTTAATCAGTGACTGTATGTAGAACCATTTTAATAATTTGCTCTTTACAAAGCACTTTATACTCATGTACTTTTAAGGCCAAGTTGCTGCCCATCTTCTTCTGTCTTCTCTAAATCTTCCAGCAACTAGGATTGATAACCAAGCTGCCTATTACCTTCTGAAGACTTCCATGCCTTCCACAGGTCCTCCACACTGATGAGCTTATCCTCACCATGGAAGGTGCTGTGTTTCACTGTCGGATCATGGTAATTGAGGTCTTCCCTCAGGAACTGCAAGGAAAAAGCACACAAGTCACAAGGGATACCTAGGGTCAGCCCACCGAGATCTCCACACAGGCTATCTAACTTTCCATAGCACATTCCATCCACCCAATGTATAAGTGTACCACATCACTCTTATGTCCTTCCATGTGCATATGTCCTAGCTGCCAACTAGACTACCTCTTCTTCTTTGTTGTATGTTTCACTTGAAAAAAAAAAAAAAAAGAATAAGCAATTTCTTCCTCGTATTTTTTTAATTATGGAAAGATAATAAATGATAGTTAACTGGAATTCAATACACTAGAAAAAGGAAGAAGGATAGGGAAAAAGAATTAACAATTTTTTGATCACCTGTTTATATACTAAGCAATATTCCAAGAACTTCTACAATATTTTCTCATCTAATCCCCACAACCAATGAATTATCACACCTATTTTACAAACGAGAACAGAACTACGCTAAGATAATGCAACTTGCCCCCAAATCACATTAAATTTAGAGAGGCTTAATTACTTGCTATGATGGTTTTAAAATATGTCCACAATTCTATGATAATCCTCCCACAAAAGGAGAATTCCCCTCCCCTGGAATATAGGCTGACATTTGTGACTCATCTTCTAACAAACAGTTGGCAGCAGTGATGTCGAGTGGCTTCCAAGGGTAGGTTAGAAAAGGCAATACAGATTTCACCTGGCCTTCTCCATTTTGGGACACATGCCTTGAGAGCTCTGAGCCAACATACATGAAGCCTGGCTACCCCCAAAGCCACCATTATGGCTAGAACATATGGAAAGACTACATAGAAATATAGACAGATATCTGAGCAGCCCAGCTATTTGTCTCCCCAGCCCAGGACTCAGACAAGTGACTGAGACTTCAGGTGATTCCAGCCCCCAGTTTTTGAGTCACTGCATCTGATGCCAAGTGGACACAGATGAGCTGTCCCTACTGAGCGATGCCCAGATTGCAGATAAATAACAAAATAAATGTTGCTGTTTGAAGCCACCGAGTTTTGGGGAAGTTCGTTATACAGCATTAGATAACTCAAACATTTGCTCAAGTGATGAATTTGTATTCCAACCCAAGATATCTGACTTTACAGTCCAAATTTTCCCCCAGCACTATATACGCTGTCCTTTAAATTACTGGTATTTCTTTTCATAATATACACCCTTATAAGAAGAAAAGCCAAACAAATCAAAGCTTTTAGAAATTTAACTGGTAATTAACTTCACAGATACTCATTCAGCCAGATTCTTAACCTCATTAGTATGTACAAGATTGAACACTTGATCCCGGTTTTCCCTAGAGCCTCAAACATCAAAGAAATATGCAATTTTGATCACTATGTTTTTAAAACATAGTTTAGTAGGATTGTCAGGAAATGTCTCTTATCCTTCTTTTCTTACCCTTTGTGTCTAGGAAAGGGTCTGACCCAGCGTAACATCAGTAAATGTTACTATCTAAACAAACAGACTACTGACAGATTACCTAGACCCATAATCAAGAGGTGATTTCCTCCCCCTGGGTTTTGGGGATATTAAGACATCTAAGACTTAATGACTCAGGAGAGAAGTTTGAAGCAAGTCCACACTGGAGCACTCTCAACCGAGTCAGAATATAGCCTGCTGGGCACAAGGAACTTGACAGTGCCCACAACTATAACATGGCACCATCCAATACAACTTTCTGCAATGATGGAAATGTTCAATATCTGTCCTGTCCAAACAGTCCCCACTAGGCACATGTGGCCACTGGGCACTCATAATGTGGCTAGTGTGACAAACACACACACACACACACACACACACACACACACACACACCCTGAGATTAAAAAAAAAAAAATTAATGCAGAGCTAAATGACCACATGTGGCTAATGGCCACCTATTGGGGCGCAGCTCTAACCCATTCTTCTACCTGTGGTTTGGGTGTGGCCTGGCTACACTCCCACAGAGGCTGGAGTGGTGTTAGGAAGTCAAGACGTCTCGTGAGATGAGGAGATAAAGGCAGTGCTCACATGCACAGGCTAGACAGCCCTTCGTGCCCTCCAGCCTCAACTAAATTCAGTTGACAACAAGGGTTAGGTTCTCCAGCTCCCCAACCTCTTATTTGTAATTGGTGAGAAAATTTATTTTTTAATAAGGATTATGCAAGTGACATGGTGAAAAGCCCAGAGCAAAAAGATTTTGTTGATTCTTAGAAAAACTAAACTGATTAAAGTATTTTTTATGGTTTTTTAATAGTCAGCCTTTTAAGGCACCTGACCTTTGATTCATTATATGCTGTAAATTGCGAATTTTTAAAAAAAAAAAAAATTTTTTTTTAACGTTTATTTATTTTTGAGACAGAGAGAGACACAGCATGAACGGGGGAGGGGCAGAGAGAGAGGGAGACACAGAATCGGAAGCAGGCTCCAGGCTCCGAGCCATCAGCCCAGAGCCTGACGCGGGGCTCGAACTCGCGGACCGCGAGATCGTGACCTGAGCTGAAGTCGGACGCTCAACTGACTGAGCCACCCAGGCGCCCCTGTAAATTGTGAATTTTAACAATTTTTCCCAAGTTGCCACGCTGTTATCCCAACCCCATTCATTAAATTATCTTTTATTCATTTTTAAAAATGCTATTTAGTAATAATTAAGTCCTTATATATAGTTGAGTATATTTCCAGGCTCTGCATTCTTCTGCACTAAATGATATTTCTTTTTTTTAACTAGTTTTTTTCAGTCTATTTATTTTATTTTTGAGAGATAGAGAGAACACAGGTGTGGGAGGGGCAGAGAGAGTGACAGGAGACACAGAATCCAAAGCAGGCTCTAGGTTCTGAGCTGTCTGTGCAGAGCCCAACTCGGGTCTCAAACCCACCAACTATGAGATCATGACCTGAGCTGATGTCAGATACTTAACCGACTGAGTCACTCAGGCACCTCAATCATATTTCTATTTTTGTGCTAGCCCTTGACTATCTTATTATACTTTTTGTTTTATTTTGTACTTTAATAGTAATTTCTAATGCCTGGACCCCCTGTTTCCCATGGCTCTTATGTTTCAGAATACTTCTTGTCAATCTCAGCTGTTTATTTTTCAAAATTAATTTTAGAACAATTCTATTAACTTATTAAGAGTCTTCTCTCACTGGAGGCGAGAGTGATGAGATCACTAGGCCTTAAACAACAGACACTGGGACATCTCAGGGGGACACAGTCACAAGTAGTCAGACAGCCAGTCTGGGGACAGAAATTCATTAATTCACTTAGTCAACAAACATAAGATTTCTAAGTACCAGGCATAGTTCCAGGCACTAGAAATTCAGTGAGTAGTAAACAAAACAGATACAGATCTTTATCCTCACTGAGCTAATATCCTCTTTGGGTGAGAGAAACAGTAATTCCTATAAAGCAGGAAAGAGGAATATGGAATGACAAGAGTACTGGTATTGGTGGCTTGTCATTTTAGAGGAGTCAAGGAAGGTTTCATTAAGGAGGTACATGTACCTGAAGGAGATGTTGGAGAAAGGCAAGCAGAATAACTGGGACAAGAGTATCTCAAGAATAGGAATGGCAAATGCAAAGGCCCTGAAGCAAGAACATGCTCGGCTTGTTCAAGGAACAGTGAGGAGGCCAGTGTGGCTGAGAGAAATGAGAGAGGTGGTGACTAGTGATAGACAAATCCAGGGAAGAAATCAGGGGTCCAGATCATAAACACCCTTGTAGGCCATTATATGGGCTTGGATTTCAACTCTGAGAAGGAAGCTGTTAGGGGACTTTGAACAGAGATGCGACATGATCACATTTGCATCTCTTAAAGGATTGCTCCAAATGCTGTGCTAGAGAGCAGACTATAGGAAGGCAAGGGCAGGGAAACCAGTCAGGTGGCTACTGCAAAAACCTAACTTGAAACGAGGTAGTAATGTGGGTATAATGAAAAGTTGTCAAGTTTCGCACATATTTTAAAGAAATCAAATCTGTAATCCTCAGATTACAGATACAGGTATACCCTGTGTTGGTCCTCCAAGGTTCTAATCCAGACCCTCCTAATCTAAGACTACAGAAACACACATCATGTGCATGCCTTAGGAGTAGAAATGCCAAAATATCCAAAGAAGGGGATTTTCTGCCATTCCCAGCTAACTCTAGGAAACCACCGGATGACACATACCAGCTGCTTATTGGGAACCAATAAGAAATAGACTGCTTTTTATAGCCAAGTCTGATCACTGAGGTATATGGAGAACAGAGAAGCTCATGGGAAGAAAGTGTAAGGGGAAGCTGCACGTACAGGGCTCATGTACAGGCTCTATTCATGCCACAAACCATGCAAAGAAGGAATGGGGTCGGAAAACAAGACCAGCAAGAAGAGGTGCCAAATGAGGACTATGCGCTGACAGAAGTTCTGCCTGAAGGAAGGGCCTGATGCTGAGTGGAACAATCAGGCCTCAAGAGTAGGAAAGGCAGGGGTGCCTGCACGGCTCAGTCAGTTGAGCTTCTGACTCCTTACTTTGGCTCAGGCCATGATCCCACAGTCATGGGATTGAGCCCAGCGTCAGGCTCCACGTTGAGCTTGGAGCCTACTTGAGATTCTCAATCTCTCTCTCTCTCTCTCTCTCTCTCTCTCTCTCTCTCCCTCTGCCCCTTTCCCACTCTCACACACACTCTCTAAAACAAGCAGAAAAGAGTAGCTAAGGCAGTATACTATAAAGAGGAAGAGTTCACAACCTATAGAAACAGACCCCTTACTTCCTGTGTGACTTTCGGGCAAGGTATTTCGCCTGTTTGAGCCTGTTTCCCACTCAGAACGAGTGAGGACTAGGCCTCCCTCTCATCTGAGTGTGACAAGTTGTAAATGAGACATGCTTGCAGAAGTCCATAAGCTGCCTATGCACCTGTCTTTCAGTGGCCCACAGAGTATCTTCTAAACTGAACCTATATTTAAAAACTAAATTTCACACCAAGAAAGTTCAGCTTTTCAGTCTACCTTAAAAAAAAAAAATATAAAGATCTAGAAACACCTGAGTTCCTAGATTTTAAGGGCTTAAGGACTGTAATTTGACTGGAAGAGAAAAGGTGGCTTAGGGACCTGTCATAAACTGGTGTCCGCATAGCAAGCACATCATTTTTATGTAGGTTGTCCATTACAAATTAACTTCAAAATGCAACATTTTATGAAGATGTTGTTATTCACATTTTACTTAAAGCTAAGAAAAAATCAACTGTCCACATCAAAGGACATTATGTGCGTGTTGTCATTTGGGGCAGCGTGGAGATGGGGGAGTTGGTGCTGAGGGAGGTCATGAGGGCCTCAACCCCCACCCCCAGGGCACCACTCCTGGGTTTGCACACTGACCTGGCAACAGTGTGTGAGAGCTGAGCATCAGCTGCCTCCTTCTGAAGAGGCAAGTACTCTCTAGTGTGAGAGCAGAGAGCTTGTGATTCCTGATGCACACAAAAGCACTCTCTGTAAATTGTAGAGCACAACTCAAATGTTAGTTATTGTTATTGGCAGGAGGGTGAGATAAGGATACGGAAAGTAAGAGAAAAAGCTTCTTCGTCAAAGGTGATGCTTCTGTGCTGTGTATACCCTTACCAGTGTTATTATGTGTCTATCCCCCTGCCAAACCATCTATGCTTTGATGAAGGTCCCAGTTATCCAGCCATAAACATAGCAAGCAAGAATGCTGTACTGAACTAAAACTCCAATGCCCACCGCAGTTGGGGTAGGCACTGCCACAGATTACTCTGCACACCACCCCACAGCCAACTAATAGCTGAAGTCTGGTTTAAAAGGAAGTTTAAGAGCAATGAAAAGCAAAAACAAAACCAAGCCAAGAGGCAACTTTTGATTCCCACAACAAAGATTTACTATTTCTGACTCAGAACAAGCAGCTCTTCTCTCAGGAAGGCCTAAGAAGGCTCCCTACAAGTCTTGCCTTAGCATGGGGATGCAGCATTGGCCAGAGCTACAGCTCAGGAGCAATCTGAAGAGCAGGGAGCAGCTGTCACTAAGTATATTTAGCTCTGAGCTCAGAAAAGTGATCTCTGTGGCGGTGGCACAAAGAATGCAACCCCATCCCCACCCCAAGTGAAGCAGGAGTAAAGAGATGTGGGTGAGAGTGGACAGGAGGGGAAACGTCTCTGTAGAATTCCCAACAAAACAGGCCCAGCCAGCTTCATCAGTGAGTAGAAGTCACTGATGTAAAGCTAGAAGCAGAGCAGGGCATCTCTGGGCACAGGGGTCCAGGCAGGTCTCCCGGGTATTTCCTTACAACCAATTACTCCTTCCTCCCATTTCCAACTTCATTTCCGACTGTTCACCTTCCACATCTCCCAGACCAAACCTCACCACCTCTACTCTCACTCACCACTCCCCACACGCAATATTTAGAACACTCAAGACACATGCCCCAGATCTAAGATGCTTCCCAACTCTCGTTCATCTCTTCAATGTCCACCAAGGACCCACATTTTAGCTACAATAGCTCTAAATGCCATTTGTACAAAGTGCTGGGACTTGGATGTCTCATAGATGAAGTATCTGTCCCCAGTGAGATCAGAAGCTATTGCCGAGGGCAGGGAGATGAGAGTCATTTCTCACACACCTTTGTACATCTAGTCTCACTTCTGCCAGTCCATCCACCATATTAGTCACCAGAATGACCTTTGTAAAGTACAAATCCATAAAGTATACCAACTTTAAAACTACTTAAAATTTTAACTTAAAAACTACTTAAAATTTCATGGCTCCCCGTTACCTACAGAATAAAGCCCCAGCTTCTTGGCCTCACATTCAAGGCTTTTTACAATCTAGTCATAGACTAGCTTCCCAGGCAGCCTCCTGGCCATTTTCCCTCCCTACCAGGCACCTACACTTCAGACAAGGAGTCAAGAAACTATGGCCATGGACCAAATCCAGCTTGCTGCTTCTTTTTATAAATAAAGCTTTACTGAAACATAGCTACAGTCATTTATTTATGTACTGCCTATAGCTGTTTTCATGTTACAAAGGCAGAGCTGAGTTGCTGTGACAGAGACTGTATGGCCAACAAAGCCTAAAATATTGACTGTATGGCCCTTTATAGAAAATGTTTGCCAACATTTGCTCTAGATACATCCAGCTACTACAGGCTCCTTGAATAAACCATACTCAGTATAACTCTAAGCCTTTACACAAGGTGCTCCATTTAAAATATTTTCTCCCTGTCTTTATCTGCTAAAGAAAAAGTCACTGCCTCTGTGAAGTTTTCCAGACCTCACCCAAGCAAGTTAATTGCTCTACTCTCTTTGTTCTCTTAGTTCTCAGGGTATATATCTATGGCAGTACTTATCCCATTACACTATAATTACTATTTAATTACCCTCCTCCTTGCTATCCCTAAGCAACTCAAATATAGAAACTATGTTTTATTTGTCATTTATCTCTAACCAATGTCTTACACATTCTCTGGAACACCTAAACAAATAATTAATTTAGCTTCATAAGCCCACCTCCAAGCATGGGGCCTGGCACACAGCAGGGTATGTGGCTATTAAATAACTGAATGAGGAGCATCTGGCTGGCTCAGTCAGAGGAGCATGCGACTCTTGGTCTCAGGATTGTGAGTTTGAGCCCGATACTGGGTGTAGAGATTACTTAAAAATAAAATCTTGGGGCACCTAGGTGGCTTAGTTGGTTTAAGCGCTCAGGTCATGATCTCGGTTCATGGGTTCGAGCCCCACATTAGGTTCTGTGCTCACAGCTCAGAGCCTGCAGCCTGCTTCAGATCCTGTGTCTCCTTCTCTCTCTGCCCCTCCCCAACTCATGCTCTGTCTTCTTTCTCTCTCAAAAGTAAATATTTATAAATAACATAACATAACATAACATAACATAACATAACATAACATAACATAACACAACACAACATAACATAACATCTTTAGGGGCACCTGAGTGGCTCAGTCGATCAAGTGTCCGAATCTTGGTTTTGGCTCAGGTCATGATCTCGTGGTTTGTGGGTTCAAGCCCTATGCTGGGCTCCACAGCTAGCAGTGTGGATCTTGCTTGCGTTTCTGTCTCTCACTCTCTCTCTGCCCTCCCCCACTTGCACTGTCTCCATCTCTCTCAAAATAAATAAATAAACTTTAAAAAATAAAATAAAAACTTAAAAAAATAATAAGTGAATAAATGTCTCTCACCCTACAACACCCAGCAGGGTGCTTAGCTTACCATAACTAGTCAATGTGTCTTTTGTCCCCTACACAAAAGAAAGAAAAAGGTCCCCCAATTGTCAGCCAATCTAAAATACAGATATTCAGCTAGGGGCCAGGGGGTTACTTACATTGGCTTGGATTCACTGTAGGACGATGGTTCAGAGCTTTATTCTAGAGCCAGATTGCCTGGGTTTTGAATCCCAGTTCTATCACTTTGAGTGTATCATGCACATCATTTGTAAAATAGGGGCAACAGTAGTACAAAACTTCATAATACCCTCATGTTGAGGGTATTACAAATGAATTGATTCACATATCAAACTCAGAACAGTGCCTGGCACAAAATATGCTCTTCTATGTGTGAATGAAGCTCTCTCTTAAATATGAATATATTTAACATATTGTAAAAGGAATATAAAGATACTAAGAATGTGCAACCCCGGAGCCCACTATTACAGTGATGCTGATCTCTCACATGTAATGGACATCCCAGAAGGAGGTAAAAGATAGATATTTCCTAAGTGCTTGCTATATAAAGGCCATGTGCCAAGAGATCAGCAATAGAGATAATTGAGACGCAGCACTTGTAATCGACTGACCTTGAAGGTCTTTTCTGTCCTATTCTATGATTCTTATTTTGAAAGCATTAATTCCAATTAAAATTAAAATTAAAATTTCACAACGATATGCAAGACCCACCTGCCTCCTTTGCCACATCAACTGCCACTTCCTGCCATCTCCAGTGATAACAAATTACTCAAAATTCTCTGAAAGTTACCAGGCTCTTCACCAGTCTAACGTCTTTGCATATGCTATTTCCTTACCTAAACACTCTCTTTCTTCTCCCAGTTGTTCCAGTCATCTCTCCAGACCCAAATTACATGTCAGCAACTTTACGTGTGGATATAACTAACAGGCCTGCCTCTTCTGTGACTCCATCACAGCATTCACTCATCCCACTGTAGTATTCTCATCTGTTGACATATTCTTACCTACATCTACCACGAGAGGAACTTCTTTCAAGGCAGCAACGATGCTTTTCCTTTTACTCCTATATATGCAGCACCCAGCACCCAGCACCCAACACATATGCAGGTACAGAGAATCCCTCTGAGTTTGAGTCCTTGTCATGGAATCATCATCCTTGATGTCCTCAGACCATGACACTGGGCACATGACAGAGATCAAATCCTAAAGGTAGCATCTCAAGTTGTAGCCTTCTAGGTACCTGGCCAGAATGGCAAAGACTGGGAGACTTTTGGGACCAAAGTATACAAGCTAGCCAAGAACTACTCGCTGGGGAATCTTTGTCTTATGAAAGGAGGACAGAAATAGGTCACTAATTTAAAAATACTTCCCCAGAGAAAAGGGATCATCTTCTTAATTGAGGTCAATACTGCCATATTTTCAGAGAATGAATACACAGCCCCAGACAGAATACATTATGGGTATGCATGTTTTTGAAAATTGATGAATTAGAGGGGACTTCTGGCTTGACAGTATGAGAAGCTCCATGGACCCACTATCCAGTGAAACAGTGAAAATTATTTTTTTAAAGCACTGTTTAAAGTCTCTGGGAATAGTCCTAAGAGCATACAGCAAATGAAGAAACATTTGCTCAAGAACATCTACTAAAACTCAGTAAGAACTGTGAGAGTCTATAGTACCTGAATTAACACCTGCTCCCTCTCTCCCTCCCCACTTCCAAATTGGTAAAACAGGAACTCCACTCCAGACTAGAGCAGCCAAGAACAGGGTTCTCTGTTCCCCAGGCTCCTAACTGGAAGGCTATCTGCCTGACAGAAGGCATATCAGCATATTTCATCCTGCCTCCAGTTACCTGTTGTTAAGGCTATGTTCTAGGTGAGTCCAACTAAGAAGTGGGCCCCCCTTCTTCCACCCAGGCCCACTCATGAAGCAGGGACTTCACCTTGGATGCAGAGTCACTGAGGATGCTGGGGCCCTGGCTTATAAGACAGCAATTATCCTCTGGGAGAGGCAAGCCAAGCCAGCCTGAAGCTACTGCCACACCTCCGCTGAGCGCTCAGCTCCTAAAGTCGATGTATCACTCAAAGAGAAGCACATCATTATCCCCACCTCCAGCTCTAGAATCATGGCTCAGAGATTTTGCCTGGGTGGGGAGCAGGCTTACACAGAGTTTCAAACCTCTTCCCAAAGGAAATTATTTTGTTTGCAACAGAATGTGAAGGAGTTCAAGACCAAGAGCATTCTCAAACACAGTGAAAGCTGTGGTAAAAAGGCATTTGAGAGGAGATGGGTGGATGATTAGAGATAGAAGCTAACTGTAGGCTGGAGAATTTGCTGGTGGGAACTGGGGAGAGGGCTAGGAAGAGCCCTCCTGGGGTAAGAACAAATCTCAAACACTTATCTCAGGAACTATCCTTTCAGAGGAGTCCCAATATGATTGGATCAGAGCAAATTTATGCCCAGAGCATTGCTGAAAACAACAGAGTAATCAGATGACAACTAATGGAACTTAACACCTGAATGTGGCCAGAAAAAGACAGAGTCAATGAGAGCCCTACCCAAACCACTGTCATCCAAAGGTGACCATGGCCATATCTAAAGCTCTGAGGAGCAACATGAGAGGCTTCACACAGTATAGGGGAGTAGGGAGTGAGGGTGGTAATGGACCACTAAAATGATCTTGCCAGCCACCAAACAAATAAACAAGCAAATAATGACAAGGCCCAGAGGGGGTTGGACCAATACCCAGAGTCGCTACAATATATCACAGAAACATCCAGTTTCCAACAAAAATATATGAGACATACAAAGTAATAGGCAAGTATGACACCAGAAAAAAACACAAGCAAAGAAAACTGTGAGAGCAACCAAATTTCAGATTTAGCAGAAGAAGTCTTCAAAGAAGCCATTATAAACATGTTCAAATACTAAAGGAATGTGTGATGACAATGTTACACCAAATAAAGAATATCAATAAATATAAACTACAAAAGAGAACCAAATGGATGTTGTGAAGTTGAAAAGTACAATAACTAAAATGAAAATTTCAGGAGAGGGGGCTCAACAGGAGATCTGAACCAGCAAAAGACAGAATTGGCAAATTTGAAGAGAGATTGAAAGAGATTATATAATCCAAAAAACAAAGAGAAAAAAGAATGAAGAAAAACAAACCATCTCAGAGAAACGTGGTACACCATTAAACTCATATGCATAATGGGGAAATCAAAAGGAGACAATAAGGAGAAAGGAGCAGGAAAAAAAGTAGTCAAAGAAATTATGGCTGGATAATTTTTGGCCCAGGCAACTGAAACAATGGAGTTGCCTTCAACTGAAATGAGGAAGGCTGTGGGTAGAGTAGGTTTTAGATGAGGTGATACTTATAATCCAGTTTGGGGCATGTTAAGCTTCAGATGCCTTTAAAATTCTTAGAAGAAAATACAAGGAAAAATATGATGTTGGATCTGACAATGGATTCTTAGGACATCAAAAGCCTGAGCATTGACAAATATAAACAAATAAACTGGACATCATCAAAATGAAAAACATCTGTGCTTCAGAGATCATCATCAAGAAAGTGAAAGGTAGGGGCGCCTGGGTGGCTCAGCTGGTTGAGCATGCTCAGGTCATGATCTCGAGGTCGGTGAGTTCGAGCCCCGAGTCGGGCTCTGTGCAGACAGCTCGGAGCCTGGAGCCCGCTTTGGATTCTGTGTCTCCCTCTCTCTCTGCCCCTCCCCCACTCATGCTCTCGCTCTCTCTCTCTCTCTCTCTCTCTCTCAAAAAATAAACAAACATTAACATTTTTTAAAAAAAAAAGAAAGCGAAAGGTCAACCTCCAGACTGGGAGAAAATATTGCAAATGATGTATCTGATAAGAGACTTGTATATATCTAGGATATAAGAACTTTAACAACTCAATAGTAAAAAGACAAACAGCCCAATTAAAAAATGGCCAAAGGACAGGAATAAAACATTTCTCCAAAGAAGATATACAAATGGTCAATAACCACTTGAAAAGATATTTGACATCATTAGTCATGCAAACCAAAACCGTAATAAACATTATTTCATATCCACAAGGATGGCTGTAATTAAAAAATAGCCAATAACAAGTGCCGCTAAGGATATGGGGAAATCAAAATGCTCACACATTGTTGGCATGAATGTAAAATGGTTCAGCCACCTTGGAAAACAGTCTGGCAGTTCCTCAGACAGGTAAACACAAAGTTACCATATGACCCAGTAATTACACTCTTAGGTATATACCCAAGAGAAATAAAAACCTATGCCCACAAACACTTGTACATATTGATAGCAGCATTTTTCATAACAACCAAAAGGTAAAAGCATAATAAATGTCCATCATCTGATGAGGGAAAAAGCAAAATGTAGTGTGCCTATACAATAGAATATTATTCAGCCATAAAAAGGAATAGAGTTCTGACATGTACTACAACATGGATGAACCTTGAAAACCTTACACTAGGTGAATGAAATAAGCCAGTCACAAAGGACCACATATTATGTGATTCCATTTGTAGGAAATGTCCAGTATAGGCAAATATATAAATACATAAAGTTGATTAGTAGTTGCTTAGGGCTGTGAGGAATAGGAAGATAGGGGAACAATAGCCAAAGTATATGAAGGTTTCTCTTTGAGGTGATGAAAAGTTTCTAAAATTGACTGTGGCAATGGCTGCACATATCTATGAATATACTCATAACCATTCAATTGTATGCTTTAAATGGGTAAATTATATGGTATATGCATTATATGTTAATAAATCTGTTTTTAAAAACTTGATGGGTTAAACCAGAGACCAGGCAATTTTTTTTCTGTAAAGAACCAGGCAGTAAATATTTTAGACTTCATAGACCATACGATCTCTGTTACAACTGCTCAACTCTGTTCTTGAGTGAAAATAGTCATAGACAATATGTAAATGAGTAAGAGTAGCTCTGAACCAATAAAACTTTATATTTATGGACACTGAAATTTGAATTTATGTAAATTTCACATGTCACAAAACTCTTCTTTGGATTTCCCCCCAACTATTTAAAAATGTAAAAGCTATTGTTAGTTTATAGACTGTACAAAAAACAGGAAAGGGGTCATAGTTTGCTGATCCCTGGACTAGCACCTACTCCCTCTATTACAGCTTCAGGTATTAAGGAACTCTCTCTCCCTTACAATTCCCATAAAGAAGAATCAACTTTGATTCCTCTCTCAGTCTCTTCTCCATATTGCTATCCCTAGGCATGGCGTTCCAAGATTCTCAGACATGCATCCAGCCAAGCACTTAATAGCAGGAAAACCTCCTGGACTCCATTTCCAAAATAGAACACCTGACAAAAGAGTTGAGTGTTCACCATGTGTCCCTTTTAAATCCCACTTAACCTTTAGGCAGTGAGAGGATAGGGGGAAAGGCTTGGGAACAGAGAATATAAAGGAGTAAAATGGGGGCACCTGGCTGGCTCAGTCAGTCGAGCATGCAACTTGATCTTGGGGTTAAGAGTTCAAGCCCCAGACTGGGTGTAGAGCGAACTTAAAAAAAAAAAAAAAAGAGCAAGACAAACTCGTGTTCCTCTTTAACAACATTCTGTCTCCTAATCAACTGTAAAAGGGAGAATTTAGGCTTATGTGTCAAACAACAATACCAAAACAAAAACAAAACTGTCCTTAAGAACAAAATCTATTAGGGCATCACAGTACCACAAGAGAAGGCAGAGGGAGTAGTGAAGACATTAGGGGTTCTAGAAGCCTTTATTAAGAGGCATTTATTCATGGGGCGCCTGGGTGGCTCAGTAGGTTAAACATCTGACTCTTGATTTTGGCTCAGGTCATGATCTCCCGGTTCGTGAGTTCAAACCCCACATTCGGATCCGTGCTGACAGTGCAGAGCCTACTTGGGATTCTCTCCCTCTCCTTCTCTCTCTGCCCCTCCCTTGCTTGCACTGCACTCTCACTCTCAAAGTAAATAAACTTTAAAAAAAAAAAAAAAAAAAAAAAAGGAGGCATTTATTCATTCATTTGCCCAACCAGCCATTTACTGGGCATGACTCTGTGACATTCCTTGTGCTGGGATCCAAGGACACAGAGATTAATCAGACCTGTGGAAAGCACCAAGGTAAGACAGATACAGAGAGGAGAGTCAGTCCTTGAAAGCAAGAACCACTGTTGTATGTGGAGGAAGGGGCTATGGCTCAATCCCCAACATAGAGCCCAGAAACTCTCTCTCCAATCCTCCCAAACCCACACTGCCTTAGATCCCACAGAGTTTTCCACCCTGCACTAGTTAGCGAGATTGCTCACCACCCAGAGACATCACAAGGCTTGTGAAGTGAAATAGGAAAAAATCTCACAGATACAGACTATAATCCCATCTCTACTACTTATTCACAATGTCACCATAAGCCTATAAAATGCAGACAACCTCAAAGTGGCAATGTGGAGAAAATGAGATCATGTAAGGCACAGTCCCCCACAGCGCCTATACATAGGAGGTGCTTCATAAATGTTTGACTATTTTGAACCCAGATCCCTTGGCAGGAGGGCTCATTCCAGCACCCGGCCTCTGAGTCCCAGAGACTTCTAATCTTAGCTCCTCCTCCTCCCCAAGACGCCAGGTGGCGAGATGAAAGAGGACCCAGTCAGCGCCACACAGCGCCACACTGCGCCACACTGCCTTGTTCACACCTATCTGACCTACACCTGGGAGAGCCTGGCGTTGCCGGGCATGGAAGGGAAAGAGAAGAAGCTGGATAACAACACCACTAGTGACATTTTCATGCAGCACCATGGTTTACAAAGGATTCTTAACATTCATTATCTTATTGGAGCCACATACCAGCCATTGAAGATGCCCCTTTCTTACAAAGAAACTTTTCTCTAAACACCTCCCTACTTGATGTCTCCCAAACTTGTCATATATTTTGCGTCCTGCCTTTACTCATAAGTTCCTCTTTTCTGCTTCTCCTTCTTTTCATCAGTAAGCCCTGTTCATCTTTAAAAATCAAGGTCAAGGGGTACCTGGGTGGCCCAGTAGGTGAAGTGTCTAACTCTCGGTTTCAACTCAGGTCATGATCTTGCAGTTTCATGAGTTTGAGCCCCACATCGGGCTCAGGCTCTGCACTGGCAGCGCAAAGCCTGTTTGTGCCTACCCACCCCCCCACCCCGCCCCGCTCCTTCCCCACTTGTGCTGTCTCTGTCAATAAATAAACTTTTAAATAAATAAATAAATAAATAAAACAAGTTCTAGTTTCACCTGCTCTGCAAAGCCCACCCCAGACATCCTGTCAATTAGAATGAGCCCCATCTCTGTTTACAATCCTTGTAGTTCATCATCTTTGGGATAAAATCCAAGTTCCTCAGTATGTTAAGAATCTGGCTAATGCCTGCCATTTCCACTTCAACTCATCTCCAGCCTCTCCCTCCCTGTCCCACTGTGACATTCTATGCTTGAATTAAAGAAACCTGTGACTTCACAGATCCAAGGACATCACTCACGTTCCTTCACTTGCTAAACCTTTCTCCCCTTTGTCCCAGGTTAACTCCTATTCATCTGCCAAAATTAAACTCAGCCATTACCTCTTCTGGGTTGTATTTCCTGGAATCCTAGGATGAATTAAATTCCCTTTTCTTTTTTTTTTTTTTTTTTTTTTCAACGTTTTTTATTTATTTTTGGGACAGAGAGAGACAGAGCATGAACGGGGGAGGGGCAGAGAGAGAGGGAGACACAGAATCGGAAACAGGCTCCAGGCTCTGAGCCATCAGCCCAGAGCCTGACGCGGGGCTCGAACTCACGGACCGCGAGATCGTGACCTGGCTGAAGTCGGACGCTTAACCGACTGCGCCACCCAGGCGCCCCTAAATTCCCTTTTCTTAAAATTCCAGAGCATGCAGTACCAATCCCTCATCACAACACCTATTAGGACACGTATGTTCTTCTGCCTCACTAGTTATATGAGCTCTTTGCAGGTAGAAAGTCTTTGCATCTCCAGCGTCCAGGAGACAGCAGACACAAAATACGCTTGGAGAAGGAAGAGAGAAAAAGAGAAAGAAGGGGCAGTAGGGGAGGACATGAGAACAAATAATGGGGGGTCATGAGTCCTCAGGTGGATCAGACATCGCACTGAAAACCCGTTGTTTCTACTGCCACAGAGGACACTGGATGTGGTACACATGCACAGACATGCACGGAGAGACCTGCATAAACAAACACAAACACCGGTTAGGTCTGATGGCCTTGCAAGCCAGCCGCTGACTCCTCCTTGGACAGGAAGATTCAGAAGCTTGATACCTGCAGCAGGGCTGTCCTCTCTCTGCTGGCTTGACCATTTCTGGCTGCTAGATGACCCACCCCTGCACTCTGCCTACCACTTTACAGAGTCCAGATCCAGCCTAGATTAACAGCGTCTTTGGGTTCCCGATTGTACTTCTAACTCTGTTTTTATCTCCAGGTCCCGCATATTGTGCTGTTGCCTAACCATTTGTTCCTAACCTTCTCTTTGATCCTTGACCTGGCTTATGGGCTTTCTCTCAAGTCCTATTTCCTCAGCTTGGTTTCCTCCCTCCCTCTGCCTTTTTTTTTTTTTTTTTTTTTTTAGTTTATTTATTTTGAGAGGTCAGGGAGGGGCAGAGACAGAGAGATGGAGAGAGAGAGTCCCAAGCAGGTTCCTACCTGTCAGCGCACAGCCCAACAAGGGGCTCAATCTCAGGAAGTGTGAGATTACGACCTGAGCTGAAATTGAGAGTCAGACACTTAACCAATGGAGCCACCCAGGAACCCCTCCCCTCCCTCCACTTCTTGTCATACACACAGACACGTCTAAATACAAAAAGACACACACAAATACAAAAAGGCATAAAATGATGTACACACACATACAAAGAAACAAACACAAAGGCACAAAAAGACACATACACATATATAGACACACACACAGAGGAGTTTTACAAATCTACCTAATCTCTGTCATCAACAGGATTGCAATCCAGAACAGACAAAGCCGACTCACCAACAAAGAATGGGGAAGGAAAACGACAGTCTGCGTAGTGAGAACGAATTCCCCTGTCAAAGCAAACCGTCTGGGTTTTCCTGGAAACATGAGCGGTACCATCTGGGGGAGCTGCTGCTTCATCCTGTATCTGGCTAAGGCACTGGGACAGATTGCAAACTAGGCCTACTCCCTCTGATGTGTAGCTCAGCTTGTCTAGCAACTGGTACCCTTCCCTGAGTGCTGGCTGACAATGTATCTTCTGCTACACCAGCACGTTAGTTGACCTCACCCTTATTTCTCTTGCAAACCGCAGCCTTCCCCCCCCCCCCCCCCCCCCCCGCAGCCCCTGTGCACACCACCATTACAGTCCTGAAAACGTGCTATTGTTGTTGCCAGTTTACATGTCTGCCTCTCTCACCAGCCTGAGGGCTTATCAATAGCAAAGAGTATCTTATTTTCATCTCTACTTTACAGATGAGGAAAGTGAGGCTCCAAATTACTCACAGATCTACATTGCAAAGTTTGGATTTGAATTCAGGTCAGACGCCAAAGCTTATGCTTAGACTTTTAAGAAGTCAATGTCCACATACTTTATTCTAAAAAACTCACAAGAGTTTGGACTGAATGCATGAGCAAGGCCACAGAATTTGAACTCAGTGGGGGTTGGTAGGTGAATGCTACAGCCGCCCTACAATTAAGTATTTACAAGGAAAAATGGGGGACAGGTCATTCCCTTAGCCTAAGGACCAGGTTTCACCTGAAGAATGATGTCATTCACAGTATCACTCATCTCTGTTCTGTCCAAAAGGCCTGAGCAGACTTCAAACTGTGCTTTACCTACATTAAGGGCAGGAGGTCAGAATGTTCTGCAGGGAAAGAGATAAGATAGTGATTGCACCAGGAGACCAGCAGGAAGCTGGAAGGCAAAAAACCAGAGAGATGCCTCCAAACTGTAACAATCCTTCAGGTCAAAGAAGAATTACTGCAGCAACAGAAATGTATACACAGAAACCTATGCTGAGGTTATCTGAAAAATTGTTTGCAATTATTTCTTTTCTGCCCTACTTGCTGCATATAGTAAACATTAAAAAAAAAAAAAAAAAAAAAAAAAAAAAAAAAAAAAAAAAAAAAAAAAAAAAAGCAAAAGCTCCAGGCTGTCAAACTTATTCAAAGAGGAAGCCAGGAAATCTATGTTCAGGATTGGGTCCAGAGACCAAGAGGAGAGGTCTGCTTCCCATGGGCCAGCATGGCAGCAGCAGTGGGAGTCACAGGAAGGCCTGGAGCACAAGGTGAATCCAGGAAAAATAATACCAGGGCTACTTAGCCAAGTGCCTCTGACATGTCCCCTCCTGAAGCTCCATATAGCAAGTGCCAAGAATCTGATTCAGGTTACTGGTATGTGGGTGAGAAGGAATTACCACCTGGGCTCTCCCCATAGCTTTCTTGCCATCTTAGCTTTCCCATAAGTGACAGCTACAAAAAAGAAAAAGGGAGGACAGGAAGGAGGTGGGAAGGGAGGAGGAGGGAGAAGGGAGGATGGGAGGGAGGGAAGCGGGGAGGCGGGGAGAGAAAAAGAGGAAGGATTCTCCCAAAGAGAATGTCCCAGGGCTCTTCAGTCTGGTATCCTCAAAAGCCATCCATACCTACCCAGAAATAAACAAACTAGCTATCAGTTAGCTAACCATGGATCTCTGCTTACAGAAACCATGGCACTTCAGACTTAGAAGCACCTCTGCATATCTGTCAAAGTTAGGAGTGGGGGACACTGAGACAGAAATCAACACTGTTTTCAAAGTGTTTATTCTATAGAGTCCTAGGGGTTCCTATGGGTTGGGCTATATAGCAAGGCAAGTGGGAGGTGACCGTAACACCAACAAATGTTGTAGTGACAATTTTATTTTTTTAACATCTTTATTTAGATATAATTTACATACCAATTTAGTGGGCAACTCAAGAGTTTTTAGCATATTCAGAGGTGTGCAACCTCACCACAAGTTTAGAACATTTTCATCAGGGGCGCCTGGGTGGTTCAGTCAGTTGAGCCTCCAACTTCGGCTCAGGTCATGATCTCACGGTTCAGGAGTTCGAGCCCCATGTCAGGCTTTGTGCTGACAGCTCAGAGCCTGGAGCCTGCTTCGGATTCTGTGTCTCCCTCTCTCTCTCTGACCCTCCCCAATTCATGCTCTGTCTGTCTCTGTCTCAAAAATAAATAAACATTAAAAAAAAATTTTTTTTTAAAAGAACATTTTCATCAGCCTGATGCAGATCTGAGTTGCAATAACCCCCAAAACAGGTAACTATGTGCTAATTTCAGTCTCAGTTTCCTTATTGGTTATATGGAAAGATTAGTACCTGCCCCACAGGTTTCTTGTAAAGATTCCATGAGGGAGTATATGTAAAGCAGCCACCTCAGGCCAGGTGGGCAGAAGCAGTAGCAGGAGGAGAAGACACAGTGGTGCTACCACTGTGAACGAAACCACAGGCTGGGCACTTTCTACACATGATTTCATTTCATCTTGGCTATAATCCTTCAAGGCAGAGACTACTGCCCCCATGTGACCATGAGAAAATGAAAGCTCACAGAGATTTAAGAAACTTTCCAAGGTCACGCAACTCACAGTTGATGAAAGTACACCTAAAACCCTCATCTTTCTTGCTCCAAAGCCCGTGTGTACTTTTGCTCAGTCACATAGCCTTTCAGCATTCTGTGTCTTTTTTTTTCTTGTGTTCATCTCTGCCCTCTTTGTACATGTTTTTCTCTAAGTCTCCCCTATTATTTTATTTATTTTTTTATGTTTATTTATTTTTGAGAGAGAGAGGCAAAGACAGAGTGTGAGCAGGAGAGGGGCAGAGAGAGAGAGGGAGGCACAGATCTGAAACAGGCTCCAGGCTGAGCTGCCAGCACAGAGCGTGGGGCTCGAACCCACGAACCATGAGATCATGACCTGAGCCAAAGTCGAACGCTTAACCGACTGAGCCACCCAGGTGCCCCTAAGTCTTCCCTATTATTTTAACTACAGTGATTTCACCTCCGCCCAGATTCTGTATGTGATTCACAGCATAGGGTAGAAAGATAAGGAAGGGGTCACAGAGGTCAGACACACACATCATACACTAAGCAATATCATATCTGTATCCTAGACCCTAGCTCTCCTAGAAACATCCCACCACTGAGCCGGCCACCATCCTGGCCAGGAACTCACAAATCCAAAGCACCCTGCCCCACTACCACTGGCCAGCCAACCCTGGACTCTAGCTCTGCCCTAAGGAAATAATTTAAGGGGCACTCAGTGATAAGACAGGATCACTGCTTTCAAATTCAAATTTCAAAAAAAACTTAACTCATCTCCTTTGTGTGTAAGGCCCTGTACCAAGCACTGTGTGAGACACAGTGATAAATAAATAAGACCTGGTTCCTGCCCCTGAAGGCAATCACAATCTAGTCAGACAGACAACTAATTACAATACAGAGCAGAGCGATATGCCAAATGAGAGATTCATGCCAATTACTTCCCACATAAAGAAACAATAAGATTTCTAGGAGAAAACATTTAATCTAGGCCAGCAGTTCTCAACCAGGGGCACTTCTGTCCCCCAGGGCAATCGGCAATAGAGATAATTTTGGTTGTCACAACTTCTGGGGTAAGGAGTGATGGTGGAGGTTTGCTACAACATCTAGTGTATAAAGGTTAGGGATGCTGCAAAACATCCCACAGTGTACAAGATAGCTCCCTACAACCAAGAATCATCTAGCCCAAAATGCCACTAATGCTGAGGTTGAGACACCCTGATCTAGGCTTTGGTGGATGAGTGGAATTTTTACAGGCAATAGGAGAGGCAGAGAGATGCTGAGATGAAAATGTATCTAAAGCAAAGGCACAGTGATAGGATAGAGAGAACATATTGGAAGTGGTTTCAGGATAAAGTAGGGGAATGCAGTGTAACGTGAACTAGTTAGGAGAGCTAAAGGCAGATTGTGGGAGCACCGACAGGCAGGTTTAGATAGTGAAGACTAATTTAGTAAGTAAAGGCAGGCCACTCTTATAGTTAAATGGCCTCTAAAAGACAATTAATAACACCTAGCTCATAGAGTGGTTGAGCATTAAATGACACTGTACGAGCCATCAGCTGGAACATGGCTTGACAGGTGGTAAGGATGGTCCTCTTCCATTGCATTCCCTTTACAAGGGAGAAGTAATGATCAGAGTTGTGCTTCAGTAATTCCAGTAAGAGTGCAAAAAAGACAAACTTATAGGTAAGATAATACAATCAAAATCATTAGGGCACAAAGCAAGACATTCTAATTACGTGCTAAATTGAGTTGATATAGAATGTGTGCTATGGGAATTGGTACGGGGATGAGAGAAATCGGTGGGGGTGGGAAAGCCAGGGAAAGTTCACACACGAAAAGTGAGTCTGGAGCATTCCAGAGGACACCTAAGACAGATACGGACAGGGCCAAGGGTTGAAGGGAGGGATATAAGAAGTTAACTCCAGCTAGGGAGAACTAGCTGAGCAGAGAAAGGGGCCTGCAATAAGCATGGAACAGCTATGAGACAGTGAGGACCAGGGTCAGACCAGAGAGGTAGGAGGTAGGTGCAGAGAGTCTTTTTTTTTTTTTATTTTTTATTTTTTTTTTATTTTTGGGACAGAGAGAGACAGAGCATGAACGGGGGAGGGGCAGAGAGAGAGGGAGACACAGAATCGAAAACAGGCTCCAGGCTCTGAGCCGTCAGCCCAGAGCCTGACGCGGGGCTCGAACTCACGGACCGTGAGATCGTGACCTGGCTGAAGTCGGACGCTTAACCGACTGCGCCACCCAGGCGCCCCATGGTGCAGAGAGTCTTAAGAAAGACCAAGGCCAGATTTGAAGGGATGGAGTGCTAGACACAGATAGTCCGAAGGAATAAGAAAAGAAAATCATGCAGGACACATGAAACCAAAACGTAACTTAGGAAGACTGCTGGCAGCATGAACAACACGGGCTGGTAAAGGGACACTAGAGGCAAGAGAGCACTTGGAGGTGTCTACAGCTGTCTGGATGTAAGGAAATGAGGCCCAAAGGCAGAGGAGGGAAAACAATTATTATTAACCATGCTGATAACTTCTGGGCATAACTCAGTTACTCACCCTCATCCAAATTAGCCCAGCCTGGCCACAGCACTGCTTATACGCAAGAAGCACAGAGGGCTTCTCCCTCCCTCCTTACATACCACCTCCCACCAAGTCCAATTCCTGCTGGCCTCTGGGGTTTGCAAGTGGAGGCGCTCCTCTCAAAGTTGAGTTCCCCCAGCCCTGATTCCACTTGGTGCGAGGTTCCATCCTTCCCGACTCACAGAGCCTCCCACAACCAAGCATGCCTCTTGGTGGGGCAGTGAAAAAGGAGGAAAGCAAGTCAACTCCTACCCTGCTAAAGTCAAACAGATCTGGTGACAGTACTATAATACGGCTTTGTTGTTCGAAACTCCTCTAGCCTTCCACATGGGTGGGGGGAAATGAGAAGTTCTCACATAAACCTTTTTTAAAGCACACAGGCATACAGACAGGAGACTAGGGGGAGCGGCTAGAGGAGTTGCAGCCCCTAGAAAAGCTAGGCCCTGCTCTGTCATGCCCCATCCCCTTCACAGCAGCTACTCAGGCGCACATAGAACTGCCTCCTGTGGTGCTCTGGTCCTAGTCAAGTCAGCCAAGCTGCTGGGGGTGGCTCCCAGAGCTGAACACTGTGGTGCCGGTGCTGTGGGATGAGAGAGCTGATCTGGAAGTCTTGCCATATAGGCTAGCCCTCGCTATCTGTACCACCACCCCGAGGGAGGAAAAACCATGAAATCCTGTGTCAGCCCTTTGCGTGCATTAAATTCTTACAACAACCCTGCAAAGATCTCCTCAATCAGTTGAGTAAACTGAGGCTTGGAGAGGTGAAGTTACTTGCCTTTTTGTCACATAGTAAGTGGCAAAGCCAAGTTTTGAATACAGGCCTGTCTGCATTAAAATGTATGTGCTTTCTGATGAAAACAATAACAATAATAATAATAGCAAAAACTAACCATTACTGAGCCTCTTCCATATGCCAGGCATGGTACTGAGTGCTCTGTATGCATTATTTCATTTAATCTTAGCAACTCATGAGATGCCTACTCTTATCACTCCACTTCCAATGAAGAAACTGAGGCTCAAGGAGATGAAGTAACTTCTTCAAGTTTCCATGGCTGCTGAAGGCAGAGCCAGGTTTAAACCTAGGTCTGTGTGGCTCCA
Organism: Panthera leo; assembly: GCF_018350215.1. Taxonomy (NCBI): domain Eukaryota; kingdom Metazoa; phylum Chordata; class Mammalia; order Carnivora; family Felidae; genus Panthera; species Panthera leo. The sequence continues at coordinate 59,857,512 of NC_056688.1, read as the reverse complement.
GAGCACCACTTCTCAACCCTGTGCTATGCTGCTACACCACACTGCACAGACACTAACAAAAGCATAAGTTGATTTTGCAGCTTCCTGGGCTCATACTGCTACCTAACCATCCACTCCCCCCCCCCCCCCAAAATGTGTGATCACACCCTTGCTCAAGCCTCCCTTCTCAGCCAGACACTATGCTGCTACCCAGATAACAGCCAGTCATTCCACCCAATGATTAAATTAAGCACATATTCTGTACAGGGCTCTGCTGGGCATTGGGGAAACAAAGGCAAAATAACCAAATAAGGCCAGTCCCTGCCCTGAAAAGTCTCACAGTCTGGTGAGAGAAACACATCAGTTAAACAAACATTAAAATACAACTGTCAGATACAGGTAACTTTCTGGGAAATACAGAAGAAACAGAAAGGGGAAAAGCTCAGCATTCAAGCTCAGCATTCACTGAGCTTGAATTGTATGTCTGGTACTATGCTGGTGACTTTTTTCTTAACTAACATATGATGAAATTAACTTTGGAGGGGGGGGTCAGGGGTATATAGTCATATGAGTTTTGAAACATATTTAGATTCTTCTAACTGTCCCACAACCCAGACACAGGAAAATTCTATTACCCCCCAAAATTCTGTCATTCTGCCCCTTGATAATGAAACCCTCCCCACATTCCTAACCCCTAGTAACCACTGGCCTAACTCCCATCCCTACTTTCTCAGAATGTCATGTAGATGGAATCATACAGCATGTTAACTTTTTGAGTCTGCTTTCTTTCCCTCAATATAAGGCCTTTGAGATCCATCTATGTTGTGTACATCAATAGTTCATTCCTTTTAATTGCTGAGCAGTTTTCCATAGTTTGTTTATCCATTCACACATTGAAGGACATTTGCTTTGTGTCCAGTTTTTGGCGCTTATGAATAAAGCTGCTATGAACATTTGTGTACAAGTCTTAGTGTGAATATAAATTTTCATTTATCTATAGGGATAAATACCGAGAAGCAGAATTGCTGGAGCATGTAGTGAATTGTGTTTAACTTTCTAAGAAACTCTATAAGCAAAAGTTCTAGTGGCTCTACCTCCTCGCCTGGCACTTGGTGTTGTCCATTTTTTAATTTCAGACATTCTGATGGATGTGTGGTGCTATCATGCTGTGGTCTTAATTTGTATTTCCCTAATGGCTAGTGATATTGAGCATCTTTCCATGTGTTTAATTGTCATCCATATATCTTCTTTGATGAAGTGTCTGTTCAAATTTTTTCCCATTTTGTGTTGACTTGTTTGGTTTCTGTAGAGTTTGGGAGTTATTTGTGCTGGAAACTTTACCAGCACTTTTCTCCCTGAATTCTGACAATAGCCTGCAAGGGTAGGAATCATTAACCACCATTTTACCTGAGAAAATTAAAGGGGAAGTCACTAAACTACTATAATCACAGTTCTTCCTAATTTCAGAATTTTACTTCTCATTTAATTGCCTGTGACATACAGACCACTAGAATGCAAGCTCTATAAAAGCTAAAATCGTATCCATTTTGTTTGTTACAGAATCCATAGTCCTACAACAGGTATTCAACAAAAACTTGTTTAATGGCTGGATAAATGCCCTTGATTTTCCTTGTAGGGATCCAGTTGAAGGGACAATGGTTTTGTTTGTTTGTTTGTTTGTTTGTTTGTTTTAATATAACTTATTATCAAATTGGCTAACACACAGTGTGTAAAGTGCTCTTGGTTTTTGCGGTAGATTACTGTGGTTTATCGCTTACATACAACACCCAGTGCTCATGAAGGGACAGCAGGTTTGGACAGCCTCTGTCTGTCCACCTCAGACTGTCAGAACAACCTGACAGGACCATCCCACTGTAGCAAATCCATTGCCCACAGGCAGTGTCCCCACCAGAAGTCTCAGTAGAACACAGGTCATGAATTTCCATGCTGTTGGCTTGGTAGAACTCCCTCCCAGCCTTGCCAAGAAGGGCACCATCACCAATAATGCCACCTTGCTCATCTGAAGGGCCCACAATCCATAGCTACACTAACTAGGACAGAAGAAAACAAAGACAGTACTGGAGCAGCCAAACTGGCTGCCCCACATGCCAATGATTACATATTTCCTATAAAATGCCTGCTGAGTCTCAGTTTACCATACGTCTAATTTCATAGCTCACAGAGAAGTAAACAGAAATTAGAAATGGGGATGAATCAAAGAAGAGACAGGGAAATTATAAGAAGAAATCACAACAATGCATATAGGAATCTAAGCCCTGGGGTAGTTATAGAAGAGGCCTGATGACATGTTCTGAATGATCCAAAGAAAGTTAACACTCTGTTCACAATAATCTATAAAAAGAAAGACTTATTTCAAAAATGGATAAAATTTTACAAGATCCAGAACTGAGGTTATATAGTTCAGTCACCTGGAAAGCTTGCTGATATGAGGCTGAACAAATGAAGCCTGAAGATATCCCTTCAGACTTCCTCTAAAATCCTTGGGGAATCAGTGGTGCTTTCGAATGGTCATAAAAAGCTCAGGTCCATCATAGCCAGCACAACCAGGGTCACATCTCTGCTCAGTACCCGTGAGCCAATATTCTAAGCTCTGAGCGGTCCACCCAACATGCTAGTTAGAACCTGAACTCCAAGGTTGTCTCATATACGTTTAGACTGACTTAAGCACACATACTTTGCCACCATTACCTTCTCTTTCAAAGACAGTAGCTTGTAACTGATGGTGAAAACCCAGACTGGCAGGCCCCTCTCACCACCAGAGGCCTGAGCCTGCCGGGAGAGAAGTTGAAGCCAAGGCAAGGCAGAAGCTACACTGAAAAAGAACAGCTCACCACTGGCACAGAGAAGAGCAGGGTGACAGCTTTTGTGTTATTTTAGAACAGTTTGTGCTGATGAGCTTTTTGTTGTGGTAACATTCCTCTAAAAAGAACATTTTCTTCCTCCCCTCATTGACAAAGCAATTCAGCAGAAAGTGAAAAAAGAAGGAGGAGCGGGTGACAAGGATATCCAGGAATTTGTGGATCTTAGATCATATCACCTTCTTAATTGGTGTGCCACCTATCCCCCAGTCCTGTGGCCAGGCCCCCTGAGAGAGGGAAACCTCTAGTCTTCATTTGCGTCCAGGAACATGGTCCTTTTCCCATCGTGGACAAATAAAATCTGGATCCTTTGAGGGCCAGTGTCACTTCAAGATGCGACCAAAACTTTCATCACACCTGTTGTCCTTGCTCAAGAACCTACAATTGCCAGGTTCAATAAGTACTCATCTCTCAGCCTAGTCGCCTGGGCCCCACTTTCCTTTCCAGGTTTTTGTCCTTCAGTCCTCCACCATAGTCACTCCATCCAACCAAACCCACCCACCCTGCTCTAGTCAGAGCTCCCCCCCCCCACATCTGTGTTCACACTGGCTCCCTACTTACCACTCAGGCAGCCCCACCCCTTCCACTCCACCCAAATGTCTGCTTCTGCTCCAGGAAGTCTATTTTTCTCCTCTTATAAATTACTTAGACATTACCCAGTTCAACCTAATGCGAGGATCCCCTCTGCTAACCAATCAATAGAGCGCTGTATTCTACTTGCCCATCTTCCGTGACGGGGAGTTTACTACGTACCTACCAAGGAAGCTTCTCCTAAGACAAGATGGCACTATTAGACGATTCTTCATTCTAGAAGAATATGGCCATATTTTACTTTTCCCACATTGGTCCTGGTCCTGCCTTTAGTTTAAGAGAAACAATATAGCAGTACTTAATAGCACAAGCTTTGAAATCAGATCTGTGCTCATATCCAATGTTTCCTTGAACAAAATGCTTCACCTTTCCAAGGCTCCAGTCCTTGACAATAATACCAACTTCAAAAGGCTGTTATGAAAGGTAAAAGAGTAACTACCTTAACACCATGAGCTTAACACCATGCCTGGCATAGAATAAGAATCCAATGAAGGAGAGCTGGTGCTGCAGTTTTCATCGCCATCACCGTCATTATTTAAAAATCTAATTCCTCCACTTCTAATGTATGTGAGATACAAATTATATTACCTGGATCTGTTCTTTTCCAGGCTCAAGTTTCTTCACTAGACTGTAAATGATAGGAGGACAGATGTCTGTGTCCTATTTACTGCCACATCCCCATATCTACAACAGTGCCTGGCACATACATAATAAATACCTATAAATACTAAGTTCTACTGAATGCTCTCCATTTCATAGTGTCCATACCCTTCAGCATTCAGGTCACCCTTTTCTGTAGAGGCTCGCACTGTTCCAAATACCTTTGACAATGTGAGATCCAAGACTGAACTCAAAACTAGGCTTACCTCTTCCTCATGACATACACCATATCACTATTAAAGATTTGGCATAACTTGGCAGCTTCACCAAACTGCTGGCCCACGTTGAGCTTGAAATCAACTAAAACCTTTCGATCTTTCCACACATGATGACTTTGCACTCTGGGCTCTGTATAATTGGAACTGTAGTAATGCCAAAAGGTGAAACAATAACAGAGCTTTTTCCATCTAGAGTTTCCTCTCGCTCCTATTATCTGGACCACTCAACCAGCTCCCAGCAACCACAACCTGGAATTCAGAATAATCTTTCTAGGAACATGTGTTTCTTCCTCCTGAACAGACTATAAACTCCCAAAGGGCAAGATAATGACTGTTTTGATGTCTCTCCTACATGCCAACACAGGGCTGAGTACATAGCAAGTACAGACTGATGCCCTCCATCTGCAGCAGGATTACAGTATGGGTTCAGGGGAACTATAGAGACCGACCTCGGGACTCTCTCTCCCTCTCAAACAGCACAGCTCAGTCAGTGTTGTACTTCTAGCCAGTAGGCAGATGGGAGCCAGTCCAGGCATACAGACAGCAGGCCTGCACTCGGACAGGCTGGCTCCTACAGGGCTGTTCTGCTGAGAATCACTCCCTTTGACAGGAAGGAGCTCCTAGAGAACAAGCCAATACCAAGAACATCTCTCCAAAGGGAAGAGTGTCTAGGCAGCCTTCAGGGACTGTCCAAACAGGAAGAGAAGGGAGCCATGGCAGGGGGAGAGAGCTCACCTCATCGCTTTCTTCCACATCCACGTCACCATTGGCATCGTCGTCCATCAGCTTGTGGATGCTGCGGACTGCATCAAAGCTGAGCTTCTCATCCTCACTGTGGCACAGGGGCTTGTCAATCCGGCAAAACTCTGTACAGGAAAAGCAAGAGACAACATTACTGTGGGCACTGCTGGCCTCTGCTACCCACCTGTCTCAGTGCCCTTAGCCTCTAGCACCTCAAGCCTCGTGTAGCCACTTAAATAGCTATTTGTACAGTGAGAAAAGTGTTTCATCCAGTCTTCAACTCTCTCCCCCCAGGATGTGCTGAGTTCCCCCATTTAGGGACAATGTCCTATTATCCTGATGGCTCCCTGGCAGGAAAGTCAAGCATAAGGCTGGGAATACCCTGGGATCTAGACAAAGAACGTGAATAGGTAACTCACAAGAAAAAATATAAATGAGAGAAAATATAAATAGCCAATGAACACAGAAAAAAAACTTTTGCCTTACCAGTAAGCAAAGAAATACATATTCAAGTGAAATACCATTTTTAATCAGTCAATAAATAAATGCACGTGAATACAATCTTTCCAGAAACAGGAAGACAGCCCATTCATTGCAATGCCAAGATAATATGTAGTTTTCCTTTTGGTTCACTTTGTCACCGCTGGTAATAATAACACAATGCCAGTCACAAACTAACCGGAGAAACCCTTCACATGCTATGCCCGTCCACTGACAGCTATGGTCAGCGAATAGCTCTCAGACATCTAAGGTCCTGGGCACACCGGGTGCAACAGCGTGGCAGGTCTGCAGTACAGCTTCCCCCACCCACCGACACAGTCGTTAATGTGACACAAAAACCAGCACGAGAGCCGAGGCCACCTACTCCTCTCTTAGAACCCTGGAAAACACCGTGCACACACACAGCAGGCAGACCTGGCATCTAGTCTAGCTCTACCAAGTGAGCTTCTTGGTAGAGCTTCCCTTCTCCAGGCCTCCTTCTTCTTCCTGGAGAAGCTTCCCTTCTCCAGGCCTCAAGTTCACTATCTGAAAGAGATATTTTAAGTAAAGTTTCTAGTATGTCTTCCAATTCTTAGCTTCTAAAATTCCTCTTTCCCTTTGACCCTGATCTTGATTCCTTCTCTCCAGCAAAAACTCCTCAGATTACTCCCAAGGAAGAAGTTGTCACAGGAGAGAAAACAAGGACAGGGTAAAGAGGCTGTTGTGGCTGTGAGGCCTTCTCCGAGGCACTGATCAAAGTCCCAAAACACTCCAATCCATTTAATCATTCAGCTGACTGCTGGTCAGAGACAGGGAACAGACAGGACAAGTCAACTCTCTGTCACTCACGAGTTGCTCAAATCCTTTTCAAAATGAGGGAGAGATATAAATATTAAATGTGTCAAGTGTCCCAGATGTGACTCAATAAAAACATGTTGGATACTGGAACTCACAGATGTTAACTGATGTGCCCCAAATCAAAGACAGCTGAAGAGTCACAGCAAGGGCCCAGGTTTACTGACTCCCAGGTCGGTACTTCACCTATCTTTATGCCAAGGTGACCAAACAGCTTTAGCGTGGTTTCATCTTCCATTAGTCACAGATGGTAAGAAGCACACTGAAGAAATGGCTTTATGGAAGACAAAAAGTAAGCGGTGCCTGGGTGGCTCTGTCAGTTAAGTGTCCGACTTTGGCTCAGGTCATGATCTCGAGGTTCAGGGAGTTTGAGCCCTACACTGGACTCTTTTCTGTCAGCACAGAGCCCACTTCAGATCCTCTGTTACCCTCTCTCTCTGCCCCTCCCCCACTCACTCACACGCACGCGCTCTCACTCTCAAAAATAAACATTTTAAAAAAGACAAGTAAGAAGAATACAATACATGAAGAAGAAATATCTCCATGTAACTGTATATTCTACTACATTTGTCCCGCTAAGTTGGGAGTGGGGAGCGGAGGATGGGGTAAAGCGGTGGTGGTAGAATGCAGCCAAAGATTAAGGCATTGTTTCTCAACTTCCTCACCAACAAGAGCTCTTGGCATGATTGTGTCGTTTACCTATCCAAAAAAAATTGCAGTAAGTAATGACTGGTTCATAGGTGAGGGACACAGCACTGGGATTAGCATAACCAACATAATGTTTTCCTTCCCTTAGTTCTGTTTTTGTCTTAATCAGAGGCACATATAATTGCCTATCAGAATGAGAAAAAAAAATTGCCCATCAGAGCTTTTTAATCAGCACATGATGTGCCCATTTAAACAACATTTATTGTGTGCTCTTAATATGTCAGGCTCTGTGATCAGCATGGGGCATAAAGAGAGATGAGTCAGATCTCACCCCTGCTCTCAAGGAGCTTAGTTTTAAAAGTAGGGAAGAGGGGCTCCTGGGAGGCTCAGATGGTTAAACATCTGACTCTTGATTTCAGCTCAGGTCATGATCTCATAGTTCATGAGATTGAGCCCCGCATCGAGCCCTGGCAGCACGGAGCCTGCTTGGGATTCTCTCTCTTTTTGCCTCTCTCTCTGCACCTCCCCTTCTTGCACATGCATGCACACCTGCGCACACACATGCGCTCTCCCTCTCTCTCGCTCTCTAAAAATAAATTAATAAACTTAAATATATATATTATTAAAAGTAGGGGACAGAGGCAATTAAAACACCATGTGCTAAGTACCATGACGGAAAGAATCAGGATTACCCTAGGGGTCAGCAAACTTTTTCTGTAAAAGGCCAGATAATAAATAATTTAGGATTTATGAGTCATATAGTCTCTGTTACAACTACTTAACTCTGTCTTAGAGCACAAAAGCCGCCACAGACAAAACATGAGTAAATGAGCTTTGTTGTGTTCTAATAAAACTTTATTCAAAAAAACATGCAGTGGGCTGGATTTGACCCCAGGGCTATAGTTTGCTGACCCTTGTTCTAGAAAACCTTAGGTAGCACACCTGAACCACATTAAGTTGACAGATTTCTGACTCAAAGCAAAGAAATACAATCTTTTCATTAGCCTGTATCCACAAACAGGTTTATCATAAAGCACAACTTCTAATGAGCTTTTTTTTTTTAATTTATTTATTTTTGAGAGAGAGAGAGAGACAGAGTGTGAACAAGGGAGGGGCATAGAGAGAGGGAGCCACAGAATCTGAAACAGGCTCCAGGTTCTGAAGGGTCAGCACAGAGCCCAACACAGGGCTCAAATTCACGAACCTCGAGATTCTGACCTGAGCCCAAGTCAGACGCTTAACCGACTGAGCCACCCAGAAGCCTCTAATAAACTTTTTTAAATACTGGAAAAAGTTTAAATGCTGAGCTCTAGGGACTGGGGGCCTCCAGGCTGGACACGAGTGGCCTAAGGTCAGCCAGCCTCTCTCCCAAAAGCCTATAACTGGTGCAAGAAGTTTAGGCTTCAAATGCTAGGCTCTGGTTTGTAAACTGATCAGACAGACAGGTGACCTTTGCTGTTGGCATCATCTGGCATAGAGGATTTAAGGGATTGAGAATAAAGGAGTATAAAACCTTGATGTCTCCTAAGGCCATTGAATCCTATCCAGAAAAACCATGTTAGTCAAAATTCACAAATGACTCCTTCTACCAAGCATTTCCTAGGCTGTCTTTCTCCTTCCTGACACCTCTTCTATCTTCTCTTATACCTTCGTTCCAATCTGGCAAGGTTTCCCAGCGCCACCTGGAAATACCTTAGAAGATCCACCCGTTTAGCAATGCATTATTAATAAAAGAGCCCTGGACTTGGAACCAGAACACATATGTCAAAATCCCAGCTCTATTAGTTACATCTATATGATGTTGGACAGGATGTTCAACTTCTCTGAGCCTCCAATATCTCATTTGCAAAATGAGGATAATTACCTATGCCGACAGGGTTTTTATGAAAATTAAGACCACATTTGTTCCAACGCCTATGCCCTAGCATAGCATAGGGCATGCAAAAAGCTGACAATCAATACATTTGTAGTTTCCTTCTTTCCTCCCAGAGCAACATGTGAACAGTTCCCTGCTAACTTCAGTCACTCTCCCTACTGTGTTTGAAAAATCAATCAGTCACATGTTCTAGATGAGTTAGCAAGTGATTCCGACAATAGCCTGTATTCCCACAGCATTTATGTGTCTATCACCAATAACATTTATCATACTGTGTTTCAGTTCTCTGTTTCATTTGTCTTCCCTATCAAACAATGTCCATAAGGGCTTGGGACCATGTCCCCAGCAGCAAGCAAAAGCCAGGTTCTTGATAGATGCTCAATGTTTTTTGAACAAATAACTAAATAACAATTATGTGTAGGATTTCTTCAGGCAGAAAAGAGAACTGTAAGTAAAAAGAGTAGCACAGGAGTAGGTTTTTAAATATCTTGGTGCCAGGGCCCCTTTATATACGTAAAAGTTGAAAATCCCAAAACTAATATCTACCATATTAGAAATTAATTTTTTTTACATTTATTTATTATTATTATTTTTTGAGAAATAGAGTGAGACAAAGCGTGAGCAGGGGAGGGGCAGAGAGAGAAGGAGACACAGAATCTGAAGCAGGCTCCAGGCTCTGGGCAAGCGGTCAGCACAGAGCCTGATGAGGGGCTCAAACCCACGAACTGTGAGATCATGACCTGAGCCGAAGTCAGACGCTCACCTGACTGAGGCACCCAGGCACCCACTACCATATCAGAAATTAAAACGCAAATTCTAATAATAGCAATTAATTCATTTTAGACAAATAAATCTCCTATACATTAATTTAATAGGATTTTTTATGAAAAATAATTGTTTTCTGGAAAAACAATTTTTAAGTTTATTTATTTTGAGAAGCCCCTGGGTGGCTCAGTTGGTTAAGCGTCCAACTTCAGCTCAGGTCATGATCTCACAGTTCATGGGTTCGTGCCCTGTGTCAGGCTCTGTGCTGACAGCTCAGAGCCTGGAGCCTGCTTCAGATTCTTTGTCCCCTCTCTCTCTGCCCTTCCCCTGCTCATGCTCTGTCTCTCTCTCTCTCTCAAAAATAAACATTAAAAAAATTTTAATAATAATAAAGTTTATTTTGAGAGAGAGAGAGCACGTGTATGCACATGTACGTGCGAGTGGGGAGGGGCAGAGAGAGAGGAAGGGAGAGTCCCAAGCAGGCTCAGCACTGTCAGCACAGAGCCCAATGTGGGGCTCCATCTCACAAACTGTAAAATCATGACCTGAGCCGAAATCAAGAGTCAGATGCTTAACCAAATCAGCCATCCAAGCATCCCTGGAAAAAAATGCTTTCTGAGAAGAGTGGGATTGTTTTTACATTTTTGCAAATCTCTTTAAGTCTGGCTTAATAGAAGACAGCTGTAGTCTTATTGTATCTGTTTCCACATTCAATGTGTTGTTTTGATCACAGAGCAAAACAGATATGTAGTTGGAAAGGACAGGAATATTTTAATAATCTTCCAGATATCTGTGAACATTCTTCTCTGATATTACATCAAAATCGACAAGTAGTAGGTTTATTAAAGATTAGTTGCAATGTGAAATTTGAAACTATATAAATGAACCATTTGTACTCTATTATATTAAAATCTATTGGTCTATCTTGTACTTTGTTAAAATTTTTTTTTTTCAACGTTTCTTATTTATTTTTGGGACAGAGAGAGACAGAGCATGAACGGGGGAGGGGCAGAGAGAGAGGGAGACACAGAATCGGAAACAGGCTCCAGGCTCTGAGCCATCAGCCCAGAGCCTGACGCGGGGCTCGAACTCACGGACCGCGAGATCGTGACCTGGCTGAAGTCGGACGCTTAACCGACTGCGCCACCCAGGCGCCCCGGTCTATCTTGTACTTTGATCTTTTATCCAGGAGTGATTTTGTAACATGATGCACTGGTCACATGGAAACTTCCAAATTTGACCCATTTCATCTCTACGATATCAAAATAATCACAGTTATTAATATCACCACTAATTACATCAGAAAAGATTTAAATCTGGGGCAGCTGTCAAGCTCACAGTGGCAGATCCAAGTTTTTCAAAATTCTAAGTTTTAAATGAAAACTAGAATTTTATTGTTGGCAATAAATACTACCAGTTGTTTTCCTTTAATAGCAGACTCACTTCATTCATTTTTAAGAAAATACGTGCCAAATACGTGAGTCTGAGTAAGTATAGTTTACCTGTCAGTTATTCTTTCACATAAAAATGGTGTTCCCTGAAAAAAGGAGGCAGTTCAACTTGCAGCTCTGTGGTACGAATGCTCTCTCTTGAAATAAACATCAGAGGCGCCCAGATGGCTCACTGGGTTAAGTATCCAACTTCAGCTCAGGTCATGATCTCAAGGTTCGTGGGTTTGAGCCCTATGACGGGCTCAGAGACTGGAACCTGCTTCGGATTCTGTGTCTCCCTCTCTCTCTGCCCCTCCCCCGCTCGTGCTCTGTCTCTCTCTCTCTCTCTCTAAAGTAAACATTAAAAAAATTTTCAATAAAAAATTTAAAAATTTAGAGAAAGAAATAAGCATCAAACTTCTACACACAGAAGTGGTTTATGCACACTTCCTGTTTCATCACACAGAATACTAAAGAGATATGTATTCAACAGGACACAATTGAATAGAATTAATACATTTTATATTTATTTAAAAAATTTTTTACTAATTAAAAAATTAAAAATAAATTTTTTAAAACAGAGTGCATGTTGGTGAGGAATACCACGACCACCAGTGCTGTTCTGTGCCACTGCTCTGACTCTTGCTAAGGTGCCAGCAGTTTTACCTAAGTGCTTTTGTGCCATCACTGCAAATGTAGACACAGCAGAAAAAGACAAGTAACATCGTAGCATTATTATTAAGATGTCTTTGACCTTGTGGACCCCTGAAAAGATCTTGGTGACCCCCAACGGTCTGCAGACCACACTTTGTTAACCACTAGCAGCCAACACCACAAAGTCTTTCCTTTGCGTCTAAATCTCCTCTCCTTTCTCCAGGCAGAGCTAATCATTTACTGCTCTATGCTCCAAAGCACTTTATACATAACTCTGTTGTATTAATTCTCATGCTCTAAGTTGTTTGCATGCCATATCCAGAAAAGGGCAAGGACTAAGTTTGACTCACTCTAACCCTCAGGGCCTACATCCACCCTGTCAAATATAAAATCAGCAAATGCTGGCTGAATGAATGAATGAGTGCATGAATGGATTCATAACAAACCATATCTCCCCCAAAGACAAGAGAATTCCTGAGTACAACCCACCAGTTCCCACCACCAATATCCACCATCCACCTGATGCCTCTTCTCCTCCAGCCACGTTCTCATCACCAAACAGTAACTTATCCCCCTGAGAACACGTATTTATAGGCATGCAAAGCAGAACCACTGCGGTCGAGCCTGACCATGGATTGTCTGATGTGAGACACAAGCCCAAAGGTAAAGAAGTGGGACAAACAGCAGTCAAAGAAGAAGGTACAGATGAGGAGCAAAGAAAGGCGCTGGTCAGACTGTTCCCTACCACTTGGCTGGCACCTGAGGGGAATCTGAAAACTGATAAATTTTGCCAGCAGGGGTCTCATTTGTTGATTGTTAATTTCTCCCACTTGACCTCCCACCCCCCAAGCACAACCAGCAAGCTCTGCAGTGACTCTAGATGGGATCAGAATCCACCCTTACCCTTAGAAAGGACTCAAAAGACTGTTAAGACTGAGAGTACCAGCCCTGGGAAGACTGATGGACCAAGGGCCATGAGATTCCAGAGATAAAACAGCACAGAATGCAGAATGAGGCTGAGGCTGGGGGTCTAGGGAAGGGGCGTGGGAAGGAGAAAGTACCCTCTACACAAAAGGGTAAAGAATGAGAAAGGGAACTAAACTAGTTCCCTGGACCTAGGAAGTTCTGGCAAGAAAGGTCCCACGTGGAATACAGCACACTGTAGGTCTAGCCACAGAGGAAAGAGGAGTCAGATTCCCACACTGAGTGAAATCCAGCCTCCTGAGGGATGGTCCTGCCCCTGTTGGAACATCATGTCTTCATATCCAAGAAGAGGTCTGACTCTTCTCAGCAGGGGCAGGAATTCAGAAGAGTTTTCCTTATGGACGAAGCAGGCACTGGTTTCAGCTACCCAAGCAGCAAAAGACTACCCCAAAGACTTCCCATGTCTCCCCTCCCAGGGAGAACATGTGAAAAAAGTAATAATAACATCCCATATAACACCAAGAGTGAACCCTAAGGTAACACACTATGAACTTTGGGTATTATAACGTATTCATGTAGCCTCATCCTTGGTAAAAAATGTACCACTCTGGTAAGTAACCCTGGTAATGGGGTTGGCTATGCATGTGTGGAGGCAGAGGATATGTGGGAAATCTCTGTACCTCCTTCTGAATTTTGTTGTAAACCTAAAACTGCTCTAAAAATAAAGTTTAAAAAAAAAAAAAAAAAAAGCCTGGCCTACAATATGTGTGTGGTCAGTAAAGGCTTTTATAATTCTTACCAGCATGCTTTAAAATATTATATGTTGTGGGGCACCTGGGTGGCTCAGTTGGTTAGGCATCCAACTTCAGCTCAGGTCACGATCTTCTGGTTTGTGAGTTTGAGCCCTGCATCAGGCTCTGTGCTGACAGTTCAGACCTGGAGTCTGCTTTGGATTCTGTGTCTCCCTCTTTCTCTGCCCCTCCCCCTGCTTGCACACTGCTCCCCCCCACCCTCTTTCTCTCAAAAATAAATAAACATTAAAAAAATAAATAAAAATAAAAATATTATGTGTTGTGGGTTCAAGCCCCACATAGAGCTCACTGTTGTCAGCACAGAGCCCACTTCAGATCCTCTGTCCCCCTGCACCAGCCCACCCCCACTCGCTCTCTCTCTCAAAAGTAAACATTAAAAAATATTATATCTTTATTATAATGCTAGATAATTATATTTTCGCTCTAACCTGTGATCTGAATATTTTTTTAATTCACATGAAATAAAATTAAAGAAAGCCCTCAGTGGAAACAAATTCACAGCATTGACTACGTATAAAGCTCCAATATGCAACATAATGAGATACACCTCTGAGTTCCACCAGCATTTCTGACTTTGTACCTCTTCTGGCCTCACTTCAGTCAGCTTACAACTGTAGTTATTTGAGGATATCTGAGGGCAGAGGTCATATCTTTTTCATTTTTTCATAGCACCTACCACCACCTTGTATATGATGCACTTATTTGTTGATTTGTTTACTGCCCATCTCCCCCCAGTAGAAGTAAGGGTCACAAAAGCAGGAACTTTTTTGCTCCCTGTGGTATCCCCAGGGACTCATATAGTGCCTGGCACACAGTAGGTATTCAATATAGATCTGCTGAATGAATGAATAAATCTTTGCTTTCCTGAGTGTACAAAGCAGGTTTCTCCTCCAGACATGACTTTTAAATGTTGGAGTTTTAAAGAATCTGGGTTTGGTCCCGAGCTTTCTTCTCTTCAGACGACTCTCTCCGGGAGGGATCTGACCTCTCCTCACAGCTTCAATTATCATTTAAAGAAATGCCATCTCCCCCCAAAAAACTGTTGCCATCTCCCCCCAAAAAAGTAAGATGATGGTTCTGCTTCAAGCTTCCCTTCTGACCCTCAGAAACACACAGAATCCAACCACCTACTAAATATCTCCACATAGATGTCTGACAGGAACATCAACGGATGCATAATGTCTAAATCTAAACTCATTAGTTCCCCGCCCCCACCCCCTGCCAAAGTTCCCACTTCTCCAGTTGCTGGTGTCAGAAACCTTGACATCTCATTCTCCCTCACTCCCCACCTCTAATCAAGCACCAGTCCTTCAAGACTCCTCAACTATTCCAAATCTTCTTCTCCTCACAGGAGAGAGATTCTGAATACTCAACAAGCAATTGGCAGGAATGCTAACTATAGGCAATGCTACTGCATACCAGCTGATTATCTGTCCAAGTCATCTCCCTACTTAAAACCCTTCAAAAGCTTTTCATTACTCTTAAGATGAAGTTCAAATTTCTTAAAGTGGCCTGTAAGGCCCAGAATGATTTGCCAGCTGCCACCTTTCTGGTCTCTTGTCCAACAACTCCCTTAGCTTTGTGCAATCCTTCTTTCATGTTCCAAGTTTCTCCCTTCCTTTCACATAGCACGTTGGTTCTCAACTCCGGCTACATATTAGATTCACTTAGGGAGCACTTATGCTGCTGAGGCCCAAGCCCCGTCCCAGACCAATTAAATCAGTATCTCAATGGATGGGACTTAGGCATGGGTTTGGTTTTAGGGGAGTTTTGGTTTTCTGTTTTTCTTTGAGACATACCATATATACAGCAAAGTATATAAATAAACATATAGATCAAGTAACTTTTACATATGTATATATCTAAGTAACTACCACCAAAATCAAGAAATACTCCAGGAAGACTTCCTCCCTCTTGCCCCTTTCCAATCAATACTATCACAACCACTACACCTCACCCCACCCCACAGTGATAACTGTTCTTCTGACTTTTATCGCCATAGATGAGTTTTGCCTTGCCTTGACATTTATAAAAATAGAGCATGGATATTTTTTAAGGCAGAGTTGCACGCAATAAAATGTCTCCATTTTAAGTGCATAGTTCAGTGTGTCTGACAAACATACGCATTTGTGTAACCACCACCCAATTAAGATATAGAACATTTTCATCACCCCAAAATGTTCCCACTTGGTACTTCACTGCCAAACCGCACTGCCCTCCTCACACAAGCATTGATCTGATTTCTATCATTATAAATTAGTTTTGCCTGCTTTAGAACTTCAAAGAAATATAATCACCAGTATGTACTCTTTTGTGGCTGGCTTCTTTTGCTCAGCATTCAAAAGATTCAACCATGTTATCACATGAATCAGTAGTTTTTCTCCATTTTCTCACTGAGTAGTATTCCACTGAATGTATATACCACAATGTGTTTATCCATCCACCAGTTTTTAGCTAGCACAAATAAAGTGCTATGGACATTTGTGTACAAGTCTTTGTGTGGACATAGGTTTTCATTTTTCTTGAGTGAAAATAAGTTTTTCATCTTGAGTTCCAGTAGGAGTGGAACTTCTGGGTTATATGACAGGGTTATGTTTAACTTTTAAGTGCCAAACTGTTCTCCAAAGTAGTTGCATTGCTTTATACTCTCACCAGTAAGCACCAGTATGAAGCACCAGTCCAGCTGCTTCATATACTCTCTTATACCTGGTGATGTTAATGTGCAACCCAGGTTGAGAATGACCTAGAATTCCTTTTGTATGGAAGCTTCTTCATTCTTTCTTGACCTGCAGATTCTGACACATGCTGTTGGTCTGAACTTAAATACTTTTTCTTCAAAGAATCTTCCTTGATCGTCTTCCCTGCCAAACTGGTTTAGGCCCACATTATACATTCTCCAACATTGATAACACTTTTCACAATTATAATTATCTGTGTGACAATTTGCTTAATATCTTTCTTCTCCACTAAACTGTAAGCACCACAGTGGCAGGAGCCATGGCTGCCTTCATGGCTGAATCCTGGCTTTGAGCCAACACCCAGGACCTAGCGAAGTCCCTAGCACAACACTTGGGCTCCAATGAATATTCACTGACTGAACAAATGAACGCCCAGAAGAACTCAGCTGCATGAAAGAGCAAATTCAAACAGAGATGAACCAACATAATCCTGGCCCACAAAAAGTACAAGAATGAACACAGTGTATGAATGACAAAGACACAAAATAGAATACAGTAAGACACAAGAGACCAGAGCAGCAGGAGATACCAGTCTGAAAACAGGTAGAAGACAGTAGGGGTGGAAGGCAGGGCAACCTAACAAAGCAAGCCCAAGAGGAAGGGGCACAGCATCTCACACAGATTGATTTGTAAAAGAACCCAAAGTCAAAATGTACTTTTCACCAATCTTACAAAATTCCTGGCGCAGAATGGGAATAGTGGATGCTGAGATCCCCATTGTACTCAAACTCTAAGTGGCAAAGTTGGAAGGGCTTTGGGGGGCATCAAGGATCACTGCCTACCTTACAACTAGAGAAGGAAACTGAGACTATGAAAGGGGGTTGTTTTGCACTAGGTTGGCCAGCAAACTAGTGGCAGAACCAGATTAGAAGTCTCACTAACTTCCTATGGCAAGGCTATATGGTTGGGAGATCCAGATGAGTGTTCAAGAGGGCTCCCTAAAACTTCTAACCCTTACCCTCCAAGACTCACGAATAGGGGCAAGTTTAATTAGGTTCTGCTTGCCTATTAAGGACCAACACAGAAGTCATAACTGGTCTTGTGCCATTCCCCAAGCAGGGTAAAACAGAATTTCCTGGTTTTGCCTTAACTTCTTCAGTGTCCAGCACTAGCCAGAGACACCTTCCTTATCAAGACTTAGAAACAAAGTTAAAAAGACACTAGAGACAGAGTACTGAGTCCCTAGCACGCTCTGCAGGGAGGAACAAAAAGAGCAAAAGAATATGCTTCTATTTCAGCATATGAAACATAATCACCTGCTAGAAGAAATGAAATCTTCAGCCCTCTCTCCTCTCTCCACTCAGCCACCCCATTTCTACCTTCTTCCTCCTCTCAGTATTTTTTTCTTCAAATACTGATTTCACAAAAAGCTTCCCTCCGGAAGAAGGTGGCTAATTCCTAAAGTTAGTCCCCACCAAGCAGGCCATGACCTCAATAACGCAGGCTTCTGATGCCGGGGACTTGTAGCTGTTCTGACTGCCCATGCCTCCTCCCACATCTACAGGGCTCTGGACACTTGTCCATCTGCTTAAAAGCCTATCTGCCTGCCCTTTTATTTCTATCACCTTTTTAACTAAATTAAAAGTTTCTGGCCCCCTGTTCAGTGTTCACATGCTACCATTTCAACACTCATTTCTGATTTTCAATCACCTATTTGCTGACCTTGAACTAGCTGGCTGAACTAGCCAAAGGCACTAGGGATACAAAAAGAGGTAAGATACACTTACTCTGCTCTCCAGGGTCCCCCCACCCCTTCTTCTCAATTATTAAAATATATACTGAATCACAGAAGTGGTAGGTGCAGGTACTTAAATTTCAACTTTCCTATACTCTGACTATTCCTAAGGATTAATTCTCTTATCAGAAAAATCCATAAAGTCCTTTGAAAAACAGTGAAGCCCTGTAAGTGTTAGTCATTTGCTTGTTGGTCCTCTATTCTCTGCTTTATCTGAGTCTCATCTTCCCAACTATACACGAGTCTGATTTTTCTGGTGTTCCCCTGTGTCAGGCATGGCACTGGACAACACAAGACCCGGTCTAGGGACAACTGAGAGCTGCTTACAGATTTTGAAGATTTGCTTTCTCAGCTTTGGGGTCCCACATACCACAGGTCTTTACATTCTAAAGGTATCTGTGCCAAGAAGCATGACAACCCCAGAGAAATTAAATCAACACACGCTGGTTCAAAAGTTGCCCCAAATTCTCTGACCTGGCACCCGACCCAAACATTCCTGCATCCTGGCCAGCACTTGTCAGGGTCTGAGATGGCCAAAAAAATAATTACAAACAACTCAAAACAGATTTCTGCTGGGAAAAGTTTTCTAAAAGTGTTTGAGTGGGCATCCAAGGACTTGTCCAGATAAGGACATTGCACAGTGCCCAGGGGAGGTGTCCAACCCATTAGTGGACCCTCTAGGATTATACCCTTTGGTTCAGGAGTGGAGCTGGCTCTCAACAATCAGTCCTGATCACAGTGACCCCAAGAGCACAGTGATAAATGCCTGGAAGATATAAACACTGGGGAGCCAGGCACACACACGGGGTAAAAACAATGTTGATTCCAGGGACCATTGCAGCAGGAGTTCATCCTCAGGTCACCCAGCCCCACTGCTGGATGGCCTACCAGAGAACACATGCCTGGGCTCCCAGAGACCAGAACCAGGCAAGAGCTTCTCACCATCTTTCTGCCCCAAACAAGCCTCCATTCAAACAATACAAAGAAGATAACTGACCCCCTTTCTTCTTTTCTTGAGATTAGATAACCAAGAACATCTACTGAAAAACCCTGCAGTCAGGATGGTCATTCCAAGGACTTGGTTTGCAGCCCTTCCTCACCTGATGCAGTTCTCAGCTATGGATCCAGACAACATCTCCCCAGAAGGGTGGCTAACTATCCAGAATGGAGTGTGCCTGAGCCTCCTGACAGCCCAGGCTCCCTGGTCCTGCTCCCACATGGGAACGAGCTTAGTATGATTTCTGAGGAAAGGCCTCTATGCTCCAGCTCACAGAGATCTGAGCTCAGATCTCCATGTACTTTGCCTGGGTTACTACAGTTTCCTCACTGATCTTCCTGTCTCTGCTCGTTTCTCTCAAACCCATCCTCTACTAAAGCAGTCAGTACAATTTTTCTAAAATTCCAATCTGACTAGACCACTCTCCATGCTCCTGAATAAAATCCTTCACAGGTTCACATAAAAACCTGTTTATAGGGGCGCCTAGGTGGCTCGGTTGGTTAAGCGTCCGACTCTTGGTTTCAACTCAGGTCATGATCTCACAGTTTGTGAGTTTGAGCCCCACATCAAGCTCTGCACTGACAGCACAGAGGCTGCTTGGGATTCTCTCTCTCCCTCTCTCTGCCCCTCCCCTGGCCACATGCCCTCTTTCTCAAAATAAATACATAAACTTAAAAAAAATCTGTATACAAATGTTCATAGAAGCTTTATGTTTAATAACCCAAAACTGGGATCAGTCCATACATCTTTCAGGGAATGGTTATATACATTATACACAATGGAACACTATTTAGCAATAAAAAGGAACAAAGTCATGATACATACAATCACTTGGATGATTTTCCAGGGAATTATGGCTGAAGAAAGAAGCCAATTCCAAAAGGTTACAAACTCTGATTCCATTTATACAACATTTTTGAAAGGTCATAAAACTTTAGAAATGGAGAACAGTGGGGTTAGGAACAGGGAAGGGGGTGGGAGAGAAAGGTGTGGTTATAAAAGGGCAAATAAAGGATACTTACAGTGTTGGAACAGAACTTACACACACGAGTACAAGTAAACTGGGGAAATCTAAACAAGATTGGTAGGTTTTATTAATGTCAATATTCTGGTTATAATATTATACTGCAGTTTGTCAAAATGTTCCTGTGGGGAAAACTGCAAAGTTTCCCAACGATCTCGCTGTATTATTATTATTGTTCTAAGTAGGCTCCATGCTGGACCCTGAGATCTCATGACCCTGAGATCAAGACCTGGGCTGAGATCAAGTCAGACACTTAATAGACTGAGACCCGAGCGCCACACTGCATTTTTTAAAAACTGCATGTAAGTCTAGAATTGTCTCAATAAATATTCCAATTTAAAGAAAAAAATCTTTTGCAAAGCTCCCCAACTCTTACAACAGTGATTCCTAACTTTTTCTCAATGAGGAATTCCAAAAGCTCCATTAATAATAGTTATAC
Organism: Panthera leo; assembly: GCF_018350215.1. Classification (NCBI taxonomy): domain Eukaryota; kingdom Metazoa; phylum Chordata; class Mammalia; order Carnivora; family Felidae; genus Panthera; species Panthera leo. The sequence goes on along the minus strand of NC_056688.1, from coordinate 59,837,067 downwards.
TTTTAGTATCCACAGATTGAAAAACAACTAAGAAAATAATATGGATTCACGAGACACCCTTCAAGGGCCCCTTTCAGAGTTTTAAATGCTCAAGTTGGGAACCACTAGCAGGTATAACAAATACAATGTAGCAAAGGATACAGGCTTTTCAGGAGGTGGTCCCTACCAGGTTCTCTAGCCTTATCCCATACCAGTCACTGACACACACCTTACCCTGCCACCACACTAAACTACTTGGAGTTCCATAAATACGCAAGACTCACTTTGTGGCTTTGTACACAATGTTCCCTCTGCCTACAATATCCTTGCCCCATTTTACACCTGACTAATTCCTACTCAAGTTTCAAGATTCTACTCAGGCCTTTTCTAATTCCTCTAGGAAGTATTCTCTACACTGACTCTTTGGGTTAGATTAGGAGCCCCTCTTCTGTGCCCACATGGTCCCTGTGCTTCTCTCTATCACAACTTAGACCAATTAACCTCTGTATGCCTGCATTTCATTATCTATAAAATAAGAAGAAAACGGTATCTACCTGATAGAGTTTTAAGAATGAAATGAAAATATATAAAGTACTTCAAATAAAGCATGGCACACAGTAAATATTCAATTACTACCAAGTTGTTTTTACTGTAATCGTTTGTCCAACCATCACACTGAAAGATCCAAGCAGGAACTGGAATTTGTATCCATCTCTGGTCTGGCCTATAGTTAGGTGCTTGGTAAATATCTGGAAAAAGAATTAAGGGAGCTAATGTTGGCATAATGAGGTGGAATCTAAGTCAACGGTAGAACTAGAGATCTACAGAATAGAGAATTATTGCTAAGAACAAGAGCTAAGTATAGTAGGAGCCAGGAATAAGATAGCCATCTCAAAAAGATAAGCACAAGACAACTATTACAGATTACTAAGAACTTGGGTGAATAAACTGGCTGAAGTCGTACTGAATTATTGTGCAGAGCTCTTTTGATTCGTCATTATAACTTGTTAATTTTGAGCTGAAAAAACTGCTTAACCTTTTGGAGGCACTGTTACTTCAGCTGTAAAATGTGGCATAATACTGTAATTTTCTAAGTATTTAAGATTATGCAAGCAAACTACCTAGCCCATTGGTTAAACTAAAACTAGTTTGCTCTGAATAAATGTTATGCCATCCTTGTGCCTTCAAATTTTCTTTCTCTCAAAAATGTAAAAGGAAAAAGGAGAAGTCCTTTGGATAGTAACTTCCCCGATGAAGAGGGAGGGAAGGGAAGACGTAAATGCCAATACACATGAATACTAAGCACCAGCTTGAGCAAGGGTGAACGGGCACCTGGAGCCACTCTCCCTCCAGCTCCTCATGGGCAAGACTTGGTGGCCCTTCAAGGTCCAGGAAAAGTCCTATGCCCACCTGCCTTCTTTAACCACTTTAGGCCCTATGAGTCTCCCCTCTGAGGTCACAGCACTGAGCTCAGTCTGGTTCAAGCACAAACTCACAAGGTTTCTTCCAACCACAATTGGACTCTGTCCCCAGCTGGCATGTTAGTGACTCTGCGGTGGGACCTGAGTGTCCTCCTGTTATCTACACAAGAACAGAATTAAGTACATTGTTATTGTCTCAGGGAGAAAGGAGGGACAAATATGTCTGGAACTATGTTGGGACTTGTACATAGAAAGTTGTACTCTCTTACAACTTTGTAAAGTCAGTCCTTTTATTTTTTATTTTAGAGAGAAAGAGTGTGTGCGCACGCGCCTGTGTGTGTGTGCACGCGCATGCATGCACATGAGTGAGGGAGGGGCAGAGAAAGAGAGAGAATCTCAAGCAGGCCCCATGCTCAGGACTCAGCCCGACTCAGGGCTCAATCCCACAACCCTGGGATCATGACCTGAGCTAAAATCAAGAGTCAGACACTCAGGGGTGCCTGGGGGACTCAGCAGGTTAAAGGTCCGACTTCGGCTCAGGTCATGATCTCACGGTTCGTGGGTTCGAGCCCCGTGTTGGGCTCTGTGCTGACAGCTCAGAGCTTGGAGCCTGCTTTGGATTCTGTGTCTCCCTCTCTCTGCCCCTCCCCCGCTTACACTCTGCCATTCTCTCTCAAAAATAAAAAAAACAAAAGAATAAAAAGAGTCAGACACTCAACTGACTGAGCCATCCAGGCACCCTAAAGTCAGTACTTGTATTATCCCTAATATAAAATGAGGAAACTGAGGCCCAGATCTGCTAAATGACTTGCTCAAGTCACATAAATGGTAAAAGTAAGGCTGGAACTGGGATACTGTCTCTCTCCAGAGTGTTGATAAGAATAAATGCAGACTGGTGTCCACCTGGTTACCAACTATATAGCGGATATGTTGGGCAATTTGATCACACCAGCTCCGTACCTCAACTTTTCTCTGCTGCCAATCTGGGCCTGAGATAGCTATTTGACTTCCTTTCTTCCTATTATTTTGTCCCACACAGGAAATGCAAAGGCAGCTACCCTGGGTCCCTTCCACACTGGAGTATGTGGAAGAAACGGGATAAACAGAGGTCCCTGCGGGGAGAATAAAAGGGAAGCAAATATTAACATCCTATAGTATCAGAGCTAGTTAAACTCTCTGGCTTTACAGATGAGGACAATGAACTCTGAGAAGGCAGGTATCTTACATAAGGTCATACAACTGAGCGGAGACTGAAACCTTGTCTCCCAAACTCCCAAGTCGGTGCTCATTTTGGTCTACCCCACACAAAGCCATGGAGGAGAACTGGAGTATGACCTGTCAGGCCTGTCACTAAGCAAAAAACCCAAACGCTGTAAACACAGGAAATGGGCTGGGATGAGGTTCAGAGGGAGCAGCAACCTTTGCCAAGTTAGAAGTGTTCAAGGGTTTCCTGTCCACAGCTGTTAACTGTCACAGAAATGCTCCAGAAAGCAATACAAGGCAGAAAAGGAAGAAAGAAACTAAAAAAAGAACGAGGAGAAAATATTTAGGCCTAGAAGTGAGTATAAATTATTTAGTCCAACCTACTTGGTTTTCCAGATGAGGAAGCTAAGAACCCCCCAAAAAGAAAAATGCCTTGTCCAAACTCACACTCAGAATTTAAGGACCCTTACAAACCACTTATTTGGTTCAAATCCTTCATGTTAATGATGAGAGGTGTGAGACCCAGAGAGGGCAAGATCTTCGGCCAAGGTCACACAGCTAGAGATAGCACAGCCAGCACAGGAACTCGGCTCTTCCACCTCACAGACCTGTGTGGCTAGAGGGAGCCCGACCAAGTGACTTTCCTCAGATGCTGTGTTAGCCGTGGACAAAGCACAACAAGTCGGGAAACTGAAAATAAGCGGGAATAGTAACAGCTAATGAAGAATAACAAAGACCATACAGAGCAAGCCTGGAAGAGCCAAAACAAAAGTGCTCTGGCTGGTGAAGACGCTTCGGAAAATGAAGAGGCAGAAAAATATTCTGGCTCTTCTAGGAACAGAATCCAAGGAAGAACAAGCAAGCAGGGCAGGCAGATAGAAAAGGGCAGAAATGCTAAGGGAAATCCCAAGGTTCTGCTTTCTTCTTCTGTCTGAGACCTAAATATCCAGAAAACATCACCTCAGGAGCAACTCTGGGCTCAGCAGGTCACTATGGAGGTACTATAGTATAGTAGTTAGCAGATTACTGGGCCCCATGTACCACAGCTGGAAGATATGGAGGGGAATTACATTTACACAACACCTGGAATTTCGTATATATTCAATTCTCACCCTGAAAGACAAGGATTATGATTCCCATTTAACAGATAAAGGAGACTAGGGTTTAGGGAAGCCAAGTCTCTTGGTCACAGTCATAAAGTTAGTACTGTATATGGCAGATCCAGTATTCAAACTTAAACTCTCTCTCAAGAAATTGTTTAGCAAGTGCCTGCTCTTCCAAACCTGTCCCAAGGGCTAGGAATACACGGAGGAAAAACATGGTCCCTGGTCTACAGGAATTCCAGTCGGGGAACTGTGAATGCTTTCTGGGTCACCCACATTATTGAATAAAGAGTGATGACCTCAAGGCTGGAAAGAACAGAAAGTTCAGAGGAACCTGAGCATTAAGGACCAGGCTACCATGGTTGATTCCTCCAGAGACAGGAGGACTCTGGTGAGAAAAGATGGGCCAGTGACCAGTGTCGCTGTACTCTTCTCCCACTCTGGTCAGAGCTTTCTCATCCAACACTTCACCAGACCTCACTACAGTCAAGGCAGTCAGGCAGGGCAGAGTTTCCTCACCCCACTCGACAAATGAAGGAAATGAGACCAACACATCGGTGAGTTGATGGCAGAAAAAAGTCAAGCCCCTTGGCTTCTGTCCTTTCTACTAGACTGCTCTGACTCCACCACAAAAAGGGAAATCTAAAACGTGGGACTGAGGAAGAGTTTAAAACTCTCTGGCCATCCCGTTTTCATCCCACCGCCACCCAGTCCCCACTCCCCCCGTCCACTCTCATCATACTTGCAGAGTTCTTAATTTGGTCTACACATACCCATGCTCCCTCCCTGGGTGCCTCAAAATCAGTGATTCAATCAGGGAGTTAATCAACCACAAAGCCTTGGCTGCCATTAGACCCCATGTCCTCAGGGAAACATTCCCTCCAGCAGCTCGTCCTCAGTACGCAGATCTTTAAATGGCAATCAGAGAAGAGAGGAGTGCTCAAAAAGGAAAGGCCAGGGGGAAACACCCCAGCAGGAGCACATTTCACACGCTCTTAGGTCTGCACACAAGACAGCTAATTTGAACCAGCCTGAGGTCCACCCACCAAATCAACCCAGCTGGGGTCTTAAACTCCTGATAAGAAGGAAAAGTACTAAATGCCCACATTAACTCATTCATTCATCATTCTTGGCCACTGATGTTTATTCTGTATACAATTTATGTTAGGTACTAGAGCCACACACTTTAAAAACAAAAAACAACTCTGCCTTCAAAAAGCTTACATTTTAATTTGCGCTTCTGGTTGTAGATGAAGCCTTTTTTTTTTACACTAATTCATTTGTTTCTATCACTTATCTTGAACCTTGCATATATATGTGACAATTCATTTTCCTCAAGTCTTAGTCATGTGACTGTGGGAGACACGTGGAAAGGGGAAAGAAGGAAAACTGTGTTTGTTCTCTCCTCTATTCAGGAAGTTTTGGGTTTTTTGGAAACCTGAATTGGCCTGTGGATCTTTTGGTAACAGCTATGTTTGGCAGTAAATAATCTTTGTTTATTACAGCACAATAGCTTTACGGGTTGGGGGGGCAGGGCAGGAAGGGAAGCTTACCTTCTAGTAGAGAAGACAGGTAATCAGGATACAAGGAAAGAGCTACAGTCAAGGGATATACCAACTTCCCTGGAAGCAAGATGACTACTTCTCTCTTAAGGGTCGGGGAAAGGCTTCCCAGAGAAAATGCCATTGGGTTAGTCTTAGGGAATATGGAACATCTGGATGCTAGAATGTTGAGCCCACAGAGACAGGGTTGGAGAGGTCTCTAAAGGCAGACTAAAGAGTCCCAGGTTCCTAGCACGAGAGCTGCCTTAGGATAAAAGAAATATGCTATAGCCCTAGTTGCCTCAAAAATCATATTTATTATACCCCTGGGGCATCTGCTCCAGGTAAAATCCATCAAACTCTGTAGTGCACCTAGATCCGCTCTGCACTCAAACAGACCCAAAGTACTGAGCATAAGCTAGAGACTCTACAAGAGACTCCTCTATCTGGCGCTCACACACTTTTGCTTCTTGCCTTGCAAACTGGCTCCCAGCAGCCAGAGCCACCTTATCTCACAAAGAGCTCTGCTGGGGGATACCACCATTAATGGTCTTAAGACTTAAAACCTAAAGCCAGCTAAAATGAGAAATAGCTCAGTTAAAATGAAAATCTCTCATGGTTTAACTTTGAGCTGGCCAAGATGAAGACAAAAATCCTTTAATGCTATACAAATAGAGAGCAAAGCAAGTAGATCATGAGAAACCGCAGTTCATTTAGTGGAAGCCGAAAATCCAACAGTCCCTGCCACCCTACCCACCCATCACTAAACCCATGTCCCAGCTAGGCCCAACCTAGGCACAGAGCACAAGCAGCACTGGAAAGAAGGGTAGGGGAGCCTTTCCTGAAGCACTATCAAAATGGAAGAGAGTAGCTTCCCATCCCCAACCCCAACCCCAACCCCAACCCCATAAAACACCAGCTCAGCCTGGCCCTTGTGGGACTTGCAAATCAGTAAAGAAGCTGGCAGTGTGCCACCTGGGGAAACAAAGACCACTCTTCCCAGGAAAAGGGGGCTACTTTTGCAGCCCACATGATGAGATTGCCACGTACAGTCTAGATATTATATGTTTAAGGAACACCATTCTGCAGAACTCACTGGAACAGAAAAACTGGGTTTAAAAGTCTGGCTACTAACTTGATCATCCACTAAACCCATTCTCATCCCCATGCATTCCTCCCAATGACCAAATCCTGCCCTACTGTTAAGTCCAATCCTCGTACTTTCCACCCTGAGGGGAACTTTCAGCCTCCTCCTCAATGATGACACTATTTTATTTGAAAAACATGTATCCACTCAAAAAGTATGTAGTAATGCTTTTTCTATGGCAGCACTGTTTACCGTGGTAGTGTGGCACACACCCCTCAGTGGAACTCAAGTCCTTTGATGAGGCTGCCTAAGACCTACCAGGAATCACCTCCACATGCAACAAATGTACTATACCAGATGATTCAACACGGACATGCCCCATGTCAAGAGCCCCCTGCCAAACGTACCCCCCAATTCATCCTGCACCTTCCTGTCAGATCTTGTTTACCACCACTTCACACAGGCCTCACCTCACTCCCCGTGTTGATGACCCTGTAACCTATAGCAGAGGCCTTCAAACTGTAAACGCCAGTCAACTGACATCCCTCAGCTAATGGATCAGTTTTTTTGTTTATTGTTAGAGTTCATCAGTAGGGGCATACACTTTTTATAAAAGTTTTGTACCATTTAAATAATTATGATTATAGCAGCTAACATTTAGGCAGCACTATGTGTCAGGTACCACTCTAAGCACTTCATATTTATCTCATTCACCCTCATGAAAACCCTACAAGGTATCATTATCATCAACTCCATTTTTCAAATCAAGAAACGAAGGCCCAGAGAAGTAAACTAAGTGGTAGCAGCTAGAGACAGGCAGCCTGGCTCTAGAGTCCAAGCTCTTAGCTACTATGCTATGCTGCAGAGTGCGATAAGGACCATTATATACATACATACACATGTGTACAGGGCTTAAATATACCTCCCATCATAACATCTCTTTTCAGTTAAGTCCAAACTTCTGTCTCTTTAGCTTTACTTCTCACTGCTTCTCCCATGTACCCTCCATTCCCACCAGACTGACATACTCACAGGACCTGCCCCTCATTCTTGGCTTGCCATCCTCCTTCCTTCCCTCCTCATAATCCTAATCAACCTGTCGGGCTTAGCTCCTCTAGGAAAGCTCCTAGAAAAGGGGGTGGGAGGGCGGGAATCACCACTGGCTTCATGCCTACCAAGCATCAGTCACTATGCTGGTGCTTTAGACACGTTACCACATTTAATCCTCACAACCCCGGGAGGCTGCTATTACTATACCCATTTCACAGATAAAGAAAAAGTAGTGCAGGGAGTTAACTTGTCAGTGGCCCACAGTTCTAAACTACACACTCTTTCCACAATACCTTCTAAGCCCCTTATGACCTACTCCCCACATTTAAATGTTTACATGTATACCATTTGATTTTGCGTTTTATTTAAAATTGTGTCAAACTGTTTTCCTATTTATGTATGCGTCTTATCTTTCCAACTGGACTCTAAGCCCTTCAACCCAAGAGCTTCCTCTAGACACCTAACACATGGCTGGGCACGCAGTGGCTGCACAGTGTTACCGAGCCAAAGTAACTTCTAACTTCTTCTTAGTTAGAAGAGAGATCTGTAGTGCTTTGGGTAAAGCTGCCGAATATCGGCACCATAACCATACAACCATATAACTATAATTCATTTCTTCTAGAGCTAAGAAAAAAGTCCTCTTAACCAAGAAAATCATATAGTGAAGTCTATGAGTCACTCTTGTCGGCAATGATATGAAGATCCCAGAAAACAAGCAACAAAAAAAGAATCACAGTGGGTGGAATGTTTTTTCCCATCCCACTCTGTAGGGAACACAATTGGGCTGATGCTCTCTAAAGAGTGCACACAGCTTCAGCTACAGAATGAGGGAATCCCAAAGGGAAGGTCAGCAAAAACCAGCCAATCCTGCAGATGCTCACAGGAAGCCCCTACGGGGTTCAGAATTATGTGGTAGCAAAATACTGCCCAAGGACAGACAGAATCTGGGCTTCATTTATTTAACAAATAGTTCTTGAGAGCACTTAGGATACCAGTCAATCCAGTGTATAATATGGACAGGTAAATTACTTAACTCCTCTGGACCTCAGTTTATTCACCTCTAAAAAGAGCTTAGTAAGCACTTTCTTGCCCATATCACAAGGTGTTGAGAGGGTCTAATGAGAAAGGACAGATCAACATCAAGGACAAAGAATAAGGCTATTTTCTTTTTTCACTGTGATCAGGCATATATAAGAGGCTGTCTTTTATTCCGTATTTCTCTGGCCTAAGGGGAGAGCAGTGGTTGGGAGAAATGTGGAAATGAGATCAGTGGTAACCTCAACTGCATTATAGTCACCCACTTTCCTGACCCACTGTTGGGTCTATAAGATTTCTAGGAATCACAGCACAAAGTCAGTTCTAGAATTTTCAAGATTGAAGGCCTAGAAGAATCATATAATCTCAGAGATAGACGGCCCTTCAGAGGCCAACTCATTCACTCATACTCATCACTCATCTTGTTTCCAGCCCATCACCCAATAATCATGATGGCACTGCTCATGTGTATATCCTCTGGGTGTCCCAGACATCAAGCAACATTTTATAAGCCAGATTAACTAGTTTCAATGACTATGTTTATTTTCCTATTGCTGTCCCTGAGTCTTGTCCAAACATTCTATGCAGGGCACAGTTATATAGTACTAAAGAAAAGTTCCTGTGCCCAACTTGGACACAAACATAAAAGGAGAGCATTGCCCTGCTGAAGCTAGTATGATATAGTGGAGATAATTAGTAAGGGTCGCTCCATGGAGGAAAGAGTTTCACAATCCAGGTTCAGCCTACATGGTCCAATTGTCCCTTTTCACATCTTCTGATGCTAACCTTACTCATTCTGGATGGTGGTCTTATTAAGAAATTCAGCATTTCTGGGGTGCCTGGGTGGCTCAGTCGGTTAAGTGTCCGACTTCAGCTCAGGTCATGATCTCATGGTTTGTGGGTTCGAGCCCCACGTCAGGCTCTGTGCTGACAGCTTGGAACCTGGAGCCTGCTTCGGATTCTGTGTCTTCCTGTCTCTCTGCCCCTCCCTTGCTCAGGCTCTCTCTGTCTCTCAAATAAATAAACATTAAAAAAAAAATTTTTTTTTAAAGAAATTCAGCATTTCCTCACAATGGCCCTAAGCAGGTAGTCTGTTTAACAGCTGTAATGTCAAAGCACTCATATCTCTGGGTGGCCCACTCCAATGGTAGGGAGTTCTAGTAGTTTGAAAAATCTTCCTTGTATAGCAGGAGACCAGATTAAACAACAATTCAAACTACTTCAGTTATGGAAACTGCCATTTTAAAGTTGTCAGCCCCCTCTGCCTTAGAAACATCAAGTCACCTTGGAGCAGACCCTTGTTCTTGAGGGAAATCCCCTTTTAACCATATAAATATAAAACAAAAGAGCACACAATACCCATGGGGAAAGGAAAACAGTGTGATCTTTCGTGACTTGGCAAAAACTGTTCCCAACACCCCTTAGTATGCGAGGGGAACAGAACACAAGTGAATGAACACAAATACGTACAGGATCAAAGCCCTTTCAGGACCAAAGACTGAAGGCTTCACCCCTTTCTTGTAGAGTCAATGCTGTTAGAATTTCCCCGACAGACTGAGATCCTAAGTCAAGTTAAAGGTAGAAAGGGATGTTAAGAGCCTACGGTAAGTGCTCACTCACACCAAGGAAACAGAATGTCTGAATGGGTGTTTCAAGCTTAATACAGTAACCAAAATAATTGTAGAAGAAGGCTGGTTCTGGAACTGAAATGTGGCTAAATCTAGAAACACTTCTAGACCTGCCAAATGACGACTATAGGGGTTCCCTCCTCCAATGGATGAGCTTATACATATATGAACTGAAGAGCATTCACTTTGAGAGCTTAAGCATAAACCTAGGTCTAGGCCAAGTGTGACACTGAAGCGGTGCTGTCATCTTCCGTCAGAGAACCACTGCGCCTTGTACAGAACCAAGTCCTTATGGCTACACTAAATAAGGAAAGAACACACTGTGAGAAATGCGTTCATAAAAGCCACACTGTGTGCCAATGATAGAAGTTGAAAATAGGGCCCACTAACACACCAATAAGATCCTCTAGTTCTCTGTTTTGAACTAAGCCTGACTCCTTTGTACTAAATTAGCTTATGAAGTTCTTCAATAATACTTCATAAAGAGAAAGAGGGAAGAGGAAAGGCCCCAGGAGAAACATACTAAACTTGCAGATAATTTCATCTTCGTTCAAGAAATCAATCTTACTATTGAAAAGAGACCTGACCTTATTCGTACTCCAAGCTGATGACAAGCTGATGAGGTATGTCATATCTACTGTACCTCAATTTTTCCAAAATATGCTATACTGTCCCACCCACAGGACTCTCTAATTATGCCTTCTGAAGCCACAGAGAAAAACAAGTTGATGCTCTCGTCCAAAGAACAGCCTTTCAAGGATATGAAGGCAATGACTACATTTTCTCTTAAGGGCTTCCAAACCTGGTTCCTCCAACCCCTTTTCAAAGGACTAGATTTCAGGACCTCTATCCACCTTGCCTCCCTTACATATGCTCTGGCCTGTCCATTTGGCCCTTAGAGTGCCTAGCGCAGAACTGGATGCAGTATACCACAGATGGCACTCTCAGAGCAAATGAGACTTTTCTTCTATTTCACTATCTCAGTTGTGTAAGCAGAGAAGCCTGTCCCTTTTTCAGGTACTACCTTATACCTTGTTAGGAGGCGCCCTGGTCCAGGAGTGGAGAGGCAAAGGCTGGACAAAAAGCAGGTAGCTCTGTTTGCTTGGGTCCTGGGATTCTAGTACCGAGATCACTGTTTCAATCCTCCCCACTGCCTACTTCTGGGCTTCTTGCCCAAGACCCCTTTAGTGCTTAGACTTTTAGCCTAAGTCATCTTACTCCTTAATGTCTTATCTACCAGGGCAAGAAAGGCAATGGCTAGACCACAAAAGAAGAGATGGAAAGCAATACAGTAGTTAAGAATATGGGCTCTGGAGTTCAAATCCTGGTCCTATCATTTACAAGCTATGAGACCCTGGACACCCCTTCAATGTCACTTAACTCCTCCTATACCTCACTTTTCTGCCATACAGAACGAGGATAATTAATAGTGCTTATTGGTGGAAATGTTCTATACCTTGATTGCCGGGGAGAGACCATACAGGTCATATATATTTGTCAACACTAAAACTGAACACTTAAAACAAGTGCATTTTACTCTCTGTAAGTTATATCTCAATAAAGTCAATTTGAAAAGTTAAAAAAATTGCAGGAACCACTCATGGAGGATTGCAAGGATTAAGAGAATTATAAAATACCTAAAATAGTTCCAGAAATCATAGTAAGCACTGGACAAATATTATCTATTTGTAATGGAATTTGCGATGCTGCACACAATCTGTGTCCTCTGATTGCTGCTGGGGAGCAAGGGAGGGGTCTGAAAACCCAAAGGCATCCTTGGCTAGCCCAGATGTGGTATTTTCCCAGAAGTTTCATTACAGATCTGGCTTTCATGAGGATAAAACACCAGTGTTACAAACCACACCTCCTCCATGCTCCAGCCAAGGTTGTGTTTAACACTGGGAAAGCCAAACCACAGGAATCATCATCAAAACCAAAGATATTCCAGTGAAACTGGGAGGGATGTGCTTACGTTAGCCTTCTTCTACCTTAGCTCATGAGGTCTTCCTGGACCAACTTGGGTTTTTATTCAGTCCTTCACCAAGTCTTTCCTGAATGTCTCCTGTGTCCAGCCAGTGTAGGAGTGAGGGAGTAACTGAAGAAAAAGATACCTAGTTTCCCAGCTGCCTCACCCTCACCAAGTTCACAGTGTACAGGAATTACAAACAGAAAAATAAAACTGATATCAGAGGCAGCGAGGTATAGCAAAGGGAGCAGCACTCTGCCAGGAGTGGGAAGATCAGTGTCTAGCCTCGGCTGCCACCAGTCATAGGACCTTGCGCTGGTCCCATGCTCCCTGTGGACCCTGGTTTCCTCCTCTATAAAATGAAGGGACAAGAATAAACAATCTCCCAGTCTGTGGCCTGATGATGGTGGAAAAACAATTGTGATAGGACGTGTTTCAGGCTCTCAGCCCTGTGAGAAAGCTCAGGGTGAGCCAAGTGAGCCAACTTAGAAGAAGAATTGATTGTCTTAGATCCAGAATGCAATAAGGGGAGTGCCTCATTGCTGCAGCTGGTGATAGTACTCACAATCTGGAGGAGAGCCCTTTGGGCTGCTGTGACAGGGAACGGGTTCATTTCCATTTTCTCACTTCGCACTGCCCCACAGGGCCAAACCTGCAAATCAAGGATCCAGGATGCCAAGAGTGGCTCATTTCTGGCATTTACTCCCCACTCATTCCCTGGGTCAGGCCCAGGGGCTTTGAAGAGCACTGTGAGATGAAGGGCAAGGTAAGGCAAAGCAGACAAAGAGAACATCTGTGGAGCACGGCACTGTTCTCTCTGGAAGTCAGCCACTGCAGTGCATGTTTGGAGGGCTAGGGAATGTGGAAGATGTGCAATACACTGAATTATGGAAGAGAATCCTTTTTTAGTTTATGGAGGCACACAAGAGAGTTGTACACAACCATCTACTTCTAGGTCAGGCGTTAGCGTAGTTCACAGCAACAATTATTGACACTCTGATGTCCCTCAGGCCCTGTGCCTGCTAACAAGAGATGAAACCGACTCTGTTCCTTATTCTCAAGAGGCTCAATACATGGCGAGGGAGGCAGACAGTTAAGCGAATAATCACAGCACAACAGAGGTCTGTACCAAGCGCTGTGGAGGCACAAAAGTGAGTGTGCCTACCTCCACAGAGAGAAGAGAGGAAAGGCAGTGTCACTGAAAAGGTGACATCTATACTGGGTCTTGAAGGCTCAGTGGGTGTACTTGGGGTAGAGAAGATGAGGACATTCCCGACAGAGGGAACAGAATGTACGAAGACCTGAGATATGAAAAAGCTTGCCATGCTTCAAGAACTGCAAGCAGTCGGGTGGATCTGGAACACAAGATAGATGAGTGCAGGAGACGCGTGTTCTTTTTAGGACCCTACTTCTCAAACAAGACTGAGACCGCAAAGCCTCCATTGAGGGGATGGGGAGAAGAAAGAGTGCAGAGAAGCAGGTGAGGCGGTGAATACACATCCCTCCTCCTGCCCCCTTTCCCCAGACTCTGCCCCACACACCTCCCTCTCCCACAGCACATGTGCACCCCTACACCCTGACAGCTCAGAGAAGGAAAAAAAAAAAAAGCCCTCCCATGCTAAGGTCAGTAGCTCCAGAATCCCCAGGTGAAGAGGCTGATCCTCCATTAAAAGACAGAAAGGAGAACCATAAGCCCCTTGAAAGGGGACTACTCATTTACAAATGAGAGGATCTCATCCTACCGCCCACACCCAGGTCCAATGCCTTTTTCACTCAAACTCCTCTCTCATGAGCCATCATCCCCAGCTTCCCTCCTACTGACAGTGCTGGGGAAGCTGGAGCAAGAAAGGCAGCCCGACAAATCCAGAGCTGACTTACTTTTCGAAAGTGACTTCACCTACAGATATAATGTTGCCTCATGCTAAACACACACACAAATTTAGATGGGAAAAGAAATTTAGATACTCTAGGGTATCTCCCAAACAAGACACATTCCTGAGCCTCAGCGATGCTGAGAATCCATGGAGTACTGACACGGAGAGGCCAGACAGATAAGTCAAAGTAGACAAGGCCAAGGAAGCCATGGCAACAAGATGACAGGCAAGACGTAAAGTCTGTAACCACACTGGGAAATGGCTGGGAGTGCAGAGAAGCAGAGACTTTGGTCCAACCAGAGCTCTAACCCCAGCCACAGCTAGCTAGCTTCCCTGGGCCTTCAAGTGTCTCATATGTAAATGAGGATAATAGTAGTATTTACCTCAGAGCATTACTGAGACTCTTAAGTGAAGTCAAGAATATAAACCACCTAGCCTGAGGCACACAGTCAGTGTTTAAATAACTTCCCTTCAACCAGAGCCACAGGGATGCATTGTTGCATAATTAGGGAGGGGCAGCCCCATTCATAACAGTCTGTTGTGCATCCTGCAGTCATGTAGTGCACAGTCAAGACAAACTGCCCCTAAGACTTCTGTCCATAAGCAGTGCCACAAGTCAGAACAACAGAAATGTATTCAAGAAAATGGATGGGTCTGATACCACTCAATCCGAATAACAAGTATGAGACCAGGGATAAAAAGCTCTGAAAACCAAGGCAACTTCGTCTCAGCCAGAAAGGCTCTACTATGTTCCCGCTGGGGTAAAAAATCAATCTCTGGGCCTCCATCAACCTCGAGTCTGTAGACGAACCCCATCAATCAAGGATCTGGTGAGTGTGAAGCCAGGGATGAGAGCAAATGCTGCAAGTGTCCAACTGAGGTCCATATCCTCTTCTGCTTGACAGATGGGCCAAATGCTCAAGGGCAGACCATTTCTCTAAAGGTGCTAAGTCCTGTCACATGGGACCAAGGAGCCTGAGCCCAAGATCTAAGGTGACCTTAGCATACTGGTTACCAAGAAGTGATGCCACTGCTCCTGACTGAATTTCTCCAGGCAGGAAGGGGCCATCTGATTGTTTTTTATGTCCCTAGCCCCCAGCACAGTGTACATGATATAACCCATCATCTGTAAATGGTTGCTTAATAAATGAAGCAACATGAACCTGGCCTTATTTCCTACCACCTGGCTTCCAGGTCTTTGCATATACTCAGCCTGCCATCTAAAAAGCACCTTTCTTAACCCCATTTACTTAGCTAATTTTTCTCAATCCTCAGGTCTCACTTAAACATCATCTCCTCAGGTAATGTGAGGTCTTTCCTGACACTCTAAACAATATTAGGTTCCTTTGCAGTATGTACCCTCTCATCACATCCCTTATTTCCACTTTATGACACTCATCAGACTTCATTATAATTATCTGCTTCATTTTTGCCTTCCCTGCTACACTGTAAGCTCTAGGAGAACCCAAACCCTGTCTGTCTTTTCATTATACTGATTCCCAGGGCCTCATATAGTACCTGGAATAGAAGGAGTGCCCAGTATGTTAGAATGGCTGAATACACAAATGAATCAAAGAATGAATGAGAGAGCTCCAGACCAAAATGACTACGGGTTGGGGCGCCTGGGTGGCTCAGCTGGTTAGGCATCGGACTCTTGATTTCAGCTCAGGTTATGATCTCATCGTTCATAGAATCAAGCCCCGCATCAGGCTTCATGCCATCAGCTCCACGCCATCAGTTTGGGACTCTCTCTCTCTCTCCTCTCTGCTTCTCCCCACTGCTCACACGTGCTCTCTCTCTCTCTCTCTCTCTGTCTCAAAATAAATAAATAAACATTTTTTTAAAAAATGACTATGGGATGACTGAGTATTCAAAACTGTCTGCTCAGCCCTAGTGGTCAAGAGTTATTTTCTGACTAGAATCATGATAGAGCCTATAAATGCCCATGCGTGGAAGGTGACAGCAGATTTGATGAACAATAGAATGAAGAACAGTCTGTGTGACAGAAGGTAAGGAGACGTAAAATAGGGGCTTTGAAACAGAAACACCACCTCTGAGTGCCTTGAATGCCATATTGAGGAATATGGTTAGTAGCCTGCAGGACAGCCACTGTCTGACCTGGTTCACTAAAGTCACATGGGTGCTTGGCAGGTACCATCCTGATATAGCCATCCACTTAGCTCCCTTTGCTGCTCACAGACTGACAGGCCTTCTTCCTGTTCCTTCAGGTTCACCCCATTTCTCCGAGTTATATGGGATCATTCAACAACACACGTGGCTCCAAGGATAGTCCATCCAAATTATCCTAGCCCAATTTTTACTAAAGAAAGTTATAAACAGGGAAGCTGTCATTTAGAAAGGACGAAGGTCAGAAGGCCTGGATTCAAGTAATGAGCTGTGCGACAGTAGGTTACTTAGTAAATCTTTCTGAGTTTTAGTAATGTCTGTAAAATAAGAGTAATAAATACCCATCTCACAGGTTGTAGGAAAATAGAGATAACACGTGTAAAGAGCCTAGTACAGTGCCTTTCATTTACTGAGGGTCCAACATAGGTTTATTAAAAAAAAAAAAAAAAATCCCACCCAGGGCATAAGGGTATTATTTCCTTCTAAATGCTAAACCCTTGCACTGGACCTGATACAGCAGAGACCCAAGAGGCCAGAGGCTACTCACAGAGACTTGGGCCTGCATTGCCTCCTAAAAGGGGATGGGCAGATTGCCCTGTTTCCATTCTCTGTCTAGCTGTCTGAGCACTGAGGAAATTACCAGCAGGCAGGCTGCTGGGAATAGAGAGGTGGGGGAAGAGCTGAGGCTCTCCCAGAACTTCAGATCTATTCATAGCCTGATCACGTATCCACAGAGGCACAAGACTGTTGTCTGTAAACTTGGTAACCTACGACCCCAAGCATACAATTTAGGACTGGGGTGTGTTTCAGATCACCCACTACAGACTGAGGTCCACTCTAAGTAATGATATGTGGGAGCAAACCAAAGCAACCAGAGGTGAGGTGTTCATTCTTAACAAGATGCAGGGAAGGAAATCACAGAACAAATCCCTCACCCTCCCCAACCCTCCTAGCTTTATGTTCCAGTAGGCCTCAGGGGGCTTAGCCTTTGCAGGGATTTCCATTTGCCCTTGGAAATATCTTCAGATATTCACTCTCTCCCTGACCGACTGTGTCATCTTGAACAAGACACTGCTCTCTAGGCTTGTGTCTATGCCTGAAATACAAGAAGCCTAGAATAAATGATCCCTAAGTCTTGATTAGCATGCTTACAGAACTTCATCTCAAAGTCCCGGCTCTGATTTATGAGAACCCAAAGTCTAAAACACTGTGTTCTAGAGATGAGGAGAGACAGATATCAGGTGTACTACCCTCAGCATCTCCACCAAGAAGAGAGGCAAGAAACTGAATGAACCGGGAACAACTTCTCAAAATCCTCAGAAGGTCATCATCTCATAACACCCAGGAAGGGGCTCAGTAATTAGAAGCAAATGACCTCACTACGCCAGAATGTGGGTGCTAATTGCCAATTCCCATACGGTTCCTTAAAGGGCAGACCTGAAGCAGAGGTCTGCCTGCCTTAAAACCAAAAAGGAAAAGTGGAGATAAAAGGCATGTATTTCTGTTTTTCCTAATCTCAGAAACAGCATCAGAGGAAAAGCAAAGCAAGACATCTATATGAAATTTACCAAGCATCGTAAGTTATTAGGTGGCAAATCTGAGGTTCAAATACAGTTCAGTATTTGTGTGTGTGTGTGTGTGTGTGTGTAAAAGTCTATGGGTACATGGTCCTTTCTTTATTCTACCAACAAGCCTCATGAGGAAGACTCAAGAAGTTATGGCTTCCAGCATGTCAAGAAAGCTGTGACACCAAAAAGGGATTCAAGTTCTTGTGAGTACTTTGGGGGATTCTGTGAGATGCCCTTTTATACACACACACACACACACACACACACACACACACACACACACCCCAATCCCAATCCCAATCCCAATCCCAATCCCAATCCCAATCCTAAAGCTAAACTAAAAAATTCACAGAGAGGGGCACCTGGGTGGCTCAGTGGATTAGCATCTGACTTCGGGTCGGGTCATGATCTCGTGGTTTGTGAGTTCAAGTCCTGCGTCAGGCTCTGTGCTGACAGCTCAGAGCCTGGAGCCTGCTTCGGATTCTGTGCCTTCCTCTCTCTCTGCCCCTCCCCCACTCGCGCTCTGTCTCTCTCTGCCTCTCAAAAATAAAATTAATAAAAAAAATTTTTTTTAGTCCACAGAGCACAGACAAGCCAAGTGAGTTTAAAAGACAGAACAGCTTCCAAGGCAGTAAAATTTAACTGTTATATATGATAACAAGTGTAGTAACATATCTAAAAAAAATGTACCTTTTACTACTTACTAAACTTACTAAAGAAAGTTGTAAACAGAAGCTGTCATTTAGAAAAGACAAGGACAGAAGGCCTGGATTCAAGTCATGAGCTGTGTGACAGTAGGTTACTTAGTAAATCTTTCTGAGTTTTAGTAATCTCTGTGAAATAAGAACAATACCCATCTCACAAGGTTGTAGGAAGATAGAGATAACACAGGTAAAGAGCCTAGTACAGTGCCTTTCATTTACTGAGGGTCCAACATAGGTTTATTTAAAAAAAAAAAAAAATCCCACCCAGGGCACAAGGGTGTTATTTCCTCCTAAATGCTAAACCCTTGCACTGGACCTGATACAACAGAGACCCAAGAGGCCAGAGGCTGATCAGGGAGGTTGATCAGCCATAGAAGCTAAGAAAGAGCAAAGTCACAAACACACATTGACAGACACACAACTGGGTTCACTGGCAGAATGTGCCCATCATTCATTCATTCCACAAAGGTTTACTGAGCACCTGCTATATGCCAGGCATAATTCTAGGCCCTGGGAATACAGTGATCCCAACACTCTCAAGGAGAGAGGGAGCCAACAAAGTTCAAACATTGCAGTTGCTCTCCCATGACCTTTCCTTCCCTACTGTGAGACCACTGCATCAGGCAACTGTAGCCACTGTATCAGCCAGGGTTCCCAGTTGCAAGAACAACTTAGTTTACAAGTTCAACAACCTCAATTGATTCTGACTAGTCTAAACAGAAAAATAACATCTTAAAGAGAAGCTCAGACCACCTGGAAAAGTGGAAAACCAGAGGTGGATGCCAAGAACAATGCCTAAAATCATGTGGCAGAATGTGTCTGTCAGCACACCTCACGTTCCACTGCCAACCTCCACTCTTCCTAGTGTCTGTAACATGGCCCCTGGAACACCACTACCTCTGCTGTTCCAGGAGCTCCACCTTGCTCCAAATACCACCACCACTGTGGTCTGCTTCCTCACAACACCGGCTCTTCAGAGTCCAAGTTCATGGTGAGTGGATCAGAATGAAAGAAGCAACAAAAGAGGGTGGAAGTAAACATCTGGAATTTTAAGTGAAGAAACTCTTAAAAGGGTAATAAATATCCATTTTAGCCACTTTGGCATTATATGCAAAACACTGGCTTCATCTAACTAATGCCCCTAATTCAGATTCTATGTTCACCATAACCTTTCTGGTGAGGATTTGGTGTTCCATGGTGCTACCCAAAGGGAGAAGAGACATGGTCCTACCAAAACAGGGATTCTAGTACTTGGGATAGTTCTATTTCTTGAGGTAAAATTAAAAATTGGCATTCTCATTTTATATACCAGCCTTGTGAACTTGGTTAAGACAATCTGCTTACAGAGATAAATATTCTCAATGTACTGACAAAATCTGAACCTTCAAAAGGTGAACTAATACATACTCACTGAGCATTTCTTTAACATGTGCCAGATACTATTCTAAGCACTTTATATGGAGTAACTGATTTTCCATAACAGCCCTACAAATTGGGTATCGTTCTCCCCACTTAACATAAGAGGAAACTGAGACCTACAGAGATGAGAGTAAAATTGTCTAAGAATATGCAGCTAATAAAACAAGAAGTCCAGATTTTGAACCCAGGTAGTGTGACTCCATACCTAAACTTCTGTCAACTCCACAAAGTAAATCCCCAACTAATGAGGCCTGCTAGGCGGTGGTCTTACTCGCTGTGGCGTTTCTGGTGGCTTGCAGACTGGCAAGAAGTCACCATCCTATATTATCCATTCTAAGGTTAAATCCTTGATTTAATTAGCTGCAGGCACAAAATCTTAGTGGAATAGAGCTGCCCACACAGGATAAGGACAGATGAAGCATCTCAGTGAGGCTTGGCTTGGCTTCCAGATTCTGTAACTGCAGCTGCCGACTACACAAGGTAGTCTTTATTGGACTTAGAGTTGTATTATGCTACAAACTTTTATTTATATTCAGTAATCATGTCTACATTCAGAAAGAATTTACACAAACAATATATATGAAGACAGTCATCTCCAAAATGGGATGCATAAGACTTTCCAATGAAAGTACAGAAAGAATTATTTTATATTTGTTTTTAATCTTAAAATATAAGAATTCTGCTTTACCAATATGAACTGTACAGACCAACGATGCTGCCCTCCCTGGGTCTGTATGTCAGATGTTTCCACATCACCTACCACATGCAAGATGTCTTGAGGATAGAGCGGGAGCTCCATGGTGTCTGAGGGAGAACATCAGTGCTTGCAGTCACTAATTTGTTTTTAGGATACTATGACATACTGCAGTTAATACATATCTGATTAAATGAGCTTATGTATTATGGTTTCTACTTTTTTCCCAACCAAACCAACCCTTACCACATAGACAAATAAGAATTCTTGCAAATAAGTAAAGAAAAATAAAAAAACAATACGCAGGGATTGAAGATACTATTAAAATTACAAACAAAAATAAATCATAGGAAAGTGACAGCTGACCCCTCTATTCCTAGTATTACTTTTCTATAAGCTACATTACAGGGTAAAAACAATCTAATTGCTTCAAATAATAAATAAGTCCCCCCAAAAATCAAAATTATCAAGAGACTACTTAAAATATGGATTTACATCTATTATTAACAATGAGCTGTATCCTTGGTATATACTGTGCCTTGGTGTATTAAATCAGAGTCAGCAAATATTTTCAGCAAAGGGTCAGATAGTAACTATTTTAGGCTCATAAGCCATATGTTTTCTATTGTAACTAAATAACTTTGCCATTAGGGTATAAAAGTAGCCATAGATGGGGCACCCGGCTGGCTCAGTTGGTCGAGCATGTGACTCTTGATCTTAGGGTTGTGAGTTCTAGCCCCAAGTTGGGTGTAGACATTACTTAAAAAAAAAAAAAAAAAAGAAAAAAAAGTACCATTGATAATAAGTGAACAAATGAATGTGGCTGTGTTCTAATAAAACTTTATTTATAGAAGTAGGCATAGCTTGCTGACCCTTATATTAAATAATGAATACGGGCACCTGGGTGGCTCGGTCGATTGAGCGTCTGACTCTTGATTTCATCATGATCCCAGGGTCGTGGGATTGAGGCCCCTGTCAGGCTCCATGCTGAGTGTGGAGCCTGATTGAGAGTCTCTCTCTCTTCCTCTACCCCTCTTCCCTGCTCGTGCACTCTGTCTCTAAAACTAAAAAAAAAAAAAAAAAAAAAAAAAAAAAAAAAAAATTAATGAAATAAAGCTATCAGGATTAAAAACATATCTAAAAATTAAATCTAAAGATAAGCCTCTATATATTTTCTGTGATGTTTAAAGTCCAGAGGTATTCAATCCAGTTAAGAAATCTCTTTATGGGTTTCTTACTTAATAGAGAAAAACAAAAGGCACATATCATTGGTAAAACACTATTTCCTTCTTGCTGCAGTAAAAAATGAGATTAAATAGTACATGAAAAGCAATATTTTTCTATTTCTCAAATTGCATTCATTTGTTAGCAAATGCTTTTTGAACATATGCAAAATATTTCCTAAGATTTAAAAAAATATTACAAATTGTGGAGCATAGGTGATTTGCTATAGGGTAGAATGTAAGTTTTCTTTCATGTGCCAGTTAAAGGATTTGCTACATTCTGTTAAACAATGAAATACAAAAGGAACTGCCTTTTAAGGACCACTAAAGGGAAAATGTACAAGAGAAAAAATATCCTCTATAGTCTAAGATTTATTTTATTAAAATAAAGTTTTATAAATTAAAAATAAGATTTTTGAAAAACAACTTATGTATACTCACAGATAAAGCAACTGAATTAACTGAATTTAACAATAATCCTTATTTAAAAGGCTTCTGGGTGAGGGTAAAGAAATAGCAGTATACATGGAATTCTTTCCTGAGTCATTCTTCTTTTTCTTTTTAAAGTTTATTTATTTTGAGAGAGAGAGAGAGAGAGAGAGAGAGAGAGAGAATGTGTACATGCACAAGTGGGAGAGGGGCAGAGAGAGAGGGAGGGTGAGAGAATCTCAAGCAGGGCTTGAGAATCTCATGCAAGGCTCAAACCCACAAATCTCGAGATCATGGCCTAAGCCGAAGTGGGCTGCTTAACGGACTGAACGCCCAGGCACCCCTCTCCTGAGTCATTCCTAAGCAAGGTACTGTAGCAGAGAAACTGAAGACGGAAGTGTTGAATGCTAAGATTACACTGAAATGGTTTATTTTATAAAAGAAAAATAAGACTTTATAATTTTAGTAGTACCATTTACTATTGTGTCAAAAATACATCAAATCCCAGGGTGGCAGTGGGGGGAGGGGTGTGGAAGATACATAGGACCACCAAAAGGAAACCTACAGACTATTATAGATAAAATAATTTTAAAGATCTAAATAAATGGAAGGACATATCACATTCATGAATTGGAAGACTACATCTAGTTAAGCTGCCAGTCCTCCCAAATTAATATATAGATTCAATGCAAACCCAGTCAAATTTCCTTCCTTCCTAATAGGTTTTTTCCTTAGCAGAAATTGACAAACTGATTCTAAAAATCATATAGCAATACAAAGGACCAAGAACAGCCAAGGCAGTCCTGAAGAACAAGCTGACAGACTTACACTACCAAATATCAAGACTTATTATAGTAACAATTAAGACAGTATGGTATTACTGCAAGGATACAAAATGAGCAATGGAGGGGCGCCTGGGTGGCTCAGTCAGTTGGACATCCAACTTCAGCTCAGGCCATGATCTCACAGTCTGTGAGTTTGAGCCCCACGTCAGGCTCTGTGCTGACAGCTTGGAGCCTGCTTCAGATTCTGTGTCTCCCTCTCTCTCTGCCCCTCCTCTGCTCATGTTCTGTCTCTCTCTGTCTCAAAAATAAATAAAAACATTTAAAAAAAGTTTTTAAATAAAAAAAAAAAATGAGCAATGGAACAGAATACAGATTCCAAAACAGACCCACACATAATGATCACTTGACTTATGACAAAGGTGGCACTATAGTACAGAAGGGAAAGTAATCTCTTCAATAAATGTTATTAGATCAACTAGATATCCATACAGGGATAGAGTGGGAGGGATGTACCTTGACCACCTCCCACCATACACACAAAAAAGTAATTTCAGATCACTGCAGAACTATGCAAAAGGTATGAAATAATAAGGCTTAAAAGTGAGAAAATAGGAGAATAGCTTCTTGAACTTGGAGTAGGCAAAAGTTTTCTTTAAAAGAACACAAAAATTGGGGCACCTGAGTGGCTCGGTCAGTTAAGTGTCTGACTTTGGCTCAGGTCATGATCTCATGGTTCGTGAGTTCAAGCCCCGCATCAGGCTCTGGGCTGACAGCTCAGAGCCTGGAGCCCACTTCAGATTCTGTGTCTCCCTCTGTTTGCCCCTCCACTGCTTGCACTCTGTCTCTTGCACTGTCTCAAAAATAAGTAAACATTAAAAAAATTAATTATCCAAGGGATACAGGAGTGCTGTTTTGAAGGGACACATGCACCCCCATGTTTATAGCAGCACTATCAGCAATAGCCAAAGTATGGAAAGAGCCCAAATGTCCATCGATGGATGAATGGATAAAGAAGATATGAGATATATATATACAGATACACACACACACACACACACACACACACACACACACGCACACACTGGAGTATTACTCGGCAATCAAAAAGAATGAAACCTTGCCATCTGCAACTATGTGGATGGAACTGGAGGGTATTATGCTAAGTGAAATTAGTCAGTCAGAGACAGACAAAAATCATATGACTTCACTCATATGAGGACTTTAAGAGACAAAACAGATGAACATAAGAGAAAGGAAACACAAATAATATAAAAACAGGGAAGGGGACAAAACAGACAAAACTTATAAATATGGAGAACAAACTGAGGGTTATGGGAAGGGTTGTGGGAGGGGGGATGGGCTAAATGGGTAAGGGACACTAAGGAATCTATTCCTGAAATCATTGTTGCACTATATGCTAACTAATTGGGATGTGTATTTTAAGAAATAAAAAATAAAACAAGTTAATAAAAATTTTTTAAATAAATAAATAAAAGAAAAGAACACAAAACGGGCTAAACATGAAGGCAAAAATTGATAAACTGAGAAAAAATATTCACAATATATAGAACTTGTATCCAGAATACATGAAGAACTCTAACAAACCAGTAATAAAATAACAAGCAACAAAATAAAAAATAACAAAATTAACAAAAAAATAACAAAATTAACAAAATAATAAATCTAGACAGTGTATGTGTGTGTATGTGTAGATATAGATATGATAAATGTGTGTGTATATATATCATAAATATACACTGCTTAAAATATATATATATGATATATAATCTGCACACACTGTCTGGACTTGTCATATATATCATATATACATATGTATATGTATATATTTATCATATGTGTATATTATTCATATATTTATGAATAGAAAGATTCATTAGTCACTGGGGAAATACAAATTAAAATCACAAGGCAGTGGAGCACCTGGGTGGCTCAGTCGCTTAAGCGTCTCACTCTTGATTTCAGCTCAGGTCATGATCTCACAGTTCATGAGATCAAGTCCCACATGAGGCTACACACTGACACCACGGAGCCCGTTTGGGATTCTCCCTCCCTCTCTGCCCCTCCCCTGCTCAAGTTCTCTCTCTCAATAAATAAACTTTAAAAATTAAATTAAAAAATAAAACCACAATGCAGTAATACTACACACTAACCTGAAAGGCTAAAATGAAAAAAACAGGTAAGTATTAGGTGTTGGAAAGGATGTCAGACAACTGGAACTCTCATACATAGCTCGTGGGGCTGTGTATTAATATCTACTGCTGCATAAGAAATTACCCCAAAATTAAGTTGCTTAAAACAATAAACATTTATGGAGAGTTAGGGATCAGACAGTGACTTAACTGGCTCAGGTCTCTCATAAAGGTTTATAAAGGGCTATCGTCCCTGAAGACTTAACTAGGCCTCAAGGATTTGCTTCCAAGATGGCTCACTGGTGTTCCTAGCTAATCAGTGCTGGGTGTTATCAAGAAGCCTCAGTTCTTCTCCATGTGGGCTTTTCCATAGGCAGTTTGAGTATCCTCACAATACAGTAGTGGGCTTCCTCAGAATGAGTGATCCCAAAGACAGAGAGACAAAGAAACTGCACTACCTCTATGACCTAGTCTCTGAAGTCATACACCATCACTTTTACTTTATTCTTATTTGTTAGATTCAAGTCACCAGGGACTGGCTTGGTCAAGGGGAGGGGAATTAGGCTCTTGATGGGACAGGTATCAAACAATTTGTGGACATATTTTAAAACCAAATACATTCACTTTGGCAAAGAATGGGACAGAATCCATGTGGAACAGCATATATCTTATCCAGGGCTCTTGCTCATGCTGATTATAGCATGACGTTGTCAGTTTAATAGATCAAAGTGATGTTCTATGAAATGGCCAGATGGTCCAGGTCTCTTCTGACCAGATTATGACAAAGAGTACAAGAGTGTAAGTGTTTATATAGACCTGGGAAAAACTATAAAGGTATACTGATATCTGTGCCACTTGAATACAAACTGGTTTTGATCCTTTTTTCTGACTGAGAAAAGAATGCATTCACCAAATTAATAGCCACATATTCACATGCTCTAGCAAAGATACCACATGCATCCCAGCAGCCATAATTAGGGCTATTCAGTTAAACTGCTGGAGTCTACATTCTCCAGGATCCACGCAGTTTTGCAAGAAGACAGGCTAATGAATTACATGTAGACAGAATAGGGACCATCACCCCTGCATTTTTAAGATACTTAAGGCTAGCCCTAGCCTCCACCATCCCTCACAGAATGTGATATTGGTTTTGATTCACTATCTTGACCAGGGGAGCATGCAGCAGTTTCAAAGGCTTCCACTTGGCCTTCCCCACTGTGATAGCTTATTTGACAGGTCAAGGATCTGATGTGGGTGCTACTCCAATTGTTAGGTATGTCCATCCCAATTATACGTTTGAGGATAGAAGAAATGACTACTTGGTAGATGTATGGGATGATTCTACTTCTAGAAAGTATCATAAGAAAGTAGTAAGATAAATATATATTAGCATTATGCCAAGTAAAAGAAGCCAGACATGATTCCATTTATATAAAATGTCCAAATAGGCAAATCCACAGAGACAGAAAGTAGATTATAGTTGCCAAGGTTTAGAGAATAGGGAGTGACTGCTTAATGGGTAATGGGGTTTCTTTTGGGGATGATGAAAATGTTGTGCAATTAGATAGTGATGATGGTTGCACAAAACTGTTAAAAAAAATCACTGAACTGTACACTCGAAAATGGCAACTTTTATGTTAAATGTATTTTATCTCAAAAAAAAAACACACACACACACACAACACAATACTGAATGGCTATTGGCTGCATGATCACCTGGCTGATATATAAGAGTGGCTTTACTCTCACTCAATTTACAAAACAGAATCCAGCTCACAGCTCTATACACTCTAGCATACTAAGCCCTTGCAAATGTTGAGGATATAAATATATTTCATCCTCTGGTTAACCAATACATTGTAAAGTGACTTCTTATTGTTCTCTGACTCCCTATTTAAATTTGAAAGGCTTGTGGCTTCTTCAATAAAAGCAGTGTGGTGTCAAGGCTAAGCAAGGCCCTTGACATCTTCAGCTCTAGGCAATAATTGGCTCAGCTACTTACCTCACTTGGAGGAAAAATGCAATCTCTCCTATAAAAGGCCAGATAGATAGGAAGAAAGGATTCAAGGACTATCACACCTTAGACAAATATGTACTGAATAAACTGTCTAGAAGTTTTAAATTTTGCTCTACACACCTCTCCTCTCACCCAGGTTCCTTGGCAATATCTTACTTTGTCAAGCAGAGCAGCTGTACTCGGTTGTTTTAAGTACTGGAAACACACTTTTTTTTTTTTTTTTTTTTTTTTTTTGGTAGTGAAGGTCTACGAATTTTGC
Source organism: Panthera leo (assembly GCF_018350215.1). Taxonomy (NCBI): domain Eukaryota; kingdom Metazoa; phylum Chordata; class Mammalia; order Carnivora; family Felidae; genus Panthera; species Panthera leo. Next base: position 59,809,805 of record NC_056688.1, on the reverse strand, counting down.
TGATTTAACTAGCTCCCCACCTCCCAAGCCCTTAAGTAAAAGCATCTTGATCTCCCCTGCGGGGACCACTCCTCCCTGCTCTCAGCCCAAGAGGTTCCAGGGGAGCAGACCCTGACCCCTGGGTTCCCTGAGTAGAAACAATCTAACTCTGTTGGCCAATAAAAGTCCAGCATTCTTCTGTGATTACTTTACGGTGGACACATGACCCAAGCCGAAATCATACCCAGGACTGCCAGCACCATCAAGAAAGAGGTATTATCTTTCAATAGTGGTTGCTTAGCTAGTAGAATGCACACCCAAAGCTGATATCGATCTTTGCCACTGCATGGGTGGAGTCTTTTAAGAATGACACCAAAACAAAGAAAAGCAGAGCCAAAGGAAAAGAGATTAAGCCCAATGACATCATTCAATTCTAGGGATCTTGCTGTTTCTGAAGGTAAATATACATTTAGCCTTTTAGTTACTACAGTCAATAAGTTCCTCTCTTGCTTAAGTCAGTCTGAGTTATATTTCTGTCACTTGCAAAAAGAGTCACAACAAATGTAAAAATATTCAAAAAAAATGAAAAATGTATCTGGCCAATAAGCCTCAAACCTTTGCTGTAAATCATAGGTGGGGGGAGAATATTAAAACAATAACAACAACAACTCACAGAAGACTTAGTTTTCCCCTTGACTTCATTACATTCCTAAATGTGCACAGCATTTTACAGTTTCCAAATCACTTTCCCATTGATAAGCTCATCTGATCTTCAAAAACAAAACAACCCTATGAAGTTAACATTCAAGCTGTATATCTGAAGACACTGAAATTCAGAGAGAAGTGACTAACCAGACATCATCCAATTTGAAATCAAGGCTTCTGTCTCCAAATTATATCTTTCTGCTACTCATTACTGTTTTACGTAGTTCTCAACAAGCCATAAGCAGGACTAGGAACCTGACTGGGCTCAGTACAGACTTGCAACCTGACAGCATTGTTTCCCTGACCCCTGGCAGCTTGGCCTTGCTTCATGCAAGCCTCGCTCTCCTCCCTTTCTGCAAAGCCTAAGATACAGACAAGCCCATGGCACAGCATCTCACTGCACATATAAAAATGTATGTTAATCAACTGGCTGGTAGCCCTAAATGTCAGTGGCCTTACTCTCGAAGCAGCCCTGGACCTATCAAATGCACATCAGTGGATAGCATCTGAAGAGGAGGAAATGTGTTCTAAGATACACCCCTGGTGAAAAGGAGCACTTCAGCCAATAGTAGCTAACACAACTTCTGTATCTCTCGGGATCTGAAGACCCAAAAATCGTTACTGATTGGGAAAATCCCAACAGCATACATTCAAGGATTTAAAAGTGTGTTAGACTCACATCTTATACAAATATTAACTCAAAATCAATCAACAACCTAAATGTAAGAGCTAAAACCATAAAACTCTTAGAAGAAAACACAGGGGCAATCTTTATTACCTTAGATTTGGAAATGATTCTTAGATACGACACCAAAAGCATCAGCAACAAAAGAAAAAATAGATAAATGGGACTCCATGAAAATTAAAAATGACTGTGTATCAAAAGATATTATCAAGAGTATGAAAAGTCAACCTACAGTATGGAAGGAATATTTATTTGCAAATCATATATATCTGGTAAGGGTCTAGTATCCAGAATATATAAAGAATTCTAACAGCTCAACAATAAAAAGACAAACAACCTAATTAAAAAAAAATTTTTTTTAATATTTATTTTTGAGAGAGAGAGACAGAGCATTGAGCAGGGGAGGGCAGAGAGAGAGGGAGACACAGAATCTGAAGCAGGCTCCAGGCTTTGAGCTGTCAGCACAGAGCCCAATGTGGGGCTTGAACTCACAAACTGTGAGATCACGACCTGAGCCGAAGTTGGACACTTAACCACCTAAGCCACCCAGATGCCACTTAATAACCTAATTTTAAATGGACAAAGGAATTGAACAGACACTTTTCCAAAGAAGATATACAGAGGGGGGGTGCCTGGCTCAGTCAGTAGGGCATGTGGCTCTTAACCTACGAGTCATGAATTCAAGCCCCATATTGGGCGTGGAGACTACTTAAAACAAAAAAAAATTTTTTAATGTTTATTTACTTTTGAAAGAGACAGAGACAGAATGCGAGTGGATAAGGGGCAGAGACAGAGGGAGACACAGATCTGAAGCAGGATCCAGGCTCCGAGCTGTCAGCACAGAGCCCAATGCAGGGCTCCAACTCACGAGCTGTGAGATCATGACCTGAGCCGAAGTCAGACATTCAACCAACTGAGCCACCCAGGTGCCCCTAAAATAAAAATTTTTTTAAAAGATATACATATGGTCAATAAGTACATGAAAACATGCTCAACATCATTAATCGTTAGGGAAATGCAAATCAAAACCACAATGACGGGTGCCTAGCTGGCTCAGTCAGTTAAGCATCCGACTTCTGCTCAAGTCATGATCTCACGGCTCCTGAGTTTGAGCCCCATGTTGGGCTCTGTGCTGACAGCTCAGAGCCTGCAGCCTATATCTGATTCTGGGTCTCCCTCTCTCTCTGCCCCTCCCCCGCTCATGCTCTGTCTGTCTCTCTCTCAAAAATAAACATTAAAATGAAATAAAATCCTTTAGAAAAAAATAATAGAATGAGATGTCACATCACACTCACTATGATAGCTGTAATTAAAACCAACGAAATGAGGGGCGCCTGGGTGGCTCAGTCGGTTAAGCGTCCGACTTCGGCTCAGGTCATGATCTCGCGGTCTGTGAGTTCGAGCCCCGCGTCGGGCTCTGTGCTGACAGCTCAGAGCCTGGAGCCTGTTTCAGATTCTGTGTCTCCCTCTCTCTCTGACCCTCCCCCATTCATTCTCTGTCTCTCTCTGTCTCAAAAATAAATAAACGTTAAAAAAAAAAAATTAAGGGGCGCCTGGGTGGCGCAGTCGGTTAAGCGTCCGACTTCAGCCAGGTCACGATCTTGCGGTCCGTGAGTTCGAGCCCCGCGTCGGGCTCTGGGCTGATGGCTCGGAGCCTGGAGCCTGTTTCCGATTCTGTGTCTCCCTCTCTCTCTGCCCCTCCCCCGTTCATGCTCTGTCTCTCTCTGTCCCAAAAATAAATAAAAAAAAAAAAAAAAAAAAAAAAAAAAAAAATTAAAAAAAAAAAACCAACGAAGTGAAAAATAACTAGTATAATGAAAATTAACTAGTATTGGCAAAGATATGACAAAATGGAACCCTTATACATTGCTGGTAAGAATGTAAAATGGTACAGCTGCTGTGGAAAACAGTTTGGCACAGTTTGGTGGTTCTTAAAACAATTAAACACAGAATTATAATTTAATCATAATTCTCCTTCTAGGTCCTGTATGTAGCCAATAGAATTAAAAACTGGCACTCAGGGGCACCCAGCTGGCTCAGTCGGTGGAGCACGCAACTCTTGATCTCAGGGTCATGAGTTTGAGCCCCATGTTGGGCATAGAGCCTACTTTAAAAAAAAAACAAACTGGTAGTCAAACAAGGACATGTACATACATGTCTATAGCCACACTACTCAAAAGAGCCAAAAGGTGGAAACAGCCCAAGTGTTTAGCGTCTATCACCAGATGAATAAACAATTGTGGAGTGTGTGTGTGTGTGTGTGTGTGTGTGTGTGTGTGTGTGTGTATTCTAATATAATACAAGGACATGTACATACATGTCTATAGCCACACTACTCAAAAGAGCCAAAAGGTGGAAACAGCCCAAGTGTTTAGCGTCTATCACCAGATGAATAAACAATTGTGGAGTGTGTGTGTGTGTGTGTGTGTGTGTGTGTGTGTGTGTGTGTATTCTAATATAATACCAGCCATAAAAAGAAATGAGGTTTTCTGATACATACGTGGATAAACCTTATGAACATTATACAAAGTGAAATAAACCACACACAAAAGGAAAATTATTGTATGATCCTATATGAAACACAGGCAATATAAAATGTCTAGAATAAGCAAACTCATAGAGACAGAAAGTAGATTAGAATTTAGCAGGAGCTAAGGGGAAGAGGAGAATGAAGAGTTATTGCTTAATGGGTACAAAGTTTCTGTTTGGGATGATGAAAAAGTTTTGAAATCAGGTAGTGGTGATGGTTGTATAACACTGTGAGTGTAAATATTGCCACAGAATTATATACTTGAAAATGGTTAAAATGGCATATTTTGTTATATATTTTATCACAATCAAAAAAACTTAAAAAAAAAAAAGAATGATGTACTGACAAATGCTTCAATGTGGACAAACTCCCAAAATATTATGCTAAATTAAAGAAGTTAGACACAAAAGACTACATATTGTATGATTCCACTTACATGAAATATCCAGAATAATTAAATCCACAAAGAGAGTGCAAACTGATGGCTGCCAGGAGGGAAGGGAAAATGGGAAGAAACTGCTTAGTAGATAAGGTGTTTTACTCCGAAGTAACAGAAATGTTTTGGAACTAGACAGAGGTGGTGGTTGCATAAAATTGTCAATGTACGAAATGCCACTGAATTGTTCAATTTACAATGGCTAATTTTGTAATGATATAACCTTCACCTCAATAAATTATTTAAGTAGATGACAGAATTCAGAGAATCATCTTAACAACAGGAATTAGGCTAAGAGGCAGGGCAAGAAATGGTAAGAACCCAGTGACTACACCAAGAAACATCCAGGAGCGGCAAGAGGAAGCAACTTGAGACTGCAGTATCAGAGGCCTCCCTGCATCAGTGAGAGTGCAGGTAAAGCTGTTGTCATTGAAAGACCCCCATTTAGAGTGGATTAAGCCATGGGGAGTTTATTTCTGTCTCATATAGTATGTTAGCAGTGAGCAGTCTAGGGCAGAGAGTGGAACTTTGCCATCCTCACTCAATGTGACACTTCATCGCTGGAACCAGAAAGTGCCATAGCTCTCATTATGCCCCAGCTGGCAGGAAGGAAAAAGGGCAAGAGAAACACTTAGCCACTCTTTTTAAGCACATGACCTAAAAGCGGTAGATACGCCACTTCCACTTAGATCCCACTAGTCCCAACCTGGGCATGCGGCCACACTTGGTTGCAAAAGAGTTATAAAAAGCTGCTATCCGCCCTGCTAAAATTCAGGTGCTCTTATCGTTTAAAAAAAAGAACGAAAGAGACAATATTTGCAAAGACAACTAACAGTCTCTGCCATCTATACTCACTTCAGCTATTCTTTATTTTTTATTATTACTATTTTTCCAATGAAACAAAGAACTAATTTCTAAGCCCAGCTACCCTGAGGTAGCTGCAGTTCTTGTTCCATGGAACCCGCTGGCTAGGGTGGAAAGAAAAGAGATACAAGACAACTATGGATTGTTGCCTCCTATTAGCCTCACCACACTGACCAATACCAACATAGCCTATTATTTGCCTTTTGTGATTGGGTATTTAGGGTGTAGAAATAAAATTTTCTTTCTTTCTTTTTTTAAAATATTTATTTTTGAGAGAGAGAGAGAGAGAGAGAGAGAGAGAGAGAGAATAAGCAGGGGAGGGGCAGAGAGACAGGGAGACACAGAATCCGAAGCAGGCTCTAGGCTCTGAGCTGTCAGCACAGAGCCTGACGCGGGGCTCGAACTCACGAACCACCAGATCATGACCTAAGCCGAAGTCAGATGCCCAACCGACTGAGCCACCCAGGCGCCCCAAGACTTTCTTTAATATAATCAGTGACAGCCATCTCTGTGCAATACTGGGCTCAGGGTACAGGAAAAAAAAAAAAAAAATGAAGTAGGGCCCCTGTCTTTAAAAAAACTCCCAATCACAATACAGTGAGGTAACTAACAGAGACACATCAAGTATAATAAAAAAATAACTGTGAAATGGGCTGCCTACCCATGGGCAGGGAAATCAGAGGTGGCTTCTAAAACAGTGGTGATAGTGGAGCTGACCACTGAAGGATGAGGAGTTGCCAGACACGGAAGGAAGGCATTCAAGCAAAATGGAGAGCGGGAATGAACACAAAGATGCTTGCTGAAAAGGCAATAAGCAGGAGCTAGATAATGGAATGTCATGAACACCAGATTCCATCAAAAGCTTGGCTTTTATAATCTGTGGGGAATGAGAAAGCAACAGAGACTTCTGAGCAGGGAAGGGTCATGGTTAGACAGACTTATTAGAGGACTCTGGCAGACGATAGGAAGGACGGACCAAAAGAGGACAGGCTTCGGCATTCTGCGATGCCTAGTCCCATCCCTGACTCCCTTTGATTTTTTTATTGAAAAAAAATCCAATTCACATCACACAAAATTGACCATTTTTATTAAAGTGAACAATTCAATGGCATTTAGCTCATTCACAATGCTGTGTTACTGCTGAGGTTCTTAGTCTTTGACAAAGTCCAGGAAAGCCTCCTAGAGTGAGGACTTCCCTGAGGTCAGACCCCAGCCCCTCCTCATGCATCCCAGCTCAGACAGTAAGCAAGATCCTTGTGGTTTCCAGCAAACATCTGCCTGCAGTCCCTAGGTTGCCATGGTCTTTTCTAGCCTCTCCTGACCTCAGCTCTCCTGGGAATACAGGGCACAGTAACCAGACACAAAATTTGACCATATCTATCTCTTATTTAAAATTTTTCAAGGGCAGGGGCACCTGGGTGGCTCAGTTGATTAAGCGTCCAACGTCAGCTCAGGTCATGATCTCATGGTTTGTGGGTTCGAGCCCTGCGTCGGGCTCTGTGCTAACAGCTCAGAGCCTGGAGCCTGCTTGGCATTCTGTGTCTCCCTCTCTCTCTGCCCCTCTCCCACTAGTATTCTGTCTGTCTCTCAAAAATAAACAAACATTAAAAAAAATTTTAAAAAACACTTTTCAAGGGCTCTGCATTGCCAAAAGAATAAAGTCTCAAATCCTTAACATGACATACAATGCTCTCTACAGTCTGACATCTGATTGTCTCCCTAGCCTCATCTCCTAAACACATTGTCCTAAAATTCTTTCTTGTCACTACATTTCCTTTACTACTTGTAACTGCTCAAACATGCTATCTTCTTTCTCTCACCCAGGGCATGGTGTTATCACCCCCATACCTTTTTCCTCCAGGCTTATCTTACTCTGGGGAATGTTCTCATCTGATTTTCATTAATCCCTGTGTACAGCTCTGATCCCAGTCTCATTTTACTCTGGGGATCACTCTGATCCACACTTCACTAATTAACTATTCTCTGGACTTGTCATTGACCAAGTCATGCCAGGATGACTTTTTTCCACTTCCTCCTCTTCTACTCCTGTCATGTCACTGAGAACAGCCTACCCTGAATACATTTGATCCCTCTGTCTGGGTCTCTCATAAGTCCAAGGCTTCACCAGGTCTCTCACCTCAAAGTTACTGGTCCCTGGGTCTTATTTAGAGTAGTCAAAATCACAGAGACAGAAAGTAGAATAGTGACTGCCGGGGACTTGGGGCGGGGGGCGGAAGGGGGGGCAGGAAAATCGAGTGAGTGTTTAATGGGTATAAGTTTCAGTTTTAGAAGATGAAAAGCGTTCTGGAGATGGACAGTGGTGATGGTTTCTCAACAATATGAATGTATTTCATGCCACTGAACTGCACACTTAAAAATGGTTAAAATGGTAAATCTGATATGTCTTTTACCACAATAAAAAAAATGAGGAGGGGGGTGTTATGGGTACCCTAGACTCAGGAGATAGATAAATCCCAGCCAGTGGGGGGGGGGGGGGGGGGTTGAATCTTGATCTCATTGTCCCTCACCTTCTTTTCTGACACAATGCCACACCTCTATTAGGATCTCATTTGAATTCAGCCACAGTTTACCCTAAAGATATTTCAGACTCTAGCCTCATCTCATTCTAGGTCTTTCTAACCACCATACCATAGAAAGCCACACTCCAGTATACCCTGGAAACAACTGACACTCTGACTTTGGCTGACATTAAGCCTCAGGAAAGAAGAGTGATGCGAAGCAATTGGCCTGAAGTAACTCTAATGTTATTCTAAACTATGGAAAGAAGGTCTTTCCCAGAGAGTGGGGGAGAAAATTTTCCAAATCGTTACAAAACCTTTCTAGCTTTCTGTGTGCACAAGCCAAAGGTGTGTCAAATGGCACACAGGCAGATCTCCCACAGAGGCCTTTTTCCAGGATGTTTTAGGTTTCTAGCTGTAGCAGCATCACAAATAGCAGCGTGTTCCCATGTGACAAAATGAACAATGCCCAATTCAGGACATTCACACTTTGCCCTTCTTCTGGTATCTAGGCCTATAAGGTTTACATACTTCATTCAGCAGCAAAGCAATAATACTTAGACTCCATCCTTCTATAATATTTTATTTGGGCCTAATAGTGTATTAAGTGGAACAGACCTAGGCTTTACAACCTTCCAGCTATGCAATCTTGGGCAAATCATTTTCCTTACTTGTAAAATGGGAATAATAGTGGTATCGTGCTGGGATGTGAAGAAGAGTAAACAAATATATACAAAGCATCTAGCAATGTACCTGCCCCAAAATATTTTATTCAACAAATATTTACAAAGCATATGTTATACACCCATCAGTGTTCTAGGCACTGAGGACTCAGCAGTGAACAAAACTCCCTGCTGCTATGGAACTGATGGTGGGGGGTGGGGGTGGGGACAAGGTGGAAGGTCTGAGAAATAAATATATCAGAGGATGATAAATGCCATGGGGAAAAATAGAAAAAGAGGTTGCAGTGTGCTATGGGGAAGGAGTTGCTATTTTTAAATAGAATGATTAAAGAAATCCTCACTCCGAAGATGGCATTTGACCAAAAGATCTGAAAGGAATGAACTAAGGAGCCACACAGAAACAGGAGAGAGAGGAAAAACAAATGCAGAGGGCTTGAGGCAAGAGCATATCTGTCTTGTTCCAGGAAAAGTGAGGAGGCCAATGAGGCAGGGTGAGCAGGTGGAGGGGAGATGAAGATAAACCAGGGAACTGAGAAAGGGGGACTCTGGCTTTTTCCCTGAAAGATATGGTTCTGAACAGAAGAGCTATGTGATTAGACTTACATTTTGCGAGGATCACTATGACTGCTTTATATAAAACAAACTGTCGGCAGGCAAGGGCAAAATTGGGGAAACCAACTAAAAGCCTATTACCTCTCCAGGCAAGAGAAAACAGGAGTTCAGATCAAGGTGGTAGTAGCAGAGACTATAAAAAATGTCTGAATTTCGGATATGTTTTAAAGGTAAAAACAATAGGATCTGCTGACAGACTGAACATAAACGTAAACTTGGTAAGTTTAAAATGCTGATCAGGCATCCAAAATGTCAATTAAGAGGTTAGATACACAAGTCTAAAGTTCAGAGAAGTCTGAGCTGGAAACACAACTTCGAGAGTGTTCAATGAACAGATGATAGTTAAAACAAAGGAAATGGCTTCTAAATGTCATTTATTTATTACACAAGAATGAAATACCCAGTGAATAATAACTGCTTTTACAAACCCTTTGTTTTCTTAAGGTGCTAGAGATACTCAACAACTTTTAGCATGAATAAAACTTTGGTGCCCAACATCTAACCCCATCACCAATCCCTCAAGAAAATTTGACTTTCTGCTCTGCATTTTTCCTCATTCTCTTCCATCCTTTCAAATTTTTGATTAAAACATCAGATAAGGGGGGTACCTGGGTGACTCATTCGGTTAAGCGTCTGACTTCGGCTCAGGTCATGATCTCACCGTTCCTGGGTTCGAGCCCCGCGTCGGGCTCTGTGCTGACAGCTTGGAGCATGGAGCCTGCTTCAGATTCTGTGTCTCCCTCTCTCTCTGCCCCTCCCCTGCTTATACTCTGTCTCTCTCTCTCAAAAATAAATAAACGTTAAAAAAAAAATTTTTTTTTTTTAAACCATCAGATAAGGGCACCTGGGTGGCTCAGTTGGTTGAGCTTCTGACTCTGGATTTCAGCTCAGGTCATGATCTCGCAGTTCATGGGTTCGAGCCCCATGTCAGGCTCTGCACTGACAGCACGGAGCCTGCTTGGGATTCTCTCTCCCTCTCCCCTCAGCCCCTCTCCCTGCTCACACACACACATACTCTCTCTCTCTCAGAAAAAACAAACTTAAAAAAAATCAGATAAATGGGGGCACCTGGAAGAGTATGTTGGAAGAACATGAAACTCTTAATCTCCAGATCATGAGATCAGGCCCCACATCAGGCTCTGCACTGGCAGCGTGGAGCCTGCTTGGGATTCCCTCTCTCCCTCTTTCTCTGCCCTTCCCCCACTCATGTGCTCATGCTCTCTCTCTCACTCTCTCAAAATAAATAAACTTAAAAAAAAAAAACATCAGATAAGTAGGGGCACCTGAACAGCACGTTGTAAGAGCATGCAACTCTTAATCTCAGGATCCTGAGTTCAAGCCCCACATTCGGTATAGAGATTACTTTAAAAAAAAAAAAAAAATCAGATAAGTGGAGGCACTGTGGTATTAAGTGCTAAAGGCACTAATTCTATAGTTAGACAGGTTTGAATCCTCTCTCTTAGCCACGTACTAGATCTATGACCTTTGAACTAGAATTTTCTTAGTAAGATGGCTCTAATAGTACCTGTGTTTTAGGACTGTTGTAATAATAATACATCCATTCATTCATGTGTTCAACAGATACTCACTGAGCATCCCATAACATGCCCAGCACTGTGTTTAGCACTAGGGCTACAATGGTAAACAGGCAGAGGTACCACTGTCCTCATGGAGCTGACAGCCCAAGGGACTATAATATTTCTAAACAACCAAGGCAAAATTTTAAACTTTTAAAAATAATCTAAAAAAATAAATATGTAAAGAGCATCACACAGTGTCTGGCAAGTAGTTAGGCCCTAAGCAAATTACCACACTTATTATTTTTAAATTAAAGTATATAAATCCTCATAGAACAATACGCTTTTAGAATTGGGGTGACTTAGAAATCAAAAGGTCCAATCCCCTCCTTTAACAGATGAGCAGAATAAACTTACTCAGGACACCTGTTCAATCAGGCTGTGAGCCAGGTGTGTGGGATACAGGGATGAGTGAAACACAGTCCCTGCCTTACGTCAAGTAAATATGCAAGGGAAGTGACCTGCCTGGGCTAACCTAGCTGCTCACTTATACTAGAAATCATGTCTTCTAATTTTCAGTGCTTTGCTCTTTCCACTGATCCAAAATTATTCCATTCAAATAAAAATACTTACCAGGAAGAAGCCTATCATGTGCCCTGTGCCAAAGAGAGTGGCATCCTACAGCTCAGCAAATCCTCACAGGCAGTTTGTCAAAAAGAATGGCTTAGGCTTAGAAGTTGATCTTTTTGGCTCTGTAAATTGTCAACAACAGGCCGTGGTAGGAAATTATAGAAAGATGGAGAAAAATAAAGTGAAAGCCAAAGGCTTAGCAGAGAGAAAACAGAGCAAGGCAGGACCAAGACCTTTCTCCTTCACTCCAGAGATTAAGTCACATTCCTTCCAGGGTAGGGCCAGTTACAGAGCTCTACCTTTATCTCTCTGGGCCATCCATCCCTCCGCACCCCCTTCCAAGGCCCCCTTTAGAGTCTTCAGGATTAGACTTCTAATGAAAAAAACAGCACAGCAGAGTGGAAAGAACACACCTTGTAGGTTCACAGACCTCAGCCGAAACACTGGCTCCACCTCTAACTGCCTGAATGTTTAACTCATCTATTTTCACATGGAAAATGGTGACTATACTGTACTTACTTCTGGGAGTTGTGGTTAGCATTAGAATTCTGTTCGATGTTTCTAGAAAAATGCCTAGCGTGCAAAGGTTACTCAATATATGGTGCTACGTTAATTATTATTAACATCAAGGTCCCCTGTGTCTATCCCACACTCTTTCTTGTGACACAGGCTTCAACACAGTACCACAGTATAGGGTTCCCACAGTAACTTGAAGCTCTGAGAGAGGCAGGGCACCTTCACTGGCTGCATTTCTCTATCTCTCCTCCCTCAACCTGCACCAGCTCAGCTCCCCACTCTACTCTGCCAACTTTGAAAAAACAAAATCTTTGAACCTGCCTTCCCTGGTTCCTCATCATCTTCTTTCCTTCCTTCCCTTACCACTATATTTCTCAAACAAAAAGTCAATACTTGCTGCCTCTGTATCTTCACCTCCTACTCCCTCCCCAAGCCACGGGCGGTCTAGCGTCTAGCTTCCGTCCCCACCCCTCTACTGAAACTGCCGTCACCAGGTCACCAATGACTCAGTAGCTTCATTTCAGGACTCACCCTCCTTGTTCTCTGCTTTGATAGACACTTACCCTCTTTTAAAAATCTTCCCATTCCTGGCTTCCCAGACAGAACTTTCTCCTACCTCTCTGATTCCTACTCCTCAGACTCCTTCCCTGGTGTTTCTGTCTACACACATCAGAGTTCCCCAGGGCTCTATCCTCAACCTCCATCTTTTCCCCACTTTATGGATTTTATCAGGTGATTTCATCTCTTTCTAATGGCTTCCACTCTCACTTAGAAGTCATTCTCATACCTATGTTTCTACCTCTTGCAGGAGCTCCAAAACTCCCATCTTCTCTCCCTGGTAGCCAGTGTCACCCACAGGCACCTCAAAACCAACATTAACTCCCCACACCAGCTCTCCAGCCTGTATTTCCATGTGTGAATGGCATCACACTAATACCCAATCACCTAACATTTCCTTGCCCTTCACTCACAAAATTTCAATCCCCATGACCACTGCCCTTGTTCCAGCCTCACCATTTGCAGCTGCTTCTTTGCCTCTAGTTTATCCATTCTCAGCCTCCTGAGCACAGGTATCAAAGAGCTTTTTCTAGAACACCACTCTGACCATGTCACTCTGCATCTTAAACATCTATGGTAAAGCTCAACTCCAATAGGATGTAAGCTCTTTGCCATTCAGAATCCCTCCCAAGCAGCCCAACAGTCACTCCAGCACCAGGAACAACTCACCATTCCCTGAACACTCAATGTACTTCCTCACACTGCCTAGTACATTTCTGGTCATTCTTAAAGATCCACCTTAAGCATCTCTGAACCCTTCCCTGACTCCCTCTTGCTAAGCATTTAGACTCTCCTTCCTTTCTCCCAGTACATCGTCTATGTTCCTCTACTGTAGCACCTGTGACACTGTATGGAGTGTACTTGCTTATATGCTTATCTTCTCAGTAATCTGTGGATTGCTCAAGGACTAGGATTGTGTCTGTCACATCTCTGTAACTCAGCCCACTTGCCCAGTCTCTCATGATAAACAAGCAGACTGATATCAACCATGACTATCCCCCCTATCAGGAGTGCAAACTCTAGTGGCAACAGGAAGTCTTAATATTTCCCCTTTTGCAAATGCTTCCAGATGCTGCTTGGACTCTGACCCCAAAGGAGGTATTCCTGACCTGATCCCAGGGCCCTTCTGCCTGGAACAGCCTGTTCAATAGGGATAGGAGAGTTTCCTGTAGATTAAAATTCTTTACAAAATGATTTCTAAAATGGGCTCATTACAAGTAGGGCTGGCCAATGCCAGATTCACCTCAGGAAGTCATGTGTGAAATATCTTCAAGACCTTTACATACTTCCAAAAGTAAGTAAGGTAAGTACTACAACAACCTATGGCTAACCTTCTTGCCTTCAGTTCCACCCCTCCTTGGGAAACTGCCTTGCACCACACTACTTGCAACAAGTGGCTTCACTAGCCAGAAATCTATGATGGCTTCTCACTGCCTAAAGCTGCAGAGCATGGTGATTAAGAACAAGGACCCTAGAAACATATCATCCAGGCCTGAATCCTAACCCCACTGCTTATTAACCATGTGAGTGTGAGCAAGTTATTTAAGCTCCCTGGGCCTCTGTTTTCTCACCTTTATAATAAGAAAACAATAGTACCTACCCTCTTAGGATTGGTATAGAGATTAAATACCCTAATAAGGGGCGCCTGGGTGGCTCAGTCGGTTGAGTGTCCGACTTCAGCTCAGGTCACGATCTCACGGTCCGTGAGTTCGAGCCCCGAGTCGGGCTCTGGGCTGATGGCCCAGAGCCTGGAGCCTGCTTCCGATTCTGTGTCTCCCTCTCTCTCTGTTCCTCCCCCGTTCATGCTCTGTCTCTCTCTGTCTCAAAAATAAATAAACGTTAAAAAAAATTTTTTTAATAAATACCCTAATAATAATAATTAAATAATAAAAATTTAAATAAGCTTACCATTAGAAATGCTAATAACAGTGCCTGGTTTGGGCACCTGGGAGGGTAAGCATCCAACTCTTGGTTTTGGCTAAGGTCATGATCTCACAGTTCGTGAAATCTAGCCCCACATCGGGCTCTGCACTGACAGCACAGAGCCTGCTTGGGATTCTCTCTCCCCCTCCCTCTCTGCCCCTTCCCTGCTCATGCTCGCTCTCTCTCTCTCTCTCTCTCAAAATAAGTAAGTAAATTTTAAAAAATAAATGCAATATTAAAAATAAATAAATAAACAGTGCCTGGCTTGTGGTAAGAACTTGGTAAACTATATATAAACATATTCAGGTTTCAAGTCCCACTGTCATTCATAGCCCAAGACAAGAACTGTTGTCCTGACCCATTTTATATGCTACAACTCACCAATTCCCAATTCTTTTAACTTCTGACTTCATCACTTATGATTCTTTGCCTCTACCCACAATATCAATCCCCATCTCCCCAGGCCCTCCCTCTGTCCTTAGCTGCAAATTCTCTCTGGCAGTGCTACCTGCAGCTGCCCGGAAAACACTCCCTCAGCAGAGTGGCCATGGGTGACGCCATACCTAAGAGCAATACAGGATAACACCTTCACCTGAGCACTCTTATCTATGCTCACTCCTACCGACACTCAGGTCATTTTTACAATCCAAGTGCCTCCCTGAACTTGTGCAGTATGTAAACCTTAAACAGAGCTTTAGAGACTAGTTAAGTCACACCATTTCCAGGAAGCCTGCTAAACTACAGTGATCCTCAACTACTAAAGTCTTAATCTGTAACATGTACTTCCCCACTCACATCATCTCTACTAGATGAGGTTCCACAAGGCAGTGTCTGGCTTTCCATCACTACATGCCCATTATCCTAGAACAGTGATACATTAAACGTTTAATAAATATTTACTAAATGTACTTAATCTAACCCAATTTCTTCATCCTTAAATTAGAAAACTAGGGTTGAGAAAATCGAAGTACCTCAGTCAAAGCACAGTGAGGACTGGAACCCAGAACTCTATAAGACTGAAATTACTGAATGCAATCCACCCCCAACCCTCTTCTGGGCCAGCTGCAATTCACAAAAGAGCAGATAGATAGTTCCCTGATTGAACTGAGCGTTGTTTCCTCAAAGAAGGGCATTTATCTTCCCCTCCAGAAGCAAAAGACTATGCCATCTGTAGAGGCTCAATTAGCTAAATCTCCCATTGATTCTGGGACATAACCAAGGACCGGTGGATTACCCAAGATCCAGCTCTCTGTAGCAACAACCCAGTTTGTGAAAAGAAGGGTAGCTCTAAGACCAAAGGACAGGTTGCCATTCTACTTTTCCAAGCCCTACTAACAGAAAAACAGGAAGCCACTTTGTGTACTTCATTAGGAGTGTTCCGTAGAACACTAGTGTGTTATGTAATGTCAATAGATGGGGGTTTTGAGGGGGGAGGGAGGGCACTAGTGGGGAGGGGGTCGAGATTCTGTAACCAAAAAAAAAATGTAGGAAGGGCACCTGGCTGGCTCAGTCCATAGAGCATATGACTTTTGATCCAGGGTCATGAGTTTAAGCTTAAAAAAAATGTAGGAAACCCTGCATACCTTTCCTTATCATATTAAAGCCTCCAGCTTTTCCAAATTTGATCTCAAAGGTCTTTCAGAATACCTATTTTCTTTTCATACGATAGTGATATTCTGAAGAACATTTACTTTATTTTTTAATTTACTTTTTTTTTGAAGAACACTTATTTTATTTTTTGAGAGAGAAAGAGCACGTGCACACATGCAGGGGAGGGGCAGAGGGAGATGGGAAGTGGGAGGGCGGGGAGTAAAGAGAATCTTAAGCAGGCTCCACACCCAGCATAGAGTCTGATGAGGGGCTCCATCTCACCACGGTGAGATCATTACCTGAGCTGAAATCAGGAGTCAGACGCTTAACTAACTGAGCCACCCAGGTGCCCATGAAGAACACTTATTTTAAAATGTACATTTTATAATGAGCATTTATTTATACAAATGTATACAGGTACTGTTATTGCAAACAGGTATATCGCAAATGTATACAGATACTGTTCCCCAAATGGACAGGACCCTAAAGTAGGAAAGAGTACCTGTACTACTTGGAGTACTAAAATCACGTTACTTTCTCCAGCACAATAAGCTTTGGGAGAAAGTTAACCTAGATTCAGATCTGTCTGCTAACTTTAAAGCCTGTGTCTTTCTATCATTATACTATTATATTCCTTGACAGTTGTTTGTTCTAAAAAAAGAATCCTTACTGGGCTGCAGATGCAATGCTAGGTACAAGGGATACAAGGAAGTATGAGATTTAGTAATCTCTGCCCTCATAGAACTCATAATTTGGTAAGGCTCATTGCTATGATAGAGGGAATGGGAACATAGGAATAGCTAGAGGGAAAGGAGGTGATGGGAGCTTGAGGAGCATGCTAATATGGTCAGGGAAGTTGCCAGGAAAGGCTTCCAAGTGGGTACTTCAGCTAGTCTAGTGATAAAGAAAAGGGGCTCTAGGGGAATAGACCTAGTTTCTAAAGGAGGCCTGCTTCTGGCCTATCCAATGAAGAGGTAGGAGAGGAAAGAGGGGTCTTTATTGGATGTCCTGGGACTGAACAGAGATGCTTTAGGGAGCACAAGCCAGGTTGGGTTACCATCAGATACAAACAGTTGCTCTCCTGGAAACAATTAAATGGCAGTTTTTACTTTGACAGAATCTTAGGCTTCAATGGAATATTCTGAAATGACTTAAATAAACCCCACTTTATTGATAATAAGAGGTCCTAAGATAACCTGGCTTAATTTGTCTCCACTTGAGCTGAATACAGGAGAAACACAGGTTAGACGATGATAACCATAATGGTTGACAATTAATGAGAGCTTATTATGTGTCAGGCAATCTGTTAAATGTTTAACATGAATTATCTCATCTTAATCTTCACAACAGCCCTTTGAGGTAGATAATATGATTATCTCCATGTTATAGATAAGGTAGCAGGCTCAGAGAGGTTAAGCAACTTGACCCAAGTATTACTAGCGAGTGATGGGACCAGGCAGACTGACCCAGGGCCTACGTTCTTCATCACTAGACTAGCTGAGGTACATACTTCTCTGGGAAGCCTCCTCCGACAAATCCTCTACCATGAAAAATTAGAGGCCCCCGAGCTCCCACTGCCTCCTATCCCCCTATCTACTTCTTGCCCCCATTCCCAATAATGTAGCAGTGAACCATCACCAAAATTATGAGTTCCATGAGGAGATTACTGAATATTACACTTTTTAATATCCCTTATACCTAGCACTACATCTGTGGCTCAATAAATATTTTTTCAAATAAACTGGCAAGGAATATAGTATAATGATAGAAAGACAAAGGCTCTAAAGCCAAACAGACTTAGACTTGATTCCAGGCACTGCCACTTCTTACCTATAACCTTGGCCAAGTCACTTCACCAGTCTGGAGTTCAGAGTGGTAAAATTGTTTACCATATAATGTTGTGAGAAAACTAAGCTAAGCACCCTCCACAGTGCCTGGCACATAAAGCTACCCAATATTACTTACCATCCTCCACCTTTCCCTTTGTCTTTCATATACTGGTAGAAAGACCTCTAGTCTGGGAATCCAGAGTAAAATTAGCAATCATCTTAATTGAGTATTTCTCCTTTCTGAGCTTCAATTTCCTCATCTACAATTCACAGACTATTGGTTCAGAACAAATGAAGTAAAACATGCTTGAGTGGTTAAAAAGCACTGCTCAGATGGAAGGAATTTTTATCATTCCACCTAACTAGCTTTTAATATCAGCCTTTAACAGCACTACATAGAAGTGTGTTGAAGCTCACGGAAGAAGAGAGGTCTCTCAGAGACATAAAGCTATAAAAGGAGGGAGTATTTGCACTGTCACCAGGAGAAGGAGCCAGTCCCACTGAGGATCTGAGGAGCTGAGGTAAGACACTGCCAAATGGCTTTGCTTTAGCAGTCCCTAGCTAATTAAGGCCTTGCTCCCCTGCCCTGTCTGCCTGTGACCTCTGCAAAGGCTAGAGAACACCAAGTGCTCCACAGCAGCTCTTCTCTTGGCCAGAATGACATAAGTTATTGCCGGCCAAGGATCAGCCAAGCTATTGCAAAGAGGTTCCTGCCCTTGGCCTTCCTTAGAACAGAGCCAAAAACAAGGAGCCATCAGGCTGTCCTGCGGTTATCAGTTTAGGATTCCTAAGAGTCAGCCTTAAACACAGCTACCAAGACCCTGGGCCTGGAACACGTCAGATGGGACAGAAATGAAGCCTAAGCAGGCAGGCCCTTTGGTTAGACCAAAGAGTCCCCTCGTGGTATGGAATAAGGAATAAGGATAAGGGACTGTTCCTCCCATTCTCAACTAGAAGTATCTAGTCTTAGATGCTGCCAATGCCATTTTCAGGCTCTTCTTCTGGCTACACAGGCCCCAGGGACTTAACCACGTCCTTTGTTCATTAAAGCAGAACTCTCATTCCACCCCTTAGGGCTCCCTCCCTCAGGTCTGGCTCTAGAGTAAGACAGTCCATCCATTTTACTCTTTAAAAGTTAAAACATGTGGGCCCTTTTTGTTGTGAGGGTTTAACTGTTGAGCTGAGAAAGAATGTAGGCCAAAAACAGCACACATGAGGAAGTAAAGACGGTTTAAAAAGTATTATAAGTTGTTACAGGCACTGTCCCCACTTCAGTTCCTGGTTCCTGTTGTAATTGGTGCTCTTAGAGACCAGTTACAATCCAATAACTTTCAAACTTTATTTTTGAACAGTGTAACTCTCTCTTTCAAATGCAATTCAAATTAAATCTAATTAGGAGTCTCCATATCTAATTAGATCTCTAACAAAATAATAGATCTAGGTAGAAAACATCAATGGCTCCTAAAATCATCAGGGAAAAGTTGATGGGAAATATTTTAACAAATAGATCAAATTGACAATATCTGAACCCACTCAGCAATCTTAACATTACAAGAAGAGAGAAAAACAGATGTAGTTGGGCATCCTTCAAAAAGAAAAGAGGGGCACCTGGGTAACTCAGTCAGCTAAGCATCGGACTCTTGATTTTTGCTCAGGACATAATCTTGCAGTTTATGAGATGGAGCCCCATGTCAGGCTCTGCACTGACAGAGCAGAGCCTGCTTGGGATTCTCTCCCTCTCTCTGTCTCTGCCCCTCCCCTGCTTGTGCGCTCTCTCTCTCTCTCTCTCTCTCTCTCTCTCTCAAAATAAATAAATAAATAAAGCTTTTTTTAAAAGTTTAAATAAAACTTTTTTAAAAAGTTTTATTTATTTATTTTGAGAGACAGAGACAGTGCAAGCAGGGGAGGAGCACAGAGAGAGAGAATCCCAAGTAGGCTCCGTGCTGCCAGCACAGAGCCAGATGAGGGGCTCGAATCATGAACCGTGAGATCATGACCTGACCTGAAACCAAGAGTCAGACGCTCAACCAACTGAGCCACCCATGTGCCCCATTAAAATAAACATTTTTTAAAAAGAAAGAGGGTGCCTGGGGGGGGGGGGGGGGGGGGCTCAGTCAGTTAAGCATCTGACTCTTGATCTTGGCTCAGGTCCTGATCTCACAGATCATGGGTTCAAGCCCCACGTCAGGCTCTACACTGACAGCAAGGAGCCTACTTAGGATTCTCTGTGTTCTCTCTCTCCGCCCCTCCCCCACTCATATGCACTCTTTCTCTCAAAAATAAACACTTTTAGAAAGAAAGAAAGAAAGAAAGAAAGAAAGAAAGAAAGAAAGAAAGAAAAAATAAAGCAAACCTGAATCTGATCAAGGCTCAAGATCCAACTGCCAACTTATAGTACAATACAGAGGACACAGGAACATGTTAAATGCCACTATAGAGAAAGAATCAGCAAAACCCAGAAACTGGGAAAATTTTCAGGACAAATTATTCACTTTCTTCAATAGAGAATTGCAGGGAAAAGAAATAAAATGGGGAGAGGGAGGGAAGCTATGAATTAGAAGAAACTCAAGACTTAGACCAACCAGAAAAAAGAAATGAAAGACATCCAAACCGGAAAAGATATAAAACTGTCACTATTTGCTGGTGACATAATATTACACACATAAAACCCTAAAGGCTCCACCAGAAAACTATTAGAACTAATAAATGAATAGGTAAAGTTGCCTATTTGTATCTATTGTATTTCTATGTTAATAATGAACTATCAGGAAAAAAATTAAGAAAAGATCCCATTTATAATTGTATCAAAAAGAATAAAATACCTAGGAATAAATTTAAAAATAAATTTATCAAGGAGGTAAAAGACCTGTACTGTAAGCCACTGATGAAAGAAATTAAAATTGTAAGACATTGATTTAAAAAATGGAAAACTGTAAGACATTGATGAAAGAAACTAAAGAAGACACAAATAGGAGCACCTGGGGGACTCAGTGGGTTAAGCATCTGACTGTGGCTCAGGTCATGATCTCACAGCTCGTGAGTTCAGGCCCCACTTCTGGCTCTGTGCTGACAGCTCAAAGCGTGGAGCCCACTTCACATTCTGTCTCCCTGGCTCTCTGCCCCTCCCCCACTCACACTCTGTCTCTCGCTCTCAAAACAAACACTAAAAACAATTAAAAAAAAAAAGAAGACACAAATAAATGGGAAAATATACCATATTATTCCATACAAATGGAAAGATATACAATTAAAATGTGCATACTACCCAAAGCAATCTACAGATTCAGTGCAACCCCTATCAAAATACCCAAGGCATGTTTCACAGAACTAGAACAAATACTCCTAAAATTTGTATGGAACCAGGGCACCTAGGTGACTCAGTTGGTTAATCGTCCGACTCCACTCAGGTCATGATCTCACAGTTCGTGAGTTCGAGCCCCACGTCGGGCTCTGTGCTGACAGCTCAGGGCCTGAAGCCTGCTTCAGATTCTCTGTCTCCCTCTCTCTCTGCCCCTCACCCACTCACACTCTGTCTCTCTCGCTCACAAATAAATTCACATTAAAATGAATTTTTTTAATTTGTATGGAACCACAAAAGATTCCAAATAGCCAAAGCAATCTTGAGAAAGAAGAACAAAGCTGAAGGTATCATATTTCCTGATATCAAACTATACTACAAAGCTATAGTAATCAAAACAGTATTGTACTAGCACAAAAATAGGCACATAGATCAATGGAATAGACAGTCCAGAATTAAACCTAACTTTATACAGTCAATTGATCTTCAACAAAGGAGGCAAGGACATACAACAGAAAAAAGACAGTCTCTTTAATACGTGGTGTTGGGAATATTGGACAACTACATGGAAAAGAATGAAACTGGAACACTTTCCCACACCATATACAAAAATAAGCTCAAAAGGTTTAAAGACTTAAATATAAGACCAGAACCCATAAAACTCCTAGAAGAATACTGAGGCATAAGCTCTTGGGCATTCGTCTGAGCAATTTTCAGGAGGGTTCTGTCTCCTCAGGAAAGGGCAACAAAAGCAAAAATAAAAAAATGGAACTACATCAAACTAAAAAAAGGATTAAAAAAAAGATTTATATCAACCAATGTATAGATCTTCATTGGACACTGATGTGAGCAAATCAACTTAAACACTTACTAGTTGATGATATTAAAGAATTATGTTATATTTTTAAGTGTGATCATTATATTTTGGTAATGTTTTCAAATTTATTATTATTTCTTTAAGAAATACATAATAATGTTCATGAATGAAATAACATGCCTAGAATTTGCTTCAAAATAATCCAAAAGGGGATGCCTGGTTGGCTCAGCCGGTTGAGCGTCCAACTTTGGCTCAGTTCATGATCTTGCGGTTCGTGAGTCAAGCCCCATGTCCGGCTCTGTGCTGACAGGTCAGAGCCTGGAGCCTGCTTCAGATACTGTGTCTCCCTCTCTCTCTCTCCCCCTCCACTGCTCACACTCTGTCTGTCTGTCTCTCTCTCAAAAATAAACATTTAAAATATATTTTTTTAAACATTTTTTAAAATAATCCAAAGGGATGGGAGGGTAAAGATGAAACAGGATTAATAAGATTGGCCTTGAGTACATAATTGTAAATGGGGAGTAATGGGCACGTTGGGGTTCATTACACTGCCCTCTCTAGTTTTGTATATGTTTAAAATTTAATAATAAAAAAGATCTTTTTAAGTTAAAAAATAAGCTCAATATGGAGGGGCCATGGTTGAGACATGTGAGACAAGCCTAGAGTTCTTCCCAATGACTCACTTCTTCCACAGTGATCCCTGAGGCAGCTTGGGAAGCCTTAGAATACCTAGAAAACAGTTTGAAACCAAGGCTGCATTATACGGAATACAGACACCTAAGTAAAAGAACTGGCTTCAAGTCTTGGCTCTGAGCCTTAATAGCAGCGTGACACCTTTAAAGAGTTACCTCTGAGCTTCTTCTTACCCTTGTGCAAATAGGGCTACTTCCCCGGATAGCAACAAGGATCAAATAAAATAAGAAATTTAAATTCTTTGTATTCTAAAAGTATATATGATCATCATTAGGACCACTTAGGAGATAACTTGCCTTTTATTCCTGACACTGAAGTTACTCAACCCCCATCCCACCCCAACCTTCATGCCAATCCCTTCCAATCTTCAGAAAACACATATAAAATTTTGTGAAGACATGAGAGGCAGCAGGAATTAAGGTTCAATTCTGTGGGCAACCACTGTGTGCCTGGCCAGCTATAGTGGGGGGGGGGGGGGAGGGGGGGAGAGGATGTAGGGGGAGAGCAGTAATAAGAAAGTTCCCTAGAGATTACTGAAAATTTACCCTCAGTTTAGGCTCCAGGTCTCTAAATACCGTGTTCGCAAATGACAAAAAATATAGTACAAGATACTTGTGAAGAAGGCCAACCACTGGAGAAAAAAAGTATTATGTTAATGACAGTTTAACTGCCTATTTCTGACTCAGAAATAATGAAATCCATCCTTTTTATCAACACCTAGATTCTATTTTCCTTCCGCAATCCCTCATGTTTTGAATGATTTTGCCTATAAACAAAGTGCACCTATTGAGAAATAATTCAATGTTTTCAGCTGTGTTTATTATCACCACTTTTTCTTTTCAAAATGCTAATCCAGATTTCAACCAACTATATACAATAATCGAGGCTTCATAACAATATTTTGAGATCACACACCTCACCGTCCTGGCTTTGATAGTAATGAGCAAGAAAGTGAAAGTAAACATGTAGACATTCAAGCACTGGGCCGTGGGACCAGTTGCTTATTTTGGCTGTATACTTGTGTTCAAGGTCATTCACTCACTGGACAGGTTTATGTCCTATGATGCCATCAACTGCCAGCCAAAGCACCCACCAGCAAGAGAAAACTAGTGTTAATAAAAACCAAAAGCAAAGATACTTTTATCGTAAGTAAATGTACAATTTCCATTAGGCTTACTACTGAAAGCCAACTTCAATTCATTTATTCATTCAAAATTTACTAAGTGTCCCTGTCCAATACCCTATGGTAGACACTAAGGACAAAATGAATAAGACATAGTCCATGACCTCAAGGGATTACACAAATACACTCATGGACCCCAAAGTTGCCAGTGACCACAGGCCACCAAAACTGTGCTGGAAGAGGTGACATTTTTAGTCCCTTATGAACACAAACAACTTGTGAAAAGGCAACCTGCTTCAAGATGTACTCCCCAAAAGCACAGGCCCTATCTGTAGGTGCAAGCTGTTCCACTACTGGAAAACTCAAGAAAATGGTTTCTAAGATCAAGATCTTTGTCTACAATTCAACAGACATTTACTCAATTTCTGTTCTATCTTTGGGCACTGTGCTAGATAACAGATGAGCAAACTGTGGTTCTCGGGCCAAATCTGGCCCAACACATGTCTGCAAACAGTTTACTGGAACACGGTCATGCATGTTCATTTACATGCTGTCTATGGCTGCTTTCCTGCACAACTTGCCGCTTCGACAAAAAAACCATACAGCCCATCAAGCCTAAAATATTTACTAGCTGGTCCCTTAAAGAAAAGGTTTGCTGATCACTATGCCAGACTCTGAATATGCAGAAATGTATCTGTATCTTGATCTAGGTGATAGTTACAAGGGTATACACATATGTAAAAATTCCTCAAGCATTTAATTCACTTAATCATATTTATGCCATAACTCAATATTTTTTTAATGAAATAAAGAGTACTCAGTCCCTGCCCTGTAGCAACTCACAATGTGGTAGAAAGCCATGAAAGTAAACAATTGCAGTACAACAGGGATAAGAAGCACAATGAAGAGTTACACTAATTACAGTAATGGCCCAAAAGAGAAAATAGCCTAACTAGGTATGTAAGGCCAAGTCTTCATAGAAGATAATTGAGGTATATCTTGAAGAATGAGTATATATACGCCAGGAGGGCGGTACTAGGGGAAGAAGGATGGAGGTGAAAAGGAGAGGTCATTCCAAGCAGAGAGAACAGCATATACAAAGGCTCAGAAATGCAAAAACAACAACAACAAAACCCCAAAACAATAAAATACAACATGGCTTTGGGAAATGGCAAGTAGTTCACAGAAACACTTAGGTAAGGTGCTAGTGGATCAATGTCAAAACATGAGACTGGAGCCAGACAAAGGGGTCAGACCATGGAAGGCCTCATGTGGAAGATCACCATAGATGAGTAGCCATGTAATTTATGGTCTAAACAGGGTTACTGAGGGTAAAAGAGAGACAGAAAAGGTAATTGTAAACAAGGACCATCCCAAGAAAATATGATATTTGCCATATTAAAGAACTTGGACTTTAACCTACCAGATAGGACAAGTTAATACAAGATTTTAAAGACAGGAATACCAAGATACATGCTTTAAGAAGAGTGTACTTCATCTACTTATTTCATTTAACCTATACGTACTTACCATGTGCCAGGCACTACTCCTAAGCGCTTTACAAATATTACTTAGTAATCCTTACAACTACATTGTGAGAGAGATACTATTATTATCCTCATTATTCAGATAAAAGGCACAGGCAAATTAAGTAACTTGCCCAAAGTGGCACTGATATGATAAGTGGCAGGGCAGGCGGTCCCAGAGTTTGTGCTATTCCTATTCCATCCCAGGGCCCACCTGTGACATTTCCTCAGAGACTCCCAAGCCCTCAAATGGTGTTAGGTCCCTCTGTACTGGGACCCATACCACTCTGCACTTCTTCACAGCACTCATCATATTTCCAATCATTTGTTTAAAAATCTATCTCCTCAGACTTCAGGCTGTATTACAAAGCTATAATCATCAAGGCAGTATGGTACTGGCACAAAAACAGACACTCAGATCAATGGAACAGGATAGAGAACCCAGAAAGGGACCCACAAACGTATGGCCAACTAATCTTTGACAAAGCAGGAAAGAATATCCAATGGAATAAAGACAGTCTCTTCGGCAAGTGGTGCTGGGAAAACTGGACAGCGACATGCAGAAGAATGAACCTGGACCACTTTCTTACACCATACACAAAAATAAAGTCAAAATGGATGAAAGCCCTAAACGTAAGACAGGAAGCCATCAAAATCCTCGAGGAGAAAGCAGGTAAAACCTCTTTGACCTTAGCCACAGCAACTTCTTACTCAACATGTCTCCAGAGATAAGGGAAACAAAAGCAAAAATGAACTATTGCAATCTCATCAAAATAAAAAGCTTCTGCACAGTGAAGGAAACAATCAGCAAAACTAAAAAGCAACCAACAGAATGGGAGAAGATATTTGCAAATGACATATCAGATAAAGGGTTAGTATCCAAAATCTATAAAGAACTTATCAAACTCAGGACCCAAAAAACAAATAATCCAGCAAAGAAATGGGCAAAAGACATGAATAGAGACTTCTCATATAATACATCCAGATAGCCAACCGACACATAAAATAATGCTCAACATCACTCCTCATTAGGGAAATACAAATCAAAATTACAATGAGATACCACCTCTCACCTGTCAGAATGGCTAACATTAACAACTCAGACAACAACAGATGTTGGCGAGGATGCAGAGAAAGAGGATCTCTTTTGCACCGCTGGTGGGAATGCAAACTGGTGCAGCCACCCTGGAAAACAGTATGGAGGTTCCTCACAAAATTAAAAATAGAACTACCCTACGACCCAGCAATTGCACTACTAGGTATTTATCCAAGGGATACACGTATGCTGTGTCGAAGGGGCACAAGCACACCAACGTTTATAGCAGCGCTATCGACAATAGCCAAAGTATGGAAAGAGCCCAAATGTCCATCGATGGATGAATAGATAAAGCAGATATGGTATATATATACAATGGAGTGTTACTCGGCAATCAAAAAGAATGAAATCTTGCCATTCACAACTACGTAGATAGAACTAGAGGGTGTTATGCTAAGCGAAATTAGCCAGTCAGAGAAAGACAAATATCATTATGACTTCACTCATATGAGGACTTTAAGATACAAAACAGTTGAACATACGGGAAGGGTAGCAAAAATAGTATAAAAACAGGGAGGGGGACAAAACATAAGAGACTCTTAAATATGGAGAATAAACAGAGGGTTGCTGGAGGGGTTGTGGGAGGGGGATGGGCTAAATGGGTTAGGGGCATTAAGAAATCTACTCCTGAAATCATTGTTGCATTATATCTAACTAACTTGGATATAAATTTTAAAAATAAACAACAAAAAAAAAAAACCTATCTCCTTCACTGGACTGTAAACTCTGTAAGGTCAGGGTTGAGATTATCTTGTTTACCACTGTCTTCCCACAGCCTGATACATTTATTAGCCCCCAATTTAGAAACAGTATTAATAATAGCTAACATTTATGGAGCACTTACTCTGTGCTAGGCACTGTTCTAAGAGCTTTAAACACATTAATTGATTTAAGAGAATTTGAGTAAGCTGTTCAAAGGTCACAAAGCTAGCAAAAAATGGAGCCAGGATTCTGGATCTAGCTCAATGTGCTTTACTTTATGCCATGCAACTTTTTTTTTATTGAATAAATACAAATATTACTTAATAAAATTAGTATCTGTGGTATGTACACAGTACCTGGCACTCAGCATGCATTCCAAAAATAAATAACTCTTTCAGGTGCTAAGGAAGAAACAACCTGTTACTATATTCCCCCCACTCCCAAAGAGGCAGCCTGGCCCATAGAAATATAAGCATATATCCAGATCACTGGGGAGGCAGCATAGTGCAATGTTTAAAAACTTAAGTCTTAGAATTAGAACATGACATTTCTAATTAGGTTGAGTCCCACTTACACCAATTACTAGATATGTGACCTTAGATTCCTCATTTATAAAATGAATAACAAGATCTATCTATCTCACTGGCTACTGTGAGGATTAAATAAGGTGAATACATAATTGTACATAACACAAAAGTACTCAAAGTACATTTTTTATCATAACAATTAACATTATGATTTTTATTATTATTAACTGTCTGATTAGTTAGTGGTGGACTTAGCTGTAGCTCAGAGTTCCTGTGACCTCCTGCTAGGTTCCTTAGGACTCCACCCCAGCCCAAGTTTCATACCAAAGTTGACTATTTTACAAGTTTTAGAGCTCAAGTGGGTACTGTACATGAACAGAGTGTTTCATGGAGCTTTAGATGTCTGGCCCAATGCCTAAAAAGGTGAATATCTTCAGGGTGGGGTCCTGATCCCATTGCTTAAGCCAGGCCATCCAGAAGCAAATCAGGAAACCACTATCTCTAACTGACCTAGCTGACAATGAAAGACACCACACTAGGAAATATATTTAAATACAATATCCTCTAGGGGCACCTGGGTGGCTCAGTAAGTTGACCAGCTCAGGCTATGATCTTGTCGCAGTTCGTGAGTTCGGGCCTCACATTGGGCTCCGTGCTGCCAGTACAGAGCCGGGTTGGGATTATTTCTCTCATTCTCTCTCTGCCCCTCATCTACTTGCACTCCCTCTCTCTCAAAATAAATAAATTTAAAAAAAAGGGGGAGGGAATACAATATCCTCTTGAGCTTACGAGACTTCAGCCAAAGCCTTACTGTCAGGCTAGAAATGCTCATTTAGTCCAAGAGCCTGGCCAACAGAAGCCAAGAGCTTCTGTCACTGCTGGATCTAACAATGGTGACAGAGAAAAGTTTTAGAATTTTGAGGTGCCATAAAATACTCTCTGTGACAACCTTAATTCAAAGCCTCCTAGATGCCCAGCCTTATATTAGGTCTGATCACAGAAATCACAGAATTGGGAGAATAAGGTGAATCTCCAGAGATCAACACCTGGATTGGTCCCGGCTTTCAGACTGTAATCTACCTACCTATCATTGGCCTCATTTTACAGATAAAACAGCTGAGGTTCGGACTGAGTAAGTGACCCAAGTCTAAGTGGTGGCAAGAAAAACATGAGCACCTAGTCTCAAGGAATAACAATCTTGACAACAAGGTAAGACTCATAAAACTGTCAAAATGCATGTCCAGGTAGTAAGGAAGATTACCATGAGGAGCTGCAGGTATGGAAAAGAAGAACAAGAGCTGAGGTACAGAAGGCCTCCTGGTAGCAGTTCCTGGTCACCATACCCCTCACAAAGTAAAAGGGTCCTTCCTCGATTTATGGCTCCTTTTTACGTAGATCCTATAATATCGACTTACCTATCCCCCCCATTAGATGGTAGTTCCTCAAGGTTATGCCCAGTTTCCTATCCTTATCTGTGTTACCAGCTCCCCACTTAGGCATACAGATGCACCTCCTGCTGACTTCAAAAAGACTCAGACTAGCCCTGCTCACCCACACAATACTCAAAACAAGGCAACGTGTGGTCTATTAGGTATCTTCCATGCCAAGATGGAGCGCCTCAAGAAAGAGTCTAGACAACGCTAATAGAAAGTCACTCTGGGGGCACCTGGGTGGCTCAGTTGGTTAAGGTGTCTGACTCTTTAAATTTTTTTTTAATGTTTTTATTTATTTTTGAGACAGAGAGAGGCAGAGCATGAGCAGGGGAGGGGCAGAGAGAGAGGGAGACACAGAATCCGAAGCAGGCTCCAGGCTCTGCGCTGTCAGCACAGAGCCCGACGCGGGGCTTGAACTCACGGACTGTGAGATCATGACCTGAGCCGAGCCGGACGCTTAACCGACTGAGCCACCCAGGCTACCCGAGGTGTCTGACTCTTGATTTCAGCTCAGGTCACGATCTCACGGTTTATGGGATTCAGCCCCGCATATAGCTCTGTGCTCACAGCATAGAACCTGCTTGGAATTCTCTCTCTCCCTCTTTCTCTGCCTCTCTCTCTCTCTCTCTCCACCCCCCCCCAAAATAATAGACATTAAAAAAAATAATAATAAAGTGACTTTTGCCAAGTAATTAACCTCTTATTTGTACTATAAGATATTGACAACAATCATCTCAGAAGGATGTATGAAAAATTAAATGTCTATGAGAGCACTTATACAGTACCTGGCACATAGTAGTCTCCCTTCTCACAAGCCTTCTGAGTTCCTATAAAAACTATTTTGATTTTGGTTTGGTTTGTCCTTGGACCAACATTTATTAAATCATAAGTATTTATTTATATGCAGGGCGCTGTGTTAAGCCCTAGGAGTAAGACGATGGTATTGTCTTAGGTATCTCTGATAAAACCTCACCATCTAGCATGGTGCTCACCATAGCTGCCTGGCACACAATAAGCACTCACTAAATAGGGAACTCTCGAGAAGACTACCAGACATGGACCACCATGGGTCACTTGCCAGTAAGCAAGGCTGAGCTATCTGTTCTGTTAGCCCTAGAGACAGGCAGGCACAGAAGACATCAAGTCCTTGGCCAGCATCAGGTGTATACATTTAGAGAGGCCCGCCTGTAGTAGGGCCTGGCCATCTCAATAACCATAAAAATACAAGAAGGATCCAGATGAGTTCCTCAAAACTGCTTTAGAGACCATATGGCAATGTTCCAAACTATACCACATCTCCATTTAGGACCTGGGTTGTAATATTAAACTAAACACCCACCTTCACATGTCCTACACTCCCCATTGAGAGGAAATGAAAATGCTTCTTCCTTTTAACATTGAGCGTTTGGAAAAGCTGACCTCCCAGGAAATGGCTGGGTCCATATCCTGGCAAATAGGATCTGGCAAAAGCTTGAACCCTACAAAAGCATCTCAATCATTCCACCTTGCTGGGCTCCAGGGCTGAAAATAGCCCCAAATGAAAAACAAGCTGTGCAGACTACTTATCCAGTTTCATAGCAAAGGCAGGCTTTAAGCTGGCTGAAGAGGACAAACCCCTCACTCCTTAACTCGAGCAGGGCTACAAGCCTCACCTGTTTCCGGCCCCATAGCAACTGGCATTGCTCTGGCACCTCTCAGGCTTCATCTTTCCAAAACAGCAGTAGAACAAGTGCAAGACAGGGAAGGGCCTTCCACAGTCAGCCTAGCACTGCTTCAAAGGGTGGCAGGGAAAGCGCTATTCCTGGACATAGACCCTTTATTCCTCTTCAAACCTGAGGGCAAAATGAGAGGCCCACATCTGACAAAGAAGCATTCTGTACCTCTACTTCCCCTTCTGGCAATGACCTAAAAAGGTTCCTCCATCAAGGCCCTATCTCAATGCCTGCTCAAGGGTAGCCTTACCTAATCCCAAATCAGAGTCCGTCGGTCTGCAGTCTTACACACCGAGTCCATCCCTATCTATTACACACCCTGATCCATACCACTGGAGTCAACTGTTTCCAGCTCTGTGTACCCCAAAACATTAAGCACTTCTAAAGGCAGGGCCCAAGTCTTATAATGCCTATGTCTCCAGCTTTGTCCAGTACCAGGGCAGCTTTAGAGCAGGTCCTCAAAGGTCTGTTTGTTGTAGAGTGAAAGTGAGCAGGTACAGAAACAACACAGAAAAAATGTATCCTGCCTTACTCTCCCTGTTGTCCCACACCAAGTACATGCTGCCCTCTGGACTTGGGCCTAAGCTGGATTTCCCAGGCTTCCTCTTATCACCAAGTTTACAGCCATCTCTCCCTCCTCTGACTGTGCACATCCTATCGGAACCACTCCATGGACCTTTGGCAGCCTAGATGTCTGTTTCACCTCCCGGGTGTATTTGGGAACTTCTTCAGGACAAGGTCAATGGACCAGCCACCTGAGAGTCCACCAATAAGTGTTTACAGAGTTTAAAAAAAAAAAAAAAAAACAACTTCCCTTGAGCTTTTGATAGATCATCTTTAAAAAAAGATGAGAAAAAAAATATGTCACTGGCATCTCTTACCTGGTTTTACCTGGTTTGCTCCCACAGGCTTAGATTATCTCTCTCCCTATCCTCTACTGGTTCCCAGGGAATTATCCATGAAGCATTCAGGGCAAATGGTTCAGCACCTATATTTGGATCTACAACTGTGTGATACTCAAGATGTCATCAGAACAGAGATGACAGCTCATTCTTCACATCCCACATCTTTCAGACTATAGGGAGTGATTCATCCATACTTACCCCAGCTAAACGCACGAAAAGTCCCTTGAACCAAAGCAGGACAATGTATCCTGCTATCCAGCTATACCTAGCCTATCCAGCAGGCTAGGTATCCTCTACCTAGCCACTGGTGGGTCCATGCCTAAAATCATGTTCAGGCTCACATCTAAAACTGGGAATGGGCTCCTAAATCCTCACCTTTGGGCTGAAGTCCCGGGGAAAGACTTCCAGTCAGAAAGAAAATAAATGATAACTTTCTACAACCATGTTAAAAACAACAGCTTTTAGCAAATCTAAGTTTTGTTTTTATTGAGATATAATTTGCATACCATACAATTCACCCTTTTAAAGTGTACAATTCAGTGGCTTTTAGCATATCCACAACGTTATACAGCCATCACCACAATCTAATTTCAGAACATTTTCATCACCCTAAAAATAAACCCCATACCCATTAGCAGTCACTCCACATAACCCCTTCCCCCAACCCCTGGCAACTACTAATCTACTTTCTGTCTCTACAGATTTGCGTATTCTGGACATTTTCATAAATGGAATCACATAATATGTTGCCTTTCACTTAGCATAAATTTTCAAGGTTTATCCATGTTGTAGCATGTATCAGTACTTTGTTCCATTTTATGGCTGAATAATATTCCATCATATGGATATATCACATTTTGTTTATTCATCACTCAGTGGACATTTGAGTTGTCTCCACTTTTTGGCTACCATAAATAATGCTACTATAAACATTCATGTACAATACCTAGGGACTTCCAGGTGTTGAAAACATCTGGCTGGCTCCCATACTGCTCATTCATTCTCTTGACTTAGAAAACGTAGAGCCAAGCATCATGCTACTCACCATTTAAGAAAGCATTTTTTGGGTGCCTGGGTAGTTCAGTCAGTTAAGTGTCTGTCTCTTGATTTCAGTTCAGGTCATGATCTTACAGTTTCGTGGGTTCGAGCCCCGTATCGGGCTCTGTGCACTGATGGCCAAGACTGCTTGGGATTCTCCCTCTCTCCCTCTCTCTGCCCCTCCCCCACTCATGTGCTCTCGCACACTCTCTCTCTCTCTCAAAATAAAGAAATAAACTTTAACAAAATTTTTTAAAAAAACATTAAAAAGAGAAGCTTTCTTTGACCATCCTACCTAAGATAGCACCCCCATCACTCTGTAACACGTTGTCCTGCTTTATTTTGTTTTCTAGAACTTACTATTACATGAAACTATATTACATGTCTACTTATCTATTGCCTATCCTCCTACTTGAATATAAGACAACAGAAACTATTATTCTTATTGTCCACTGCATATCAAGTACCTAACAGAGTACCTGGCACAGAGTAAGGTCTTAATACTATATGAATGAATAAATGGTACAACTCCCAACTCATCCCCTCTATACCATTTCTGCCAAGCAAACCTCCACTCTACACTCAAAACTCCAGTCTATGCTCGTTTCATTCAGCATTTATTAACATCCACTATACGCCAAGCCATTTAGATGATAAGGACAGAAATAAATCAAAATATAATCCCTGACTCTAGAAATACAACCTAGTGGTTTGAAGCAAACAATAAAAAAAGTATACCATTATAGAGATATTCATAGTCAAGAGCACCTAACTAATGGAATAAGGAGGAGAAAGGGGTTAATATAGCTTCTCAGAGGAGGTACCAGTTGATCTGAGCCTGGAAGAACAATTATAATTTCAGCCACCAGAATAAGGGAAGGATATTCCAGACAAAAGAAAAAGTATGATCAAAGCCTGAGAGACATAAAAGATCTAGGTATATTTAAAGATGAGTGAGTGATTTATATATATACATTTTTTTTTTTTTAATTTACATCCAGGTTAGTTAAGGGGCATGTGCTCCTCTGAAACATAGTTAGCATATAGCGCAACAATGATTTCAGGAGTAGATTTCTTAATGCCCCTTACCCATTTAGATCATCCCCCCACCCACAACCCTTCCAGCAACCTTCTGTTTATTCTTATTTAAGAGTCTCTTATGTTTTGTCTCCCTCCCTGTTTTTATACTATTTTTGCTCCCCTTCCCATATGTTCAACTGTTTTGTATCTTAAAGTCCTCATATGAGTGAAGTCATATATTTGTCTTTCTCTGACTGGCTAATTTCGCTTAGCATAACACCCTCTAGTTCCATCCACATAGTTGCGAATGGCAAGATTTCATTCTTTTTGATTGCCGAGTAACACTCCATTGTATATATATACACATCTGCTTTATCTATTCATCCATCGATGGACATTTGGGCTCTTTCCATACTTTGGCTATTGTCGATAGCGCTGCTATAAACGTTGGTGTGCATGTGCCCCTGCAACACAGCATACGTGTATCCCTTAGATAAATACCTAGTAATGCAATTGCTGGGTCATAGAGTAGTTCTATTTTTAATTTTGTGAAGAACCTCCATACTGTTTTCCAGGGTGGCTGCACCAGTTTGCATTCCCACCAGCAGTGCAAAAGAGATCCTCTTTCTCTGCATCCTCGCCAACATCTGTTGTTGTCTGAGTTGTTAATGTTAGCCATTCTGACATGTGAGAGGTGGTATCTCATTGTAGTTTTGATTTGTATTTCCCTGATGAGGAGTGATGTTGAACATTTTCTCATGTGTCAGTTGGCCATCTGGATGTAAAGCCGAGTGAGTGATTTTTGAGTCAAGGAAGGTTTGCCCCAAAAGAATGTTTCTTGGGGTGCCTGGGTAGCACAGTCAGTTAAGCATCCAACCTCGGCTCAGATCATGATCTCACAGTTTGTGAGTTCAAGCCCCATGTCAGGCTCTATGCTGACAGCTCAGAGCCTGGAGCCTGCTTCAAATTCTGTGTCTCTCTCTCTCTTCCCCTCCCTGCTCACTCACCCGTGTGTGCTCTCTCTCTCTCTCACAAAAATAAATAAACATAAAACAACAACAACAATAAAACAATAAAAAACAATAAAAAACAACAACAAAAAAGAACATTTCTTAATTTTTTAATTATTTTATTTTTGAGAGAGAGAGAGAGACACAGAGCACGAGCAAGGGAGGGGCAGAAAGAGAGGGAGACACAGAATCTGAAGCAGGCTCCAGGCTCTGAGCTGTCAGCACAGAGCCTGATGCAGGGTTCAACCCCATGGACCATGAGATCATGACCCAAGCTGAAGTTGGACATTTAACTGACTGAGCCACCCAGGCGCCCCACAAAATAATGTTTTTTTAAAAAAATGGATGTCCAGTGTTCAGAATATAACAAGAACTCTTATAATTTGTATTAGTTAGGGTTCTCCAGAGAAACATAACTAATAGGTACAGAGAGAGAGCAAGAGTGATATATATATATATATAGATATAGATATAGATATAGATATAGATATAGATGTAGATATAGATATAGATATAGATATAGATATAGATATAGATATAGACAGATACAGATATACCAGAGGAAATTTATTACAGGAATTGGTTCACATGGTTATGGAGGCCAAAAAGTCCCACCATCTGCCATCTGCAGAGAATCAGGAAAGCTGCTGGTGTGATTCAGACCAAGTCCAGAGGCCTGG
Source organism: Panthera leo (assembly GCF_018350215.1). Lineage (NCBI taxonomy): Eukaryota > Metazoa > Chordata > Mammalia > Carnivora > Felidae > Panthera > Panthera leo. Next base: position 59,774,649 of record NC_056688.1, on the reverse strand, counting down.
GCGGAGTGGCAGGGTGATGGTGTAAGTCCTAGCCCAAGTCTAAGTGCCTGAGAATGAGCAGGTCCGATGTACAAAAGTAGGAGACAATGGATATCTCAGCTCCAGCAATGAGAACAAGTTCATCCTCCTCCCCTTTTTGTTCTATTCAGGCCCTCAGAAGATTGGATGATGCCCACTGATACTGGTGAGAATGGTCTCCTTTACTCAGTCTACTGATCCACAATCTCTTCTGAAGACATCCTCACAGACACACCCAGAAATAATGTTTCATCAGCTATCTCGGCATCCCTTAGTCCAGCCCACATAAAATTAACCATTACACAATTCGACCAAAGACAAAACCCAATTAAAAAATGGACAAGGAATTTGAATAGGCATTTCTCCAAAGATGATATACAAATAGCCAAGAGGCAGAGGAAAAGACAATATCATTAGTCATCAGACAAATGCAAATCAAAACCACAATAAGATACCACTTGACACCCACCTGGATGGCTATAATAAAAAAAAAAAAAAAAAAAAAAAGCTAGAAAATAACAAATGTTAAAATGTGGAGAAATTGGACCCCTTGCACATTGCTGGAGGGAGTGTAAAGCAGTACAGCTACTTTGGAAAACAGCTTGGCAGTTCCTCAAAAGCTTAAACATGAAATTACCATATGACCCAGCAATTCTACTCCTAGAATATACCCCAAAGAATTGAAAACAGGTACTTAAACAACTACATGTATACACATGTTCACAGCAGCACTATTGACAACAGCCAAAAGATGGAAACAGCCAGTCAGGGTGCCTGGGTGGCTCAGTGGGTTAAGTGTCTCCCTTCAGCTCAGGTCACAATCTGGCTGTTTGTGAGTTCGAGCCTCGCGTCGGGCTCTGTGTTGACCGCTCAAAGCCTGGAGCCTGCTTCAGATTCTGTGTCTCCCTCTTTCTCTGCCTCATCCCCACTCATGCTCTCTTCTTCAAAAATAAATAAACACCAAAAAAAATTAAAAAAAAAAAAAGACGGTAACAGGTATCCACCTAGAGATGAGTAAACAAACTGTGGTACATACATACAATGGAATCTTAGCTACCCATAAAAAGGAATGGAGTACTGCTTCATTATACATGCTACATGCTTTAACACAAAAGAACCTCCAGAATATTATGCTAAGCGAAAAAAAGCCAGACACAAAAGGTAACATTTATCATGATTCCATTCATATGAAATATCCAGACCAGGTAAATCCGTACAGACCGAATGCAGATTGGCAGCCACCAGGTGAAGTAGAGCAACTGCTTCACAAGTATGGGATCCCTTTGGGGCATGAAAATGGTTTGGAACTAGACAGAGATGGTGGTTACACACCATTGTGAATGGGCTAAATGCCACTGAGTTGTAGATGTGTATGGTTAATTTTATGTTATGTGAGTTTCACCTCAACTAAAAAGAAAAAACAAAGATGAATGCCCCATATGGTACATTATGTGGTACTATTAAGGGCCATTATGTGGCCCTTAAATACATTCTCACAATAGCCATAAAACTCATAAAGATTAATGGTTTCTCCAGGGCCATGAGGCTAATAAACAATAGCAAAGCCAGATTTTAAACTCTAATCTGCCTGCTCCCAAAGCTCATGCCATTGCCACAACATGAAATTGCCCAGCATCATACATCCTTCCCTATTTCTTGAATGTCTATGAGAGAATGTTCTGACCACTCAAAATAAACCAGTTCTTCTCAGTTTAACATTAATCCTGGCAGCCACAGGGTCAAAACCTCTCTCAGACAGTAGCAACCTCTGAGACACCTCTGAGAAGTACCTGAGACTGCTATCTGGCCTACTCCATCATTCCCCAGGTCACCAAGCAAGCCTCCTGAAAACCCAAATGTAGATGTTCTGCCTTAGATGGCCCTTGAAGGTAGGGTTCCAGGAAATGCGAGGGAAAAATACTAATATGGAAGGCATGGCAAATAAAACACTAAGCCAGAAATCAGTAGACCTGAGACATAGTCTCAGTTCTGCCCCTAATTAGTTATATGACCTTGAGAAGTTACCTGCCTTCTTTGCATTTGTTTTTTCTGCTATAGTACAGAAATAATAATCCCCTACTATCACATCTCACAGATTTCCTATGGGTGTGATGAGCAAAAAGATGCATCTTCAACAGAAGGGTGCTTTGTAAAGTGCAAAGCACAAACCAACTGCGGAGTCATGATGATATGATTACCACTAGCTGGTTGGAGAGAAGATTAATGTCCATGAAACAATTATAAGGTGAAACAGCAGATAATTAGGTGCCTAATTATAGGATACAGATCCGGAAGATTATAGTCTCGAAAGGGGAAGTCTCTGGGATTCTTCAGAGAAACTATATAGAAAAGAATGGACAGGACTGAAGGATGATGGCAGAATAAGTGTGTAGCCAGGGCAAAGGGGGTGAAGCAGCAGGACAGCAGCGGTGCTGGATCAGATGCTGTGTGCTGGGAGGGCAGGGAGGACACAGTGGGTAGTTAGGTAAGGCCAGACTGTGGAGAGAAGACAGTCAGGCCAAGGGCAGGATGCAGTTGGCCACAGGGAGCAATAGGAGAGAGTAGAGCTGGATTTCACAGCAAACACTGAGCACTAACAATGTGGTAGGCACTATCATAGCTTATGGAGATACTGGGAGAGATAAAGACATGAACCGTGCTTTCATGACTGTGCACTGGTGTCCTAGCTCTTCTGTCTGCAGTGACGTGAACATCAAGGAACAAGCTTTCTAATCACAGGAGTCTGGATTCAAATCCCCGCACTGCTATTGCTAGATGAGTGGCGTTCATGAAGTAACCAAAGCTAATTTCCACTTTCCTCATTTGCAATACAGAAATAATAAGAATCTTTCATAGGATGGTAGTGAGCACTAAATTATATAAAGTACATTAAAGAAAGAGAATTGGTGTGTGCCTTCCCAACATACAACAGATGATATCTATTACCATTATCATTTACTGCCACTGTGACCTTGAAAAGTTGCTTACCCTCTCTGGGCTTCACTTTCCCTCATCAGTAAACTTCACAAGCTTGTTGTGAAGATTAAAGGAAATAACTGATCTAAAGCACCTAGCAGGAGGCATCAGCTCAGCAAAGTTCCCTTTTCTTTCCTTATCTCCTTTCCTTAACCCTCCTCCCTTTCCCTTTTCTCAGGCCCACATTTGAGATCTCCCTTGTGACAATGCTCAGCTCCAGAAGGAGGGCACTGAGGACATAGCTAGGGCACGTGCTGACTCTAGAAGTCAGCAGGCTCACTGAACCCCCAAACTAACTTACCCAGTGCCTGACCACTCCCATCCGGGAAGATACTCTTTACCCACTTCTTGCCAAGTGGCTCCAATTCACAAGCAAGAAGCCCTTTCTACCTGATGGCCTGACAATTTCTCCCAAGAAACCAAACCAGAAGAGAAAGCCCTGAAGGCTAAAATGATGATGAAAGACAGGAGAGTGGTATTTGCAGTGTCTTAAAACCATACGATAAAAGGGAGCATGCTGGGCACCCTTACCTAGGGGCAGATAGATCCCACAGGCATTGTGCACGTGTGACAAGAGAAGGCAAACCTGTGGCAATTTCCAAAGGTCCCGGGAATGTCTCAGAACAAGGCCCTCAGCCTGCTGGAGTCACTCAGGCATGAGGAAAAAATTAGGTTTTCACTAGTAAAGGTCAACTCATAAATACCTGATTAACCCAAGCAAACATGCTCTGCTCCAAGTCCTGGGAGAATTTACAACTGATCCATAACAGAAGTCAAGCTGAGTACACGCTTTCAAAGCTATAACTAACAATTATCGAGGTGGGGCGTGGCGGAGGTGGGGGGGGGGGGGGGGGGTGATGGCTGGCTATAAAAGCCTAATCCAAATCAGGTGAGTCCAGACTCTCCAGTGGAAGCTGCTTTTTCTGCAAACAGCCTCTGCATAAACCTGTAGCACCAAAGTTACCTTGCCTTGAGAGATAAGAGCCAGCCTTCCCACCAAGACCATGGGAAATGCAGAGAAGCAAAACATATTAATTCTAACATCCTTGCTCAATCCCAGGGAATTCCTTTTGTGAAGAAATAACACCAGTAACTCTCATCTTATGCATTAGGAAGATATGGTCACACCAAACATCTGAAGCCACTGGCTACGCTTCCCCAAGAAGATGTGCTTTTGCCCCTGTACTTCCATCACACTTTGTAAATCAGGAAGGGAAAATCATCTTTCATAGAGCACTTACTAGAATTTCTACAAAATTTGTTAAATTTTTAAATTTTTTTTAATGTTTATTCATTTTTGAGAGAGAGAGAGAGAGAGACAGAGCAGGAGCAAGGGAGGGGCAGAGAGAGAGGAAGAGAGAAAATCCCAAGCAGGCTCTGTGCTGTCAGCACAGAGCCAGATGCAGGGCTCGAACTCCCAAACCATGAGATCATGACATGAGCCAAAGTCAAGAGTCAGATGCTTAATTGACTGAGCCACCCACACTCCCCAAATTTTTCAATGTTTTTAATCCTCCCAATAGTCCTGTATGATAGCTAATCATCATCCCATTTTATAAATGAAGAAACTGAGCACCAGAAAGATCAGACAAGTTGATCAGGAAAGGGGCTGGTAAAGGGCAGAGCCCACATATGAACCTAGTCTGCCTGATTCCAAAATTGTCAAAATTCTTTCGACAATTACTTATTGAGAGCTTACTATGTGCCACGCACTAGTCTTGGGTGAATATACAGCAGTGTATAAGACAGGCGAGAACCCCTGTCTTTATAGAGATTTCATTCCTGAACAAAGCTGCCTCCATATTTAGCACACCACATATTTAATAAGCAGATAAGAGATCTCTGTATTTCTTCCCCTCTGACAGGCAGGACTTGACAGGTATGTATTAAAGGAATGAATGTGGTCTTTGCCCTCACCTCACAAGAATTCCTCTCAGAGGCTGCCCAAACAGCATTGTTATTTATTCATCAGTTCCACATCCTTCTTCACACCTATGGCTTAAACCAAAGGCTTAAACCAAAGGCTTCCTTATAGTGGTGGCAATGAGTTGACACGAGTAGAACTTCAGAGTTTACAAAACACTTTATGTACATTATCTTATTTAATCCTCATAAATTTAAACAAGGTACATATTGTTCCCATTTCACAAACAGACATCAGAAAGTTTAGTTACTAGTTTCTTGGGTCCTTATACACAATTGAGAACTGTAGCTGAGCTAAAGCACAGTTCTCCCTGGTCCCGAGTGTGTTCTCCTCCCCTTCGCCTAAGAACATCTTATAATCTATTCTCAACACTGGAGAAAACAAAAGGATGTCATGTTACTATCTAGACCATTCTATTTGAATAAGCGATTTCAGGTTTCCCATATTATCAAAACAGAAGAGATAAAGAAAAACCATTGCATTTCATCCTATCATGGTATTTATTTTTGATTGTTACTAATACCTTGTTACTTTTCCCATTAAAGGTGTTTTAACTGTTTTTTGTTATGTTCTAATTTGCCATTTATCCCCCAAAGGACCTTTGGTATGAAACACTAAGCATATATGCTATATGTATAGAAAAAGCCCTGAAAATACTTTTATAATTTTTTCAAATTAGAGACATAATTCAACTTATGAAAATGCTTTTACAGGCTTGCCTGTTTTAGGAAAGACTTTAGCCTCTGAAGTGACACATACCATTAGGTAAAGGTTGCAGAAAGCAGAAGCCTCAAATGCAGGTTAATAACTGAGTATGTTCTTTGCAAAAATAACCCAACCCCATACCTCCATCCCCTACTCCCACCCCTCTCACAGCCAACAGGTATATTTCAGCAACTAAGGCCAGGCTGAGGGCTTTGTCATTCTGCTTACTCCAGGTAGCGTTTTTCTAACTTTATTCATTGCAAGGAAACTACAAGAAAGAAACAAACTCTAAAGCCAGATGCCAAAGAAAATTACCAAAGGGAACAGATGCCTGCACTCCGGGAACCCAAAAGACATCCTACGTAAAAGGCTCTGCTGCATCTGGTAGAACATAGCACACTCTGAGCAAATCAAGAAGACTCAGACTCAGGCTTGGCCTGTTTCAGAGATCTAGCCAAGACTGCCCAAAACCTTTCCCTTTACCAGTTTGTCATAATACCTAAAATTCTAACACTATAACTTCATTCAGTTCTCTAACAAACACATCCTGAGTGCTACCCCTTGCAGAAGTGGTAGTAGTCAAATGGGTAGGGGTGTGTGTGTGTGTGTGTGTGTGTGTGTGTGTGTGTCTGTATCCATGCCTCATGAATATTAGCCAGATTAGAGAGAGGGGCAGAAGGCTCTGGAAATGCAGGCCAAGAAAATAATTGTGACTACAGAAACTGAAGAAGTCTTTCTGGAGGTAGGAAATCAGCTCAGCGTGGAAGCATAGGAGGGTATAAAATCATATGTGCCTCTTTAGGAAGGTAACCAGTGGCTTTGGGAGAGACCTGGATTTGAATTCTGGTGCAGGTGCTTACAGGCTATAATGACAATCAGGCAAATTATTTTCCTTTCATGAGTATCTCTTCATCTGTAAAATGGACAGACAGCTGTCAAAAGACAGCTATGTAAAACACTAGCTCCAACCTGGTGCATGGTGGGAATTAATAACTATCCTTTCTTTCTCCCTTTTTCTGGTTAGAACAGGAACACACATCAGGGAGGGATGCCCCAAGACAATGAAAATTACTTTCCAGCTAACAGAGCAAAGCCTTTTGGGGATTAACAGAACAGAGAGTCAACCTGAAAGGACATCTCAGGAGTCAAGAGAGTAACAAATCCAGGCATATCCGGATCCAGGTCTCAGCCTATATCTCTCTCCACCACAAGACATGTGGCAACCCATTCTGGACAAACACCACATGGTTATGCATCTAGTTAGATGAGGAAATGGAAACCCACTCCTCAGCTCCCCGCAAAGACAGCCCTGTGCCAACTTCTGGTACTAGTGCAAGGAAAGGATTGAGTCCAGCTGCCAACATTTTAATTAGTCCAACCTTAAAAGTCTATAACCACAGGAGATTAAAAGGAGCCCCCAGGGAAAGCCTCTGCCCTTCACCCGGTTCAGCCAATTAGATCTGCTCAAGTGCCCTAATTTCCAGCCCTGAATTCTTGGGGGAATCGGGCCTCACCAAGCTCTAACTCCTGGCTGAGTGTATAGGCACTCACTCAGCTCAGGAAGAGCAGTTGGGTGTGGGTTGTGAGAGAGGCAGTATCAAGTATGCCCTGAGGCCCTGACACCCTTCCAGCATCAGTAAACTAAGCCTTGCCTTCTTGCCAGGCTCCAGTCCTCCACCCCAGTGTCCTACTGTGACTCATTCTCCCAGTAGCTATACCCTAGCTGATCCACACCCAAAAAGCTAGCAAAGGCTAGTTTGGATTCTCAGTTCTGGGGTAACCTCACCCCAGTCATGCTTGTATTTTAAAGGAGATTCTCCAAAATGGAAATGACTTCAAGACTCCAAAGAATTGAGCTACATGGTAAACCAGGAGGCAAATACGAAAACTGAGGCACGAAGGGGTAAAGTTCAAGTTAATGACAAGATGTTACACTTGAAAAACAACAAACTTTACGTTTCCCAAAGGCTCTGGCTCTTCTCCCTTGCAAGTTTTCCTGTTGTCACTGAGAGTGAAAAAGCAAGGTCATAAGGAAAAGTGAGAACCTAGGGGACATAGGGTAGTAAGGAGACAGGAATTATACAGATGACCAGACAATTCAAAGGAAAACTAATAATAAATTGCTCACATTTGTGTAAGACTTGTCACATTATTTCATAAGATCTGTACACATCAACCTTGTGAGATAGGGTCTATTAACCCCAAAATACCTGGTATGGGGAAACAGAGGCCTAGAATGGTCAAGAGTATCACAACCCATGTTAATTATGACTACTTAATTCCTAGTCTAGTGTTCTTTTTTTTTTTTTAAGTTGTATTTATTTATTTGGGAGGGGGGGCAGAGAGAGAGAATCCCAAGCTGACAGCGCTGAGCATGACGTGGGGCTTGAACCCACAGACTGTGAAATCATGACCTGAGCCAAAATTAAGAGTCAGATGTTCAACCAACAGAGCCACCTGGGTGCCCCTGGTGTTCTTTTTTATTAAAGTACATATTCCATAAAGAAAACTGTGGAGACTCAAGAGAACCAAGCTAGGAAGAGGGAAGAAAAAGAAATAAAGGTTCAAGGGAAATAAGTGAAAAGAAAATACTTTAAAACAAAGCTACAAAGGGGCACCTGAGTGGCTCAGTTGGTTAAGTGGCTGACTTCAGCTCAGGGCATGATCTCCCAGTTCGTGAGTTCGAGCCCCACGTCGGGCTCTGTGCTAACAGCTCAGAGCCTGGAGCCTGCTTTGGATTCTCTGTCTCCCTCTCTCTCTCTGCCCCTCCCTGCTCATGCTCTGTCTGTCTCTCTCTCTCTCTCTCAAAATTAAATAAACATTAAAAAAAAATTTTTTTAAAAGACAAAGCTACAAAACAAGAAGCAGCCATTTTATTAATCAGAAAATCTCGCGTTCTCCCTCTACTCTCTCAGGGGGTGTGTGACAAGACATCAGACAAGATGGCCAGTTTCAGGCCCGCTTCCATGACAGAGAGCTTCATAACCACAGATCTGCTACCTGACAGTACACAAGCAGCTTACTCCCCCTTCTCAAGAGGACTCGGGAACATATAAACTAAACCAAAGAGATGACCACAAGAGGACTCCAAGCACTAGCTTTGAGCAGTAGCTACACCCTAGTACCTCTGTTGCCAGGGCTTACCCTGGTCTAGCAGGAGTCTCTCCCAAAGCATAGCCTAAAATTCAGCTATCACTCTGCCCCAACATCTTAAGCCAGCAGAAGCAGAAGGTTGGCAGAAGACCCTGGGGCAAAGTGGGTCGTATTCATCTTCTCTCAGGCCAAGAACAGCTGATAGGATGTGATCACTCAGTGTTCTTTCAGTAATAAATTTATTTCCCACTAGAAAAGTGGAGATACAGGACTATGGAAAACTTGGCACGTTCCCAGACCAGAAAGCCCCAAATACAAGTGGGCAGCCTAGGACAGCCTAAAGTGAAAGAAGACCTTCCATGAAAAACTGTGAGTTTAAGTCTGCTCTCATTTGGCCAAAATACTCAATATATACATGGGCTCCACCCCCGCCATTATCCTGGAATAGTACCCTCACACAGCACCTAAGAGTTTTACTAAGTACCTTATCTTCCGTAGCCTCCATAAGGTAGAGATTAATATTCCCTTTTTTTTTTTTTTGCAAATTTGGAAACTAAGGCTCAGAGAGAAAAGGGAAACTTTTCAAGATTTTATAAGCAGAAAATGGCAAAGCCTGGAGTTGAACCCAGATTTTTCTATCTCCAAGACTCTCTACTTTTCCTACAGTGAAAGCCCAGCTTTGTTAGGATGCTTAATAGCTAAAAAACAAGAAACTTAGGTTCTCAGACTCAGAATCCACCAAGGAGTCACTGTGTAACCTTAGGCAAATCGTTTTCTTTAGGCACCAGAGAGTTCATCTATAAAATGGACAGATCTGAAACAAGTGTGTAGAGAAAAGAAGTCTTTGGTTCCTGGAGTACTGTGAAGCGAAGCGTCTTGCCCAGCACTTGAAATAGAGTCAACTACCCCCGTCATTCATCACCCCCTAGCACTGACCCTCCTTCTGACTGCCATGTATTTTATGATAATGGCACCACCAGGCTCCTCATTACCCAAACTCAAAACATGGACATACCTCTGACTTTTCTCTTTCCTTCCCTCCCTCCCCCTAAACTGTAAGTCCTATTGATTCTACATCCACAATGCAGACCCTAATCCCTTCTCGTGAACAATTACAAAGTCTCCTCTATCTGGGCTCCCTACGTCCAACCTCACTCCTATCAGTACATTGTGTACACACTGTGAGATTAATCTTCCTAAAGCAAAGCTCAGGTCATGTCCTCCCTTGGTCAAAACCTGCAAGAACAACTTATTGACTACAAAGTGAAGCCTAAATTTTTTAGCCTGGCATTGAGGCCTTCCCTCATCTTTCCTCAATCTTTTATGCCTAATTTTATAGTACTCTCCTTCATAGATGCTACTCTCCAGCCAATCTGGACTAACTAATGTCCCCTAAAGACTACTTTTTTCTGGAGCACCTGGGTGGCTCAGTCGTTAAGCATGTGATTTCGGCTCAAGGTCATGATCTCATGGTTTATGAGTCTGAGTCCCACCGAGCCCCACTTCAGGTAAACCCCACTTCTCTCTCTCTCTCTCTCTCTCTCTGCCCCTCCTGGGATTCTCTCTCCCTCACTCACCTGCACCCCCCCCTTAAAAAAAAAAACAAAAACTACTTTTTTTCACTCCATGCCTTTACACATGGAATGCCTGCCTCAACCTACCTTATATTTCTGCCTAAAGTACCCAAAGAGCCACTAACCTGCTCCCACCTCCACAAAGCTTCCTTTATCTCACTTTCCAAAAGGACCATCAGTATCATTCACAGGGCACTGAACCTGGATTACCTTGCACAATAAACTATAAAATGGGGGACCCATTGTGAGGATTAAACAAGATCCCGTACTTGAAAGTATATAGCCCAGTCCTAGTACAGAGCAGGTACTCAATAAATAGGAGCTCTTATTATAATAAGGAAAAGTATCAATGCATATCTTAACTTCCGTATTATACACAGTACTTCTACTGGCAGGAACTGTCATATACCATATGACATACATGTTAAATGTTGCCTGAAGAAATAAAGAAGACTACAAAGATACAGACTTTGTCCCAAAGCTTATATCCAGAAGATCTCAACCATAATGCTAGTTTGGGAAGATACAGACTGAATACACACCACTCGGTAGCAGTATACTTCACCAGGGTGATATTCCCATTCAGGATTTATAAGTGAAATACACCCTCTCATTCCCTTCCTCACCTCCAAATTCCTAATCCCGTTTCTTCCAGGGCACTTAGATGACAGAACAAACTTATGCCACTAACCATCTGGGAAACTATACATTTGTAAATCCAAATGCACCTATCTCAATTCATATAGCGGTTTCTTCCCCTCCCCACAAGTTATTAAACTAAAATAGAAACATCATTGGCCTTTGGGTCAGATAAACCTAAATTCAAATCCTGGCTTAATAACCTTGGGAAAATCACTTAAATTCTCAGAGCTACAGTCTCCCTATCTACAAAATGAGAAAAATATTCACCTTTAAGTATTGTGCAGATGTAAAACACTTAGCCCAGAGCCCAGAACACAACAGGTGCTCAATGAATAGTAGCTATCATCATCATTCTTATCATTGAAGTTATTTGAGTTGTCTTAATTACATATTTATCTCTTCCGCAATATGAAGTATGAGTTCCAGTGAACTTTGCCCTTGTCAGCAAAAGTTACTTGAAACAAACCTCCACAAGCTTGGCTACCCGGCCAACACCCATGCACGCGCGCACACACACACACACACACACACACACGGACTGCATTCTAACCTGTGTATGTATTCTACCTGAAGGGCACCCGTCACCCTGGCCACTACATTTTAGATGCTGGCTCTGGGAACTTGGCAAACGTGGACACATTTGTTTTAACATACACTGTAGTGATGAGAGTTCTGAGAGCTTCCTGAGAGGCCTGAGATAACCCAGAGAGGCTGAGCAGGAGCAGAGCTACCAAATCACCCTGGAGAGAGAGAATCAGAAGCATATGAGATTTGGAAGCTTGCCTGCCTCCCTGCCCGTGAGATTTCTGATCATTACGTAGGCCAGAACTCCACACAAGGCAGCCAGGAGCTCAGTGTATGTGGCTAACAGAGGCAAGGGACAGATGTGTCCTCACTGGGCCATGCTGGCAGCACAGCTATCTCTCTTACACCTCTGCTTCCTCCACCAAGTGTCCCTAGAGGCCCTTCCCGAATGCCCTGAAGGAAAGCTGGTGTGATGTCTGCTCAGGCTGGAGTTCTCGGAGGCCCAGGGAGCTCCAGAATCAGAGATAACATTTAAAAAGCCAGTCATCTTCACCAGACTATCCTACCTCCCTGCTATGCAACAAGCCCAGCAGGAAAGAAGTCTCCTCAATTCCCCAAGCAGGTTAAGAAAAGCAATTAAAGTTATTCTGTTCATGTGGCTGCCTCAAGTTTGAACTGAGGTAAACCTATGTGGAACCAAAAGACAGGGACAGCAGGACCCAAGGAAGCCTTGTCCACAGGTCTCTTGTTGGCCCTGTCTGAGCGCGGCCCATATGCACTCCCCCCACAGCCAGCTGCTCAGGGTAGCCACTGATGTGGCAAATAAAAACTGCTATCCACAGTCAAGGGCCAAACCATCTCCCAGAATAACTAATAGCTGTCATTGAGCACAGCTTCAGTAGGTGCTCAATAAATAGGGATAAAGTACTAGTCTGCAAAGAAATAACGCTCACAGAACTCCTCAGAAAACCCACCATGTGCATTCTAGCCCTCATCTCAGAGCACTCTTGTCTAAACTTTTCACAGAAACTGATGTCAGTTTACTCAGAACTCTCCCTTCATGTCCACTCAACCCAAGGATCAACTCATTGTTATCCATTCATTTATTCAATAAATGTCTATTGGACACGTACTCTCTGACCAGCACGGTGATAGATACTAAGGATAGGTACTACGGTCAACAAAACAGACATGGCTCTTGTCCTCAAGAGAGAGGAAAATATGCAAAACAAAACAAAACAAAAAAATCAAAAACAAAAAAAATGGCTTTGAAATCTATACAACCCTTTCATATAAGTTAACTCTCTTTTAACCTCATTTCTCAAGTAGTTTGGGTCACACAGCCAGTAAGGACTTAAGCCAGAGCCCAGCGCTCTTGCTTCTACATCGGGCTATCTCTTGCTTTAAGAGGCATGAGCAGGGTGTGAAGTGCACAGAGTACTGCAGATAGCAAGTGCTACCAGCTTGATCAGAGATGAGAGGGAACTCATGGCTAGCACTAATGTCAGGGAACCCTTCACAGAGGACTAAGAGGCTAGGTAGGAAGAAAGGAGGAGAGGGAGGGGCAGTCTGAGAAGAGAGTACAAGGGCAGAAGGGAAAGTGAAAGAGAGGCAGTAGAAGGTGTGTCCTGCAGACCAGGATAAAGGAAAAAGTGTGGCTGGGCCAAGAGACAGAGAGAGGAACAGAGGAAGACGAAGTAGGCAAAATGTCCTGGGACCAGAACCCTAGGTCAGGAAGGAGACCACCACCCACAGAGGGTCTTCAGAGCCTACACCATCTCTATTCCAAGCTCCCCAGCAGAAAACAAAAGTACAACGCTGATGGCTGGTTTGAGGTTTTTCTTTGCGCGGCCTCTCATGAAATAAATCTGCTCCACTCTGACAAACATTACAGGGCCATAACCATCTCTGCACAAGTCTGCTTGCCCCAGCAAGCTGCGCCAACGTAGGCGAGATTTTGTCAAATTCTCAGTGCCCAAAGAATGCCCTTGGCACCTTCCAGGTGGCCACAAGTAACCACACAAAGTTTTAGATACATTTACCCTTGCTGTGGAGGCCCCAAGTCCATACATTATGAAAGCAGCTGGGCCTAACAATGGTGAGACATGCACTAAAGCTCTCTGATGCTCCCCCTTCAGGGAGTCTGCTCTGTACATCCCAAGAGACAGAGATTTCTCTTGCTCTGAACTGAGATGCCAAGGGAGTGGTACAGAATGCAGATATTAGTCACCAAATGCCACAGGTATTACTGGCTCCTTTCCTTGCCTTATGTGAAAGCTCTCTAGCTGTACGGGGAAACTCCTCAGAAGCAGTGCTTGACATTGACTTTTGAATACTCCCAATTCTGCCCAGCCCAATTTCTGTAAACAAAATACAACATTGTGAACCACTTTCTGGTTTTCCTCTGTATAGGTCTCAGACCTCTAACAATCCAAACTGGCTGCACTAGGGTAGAAAGACTCCACAACAGAGTAGAAACAGCACATGAAGGAGAATCAGACATAATTAGATTCTAGCCTTGGCTACCACCTTCAGCAAGTTTATTCCTCTCATATGTAAAATGAGGAGTTGGGGAGAGATAGTCCTTAAAAGCCCTTCAGCTTTGACACAGTAGGATGTTAAGTCCTGGCACCTAACACCAATATCCTAAAAGGTCAGAGTGAGTTTTCCATCTGTCATTGTATAAGTCCCAATTCAATGCCACTTGTAAGTCTAGCTCTCTGAGGCCAAGCTGGGGCAGTAAAGCCTCCAAGGTCAGTAGATGTAAAATGGGCTTCAGAACTGAAGATATCAAACAAGGAGGTGGGAGGCAGGGCTAGAACCTAGGATAAAAAGCTACTCTAGGATTGGGCCTAAGACACAGGAGGAATATAGAGGGAGGGGCCATGCCAACTCTACATGTCAAAGCAAAGAAGTTATGCGTGAACCAAGAAGATATAATATCAAAGGAAGTACAGAGAGACTCCACAAAACTCTAGGAGACAAGCAAAGGAAGTCGAAGAAAAGCTAAGAGGGCATAGCACCCAGAAGCCATTGTTCCCAAGATGATGGCCTTAGGGTGATACCACAGGCATCCTCTAAGATGGCCCCAGTGATCCCATCCTTCTGGTATTCATGCCCTTGTGCAGGCCCTTCACCTTGAGTATGGACTAGACTGACTGACTTGCTTCTAACAAATAGAATATGGCAGAAGCTATGACACATCAAATGCAAGATTAGGCAGTAAAAAAACTGTCATTTCCATCCTCGGCACTCCCTCTTGGATCACTTGTCCTGGGGGAAACCAACTGCCACGTCATGAAGCAGCTCAATGGAAAGGTCCCTGTAGCAAGGGACCAAGGTCTGCAAACACGCAAATTAACTTGCAAATGCTCTCCCCCCAAATGAACGTCAGCCGCAGCCTAACAATTTGATGCAACCTCATGAGAGACCTTAAGCCAGAGGCACCCAGCTAAGTGACACCCACATTCCGAACCCACAGAAACCATGAGATAATAAATGTTTACTATTTTAAGCCTCTAAGTTTGGGGATAATTTGTTATGCACCATTACAGGTGGGGACCAGGCCCATCTGGTCAGCCATTTCAAGTCTGCAGGTGGGGCTGGGGAAGTGGTTACACCCAATAAAAGGAAGGGGGTATGGGCCGGAAATAAAGTCAAATACCAGCATCCAGATTCTATCAACAGCTTCCCTTAGCCTAGAATAAACCCTGAATAAAAGCCTAGTTTGGCCACACCCTGAGCCTATACACATTTGATGGGTACACCTCAGGGTAAACAATGGATCTCCAGCAGGTTCAGGGTAGCAACTACCCTTAGAGAGGCGACACCATGAGTAGATACCTGGATTCTGACTGAGGCTTTTCAGTCCCCAACTATCCCTACTTACATAGTACTTTAGAGTTTATGAAGCCTTTTCAGTATAGAAGTCATCTCATTTGATCCTCACTAGAAATCTGTTCACTAAGGTTATTTATTCTCTTTCTACAAATGAAAAAACTAAGGCTGAAAGAGATGAGATGACCTGCCCTCCACTAGATCCACAGCTAGCAAGGAAAGGAGCTGGAATTCTAAAGTCCCCCTAAATCCAGATATTTATGTATGATGGCTGTGGCCAACTCAGACCCTTCTGCAAAGCCGAGACAATCCTCTCACTCTACATCTAGGCTTCTATCCAGCCCCACCCACTCACTTGCCAACCCTCTCCTCCCCACTCCACATGGGTCCTTGTGGAGTTAGACAGTTTCCCAGCTACTCTTAACTGCATTCTCTTGTTAAGGACTGCAATGATAAGAGTCTGGTGCCTTTAAAATCCTACACAAAGTTCTTCCAGGTGAAATGAGGCTATTACTGGACCCAAACTGATCTAGATGATTTTTCCTAACAGAGACAAAGAGTGAGAAATTCTAAAACAGTGAACTTTCTAAGTAAGTGAAGCTTATTTCTTCAACGTTAGCTAACCCTTTCCAAGGAAAATTTTTTCAACTTCTAACCAGCTTAGTGAACTACAGGAGAATCAGAATCAGAAAACAAATCCCCTTCAGTTTAGTTCTACAAACTTTATAAAATACAAAGTATACTACATGCTAAGCAACGTGCTAGGAACCTGCTGTCCTAAGCCCCGAGGAGCTTATGGTATACTGAGGAAGGCAAGCACATACACAGAGGACTCCAACAGCATAGCATGGTTCTTAAGATTGTAGACTCCACCAGCCTCCACAGCAGTACTTTCTGATATATGACTAGACTATTCAAACATCCATGTTGATATAGCCATCGCCAGACCACTTAGGCTAAAAGGGCTCTGAGTGTCAGATCAGTGAGGAACACATCAACAGGTATTATGTTCTGATGAAAGAAAGAAAGAAAGAAAGAAAGAAAGAAAGAAAGAAAGAAAGAAAGAAAGAAAGAAAGAAAACAGTAAAGGCTTAGAACACAGATCCCCAGAGTTATACTTCTGATCCTGTCAGAACTATATAGGACCAAGAACACAAGTTTCTCAGCTGTAAATTTGTCACCTTTAAAAAGGGCATAATAATAAAAACAGTCCTACCAACTTCCAAAGTTGAGGATAAAATAAAATAGATTATAAAGGAATGAACAGTACTGAGCATGGATGAAAATATCAAGTACCCTGGGTGAGCAGCACCCCCAAAGATTGAGGAAAAGCCAAGAATGTGATGGTTTGAAAGGAAGAGAGAAATTATGAGCCATTCAAACAGGCCCAGATTCCACTTTTTCCAACAAACTTTAAAATAGGTTTTAGGGCTAGGCACAAAAAAAACAGAGATGAATAAAGGACAATCCCTCCTCCCTTCTTCCACAGAGCTTACACTTGGGAGAGAGCAAACATATACAATGTGTTATGTGCTACATTAGAAATTTATACAAAGTGTCCTGGGGGTAATAAAGAAAGTTCTGTATTGTTATTACTTTATTTCTTAAACTGTGTCCTGGGCACATGGTATGCAATGTATTATTCTTTATAGTTTGTTATATATCTTAAATATTTCATATTTTTTTAATGTTTATTTATTTTTGAGAGAGAGACAGACAAAGTGCAAGCAGGGGAGGGGCAAGGAGAGGGAGGGGATACAGGCTCCAGGCTTCAAGCTGTCAGCACAGAGCCCAACACAGGTCTTGAACCCACAAACCACGAGATCCTGACCTGAGCTGAAGTTGGATATTCAACCAACTGAGTCACCCAGGTGCCCCAAAATATTTCGTATTTTTTATCAGCAGTAACCAGAGAGAGAGGGAGAAAGAAAGAAAGAAAGAAAGAAAGAAAGAAAGAAAGAAAGAAAGAAAGAAAGAAAGGGAAAGTTCTGTTGGAAGCCCAGTTTGGTGTCTTTCTCTTTCCCTAGAAGTCTAACAGCCAGAGCTGCTGGGTTTCCTGGAGTATCATTTCCCATAAAGGGAAACGTACCACAGCATGCCCGTGAAGTCATTAAGCAACGTATCTCCAAGTTACTCAGCAGGAAATGAGGGGCCTCTTTGTGCTCAAAACCCAAGTCCTATGGAGCCCTAGGAAACCATTCCCCTCAACAAGACCTCGTCCCTTCCTTGCCAGAGAACAGGCATTCTTAACATGAAGGCCCCACATTCCTAAGGAGACCATGGACAGAATTCAGAGGGGACTGTGAATTTGGATGGGAAGGAAATTGCATCTTTATTTCCAATATTCTTTTACTGAAAGTTAATATTTCCTTCTATTATATATTATGGGCAACCAACCACAGTATTACCAACAGGACCTATGATTTTGTCACCAAAAGAAATGATAGACACTTTCACATTACATTACACTGTTGTAGGCATCTCAAAATATGATTTACACTCATCATTATTTCAAAATTATGGCAGTTCTTAGCTCTGCCGCTAGATTACATCTGAGTGCAATCTTCTGTCTACAGGCCCTCATGCTAGGTAACTGGCCAAGTATGAAGCAACTCTGCCCAGTTATTGTTCAGCCAGCCGCCAAACAGTGAGACTCCATGTGCTCACCCTGGTGACCCAGACATCTACAATGCCCCCTTTCCTCCAGCCTTCCCCAAGTCAAGACCACTACTCCCTCCTCGTTCCCTTCTGCCTCTACCCAACTCTTCCTTCCAGGAAGCCCTCCCCAGCCACCTCAGCCTAGCCCAACCCACACACAGCTCTCTTAATCCTTAGTCTACAGTGTCTACACTGCCTGGATTTTTGCTTCATTAAGCCTGTGCTTTATGCTACATTTAATATTCTCTAAATAAATATTCCCACCCCTACCCCCCAGATTTAGACTTCTTTGGTAGCCCTGTCTCTTTCATAGTGCAAAGCAAGCAGTAAGCACTCGTTATGGGCTTGCGGATTGAATAACCAATTAAGTCAGGGTCCTTGACTCGATTGTCTTCATCTAGTTCCACCAGTAACCCACTGTGAAACTTTGGTTTGATGCTTCTCTGGATGTCGGTTTCCTCGTTTGTAAAAATAAGTGGGTTGAACTAACTGATGTTTCCACCTCTTAACTTCTGAATTAGGCAACCACTTTTTATCTCCCAAGATCTGAGAAAAAATTATGGGGGAAACCGAAATGCCTCCCCCAGCTCTCCCAGGCACTGTTAGTCACTTGCTCCTCTGGGCTTCCCACACTCTTTTGTGTGTATATACAATACCTCTATCACAGCATTTGTCACAAGTTGTGAGAGAGTGTGTAACCTAAGGGCTGAGGTGAAGGCAGGGAGAAGAGTCAGGCTGCCTGGATTCAAATACTGGATCTACTTCCCACTCGCTGTATAACCTTGGGCAAGTTACTTAACCTCTCTATGATTCCATTTCCTCAAATATAAAACAGGGCTAATACTTAGCACACCAGATCACGTAAGAAATAAATGAAACAAAGTGTTTGGAATAATGCCTGCCACACACTAAGAACTCACAAAGGCTAGTTGCTATTATTACTGCTGTTATTAATGTCTTACTAGGCACTGAGCTGCTACTTCAGCTGGATCTCTGTCCTCCTCCTATTCTCCAAACAGCACTCTGCTTATGCTTTCTCTTGCAGCACCCACCACACAATATATTTATTTATGGATTTATTTCCTATTTCCCCACTAGACTGACTGTAAACTCCTTGAGGGCAGAGAACATGTCTGTTTTGTTCATCCTTAAATTCCCACCACCAAACATAGTGTGTGGTCCAGAGAAGACACTCAAACATTTGTTGAATAAATAGCACACGAACTGCCACTCTTTGAGGTTTGCTGAATAAATTAACCTAGCTAAGAGGTGATTGTCAAAGCCAAGGTATGGATGCAGATGATGTCCTAGCTGCCCCAGGATTAATGTGACCCTCTCTCAGCCCCAATATTAGCCTCAGCCAAGTCCCACCCACCTGCTCTTGGCCCCAGTCCAGTTCCGGGAGCTACCCTCAGCTAAAATTAGCATAGCCACCAAGATGGCCAGGCCATTTATAGCCTCGGAGGCAGCAGCAACTAGCTGGGTGGGCAGGCAGAGTTCTGCCTTCCCACTACCATCAGGAATTGATTGAGAAACCAGCCTGCAGTCCACAAACTGCCAAGATGCCTATCCTGCAAGGCCCTGTTGTGGCTATAATGAGTCACACCACAGTTCCTGATCAGAGACCCTCAGTATCTCCAACACTGGCAGTCACAACCTGACTCACCTGGGATCCCCCCACAAACATTCTACAGAAAACATTTTGAGTTTCTGGAAGCAATGAGCCCAGAGTGTATGGGAAGTTCCAAGCATCAGTTCCAGGACAGCTTCAGAAATGCAGTCCCCAGGGTAGCACTCTGATGCACACATATCTTTACTGAGAAAGTAACTTAGCACAGCTGGGTGTGCAGGCATCAGAGAGTCAGAGGTGACAAGAATGGCCTCCCTACTGTCCAATGAGAGAGCCTCATAGCAGACCACCTGCCTTCACTGAAGGAATAGGACTTTCAGATAAACATATACGTCCAACAAGAGAAAAAAATCCAATTCTCTGGCCCCTGCAGAAGATCTGGATCTCAGCTACAGTCACCAGGGCCTGCCTAAATAATTCACCAGGAAGAAAGTAACATTCTCTCAGCCCTGCCTAGCACTCCTTTAACAAAGCAGAGCCAAAGAAGATGGAAGAAATCTAAAACTTGTCTAAAGACTGCACAGAACCAGTTTCTTCATCTATAAAATAGGGGATAATACCACCTGCCATGCATTCTAGTAGGCTATTATGAGACTTTTACAGGAAAAATAGCTGTGTAATTGTAAAATATAAACTGTAGAGAGCAAGGGACACTTGGCTGGCTCAGTCAGTAGACATATGACTCTTGATCTTGGGGTCTTAGGTTCAAGTCCTACATTGGGTGTATAGATTACTTAAAAATTAAAAAAATCTTGGGGTGCCTAGGTGGCTCAGTCGGTTAAGCATCCGACTTTGGCTCAGGTTACAATCTAATGGTCCATGGGTTCAAGCCTCACATTAGGCTCTGTGCTGACAGCTCATAGCCTGGAGCCTGCTTCAGATTCTGTGTCTCCCTCTCTCTCAGCCCATCCCCGACTCATGCTCTCTTTCCATCTCTCAAAAATGAATACACATTAAAAAAAATTTAATGAATAAGTTAATCAATTAAAAAAAAAAAAAAAAATATATATATATATATATATATATATATATATATATATATATATATATATAAATTTGGGGCACCTGGGTGGCTCAGTCAGTTAAGCATCCAACTCTTGATTTTGACTCAGGTCGTGATCTCAAGGTTTGTAAGATTCAGCCCCACGTCGGGCTCTGCACTGACATCACAGAGCCTGCTTAGGATACTCTCTCTCCCCTTCTCTCTGACCCTACCCCGCTCATTCTCACTCTCTCTCAAAATAAATAAATAAACATTCTAAAAAAATAAATAAAAATAAACTGTAGAGAACACATAAATTGACTAGGTATGCTGAATCTGATTAGAGAAATGGCAAGCTTACAGACAAGTAAAATTCCTGTGTTCTAAGAATACATGGGGACTGGAAAAGCTAGGAGAGTGCCTGGCTGCATAGAAAGCTTCTCCTCAAATCCTTTAGCAGAGTCCTGTCTATGAACCACCTCTTTGCAAAAAAATGAGTCCCTGAGTCAAAGTCCCAGACAGGCCAGGCCCAAGGGGATAAACTCCTAGAACAATAGTGCTGGGGTCCCCAGGTTCCCACAAACTATAACCATGCCCAGCACCTAGGGTATCTGTCTGAGACCTCCCTCCTTAGTATTCAGTATTATTATGACAACAGAAACTAATTTATTTTTTTAATGTTTATTTATGTATTTTAAGTTTATTTATTTTGAGAGAGAGCAAGTGAGAGAGGGGCAAAGGAGAGAGAGAGAGAGAGAGAGAGAGAGAGAGAGAGAGAATATCCCAGGCAGGTTCCATACCATTAGCACAAAACCCAACATTGGTCTCAATCTCAAGAACAATGAGATCATGACCTGAGCCAAAGTCGGACACTTAACCAACTGAGTCACCAGGCACCTCTATTGTTCATTAATTTTTGAGAGAGAGCAGGAGAGAGGCAGAGATAGAATCCCAAGCACGTTCTGTGCCATCAGTGCAGAGCCCAATACGGAGCTCAAACTCATGAACCACACAAGCATGACACAAGCCGCAATCCAGAGTTGGACACCCAACTGACTGAGCCACCCAGGCACCCCTAACAGAAACTAATTTCTGAACTGAGAGGAACCAAACCAAACAAGAGGCCTAAGTGATACAATCAGCATAGCCAGTCCTTTAAGATATGTTGTAAAGAGGGCTGTCCCCCTAAGCCCAAGTCATGGGGTGGTTCTGAGGGATGCTAGAATGCCTCTTACTTTAGGCAGGTGTGGTCACACACGTGCACATACACACAAATCTTGATAGCAAGCTAATGCCTAAAATTCAAAACTTTATCCCTTTAGCCTGTGTCTAAGATATAAAACACCCCCCCCAAAAAAAACCTCATTTTATGCCAGGCACTCATATTTTAGGGTGAGAAAAGGACCATTTTATCAGTTATAAACAGGAATGTCACTGAAACAGCAGAGATGCTCCAGTTTGATCTACATCTGCCTACTAGTCTTTCCCTTCACAAACCCAGCAAAAACCAAGCTTTGAGCTACATTTCAGGGCCCAAGGAGATAGCATATGGAGAAAGAGGTTTAATATGTGAGAAAGACCTATCTTCAAAATAACAGCCTAGGTGCTATGCTTGGACACAGGAAAATCCTGACCTCAATTGGAACCCAGCCCTTCAGATATCTGGAATCACACTCACCCGAATCAAAGAAGTTAAAAAAGGGAGTTTTCCAACAAAGAATCTATCACCAAAGCCATCATCTGGATCCATCCATGAAATTTCCCAGCCACCATGACCTATGTTTCCTTTTCCTCCTTGAATCAATGGGTATCCATTGAGCAGTCCCCTCATTTAAGCTTGCCTACCTTCATCAAGAACTCAGCTATAAACCCTCCCCACTCTGCACCCCACTACTTTGGATAGATCACAATAACAGAGTGAGAGAAATGGGGAAAGAAAACGGAATTCCTTCTAAGCCTTGTGTAAAACAAATGAATTTTACAAAAGTACTCTTTCCTTCTGCAACAGAACACCAAAGCTCCCGATATCTGACAAGTCTCCATGATTTGCATAAGGAAAAACAGACCAAACATGTTATAGAATCCCTACCCTGATCAGTCAGAAGAAACAGAATACATCAACAAGTGGTCCCAGAAATCATACCATACCTATGATAAGAAAAAGCCATTTAACTCCCTCGTGGTAAGTGGGATTCTAAGGAACTATGTGGATATTTCAAATGGGATAGCTAAAGACAGAAGATTACCTAAGGGAAGGGTGGGACTAAGTTTCCCACGCTTGTTGGAACAGAAAGACACACCTCAACACCAAGCTATAGGGCAAGAGGGCTGGCCCAGCCCTGACTTTCCCTGCCCAACCCAAGTGGCCTCAACCTCCCCTGTGCTGCCAAGTGCTGAAACTGGCCAAGAGCAATAGACTTATCATCTGCCCAAACCATTCTTCCTAACAAGTAGTCCTGAGAAAGGGTCCTGGCTTGATAAACCGAAAGGCCAAGGTGCCCCAAAGGCCAGCCTCTTCTGGTTACCGACAAAAGACATCCTGGGGAGGGAGGAGGAAAGTTGTTCACGAGAGACAGAAACATTAGCGGTGGCTCCTGAACAGAAAGAACTCCTTGGGTTACTGAGAACAGACAGTGCCATGTGTGGGTCCTCCATCAACTTCATATGTAGAAACCTAAGGTTCCACCTGCCCACTCAGGCACCTCAGTTCTGAGTCAACGCCCCCAGCCCAGTCCAGCCCGTGGCAAGGCCTTACCTGCTGCAGTGGACTCCTCAGAACTAGCCCCTGAGCCGGTTCCTGTACCCTTCTCGCTGTGGCTATGGCTGAGGCTCTGGCCGTGATGCAGGAGGAGCCCCCAGAGGAGCCACAGGGCTACACGGGCGCACACATCCATGACTCTAGGTCTCAGTCAACATGCGCCTGATGTGGACACCTCGGGATCCCAGAGGCAAAGCCGGGAGCCCAGAAGTATAGCCGACAGTCCTGGAACCCCAGGCAAGATGCCCTCGAGGCGCCGCAGCTGTCCAGCCACCCGCCGGCCTGCCTCCTCCGACAGCCAAAGGTCAAGTGCTCCAAGTTTGGGCGCGGGAGGAGGGCGGGTGCCTCCGGTCCAACAGTGGGTCCGCCGGAGCTGCGGCGGCCTGAGCGCCGGGTCTGCTCCGGCCGCTTCCGGAGAGTTTGGACAGGGTGGCTGCGGGGCCGCTGTCAGCTCCGCAGCGGGCTACACCTCTGCGGGAGGGGGGCGGACGGGCGGGATCTCCCGCGGACACCGGAGTGGGGGAGGGAGGGAAGGAAGGGGAAGAGGGGGGCACCTGGCCTCGCCCCGCCGAGTAGCCGCGAGCAGCACAGGCTGGGAGAGGGCGTGCAACTCGCAGGTCCCCGCGGGCGCGGGCGGCTCCGGGATCCCAGGCCTCCTAGGCCGAGGTCAGCGCCCCCGCCCAGTCCCGTGCCCAGGCGAGCGGCGGTGCCCAGGTTCAGCCGGCGGACGCGCACTCGCCAGGCCCGGGACAGCGGCTCCCCGGCAGGCTGGCGGGCGGCGCGGGGCGGGCCCGGGGCGGGCGGGGGCGTGCTCTCCTGCAGGCCCGCCCCGCGCCGCCCGGCCCCCAGCGAAGCCCGGCCCGCCCCAGCGCCGGGCTTATCCCGGAATAACCTGTTGGAAGCTGCTGCCGGGTGCCCCCAGCCCGCGGTTGGCTTCCCCAGACCCCGGCCCGCTCTAGTCTCTGCCAGGACACTCCTCCCGCACCAATGGTCCGGTCCCGACCTCCCCTTCCCTCAAGGGAGTCTCTCCCGCTCTAACCGCCCGCGGTTGGGCTGGCGGGCCACGGACACGCAGTTGCTCAGGTAACCCAGGCCTGCGGCGACGGCGACAGTAACTGCCCTGCCCGGGTCTCCGGGCCTCGGTGATGCTCCAGTCGCCTCAGCTCTAGAGCGGGGTTGGATAGAGGCCCCTGGCACAATGATCGCAGTCCCGGGCTGCCTAAAGCGACAACGGCCTGGCACGGTTGGGCCGGGGGCACGCTCCCAGCCCCCACCCGGGACCCGCTTTCAGGCTCCGCCCGCCCGCCGCACCGCGCAGCCAATCAGCTTTCTCCTCTCTGCAGTTTAGGAACCTGCGCGCTTAGTCACCCGTGCGCAGCGGCCCCTGGCGGACAAATCTGGGTGCTGCAGACAAGACTGGAGCTCCTGGGAGGCCCTGCCCCTTTGCAGAGGGTTGGGGAGTGAAGCAAGGACCCGCCCCGGGGCAGCCCATTAAGGACTGCGAGTGCTTTCAGAGGAAATAATGCCAGAAAACAAAATGCAACATACAAAACGCTATACGTAAAATTGCCCTGCACATCCCTTACGTCTCGGCTAAAGGACCCATCTGCTTTCCTGACCCCTCTCCCCGCCTCATCCAAGCGAAGTCGGATGCCCTCCCTTAATTGTCACAGCCTATTTTCCTACCTGCTCCTCAAATCCCCTCCCCTTTGAGGTTTTTGTGGGTAGGGCCTGTGGCTGGTTCCTCTCTGCCTCTCACTCTCCCAGCTCCCTGTGTCGCTTGGAGGAGGTGTTAGCGACCTAGAATGAGTGCCCCAATCAAGAGAGAGCCGCGCCTGGGCCTCCTTCAACAGAGCCTGCATTTCCTGTTCTCTCTCGAGTACGCTGTCAGCAGATCTTTACTAAAACCTGCTCTGTGCCCTACCCTGTCCTTGGCACTGGAGTCAGGGGAAGGGATTAGGCCCAGGTCCTCCTCTGACTGACCGTGCTAAGCCAGCTACCTGTTCTGAGCGAGCCCTCAGAAGACCAGAACGTGGATTTGCCTAACAGCTGCCTGGCTTAAGGGTTAGGCTGTTGATACAAAAATACACGTCTAACGTCATCTACCAGCACTCTCCCCCACTCTCTTCTTAAGCTCCAGTCGCACTGGCCTTCTTTAAAGTTCCTCAAACACATTGAACCTTCACCATCCAGCCTTTGTATCTGCGGTGGCTTCTCTGCCCTCCTACCTCTAGCTCCTCATATAGCTGTCCTCTCCTTCTTCCAGATACGGTTCAAGGTCTTCTCCTCAGAAGCTCCCACTTCTGACCAGTGCCTCTAGTCCAGAACTGGAGCATACTAATGTCTGCCTCCCTCCACCCCATAAGGTTGAGTTTTCAGAGGTCAGGGAACCATGCTTCATCCATTTCTGAGAAAGGAGGATCCAGTCCCTGGCTCTGCACATAAGTGCTCAGTAAAACCTGGTGGACATGAGTTAATTCATTTGACCACCAAAATATTTCTTGAATAACAACTCTGTGCTGGAAAATTGGACAGAACAGAAGATGAGCCCCTGACCTAGGTTCTGTTAGACATATGCTCTGAGTCAGGGGTCTTAAGCTCAAATGGCAGATAGATAATATAATTGAGGGAAGTAGGTGGGATATAGGGAGTGGTGGGGACTATGGCACACTGGAGAGCAGGCAAGAAGGTGGACTTGTAATTGTTGGATCATTAAGAGAAGGTTAAAAGCTGGACTTTTATATGACATATCCCTTTTTTTTTAGTTCTAGCAATTAAGTAAAAAACCCTGTATAGACCAGACAAAACACATTTGTAGCATAAATTAATCACTCAGATTGCTAGTTTATCATTTCTGCCTAAGCCAACCTGCCTGTTCACTCATTTGTCTAAGAGAACACACTAGAGAAAAAGAAAGTAAAGCATGCTTAACTTCCTTTAAACTCGACTGCATTATTTCTCTTAAGTACCATACGATTTCTTTGGCAGTATGGGTGCATAACCCATTTAATACAAAAAGCCTGGGTCTTGAAGGCAGGAAGTGAGGGTCTATTACCAATTCACATCAAGAATGTGAACCTCTCAGAGCATGCTGCATTTTCTATGAGGCTAAAATGGTGCCTGGTAACTAAAAGTAGAATTAGCATACAATCCAGCAATTCAACTTCTGAATATATACTCAAAAAATTGAAAGCAGGGTTTCAAAGAGATATTTGAAACTTTTTTTAAATGTTTATTCATTTTGAGAGAGAGAGAGAAAGAGAGTGTTCATGAGCACATGATGGGGAGGGGCAGAGAGGGAGGGAGAGAGGGAGAATCCCAAGCAGACTCAATGCTGTCAGCGCAGAGCCCTAATGCGGGGCTCAATCTCACAACCGGGAGATTATGATTCCAGCTGAAATCAAAAGTGGGATGCTTAACTATCTGAGCCACACAGGTGTACCTCAAAGACATATTTGCACACCTATGTTCATAGTAGAACTATTCACAATTGCCAAAATGTAGAAGCAATCTGAGTGTCCATGGACAGATAAATGAATAAACAAAATGTGGTATATACATACAGTGGAATATCATTCAGCCTTAAAAAGGAAGGAAATTCTACATGCTACAACATGGATAAACCTTCAGGAGGTTATGCTAAGTAAAATAAGCTGGTCACAGAAGACAAATACTATATGATTCAACTTCTTTGAGGTACCTAGAGTGAAATTCAGAGGGTCAGAAAGTAGGATGGTGGTTGCCAGGAGAGGATAGGCAATTTTTAATGAATACAGTTTCAGTTTTTCAAGATGAAAAGTGTTCTGGAGACTGGCTGCCAAACAACATGAATGTACCTTGCATGACTGAACCGTACAGTTAGAAATGGTGAAGAAGCTGAGGCACCTGGGTGGCTCAGTCAGTTGAGCATCCAACTCTTGATTTTGGTTCTGGTCATGATCTCATAGTTTGTGGGTTCAAGCCCCACATCAGGCTTCATGCTGACAGTGCAGAGCCTGCTTGGGATTCTCTCTCTCCCTCTCTCTCTTTCCTTCCCCCCGCCAAATAAATAAATAAACAAACTTTTTTTAATGGTAAAGAAGGTAAACTTTATGTTATGTGTAATTTACCACAATTAAAAATAAAAATAGATGGTACCTGGGAACCAAAGCCCTGGCCTGGATAACAGGAGAAACATTTTGGTTTTCTCTCTGCCTGCAACATCATGATGTAACATCAGAAAAGCCAGTTCCCTCTGGATCTCAGTCTCCCCAACTATAGGATGGATAAGTACCAGATTATTAATCCAGTTTGGCTTTGATATTCTACAAAACAGGAAAATCCTGAGACTGCATGGATCTTCCTGGATCTGAAGCTGTGACTCTCACCTCAATAGCCCCTATGTTGGGTCCTCATGTCAGTGTAGCTTCTGCAAGAACCCTTCATCACATTATGAGTCTCAGGAGGAACCAAAGAGCTTTTTTTTTCCCACCTCTCTTTTTCTTTTCTTTTTTTTTTTTTTAATGTTTCTTTATTTATCTGGAGAGAGAGGGCACATGAGCAGGGAGGGGCAGAGAGGGAGAGAGACAGAGAATTCCAAGTAGGCTCCATACCATCAGTGCAGAGCTGGATGCAGGGCCTGAGCCCAAAACCACAAGATCATGACCTAAGCTGAAGTCAAGAATCAGACGCTTAATCACCTGAGACACCCAGGTGCCCTTCTCTCTTTTTTAAACCTATATACAAAGCCTTTACCATACACCTTTACCTCAACCGGGTGTATCTCCCTTGAATTCCTCTTAGGGCCTTGCTCCTGATTTTCTGCAGATATTGGTTAAATCAGATTGGATTAACAATTGTCATCCCTCTATGTCACTATTTGCAAGATTTTTCACATCTACTATGTCATCCTTCCTTCAAAAGAGCTCTGCTAGATAAGACAGAGGCTATACTCATTATAGATTAAGAAAATGAGGCTGAGGCCACCACATCGAGCTCTCTCCCTTAGGATTTTCTCTCTATTCTTCAAGTCTTAGCTCCAGTGAAAGAAAAGCACCCATGCTTTAACCAATGATGACAGCATAGCGTGAACCAAAAGTTATGATTAGTCCAAAAAAAAATTTTTTTTAAATACCCAGCTCAAAAGTCACCCCTTCATTCCTTTGGCACCTTGTCTGACTTGCCCTGTGTCTCCAGTCTTCTGCTATATCTTAGAGTACTTATATAACTGGATTATGATTCTCTCATTAGTATCTGTCTTCCCCATTAGCTTCTGAGTTCATCAAGGACTGAATTTCATTCATCTTCATATTCTCCCAGGAACATGAAGTACATAGCTGGTACTCAATAAAAGTGCATAAATGAATGATGTGTGTTCTCTATGAACCGGCTGTCTTGTCCCTAGCTGTCATTCCTCTATACCACAGAGTTTCTGGTTACCAATAGCTTTCATTTTGAAAGTGATAGTATCTCCAGTAGAAGTGTAACACAGTCCTAAATCTGCTCACAAAAGTTTAGAATCCCTGAGTTTGGGCTGTGTTATTAGTGGCGCTCCCTGGTGTCCAAAAATGGCAAGTACAGCTATTACTGCGAAGCTGTACAGGGTCTGGCTGGGTAAGGAAGAGAGAGATCTTGGCTTCTAACAATTCTTCCTATGCTAGTTTCACAAAGAAAATCACCTCCTCTTCCAAAATCAAGTCTAGAATCTTACTACCAATGTTCATTAATTGACTTAACATATACTGAGCACCTGTTCATAACAACCCAGTTCCTATCCTTGAAGAGTTTGGTTTTGGGGGGAATTTGTATATGAATAGTAATATTCACTTATTGAGCATTTATTGATAATGTCTTGAGAGGAAATGGTACAGGGGCAAGTGAGGGAGCACAGAGGAGGAACAAGTAACTGCCTAAAGCAATCAGTGAGGCTGTGCAGAGGCACACAGATGGAGTGAGGGGGAGGGGTTCTGCAATTAGATTGCCTAGATTCACATCCAGGCACTGCTGTGTGACTCTGCACCAACTGAATTGCTCCTGGAACTCACCAGAGCTGAAGAAGGAGGAATTCCCAGAGGGGATTATGCCAAATGACCTGTACCACTCAGTTTGGTGGTACAAAGATGCAAAGGTGTTCTGGAGGCAAACAAGGCAACTATTATTCTGCCTGCCTGGGAGGAGAGACCCTCCACTAGATCATGCAAGCCCCTAGTCCTTCCTTCCCCCATCTAGTTAGTTCCTCAGAGGGATTCAGGAACAATGGATCAGAGGACGCAACTCTAGAACTTTGTTTCATTTGTCACTTCCCCTATTTGTTCTTTTTTGCTATCTCCTGTTTTGCTCATCATCTTCCCATGTCACGAAATGAAACATCGGGCTTGTCTTTGGTGGTAGCAATAAAAGGGAGTAATGAAAGAGAGACTCTTACTTTTAACCCTAAGGCAGGCTGAAAGAGGGGGAACACCAGGGGACCAAGAGGAGCCCCACCAAGCCTGAGTCCCCTAAGCCACATCAGAGAAAGGACAACACAGAATTAGGGTTAATCTGAAGATGCTGCAACTGGGGCTGAGCAGAAGACCTGTGTGGGCCATGCGTGAGCTATCGGGGCTGGAGCTCATGCAGACTAAGCTGGGAAGACCTGTTCGGAAGACATCAGGGCAGAGGTGAGATCATTTCAGGGCTTTTTTTCTTCCTCCTTTCTGTCTCTGCCCTGTTTTTTTTAGGGGAGCCAAGTCATGGGCATACAGAGAATGTTTGTCGTACTCTGGGCAATCTGCTCAACACTCAACTTGCATTATTTCATAATCCCACAAAGCACATAGTATTGTCATTCCCATTTTAAAATGAAACTAAATGGCTCTGTTCTATGCTCTTACAGCACTCTGTACTTTTGTATACTTACCTGTTTAAGATCTATCTCCCTTGCTAGTTACATCAGGATGGGGACTTAACTGTGTTTTCACCTCTGTGTCATTGCCATGTGACATTATACCTAGCCTAGAGAAAGTTTTCAATAAAATGTGTTCAAAGAATGAATGAGAGAGTTCATATGACTTGTCAAAGGTCTCAACGTAAGTGATACAACCAGGAATTGAATCCTGGACTGTCTGGCTCCAGAAGCTATCTGTGATCTCTCTGTCCTACCTCTACCAAATACTCTCATATATCATCTCACTTTTTCTTTTTTAATGTTTATTTTTGAGAGAGAGAGAGCTTGCATGAGAGCAGGGGAGGGCAGGGAGGGAGAGGCATAGAGAGTGGGGGACAGAGGATCTAAATTTTTTTTTAATGTTTATTTTTCTTTCAGAGAGACAGAGTGTGAGCAGGGGAGAGGCAGAGAGAGAGGGAGACACAGAATCCAAAGCAGGCTCCAGACTCTGAGCTGTCAGCACAGAGCCAGACATGGGTCTTGAACTCACAAACCAGGAGATCATGACCTGAACTTAACTGACTGAGCCACCCAGGGCCCCCCCTTGGCATCACTTCTAAATGTCCCAGTGGGTGTCCTTGTTTCTTAGCTGCTTGTAAGCACAAACATACACCACCTACCAAGAACTCACCTATTCATGGAAAGCAAGTAAGAGACTAGGAAGAAAAAACAGCCCTTTGGGGCTTGTTCCCTCTTCCTACACTCTTCAGCTAAGCATCTTCCTTTTCCAAGAACCCTTTGCAGACAGTTCCACCCCAGTACCTGTCTCCCACTCCTCTGGCCATTTGGTCCATCCTATATCTGTGCCATAAATGTGGTTCTAAGTCACCTGACCTCTGATGGTTCTACACATTTATTATGGCAACTTAATTCCACAGATGTATACTGACAGCAAATGGGTGCTCAGGCCTGCCTGTGCCAGGCCCAGTGGGTGAACACAAAGATGAATCAGACACAACCTCAAAGGATTTACAGCCAGTGGGGGAGACACACATTAGGCACAGATACAATTAACTAGAGCACAAAGCAAGATGACCTAAATGGTACTAAAGAGCGATGAGCAATATGCTGCATGCATAAACCTTGATTACTTAATTATTATTCTGAAGAGTATATCATAGAAAGTCAGAACTCAAAGGGTATCATCTAATTTAATCCCTTGTTTTCCAGTGGAGGAGTCTGAGACCCAGAGAAGGGTAGGCCTAGCATAAAGTCTCACTAGCAGGTCTGGCTGAGCCAAGACTAGACTTCAGGTCTTCTGAAGCCCAGCAGCCCAGAGCTCTTCCTCTTCTGGTAGCTTCATATGCAGCAGTCCCATGTCCCACCAGACCATGAAATCCTCCAGGACAAGTCAGGTTCTCCCACCAAAGTAAGCTGAACCAGGGCCAGGCATGCCCAAGACCTAAGGCTCTGGAAATGCAGTCTGACTTTTGGCCTACTGCATGTAATGTGCATCCTACTTTTACTACTATGCTTCTAAAACTGATTTTCAAATATTTTTTGCAGGAAACTTTTTTAAAATAAGCTCTTTATCCAGAACACTAGTATATAAATCAGATAAAAGCAAATTAACTCTGGTTTGAAAGGAAGGGAGGCCAGAGCGCTACCATTTTCCTGCCTTCAAGTCCTGGGAAGGGAACTCTAGGAACACAACTCGAACACCTTTGTCCTTCGAACACCTTTGTCGGACACAATTTTTAATGGCTTTATAGAAGCTGCTTTAGTTATGTAGTCCTCCACTAAATCCTGTTTTTTATGAAAACTCACAATCCTTTCTTCATTTATCAAACACCAAGCACCAACTGTGTGCTCCCAGTAGGATATCAAGGGGAATCAAATTACCTTTTTGTTTTTCCTGCTCTCCTCTTCTCCACAGAGAGGACTTTGTCCCAAGTGCTATGGAGAGGGAGGAGAGAGACCCAGCCTACACTTAGGAAGATCAGGACAAGCTCTGCCAGAAGGCTCATGGGAATTGAATTCATCTATTCAGTCATCTACCAGTCTGAATCTGACAGAGGTTCCACTTTGTTGCCCTACCCCATACCCGCTAGCTGTATGTACTATAGAGCACTTGAAATGTGTCTAGCCAAGATTCAGTCTAAGTGTAAAACACATACCATATTTCAAAGCCTTAGTATAAAAAAATACTATAAAATACCCTATTCATTTTTATAGTCAATAGTTTTTATATTGGTTACATGTTGAATGATAATATTTTGGCTATATTGGGCTAAGTAAAACCTATCATTAAAATTGATTTTACCTGTTTGTTTTTACTTTTTGAAAAATGTAATCACTAGAAAATTTTAAGTTACATATGTGTCTTACATTATTTCCACTAGACAGCACTGAGAAAGACTATTGAGTGCATGGCAGAAGTGGGGTGGGGTGTATGTGTGTATGTGTGTGTGCACGTGTTTTGTCAGAGAAAGGATAATGGCAGCCAGGGAGGGAGTAGTCCATTAAGGCCAAATTGTGAAAGTCTGAGTGGATTTCACCTGGAAGTCAATACAGGAAAGAAGGCAGGCAGAGGGAACAGAATGGGCAAAGACCCAAAGATGTGGGTAGGCGTGTTGTGTTTAGGAAACTAATTCTTATAGCATGATTTTTTTTTTTTTTTTTTTTTTTTTTTTTTTTTAAGAGAGAGCTAGCAGTCGAGAGGGGCAGCGGGGAAAGAGAGTGACAAAGCCAGAGAATCTCAAGCAGATTCCAGGCTCAGCACAGAGCAGGAGGCGGGGCTCGATCCCATGACCCAGGGATCATGACCTGAGTCAGACGCTCAACCGCTCAACCGCCTGAGCCACCCAGGCGCTCCCAGCGTGATTTTTTTTTTTAAAGGCATTTGTTGAATGTTTACTTTGAGTCAGGCATTGACAGCAGATCTTGTACATCCACTTTCATGTTATCTCTCCACAAGTACAGAATGAAGGAGAGGTTATACTATTTTACCAAAGATAGAACTGGGGCTCAGAAAGGTTAAGCTATTTATTCTCGGAGTTGTTCTTCCCCTTTATCTGGAAAACCTCTTGGAGACAGGGAGCCTGTTTTAAATGCCTCCCAGTTTTCCTCCACAGTACACGGCAAGGAGTTCTGCACGTGGTAGGCGCTCAGAAACTTAGTGTTGAACGAAGGATATCCATTCCGAGTCTGAGCAAGACCTGGGTGCAGAAGCACCAGAGGGCGCCCACGAGCCTGCCCACCCACTGCACCCAGGGCGCCTGCAGGATCTCGGGCCTGGGTGCGGCCCTGCCGCCCTCAGCAGTTGAGCGCCGCGACTAGAAGAGCGGGCTAGGGGAGCCCTGAGTCCTGCATCCGCCCCGCCCCCTCCCCAGAGCCGGGGCGCACGAAGCAGCCGGTTGCGGAACGACGACACGACATCCTGTTTTTGGGGCCCGCGGCTCTTCAGGCGCCTCTGCTGATCTTGTCTTTCCCCGGGTGCTGACGCCAGCTCCCCTTCCCCCAGTCTGTGCACCCTCCCCAGGGGTCTGGGGCCTTCCCACAGCTGAATCACCACCACTCCGCACTCCCCCAGGGCTCGGGGCAGGGGTGGGGACTGCCCCAGCCGGACCCATTCTGGCCAACCCCCAGCCTCGGCCAGCGATCGATCCTGGACTTGACTGAAGGCACGCAGCCTAGGGGTGCCTGTTCTTAACATCTTCCCGCGGGGGGGGGGGGGGGGGGCGCGAGATATGGGGAGGGGGGCAAAAGCCTAGCGCCTAGGCTAGGGCCTCTACTGGGGTGGGGGTGGCAAGGAGGAGACTGGGAGGACTGACCTTAGGAGGACCGACATTAGGAGGCCTGACTTAGGGGCCTCCGAGGCAGAGGGCTGGGGTCTGGCGGGAGTGGGGGTGGTGGGGGCAGGACCTTGCCGCGAGCAGGGCAGGCGGTGGGGGTGGGGGTGAGACCAGAGCTGGGGGCCCAGGCCGCCGCACTTCCTGGTCGGGCCCCGCCCCGCCCGGGCCCGCCCCCGCGCCCCGCCCCGGCCGGCCGGCCCGCCCCCCCCACTTCCTCCAGCCTCCCGCTCTCACTTCCTTCTCGAGCCCCGAGCCGCTGCCGCCGCCCCCAGCTCCCCCGCGGCGGGGAGGGCACCAGGTGAGGCCCGGCGCGGTCCGGCGGGCTAGGGGTCCGGGAGAGGGGAGCCCGGCCGGCGGGGACTGCGTGTGGACGCGGGCCCGGGAAGTTTGCTTGCGGGAGGCCGCGGGCGGGAGCTTCTCGGCTCTCTGCAAGTTGGGCGGGCGCGGCCGGCCGGGCGGGGCGGGGAGCCGGCCACTGCGAGCCGGCGGCGGCTCTGAGAGGGTGGCTTTCTGTACCGAGGGAGGCTGCCCCGGTTCCCGGGAGCCGCGAGGGACCACTGAGGTGGGAGGGTCTCCCGCTCTGAGAGAAAAGTCTCTGAAGTGGAAGAGCTGGGACATGGGACTCGGGGGTGGGGTGACCTCAGAAGTTTGGGGAGGGGGGTTCCGAAGTGTGTGAGGGAGCGGGCCTTCTGGGCTGGAGAAGGCGCTCCCTCTGCTCCGACAGTTGTGACACTTGGGAGGTTGGAGGGGGGCGGTGTCTGTGGCCTGTGAAGCCTTAGACTGCAGAGAAAGAGCTCCCTCTCTGGAAGATCTGTGCCAATCCGGACCCACACTCACAGGCTGCAGTTCAAGGTCCTGTGCGCTCAGAGGAGGGCGGGGGAGCTCCGCCAGCCCCCCTCTGTCTGTATGTCTGTTTTTCTGACGCCCATCCTCTCCATCCATGGAATCAAGCAACAAGTATTTAGTAAGCAAACATCCTCTGTGCCTAGCTGACCTGGGACTGGCCTTTCTCTTTTGGGGGTAAACTGAGGAAGGAGAGGTCCTGGTTTTGTCC
Organism: Panthera leo; assembly: GCF_018350215.1. Lineage (NCBI taxonomy): Eukaryota > Metazoa > Chordata > Mammalia > Carnivora > Felidae > Panthera > Panthera leo. The sequence goes on along the minus strand of NC_056688.1, from coordinate 59,739,575 downwards.
AGTGCCTAGAGGTGCTGATAGCCCCTAACAAGATGGCATCACTGAAAGCAGGACTGAGAGCTAGAGAGGAGCTTTGAGGAGCTAGACAGACTAGAGCTTCTGGGAGGCAGCAGGGGCTCTGGACTTGGGAAATTATTGGGAGCATCTCCCACTACCCCCCACCCCATCGCTAGTCCCTAAACTGTATACATTCTCATTTCTCTTCCTCTGTTCCTACTTCAGACCCTATTCACAAACCCTCCATCGTCCTCTTCTTGCATCCTTTTCAGTGTTTTCACCTAAACACACAGTCATGCCTATGTCCTGTCCTGTCACCTGCTCTGCCTCTGTGTCCATCTCTGTTCCCTGCAGATTTCCTCCTTCCTTCCTTGCCCAACTTCTGGCTCCCAAACACATACCCACCCTCTTGCATCTTCCACCATCCCTCACTCCTCTCATTCTCTCTCTCCCCTTCCCTTTCAGTCACTTATCTCCAACTTTGGGGTCTAGATCTTTGATTGAGTTTGAAAGCCTTTTCAAATCTCCCTACCTCAGAGAGACAGTGATAGAGCCAATTAAAGGGCTGGTAACCCTTTCTATATGTGTGTTTGCATGGGATTGTCAGTGTGTCTATATCTTTATCTTTTGGAGACAAAATAACTGCCCTCAGCCTTGAAATGGCTCAGAGTAGGGGAAGCCAGCAGAATGAAGGGAACCTGCAGTGGGTGAGGTTGTGGTTAGGCAGGAAGAAGCAGTCGGTAGCAGTCAGGGTAGAGTGACACAGGAATAAGACTGGTAAGAGAGGCCATGGGAAATCAAAATCACCCAGACCCTTTGTTGCTTAACCAAGAGGCCAGGTCTGGAGGCTGGGGGATAGCCCAAAGGTCCCTGACTCCAATGCTTACTGGTGGCAACACCACCTGTTAGGGAGAATGGGACCAGGTCAGCTAGGTGTGATGGAAGGAAAGGGAGAGGGCAAAGGTAGGATTCTGGAGGAAAGACTATGGCTGGTCTAACTTCAGTCTTAACTGTTTTAGTTCCAATTCAGGAAAAGAAGAGGGTTGTAAGGCAAAGGTGTCTGCCCCCTCTTCCCTACTGCCTTCAGGGGCCTTCCCAGGCTGGGAATCCACGTGCCCTGGGCTACAGCAAGGCGTTGGTGACCAGAAGGCCCTCTGCTGACCCCTCTGACTTCAGGCATCCTTAATATTCCCCCTCTCACCCAGGAGCCTACTCCCCCTCTTTCAAGAATTTCTCCCGAGTCTAACTTCAGCTCAGTCTGGGTTTATAAGCTCTTGTCCCCATTCTAAAGCTCCTTCCTCAAGTCTTTGGGAAGCATACTGATAGATCCTGCCTCTCTACCTCCTTAAGTCTACTGTATTCATTTTTCTCCATTAGAAAAAAAAGAGAAGTAGAGGGGAACTTTTTTGGGATTCCCAAGCACAGCTAGATTTAAGGGCTAATCTGGTTCCTCATTCTGTTCTCTTCCCTTTGCACAGTTGTCCCTCTCCCATGAATCATCCCTTCTTCCACCCACCTATATCTCCTGTTATTTCTGGGAGGTATAGGGTATTCCACTCCAGGAGGAAATCCCAGGGACCTGCAAAAAATTCCAGTTCAGAGAAGGATGTTCATGCAAGGTCCTTTTTCAGCATCATGGCTCATTAAAAAACCATTCAGGAGTTCTGACTCCCCACCTGCTTAAACCAGTACTTATTTTAGGAAGAAATGGCTAATGTGAGATTGTCACAGATCCTGGTTGGAAATCTAGGATATGGAGAGTTGTTTCTGGCCAGCTTGTTTGGGCAGATGAGGTGGCTGATATGAGCTTTTAGGAGGTCTTAAACAGCAACATAGGAGAAGCTGTAGCTATAGTGAGACAGATATTACAATGAGGGTAGCTGGGCAACTAGGAAGAAGGTGGGGCCCTGGCCCAGAGTGAAGACCTCTCTCTCCATGCACAGTGTAAACCCATTAGTGGTGAGGCTTGTAGGAGTATGTGAGGAGGGAAACCAAAGACAAAGCCTGGGCCACCTCCCCAGAACAGATTGGTTTTCCTGTCTAGGGTCTAGCTTCCTCTTTTGTCCTCATGTCATGGGCGGAGGGCATCTCCCCAGGAGCTAGAGCCTAGAGTTGTTGCTCCTCAGTTGGGGCAGGGTAGGATGGCTGTCTATACAGTAATGTCAATGCTGAATCATAGCCTAGTATGGTCTAGGCATGAGAGTCAAGGGAATGTGGAAGCAAAAAGGGCTCAGGCATCAACCAGATCCCTTTGGCCCATTTCCGGAAAGAATAAACCATTGTAGGGTCATCCTGAATGAGACCAGAGACATGGGCCTATTCCCAGCTAGAGTAACAGACCTCACCTTCTCCTTTGTGGAAGTGACATCAGACTGGAGGTTAGGAGACCCAGGTCCTTGTCCTGGATTTGCTCCCAACTCTGTATAACCCAGGTCAACTTGGTCTCTTGTAGCTCAGCTCCAGCATTAAGGAGTTGCCTGTCAGTACCTCCAGTGAGCATAGAGAATACTGAGAGCTCTAACTCTTCTTCCCCCAAGAAGCTCCTCATAGCAGTGCCCCTAACCCTGGGCCCTCCTGTCTCATGCCAGCCTTGATCAGAGGCCTGAGTAGTCTCTATCTGTTCAGGGACAGGACCTGCGGCTTCTTCCCCCCAAAGCACAAGGATTCTTACAGGTTGAGAGAAGAGAAGTAGGCAGAGCGTTGGGGATTTTGCTAGGGGGCAGCAATACGGGGGAGTACCCTGTGCCCTGCTCCAGCTCTGCCCCACTGACAGTGGAAAATAGATGCCGGAGTTTCCTCCCTGATGTGTTTTTCCCTTGTGGAAACCCCCTCAGACCTGGGGCGGGGCCCAAGGGATAGGGCGCCCTGGGTCTCTCTGGGTATTTTCAGAGGCGGGGGGCAGGATTGGGAGGATGACATTTCTGTAAAGCATGGCATTTCTGTATAGCATCGTGTGAAATGAGCAAAGGCAAAGGAAGTGCCACTTCACAGGCCTTTCGTGGGGCCCCCAGGACTGCTGAGCTGCTGTTAGGTGGGGAGGAGGAAGAGAGGAGGAAGCAAGTGTTGGAGCCTTCCTCTGTGCTGCCTGGTGGGGGAGGGTCAGTCTCCTTAGCTCCCCCAGCCAGAGCTGCCCTGGTCCTAGGGTTCACCCTTTGAGGAGCACCCCAAGTGCTGGGATGGTGAGAGAAGGAAGGGAACTGGGACTTAGTGAAAGGGTCCCAGCCCCCACAGCCTTCCCAGCTACAACCATCTCGGATCTCATTTCCTCCTCCTTCTAGTCCCTAGTAGGTAGAGTCAGCTCTCTTTGCCTCTTACCCTACTGCTGCCATGCAGGCTCCTCTGCAGGGCTGAAGGGTGTAGAATAGCAAGAAGCAGAGAGTTCTTCGGCCTACATTCTTTTTTTTTTTTTTTAAGGCTGGGAACTAGACTCTCTTGGGTTCTGTCCCTGCTGATGGGGAGAAGGGGAAGAACGAGGGAGACTCAGCCCTTGGCCTCATCCCAGCCCCACACTGACCTCATGTCTCCCCCCAGCTTCCTCCTCCCAGCCCAGCTGCAGCCAGCTGCAGCCCCTTTGAGCCTTTTCATATCACCTCTCCACCTCTCCTGCAAAACAAAGATTTGCAGAGCTTCTAAAGCCATCTCCAACACCACCCCTGATCCTCACCCCATCCTTGACCAAGGGTCTTCCAATATTACCAGTCCTTATCCTTATCAGGATCACTTTTCCTACCCATCTTCCTCATCACCTCTGGGCCAGCTATCCCTGGATCCTGCCTCCGCCCCCCCCCCCCCACCTTCCCACCTGAGGATAGGGCAATCTAGCCTGTGTGTTCATTACTCTAAATTGTACTCCATAGAGGAAGGAGGAAGTGGGTTACCCTTGTCTTGTGTCTCCGGGGCATGGAGGCTCTTTCTTGTTCCCAGAGTCAGAGTCTGGATTGATGGGGGAGGAGATGTGTATCAGTCTGCAGCTTTTGCTCAGCCCTCTGCTGGGCTTCTGGAAGTAAGCAGGACAGACTTTCCTCCTTATGAGGCATCCAGTTGAGTGCAATGTATAGTAGAGACAGTGCTGGGGAAGGTAGGGCAGGAGAGGGGGTTGCTTTGATGTCCTCGAGAAGCTGGGGAACAGAACTGGGCCCTGAAGGACTGGGAGACTCTGAGGCAGGGAAGCAGAATTCCAAGAAGAGGAACTCCTCTGTGCAAAGACATGAGGGATGGATTGAGTTCATTCAGTTATTTACTAATAGCCACTGTGTGCTGTGCTCAGCCCAGGGAGACAGATCAGCTAGGACCTTGCCCTCTAGACCCTCTCAGTCCAGTGATGAGAGATAAGATTCAGTTCAGCCTCCAGGTGATACAAGATAGAATGTACCTGTGAGAAAAATAAGGACCAGACCTGGGATGGGATAAGTCATTTGGGATTTGGGTGATTTGCAAAAACTTTCCTGGAGGAAGTGTCAAGAGTACTTGGCTCTGGAGGACGGATGTTGGAGGTGGGGGTAGGGAGGGGTTGATGGATGGAAATAGGGGAGAAATGCTGGATTCCCACAGGGACAGCCAATATTGTTGCTTGCTGTATTTTGAAGAAGAGTATGTGGAGGCTGCTTGTAGAGGGTCAGGGTGATGTGACCAGAGCTCAGGGAAGAGAATGCCCACAGACGGATTATAGTTAGAATGAATTTCAAGGAGGGCTGTAGAAGGGGATCCCCAGATCTGGGAGGCAGGTTAGAAGGCTACAGTAAGTTCCCATTGCCTCCACACTCCCCCATCTGTTACAGCCCATTCCTCCCCTCCCCCACTCCTAGTTGGGACACTTCCCCTACTATAACGGCCACAGATCTGGCAATCAATCTGCTGCTTCCTTTCCCTCCCCCATTCTGGGCCTGCCTGGGCCACACCCCAAGACCAGGTCCCATTGGGTGAAAGCTGGGCTCCAGGGACCACATTAGCCTCCTATGAGTTGTGCTCCCATGGACTGCTCCTTGTGGGAGCCAGATCAAGCTGGTAGTGTGAGGAGAGACTTTTGCTTATCTAAGTCAAAGCTTTTGGCTGTGGGGTTATTGTCCAATTCTGGGCTTCTATGGCATCTATCCACATTTCAGTAATGGGGCAGAAGCAAACCAATCAGAAGGCAGTGGCTGCACACTCCTGTGTGCCCAGCCCTATACTTAGCTTTTCTGTGAGGGCAGTGGAGAGAAGCTCAAGCTTCAGTATTGGGGGGCACTCACAAGCTAGGAAACTTACATATGACTATCAGAGGAGAATCACACCGAGCCAAAGCCATAGCATGGCTACTAAAAGGGGTAGCCATGCTATGGACTCATGGGACTGTGAGACTGAGGCTAGGCCTTGAGTCAGGAAGATGGGAGAGGGTTAAAGGGACAACAGCATACGGAAGAGCAAGAGGAAAAGTCCAGAGGCAAGAATGAACCTGGATCCTTTACAAAGGACGGTGGAAATCCCTCTGGAGCAGAGAGCTGGGAACTCACATTTACAAAGCACAAATATTGCACTTAATCCTTATAACAACCTGATAGGTTTGGTGCTATTAGCTCATAAGGGGAAGAACTAGGATTTAAACCCAGGTCTATCTGACTCCAAAACCTCTACCAGATTATGAGGAACTCTGAACACCAAGGTGAGGGACCAGGCATGATCTGAATTAATTTCGGGATATAAAGCCAGAATAATACTACATATATTTGCAAACCTTAATTTATTATTTACTAAACAAAAATCCTTTAAAAAAAAAAAAAAAAGTCACCTAGTAAATAAGTCACAGATGATCCCTGACCCCAGGCAGACCAGGCCTCTCTCATGATTGGCCTCTGTAGCACTGACTGATGCTTCTTATATGCCACAGGTTAGACCCTGCCTTCTAGTATGTGCCCTCCTTAAATGATCTGTGGGAACTTATTTGACCCAGCTCAGGCCATAGGATTTCAGAGAAAAGAGTTGTCCTGGGAGAGAGGATAAGGGTCTGAGCTACACCTGAGCAGGGAGAATTGGGATGATGCCACCACTGGATGCCTGCATACATGGTGCTTCCTGCCTCTTGGGATAAAAGGCATTGCTTTTGTTACCTCTTGTGCACATAGCACTTCCCAGTTTACAAAGCACATTAATTCCCATGCTCAGGGATCCTCACAGCTGCCCTTTGAAGGCAGGGAGAGCAAGTATTATCGCTCCTGTTGTACAGATAAAGAAACAGAGGCTCCAGGGAGGGAAGTGACTTACTTGCTTAAGGTCTCTAAGACAGCTGGTAAGGGGTAACTTGGAGGCTATGTGACACATTTGAAGAAAACATGGGACTTTGGGTGACAAAACTGGGGTTTGTGTCCTGGCTTCCATGCTAACTAGCTGTGTGATGTTGGGTTCCTTTAAGTGCCCTGAGTTTGTTTCCTAATCTGTAAATTAGGAATATTACCAGCGGGTTGTTATAAGGATCAAATAATATAACATCATGTACCTATAAAAGGTTGTACCATGTGAAGGCTTTTGATCAAGGGGCAGAGTCAGCAGGTGAATCCAAGAGGTCAAATTCAGGTATCCAGTGCTCTTGTTTCTGTACCACACTGCTTCTGCTTTGCCCTGTTTCTGGACACTACCTCACTCAAGATCCTTTTCCGGTGTCAGTCCCTGTTCCCTTGCCAGCCCGGAAGCTACTCTGTCCCTCCCAGCTTCTTTGAGGGCTGATTTACTGATTGCCGGTTGATAACCCCTCCCTAGAGAGCTGCCCGGAGCCAGCTATACTTCCAGTCTCTTGGGCCTTGTGACTGCCGGCCAGAGTTCCCTCCTTGCCTTCCTGCCTGGGCCAGCCCAGTGTTGGGCTTGTAGGGGAAGAGTTCCCAGTCACACTACCACACCCACTCCTCTGCTCTGTGTGGGACTGAAGATTTACAAGCCCAAGAGGCCTGATCTCAAAATGCCAGGGTCTCCCAGATAATCCTGTGGACACAAGTGATGGACCTTTCCCCCCACCCAAAAAAAACTGGTTGTTTCTTTCCCCAGGGAAGGCATCACAGAATTCTGAGAATGAATGTGCCCTAACTTGCCCCAATTGCCCAGGCGTTTTGCATTTGCTGACTCAGTCCTCCCACCCCCACCCTGTGCTCCTGGGGGCCTTTCATATGCCCATCATCCTATCCCCTGCTCCCAGGGTTTTTGATGTCTCATTTCATCTACCTAGTACCCTTGTCACAGGCATTTTTCTCCCCATTTCATGGATTGGGAAGCTGAGGCCCAGAGAAGCTAAGTGCCTCATGCTGGGTTGCAGTGAGTCAGCAGCAGAGCAGAGCTGGGACTAGGATTTATGTTAGGTCTCTTGACTCCCAGTCTGAGGTTCTCTCCACTGCCTTAGGGGACCCTTATTTCCTTCCCAGAGCCATTCCCTGAGGTTCTCTATCCTCTCACCTGAGGTTGAACGCATGTTTATTCATTCAAATAAGATGGAAATATTTTTAATCCCCAGAGGGGCAACCTCAGGGAGTGAAACCATCTCCCTCCAAGCTGGGACCAAGTCCTGGGTCCTGTACAGCTCCCATATGACCAGAATTCCTTTTCTGCTTCCCAGGGAGGGATTCCTTCCCCCCCCCCCCCCATTTGATTTTTGAGGCTTCTGAACCAATGGTTGAGAGGTCAACCTGAGGGGTAAGGGGTTCTCAGACCAGGGTATAGTATGTGTGAAGTGAAATGGGGAAAATGGGCTCGTGGTGATGGTGCTTGGGTAGAACAAGAGATACTTAGAGACTGGGTGGGTCTAAAACAGGGCCGTCCCTTCCAGGGAGCACAGACCTGGTTGTGGGAGAGAGTCAGGGAAAGGAAGTCACATACTGGCCAGAAAAAAAGTCCCCCATGGCCAAGAGGAAGTAGCCAATGAGAGGAGGAATCTTGCCATAGCAGTATAAATAATCACAGGGCTTCCGGAAGCTCTGCTCTGTCCCAGAATTCAGAAGTTCCTCTCCCCAAGGCCCTGTGAACTACAGGGGAGACCAGGGTATTGGCTGGAGCTGGGACTTCTCTCATACTTACCCCACTAATAATTACAGCAGCCTGTTTATTTGGCACTTCCTGTGTGCCACACCTCATGCCAAACACTTGCTTCACATTAGCTCATTTCATACTCTTGGCAATTCTAACACAATAGGCAAGATTGTTCCCATTTTACAGATGAGAAAATTGAGACTCAGGAAACTTAAATATGTTGCCCAAGATCAAACATGACTGGTTGGTGGAACTGAGATTAGAATCCCTGGCCAATCTGACTCCAGCATATATTCTCAGTGATAGTGCTTTAATGTCACTATGTTTTCTACCCGAGTTTAAAAGCTTCTGAAATTTTTCAGAGGCACATGCCATGATCTCAGGAAAAGGACAGAGGAAATAAATGTTTTCCTCTTCCATCCATTCCTCTTGTCTGGGCTTGGAGGATCTACCTCACCCCACCAAGAGCCTTGAGAGAAGATGCTAATGTCTGGGAGCCACAGCCTCTGCCTCATTCATCATCATTACACACCCAGATTCCAGACCAAATCCCAGCCCTGGCACAATCTCCAGTATTCTCTTGCACTGAGTTGCCAGACAGGGTTTGTTGTGCTTACAAGAATTATGGGGTCAGCTCTCCCTCCTTTTCCTCACCTCTCAGGCACCCTGGATTGAGATAGGGCAGCCGTCTAGAGAAGTGTGCTCCTTACTCAGCAGGTTTCTCATTGTGACTTTTGGTTTGCACACAGTAGCCAAGGTGTCAGGCTTAAGAGTTAAAACATAGTGCACTGGGCAGAATAAGCCCTGAGTTGAGAGACTCCACACCGCATCTCAGAGTGACCTGGGACAGCTGCTCTGTGCTAGAACCCCTCTCTAGTCTACTCAGTGGGAGGGGTCCCTGTCTGGTAGAGGATCTGGTAGATCCCTACACTTGTATACTGTCTTTTTGTGTTTATACTGCCTGGAGGAAAAGGAAAAAAGTAGCTAATGCTTAGTATGACCAAGGCACTGTTCTAAATGCCTTACATGTATTAATTTACATAATCCTTACAACAACCCAATGAGGTAGATATTATTTTATCCTCATTTTACAGGTAAGAAAACTGAAGCATAGAGAGGTTAAGTAATTTGTCCAGGGTCACACATGTACAAATAGCAGAACCAAGACTTGACCTTACTCAGTTTGGTACCAGAACTTAGGTGCTTCACATAATACATAATGCCATCTTCCTTACACCTGAGTATCTTTGCTTGGTCTTAGGGCCTCTCTCTCACTGTGTATCTGCCTCTCTAACATCTGTCTTGATGGGGTTGCAGGATGGTGTCAGGTTAAGAGAACAGGAACTGGTTTCCTTCTGTGTGTCCCCATTCTTCTTCCCAATGGGTAGAGGCCTCCATAACCATGAGTGTCCCTTTGATCTGTCCATAGGTCACTGCATCCAGAGGGGCCCAGAAGGGGAAGGAGGCATTGCCTCCACTGTAGCAGCTGCACCCACGATGCAGAGCATCAAGTGTGTGGTGGTGGGCGATGGGGCTGTGGGCAAGACGTGCCTGCTCATCTGCTACACGACTAATGCCTTCCCCAAGGAATACATCCCCACAGTGTTCGACAATTACAGTGCCCAGAGTGCGGTTGACGGGCGCACAGTGAACCTGAACCTGTGGGACACAGCGGGCCAGGAGGAGTATGACCGACTCCGCACACTCTCCTACCCTCAGACCAATGTCTTTGTCATCTGTTTCTCCATTGCCAGTCCGCCCTCCTACGAGAATGTGCGGCACAAGTGGCATCCGGAAGTGTGCCACCACTGCCCCGACGTGCCCATCCTCCTGGTGGGCACCAAGAAGGACCTGAGAGCCCAGCCTGACACCCTACGGCGCCTTAAGGAGCAGGGCCAGGCGCCCATCACACCGCAGCAGGGCCAGGCCTTGGCCAAGCAGATCCATGCTGTGCGCTACCTCGAGTGCTCAGCCCTGCAGCAGGACGGCGTCAAGGAAGTGTTTGCTGAGGCTGTCCGGGCTGTGCTCAACCCCACGCCCATCAAGCGTGGGCGGTCCTGTGTCCTCTTGTGACCCTGGCACTCAGCTTGGAGGCTGCCCCTGCCCCCCCACCAGTTGTGCCTTGGCGCCTTGTCTGCCCCCAGCTGTGCCTTAAGGACTAATTCTGGCACCCCTTGCCAGGGGGCTCCCTGAATGCCCTTTTCTCTGAATGCCTATTTCTCCTTAAGGAGGCCCACGGAGAAAGGGGCTTTGGGCCCTGCCCCACTCTGCTTGGGAACACCAGGTATTCCTGAGAGCTCACCCAGGCCAAGGTTGGACCCCTCCCCAAGAAGCCAACCCAGTGCCCCTCCCCCATTTTCCCTACTGACCAGTTGATCCAGCTTTCCACACAGATGTTGCTGCCTATTATGGTGCCTTCTCTCAGGTTAGGAGCTCTCAGCTGTCCCTAACCTTTCCCTGGCTGCTCTTCGAATTGCTCCCCCCCTCAAGATGCTCTCTCCCTTTCCCAAAGAAGGAGCCATAGAATCCTGAGAAGATGAATGTGCCCTAACCTACCCCCATGTGCCCAGGCCTTATGCATCTGCTGACTGACTCAGTCCCCCTCCCTCCCCGGGCTCCTGGGGGCCTTTTCTACCCCCATCAGCATCAATAAAACCTCCTGTCTCCAGTGGCCCTGGCTCCTCCCTGTGTGCTGGGCATTGGGGGTTGGGCAGGGGATGGGCATGGGCTAGGGCTCCCCAGAGACTGGGAGCCTTTTGTTTCCTATAAAAGGGGACAGGAGACAATAGGCTTATTGTGGTTCCCCCAGCCCCCAATTTCCCTAACAAAGATCTGGGCTCCCTTGGAGGGGCCAGTCTTGCTCTGGGGCCCAGCCACAGATTCTATAGTGGACTGAGATGCAAAGCATTAAGAAAAACTTTGTGATCTGAGGCTCAGAAAGGGAAAAGTTGAGAACCATCAGCCTGCAGGCAGGTGTTCACAGTCCTGCACTTGAGAGCTGTTGCCTTACACCCGAAGGTGGCAGGTCTCACCGACAGAGCTGGGGCTAGAACTAAGGCCTGTGCCTCAACCCAAGACTCTCCCAGTTATCCCAGCTACCAAGTCTGGAGTCATTACAGGGATAGCTCAGTCACTCCTCCTCATCAGAATTGTGGCTTAGACCAGTCTTAAGACACTCCAGATCTAAGGTGGGAAGAGGGGGGATAGGGGGATACCACTTGGAATCATACACTGTCATGGACTTTTTCCCTCCATCCTGGAGCCTGTCCCTCACCTCAGTTCCAATTAAAGAAAGACAAGTCCAAGCCCCAAGACAAGTAAGGCTAGCCCAGACTGTTGGCAAAAAAAAAAAAAATTTATTTTCCTTTGAAATAAAATGTACAACCAAAAGAGGTCAGGGCATGGGGCAGCAGGGAGGACAGGGAGACAGCAGAGAGCCCATTTTGGGGCAGGAATCTGCCTCTGACTACCCTACACCTTTGCCAAGGAGGAAGAGTCGGTGAGCCACGGATTTCAGAAGGGAAGGAAAACAAATGCTGTGCCAGTGCTTTTCCTGGAGCAGGACATCCCTCAGGTACAGAACACTACCTCCACAAGGTAGTGTCAGAACCACACACTGGCAGAGCCCTTACAGATCCTACAGCCCTCCTACCCCCAACCACCTGCATGGACATACTAAGGCTTAGATGGGGAAGGGGTACACACTAAACAGGAGGTGAAGTCAGAGCTAGAACACCTGGGCAAACTTAGCAAGGGACTGTGGCCACAGGCCTGGGCATGTGCAGGAAATAATCACATACACCAGTCAAGTGAATGACCCCGTGGAGAGAAATGGCTGTGGTTTTCAGGTAGCAGCCACTGCTCAGTGGTCCCTGACCTCAGCAAGAGGTGGCTATGTAAAGGCCAAGAACCGATGGTGGTTATAAACCTCAGGACTTTTTTTAGCACCAGATGGTGGAGCTCTCCTAACAGCTCAGCTTCTTGGGGCCTCCGGATAAGGGTGATGCTGCTTGAAGGTCCCTGTGCCTTCAAGTGGGGTGAGGGAAAAGAGAAGCCAGCAGGGCTACCTAAAACCCTGTCCTGTGCCCTTCTGCCCTTCCTCCCCCTCCCCCAGCTTCAGCACGGTCCACAGAGGACACAGGGTGGGGAAGGCCAGAGTGGTGTCTTGTTTCTAGTTTCTGGGCAGTGGACCGCCTCCTCCTTTCTAGTAGGAGAGAAAGGGTTTAGAATCGCTTTTCCTCAGGCTGGGAGGTAATGAGCAGCTCCTTGTTTCCGAAGTCCCACCAGGCTGTCATGTGGAACGCCATGTTGGTTAGGACAACGGTGTACTCCAGGATGGCGAAGATGGTGTATACTGTTGCAAGGGCACAAGAACAGAGCGTGGTGAGACTCCCGCCCCTGCCCTCCAGGGGCCTCTTGATAAATCGCCACCACCACACATCTCTACAAAGGAGACACAATGGCAGTCAGCCCCCAAGGCCACTGCCATCTCGCACAGTATAGACAACATCATAACTGTCCCATAGCCACTGTGACCCCATACGGATCCCAGCCTGGCCTCACCTCCAGCCTCACAATACATGTTGTGCCGAAAGTAGACAGCCAGCGCCGTGAAGAAGGAGATGAAGTTGATGACGAAAAGCCGCTGTTTCCAGTTGTAGGACTTGCGGTCCTAGAGGATGGGCTGTCTGATCACTCTGCAGCCTGTTGGATATGTGTGGGCAGCCTCCCCTCTTAGCCCCAACTCCTGAGGGCTGCGTCTTACCTCCCTTGGTTTTGGAAGGGGGCACAGGCAAGGGCAGCAGGAATGATGGGCATGTTCATATTCCTGCGTTTGGGAGTATAATGAAGCCAAGGAGCAGTGCTGTCCCTGCCCCTCCCACTTCAGCAGGATGGAACATGAAAGTTACTCGGAGTCACCCCCCAACCTGACACCTCCACATACTGTGGGGAGAAGAAAGGTGTCTGCGGGGGCGGGGGTAAGGAGGGGCACTGGAGTTATTACAGACCACAGACCCCTGACACAGTTCCTAACCCACTGCAGCCTGGGTGCTGTCCCTCATTCTACCCCCATTTGGAGCCTCCATCTCTTCTATTTTCCAGTCTCCATTAGTACCCGAACACAGTCCTAGATTCTGACCAATCCATCACCCTCCACTCATCCCCAAGCCCCAGCCTCAGCCCGGGTTCCTGTTAGAACTCTGGTTCCCATCTCACCATTACCCGCATCCTGAGGACGGGTGTCCTTGATTTTCCCCTGGGCTGCTTAGAGCCCCACTAGGGGTAGACCGTACCTCCTGACTTACTGTGTGCTTCTTGGTCAGCCGCCAGAGAATGCAGGTGAGGAGCATGTGACTGAGGGAAGAGGCGATGAACACAATAAAAGCATTTTCGTGGATGGCTGGAGGGAGAGAGGAGGGTTGGGAGCGGGCACTACAGGAAGCATCCTAACCCCTCCCTCTGAAGGTCTGAGTGAGGGAGGGCGCAGGGGCGACCCTTCCCAACCCTTCCCCTGCTCCTCCTTCCCTCATGTGGACACCCACTGAAGTCCTCGGAAGAGGAGACGTAAGTGAGCACTAGCAGTGCGAGGTTCTCGACGACGTTGAGGCCAAAGTTGAGGCGGCAAAGCGGGCGGTAGCCAGGACACGGGGACGCGCAGCTGAGGTAGTGGTTCCAGTAGGCGAAGGCCACCAAGAAGCGGGGCGCTGAGTGCAGGCCGATGCAGAAGCGCCACACGTAGCGCTGGGGCACCTCCCCACCAATGGCCGAGCTCACCGAAGGCAGGTAGTTGGGCACCTAGAGAGTTGTGACCAGTCTGGTGGCAGGCCTCCACCAGCCCCACCCACCCACCCACCTGGAGATCCTTCTCTCCATCTATCAAAATCACGCTGGCCCTCAGAAGGCTCCGCTCCAGCCCTTTCCTTGCCCGGAGGTCCTCCTTCAGGCACCTCCAGAGAGAGCTCTCCTGGGAGACATCCCTTTCCAGGTCCCGGCCCCCAATGTGCTTGTTCTCATTCCCCAGGCAGCCTGGGGTTTGTGCAGGGACTTGGTTGGACCTTTTCCATCTCCCTATACATGGAACCTACATACGGCTGGGGAAGCTGTAGACAGGTTCAGATGCTCTCTGAGCCCATAGCACAGAGCTATGGGAGATTCCATGGCCCAGGACCCCAGATTCAGTCCTGAGGACAGGGATGAGTAACAGACCACCTGAGCTTCCGTGCTGGATTCACGGCCCACCTGAGCTGTTCTTGACTGCTCTCAGTTCTACTAACTCTTCTGGGCAGGTGTGCCAAGGTGGTAGAGGGTACTGTGAGATCCTGGGGGACCTGGGTCAGGAGGGTACCCCCACCCTGATCATGCTTAAGAAAGTGGGTGCTTGGGGCGCCTGGGTGGCTCAGTCGGTTGAGCGCCAACTTCGGCTCAGGTCACAATCTCGCGGTCCGTGAGTTCGAGCCCTGCATCAGGCCCCTGTGCTGACAGCTCAGAGCCCGGAGCCTGTTTCGGATTCTGTGTCTCCCTCTCTCTGACCCTCCCCCATTCATGCTCTGTCTCTCTCTGTCTCAAAAATAAATAAACGTTAAAAAAAAAAAAAAAGAAAGAAAGAAAGTGGGTGCTCCTAACCTGGGGTAGTCTAAGAAAATGACCTATTCTTGTGCATCCCTCCCATTCATCTTTCTCAAAGCCTGGAACTCCTTATTCCTTCAGGAACTGGAGCACTATTCTTCCTCCTTGAGGAAGGAGGAGGAGATAACACACAGCTGCGAGGACTGGTGTGTTGCTCGTGTGAGAGGGTGAGAGGATGAGGGAAGAACAGTCTAGATGGGGACAGGAAAGCCAGGGAGAGGAGGAGGATCTCTCAGACTCCAGGGTCTGGAGCAGTGCTTCTACCTTTAACATGCGTACAACTAACCAGGGATTGTGTGAGGATGTTGGGGGTCTGGAATCTGAGAATCTGCATTTCTAAAGGATTCCAGGACTGGAAACTACCAGTCCATGGCACTCGCTTTCTGTGGACTTTTTTAGACTGTCAGCAAGAACCAGAGCAGTGCCAGAACCCAGGGACCCAGAGAAGGAATGACCGTGCTGTGACTATAGCAGGACCAGTCTTCAGAGATGGAGTTCTAGAAGATCCCCTCCTTTCTCCTAATGGTGATGCTGATGGATCAATGCTGGGAACATAGGCAATGGTGGACGCAGCTCACAGGGCAGAGGTGGGCCTGGGGTAACGCCAGCCAGGGGCTTCGCAGCCTTCACAGAAAAGGAGATAGATTCCCCTCAGCACTACCAAAAGAAGCTAAGTGTAGAGCTCTCTGAGAGGGTGCCGCTCCCAAGGCCATGGCTTGAGATACCATGTAGCTTGAGACCAGGCTCAGATACTCACTCTGAGTAATCAGTAAAGAGACAGCATGGAGGCTTTGGAGCCACACAAACCCGGGTCTGCATCCCATCTCTGCCTTTATTAACCTACTCAAGGTCACTTCACCTCTCTGAGCTTTAATTTCCTTGTTGGCAAAATAGGGACACTACCACCTACCTTGCAGGATGATTGTGAATATTAAATATGATGTATGCAGAGCATCTGCAGTGTTTAGCACACGGCAGGTACAAGTGATGGCTTTCAGAAGACAAACTTCCCTGAAAAGCCTGCAAATAGCTGGTGAGCTATGTAGTTATTGAACATGGGAACCCTGCATGGGAGTGACAGGCAAGAACTGTAACTTCATCAGAGACTTCTGAGCCCTCCAAGCCTCCTTACTTTTCTACCCCTCTGGGCAGGTCCCCTAAGTAAGGTTAGTGGGAGTGTTGCCTCTGTTTCCTAGAATATTCATTCTGAAAACTCCTGCCTCCATCCCAGCTACTTTAAGGAGAGCAGGACCAGCATGAGCTTTTTGTCTGTTTGTTTCCTCCAGCATGAGCTCTCTAAAGCTTGGCTGGGAGAGCCCAGAGCCCTAACTGATGTTGGGAAACAGGTAAATGGTAGAGATGGCAAAAATCTGGGAGGACACCACAGGAAGAAGGGAGATTTAGGGCCCTGTGGCTACTGGTGTCATCCTCATAAGCTCCTCCCAGATTAGGGGTGGAGATAGGATGCTGAGAGCAGGGATTTCCTCTTACCCCCACCCACACACACAAATATACATGCACGCATGCACACACATGCATAATCAGTATAGATATTCATTTATGTTCCCCCATCCCAAGCACACAAGTTCTCCACTCACCAACTATGCCAGCAACATCAGGAGCTATCAGAGACCAGGTGCCCAGCTCACCCCAAATCTCCCCATGAGCTCAGAGCTAAGGGTACTGAAGTGGGAACATAACCCCTTTCCCCAAGAACAGAAACCCTCTACATCCTAGAGGATGTGGCTCAGTGGACCTGTGGCAGGGCAGTAGATCAGAAAGTCACATGGTATAAAGGGTGAAGGTCCAAAAAATTCCCTATCAAAGCACCTCAGATTTCACCAATTGAGATTCATTCCTTTGATAAAAGTCCCCCAAACTTATGGATGACTTTGCTATCTACTGCCCCCATCCCTTGCCAACTGAACAAGACCTCCCATTCCTATCAATTCAACCTGCTACTCTTCTCTGGACTCCATCCCTGCCTCTCTACTTTCATAGTCCCTATTTTAGCTCTGGTCTTCCCAGTAGCATGATCTATTGCACTAGCCTCCTCACTTATCTCCCTACTCTTGCCCCCTGCTCTTAAATCTGTTCTCCACTCAGGAGCCAGAATGATCTTCTAAAGCATAAATCTGATCCTGTCCCTTTCCTGCTTAAAATCTTTCCAAAGCTCACCACTGCCCTCTGGATAAAATCAAAAGTTGTCAGCCTGGCATTCACAAAGATCCTTCTTTACCCCCATAGCAGAAATGCCCCTTGGTCCAGGAAGGAAGTCTTCCCCAACACCTAGGCTGGATTAAGTGCTTCTTCTGGGCCCTGTGATCCCTATGCTCCCCTTCATTCTTTATGTTCCCCTTTATCACAATAGGAGTCCCATTTCACTGTGCTGTGACTGTCTGTGTCTAGGACTGTGTCATGTAAGATGAGAGGCTAAGGGCAAGTCCATGTTCAGTTCCATCCTTCTGACACAGAACCTCTACCCCTAGGCCTTCAGGAAAGGCCTGGTGGACTGCTCTTGGAGGCAGGGAGTCCATCTGGGTTTCTAGCTGGCAGAGTCCTGAGTGGACACAGGTTAGGGGGCCCGAGGCTGCCAGGGGAGAAACCAATCCTGAAGATTCCAGGGCAGGGCTGGGGGTGTTCTCAGACCACGTCCCCAGTCTGGGTTAAAGCCACTTATGACCTCTCCTGGCTCCTGGCCCAGTCTAACTCCCCAGTCCTGGCTTCCTTTCCAGTCTGGTCTTTCTTCAGCTTCCTCCTCCCTCTCATGACCTCTCTTGCCTACTGCCTTCCCTTCCCTTCCCCTTTCCCCTCTGCTCCCTGGCACTCTCTGTAATCTTCTACTCTCGGAAGACTGTGACTCCACTCTCCCTGAGTCTCTCCCCACAAATTCCCACAACTCTGACTTGCCCCCCACCATCCCTTTATCCCTTTCCCCTTTCTCTGACCCTCCGCCTTCTCTCTTACTCTCTGATTCCACTCTTACTGCCATCTCCTGACCTGGCCCTGACCCAGGTGCGGGGGAGCCTGGCACTCACCCCACAGTCAGTGGCCACCGTGTACTCAAAGTGGAACACCAGGGACCAGATGATGCAGAAGAAGAAGCCGAACATGGGGAAAGTGATGACCCACCAGATCATGGCCGTGAAGCGGAGCCGGAACACAGTCCCATCTGGGTCCAAGGGCTGGGAGGCCGCAGAGAACATCCTGTAGGGAGTGGTGCCCAGGCAGGGCGAGGGACACAACTTGGGGCCTGGTGGGACACCTGGGCCTCGGGAAGTGGAGCCTTTTCCAGAGCTGGCTCCTCTGGGTATAGGGAAGAGCCAGAGTAGAAAGAGCATAAAGGGAAATGGAAAGCAGTGCAGAAGGTAAGGAGGTACAGAGAGAGATGGGGCGGGAGCAGCTGAGTCAGGCAGGGTCAGCTCTTAGGAATCCCTTTGGCACAATGGTCCTATAGGTCTACCTCTTAAAGAGCCTGGAGAATAGAGGCTCCCAGTGGCCTGGACATGGGAGTTTGATGGGCCACTTCAATCTCAAGACTCTCACACCCAACTCAGAAGGATCAGAGGTAGAAAGGTTATTACTTCTGTTCCATAGAACATTAGGACTAAGATTTTAGCCACTTGACAGATTAAAGCTCCCAAGTCAAGGCTTTCTTCAGGTCACATAACCTAGACAAAGGACCCTTGGCTCAGACTGGTCCAAGCCCTCCCACTGACCCTGTCTGACCACATTCCTCCTCTTCACCCAAGTTCAACCAGGAACAGTGGGAGTGCCCAGAACCTATTTCAATGGGACCACAGGCTGCCAACCAGCCCACCCCCAGGCTCAGAATGATCCAAGCCTCAGGTCAACAGTACCATCATCTCAAGATACCAGGGTCCCTGCAGAGGCTTCTCCTTCCTCTCTAAGACCATGTCACCCAATCCAAAGTTTATGGGAATCTGAGGGTCACGGGAACCTTCTCCACTCAGCTTGAGCCTATTGTGCTGGGCCAGACCCAGCAAGGACAGACCCAAACCAAGGGAGCTAGCTTCTTCCACTCCCTTCTCCTGCTAGGCAGAGAAGTCCCTCCTCCCACCCCTGACTGCCCCAGCTACCATGACTTGTGAGATGGGTTCCCTTCTGGGGGGCAGACAGAAAGGCTTTGTATTCAAACGCCTAGGACCAAACCTCCCTTGGGACTCATACCACCCACGATTAAGGGAGCCCTAGTTCACTAGTCCAGCTCAGCATCAAGGAAATGGGGGAGGGGGCGCGAACTGAGCAACACTCACACTGGGTGCTGAAGGATCCGGGGCTTGGGTTGAGAGTTCTAGCCAGACTGAAACTATTCTAAGACTGGAGGGTCCCACCCCTAGCTCTCTAGGGCCTGCCCTCCCGCCCACAGAGCTCAGATCTCCACGCCTGCCCAAGCACACAGCCCTCCCAGGACCAACAAGGCCATATCATAAACCCTGGAACACTCTGCAAAGGTAAGAGTGATAGTGGCTAAAGTCAGCCCACAACAGCTTCCTTGCCAGGGATGGGGGTGGGGACCCTTTTGAGAGTTGTATCCTGGGATCCAGGCAGTTTTCAGGGAAGGAAAAGGGAGAAAGCAAAATAGGATTTCACCCCTTTCTGTTGAAGCAGATGTATGTCTGTTGGGCCTCATTGGAGAGCTAGCTAATCTTAGAACAATACATTCAGGATCCAAGACAGATCTGGACGGGCCTAAATATGAGGTTATCAGTGTCCAGTCTGGACCTGTGCAGAAACAGCTAACTCAGCTCAAGATGCCTTAACAGGGGTCTAAAAGCCAGTAATAGGAATGCAACGGTACTACTTTTCCCTGTGCTACCCAGGCCATATGAAGACCTATGCCCAGATCAGGGCCTCATATGAAGAGAATAGTGACCGACTGGGCCAAGTCTAGGGGCGCACATCCTGTGAGGGTTGCCTGAAAGAACTGGAAATATGCTACCTAATAAGAGTAAACTCGGGGACCCCTACCCCCATTACTGCCATCCCACCTCTGTAGGGCTGGCTTGATGCCAGGAGGAGAGAGAGTAGCTCTCAGGCTCCCAAAGCAGAGCCAGTGCAAAGGCAGAGATTCACCAAAAAGAGAATGTCATGTCCACTACAAGAAAGAGCTTGCTAATTGTTAGTTACTAAGCCTCCTTAGAATAGGCTGCCTGGAGAGGAAGGAAGCTCCCCATCACTGGAGATATGCAAGCAAACACAGAGTCATCTAAATTACAGATGTGTTAGAGTAAGGTTACTTTTTTTATTTCTAGGGTTGGCCATTTCTAGAATACTCCAGGTGAGAAATTCAGAGCATACATCCACCTGGGCTGCCCCAAGGTGGCTCCAACATGGTAGTCCCAGAGAGTGGGGACAAAATACCACCTGGGTCCCTAAGCTCAGTCCTGCCCCAGAGTGGTCAGGTATCCCTCCTGCAACTACCTATGCCTTAGGATCCCTAACTAGTATGTCAAGAATGGGTTATAGGTATGCCAGATATGCTGGCTTACTGATCCCATTAGCCCTCAGGAGCCAGCCATGAGGGGCAAAGCAAACAGCCTATTCCATTTAATTCCATATGCCTTACAAATATAATTTTCTGCATGGACTAAGACTTGGTCTCAGGCTTCCTTTTCAAAGGGCACGGGGCTGATGCAGGGGGGAGGGGGTCCTATTCATTTATTCAACCAATTCTTTCTGATTCAGATGTAGTGCCCACCTTGAAGAAGCTCCTGGTCTGATGGGGAACAGAGATACAAATATGATATGATAGAACTGTATGAAAGATAAAACAGGGAACTGTGGGCACCCAGAGGAAAGAGTGATTAAGTCTTCCCCAAGGAGGCTAGGGAACGTTTTTTCAAAGGAGGAGACATTTGAGAAGGGTTTTGCAGGATACAAAGGAGTTGACCAGGTGAGAGAAACATTTGATGCATTATCTAAGGTGAAAACTTGGTCAAGAAAAGCCATTGTTTGGATCCTTTTCGATCCTCCCCCTCAAGATCACCTGGTCAGCCCCTTTTTGTCCAGTCCTGTTCTTTCTGACAGCTCCCAGCCCTGGGTATCATAAGACTGGCTGCCTACCGCTCAAGGCCAACATCTACCCATCGACAAAGCAGGAGAGAGAAAACTTCCAGTCATAAGAACAAAAGAAGTAGGCCCCACTCCATACTGCCATTCAGACCCCACTTCTAATCATAGTCCTATTTCTGGAGCAAATGCTCTTTATAGGGAGGCAGGAAGCTGAGCTGATTGGGGGCCTTCAGAGCTCTCTCTGATGCTCTTCCAAGGGTCCATGTCCAGGCCCTGCCTCCTTTCCACCTAGAGCCCATGGGCTCTTCCTCTCCTGCCCTGCCTTCCAACCTTACAATCTCTTTTCCTCCTACTCCTTCGGCTCCTCACCCTTCACACTTCCCAAACCACCTTCCTATGCTTCCTCTATCTGGAGCTCTACACTACTCCTGAGAAGGAGGACGGGAATTGCCAACCCCATTTTAAGACATGGGAAGCTGAGGCTCAGTCTCTGTGTCTCAGGTAATAGAGAGTCAGTGGATGAAATTAGGAGTGTAACAGAGGTCAACACAGGTCTGACCCTCTTTACCCCGAAACATTACAGAGAAAACTCACATCTTTCCTCCTGGCCCAGCACACCATATCCCTGCTCAGAGGGCACATGCCTACCTGGGGAACATAGCCCATATACACATATGGAACACATATATACACACATCATCAGGCCCCCATCCAGACACACACAGATATGGTCTCTCCCAGACACATACAGTCACGTCCCTTACAGTCACACAGATGCATACATAATCACATTCTCACAGAGACAGCCACAGCCCACAGTGTCACACTAAGAGGCGCCAGCACCCTCTAGCCCAGTCCTGTTCTCTCTCCATCCCCCACGAAACCCGGGGGCTCTTGAATCTGCCCCTCTATGAAGTAAGGATTGAATTCTGGGGCTGCCCAACTTCAATGACTCCAGGCCCTAATGACCCCCATGGAAAGTGGCAGAAGGCTAATTCCTGAGACCTCAATTTACAGGTACCCAGCAACCCAGTTTGTCTGATGGACCTCATTGGAGAGCTCACTAATCCTGTTACAACAGAATCAGGATCCAAAATCGATCCAATTGGACCTGAATATGAGATATTCCTTGACCCCCCCCCCCCCCCCCCCCCCACTTCGCAAGCCCTACCCCACAGTGTGTGGCCGTAGTCTCCTTGAAGTGGAAGAGCAGGGACCAGAGGATGCAGAAGAGGAAGGCGACAAGTGGACAGCAGACTGTGACCAGGGCCACCAGGGTGAAGCGGAGCCGGACCAGGGTCCCATCCCGGTCCAGTGGCAGTGGGACCTGGTACATCTTGTCAGACCTGGGGATGGAGTAGTATGCTGTCAAGGCCCAAGGCAGCAAGGCTGGGACTCTGTGGTAAAGCCAGCCCTTGTGCTGAGTCCTCAGCTTAGCTGAGCCATGGGATGGAGGGTCTGAGAAGAAAGCCATCTAGCCCCTAAACTTGGACAGTTCCTGCCCTGGATGGGGATGATTGACTCAGAATCCCAAGAGGACATTCACCCTCAATTTCAGAGGAAAGACAATGAAGCAAATCTGTGCTAAAATGAAGCCTGAATAGATTGGGAGAGTTTCTTCTCCCCTATACCTGGCTTTACAGGTCTATGACAACAGGAGCTGGTTTAACTGGTCTCTCTTGTTTCAGGAACCAACCCTAAAACCTCCCAGTGAACAGAATAGTCCACCTTCTTTCACAGGCCTTTGAGCCTCTAGGCTTCAGTTCTCCCTGCTTCACCCACTGGCCCAGGGCCTTCTGTACCTTCGGTCCCTTCCCAGGCTCTGTGTGTCTGCACCACAGTGCACAGCAGCGAGGGCTCCATGGAAGCCAATAGAACCCTGACCCCCTGCTCGTCCCCACCTGCTGCCTCATGTGCTCTGAGGGTGAAAGGCTTTGCAGAATCAGGCCTGGTGCTAGCCTGGGCTTGCTGTTTGCTGGAAAGAGCTGCCTGGTCAGCTTCTGGAGGCTTCCCAGAACCCATGGGGCCTGTCCATCCCCCTCCAGAGATGAAGTAAAAGCTCCTGAGAACTGTTGACTCCCTGCTGAGATGAGGATGCTAAGGTTAACAACTATAATAACCACGTATACACCAGCAATCCTAGCCCAGCCTCCCTAAGTGCACAGAGGGGAAATTGAGGCTAAGAGAGGAACAAGAACCTGCTCAGGGTCGCACAACAACTAGAAGGGAGAGCCAGCAGTGGGGAGATGTAGGGCCCACAGGGTCACAAACTGCAGCCCCAGCCTTCTTTGACCCCTTCATCTCTGGGACAGACCTCTGGGTAGAAAGGTCAGGTTAGATCAGATTAGGAGGGGAGAGAGAAGGGGCACCTGTCATTAGAGAAAGAAAGGTAAATCAAATCCTATATAGATGAGTCAGTGAATCCTGTCCCCATTGCAAAGGCAGAGAAACCAAGATGCAGAGAGAGAAAGGCCCTTCCTCAAAGCCAGATGCTGAGCCTGACAGAAAGCCATCCTTGGAACTTACGCTTCTTGTGGCCAAACTAGGGCTGGCTCCAGATTCATAAAGAACCCGCCCTTATGGACTCAAAGGTCTTGCCAGATCAAGTCCCAACTCTTCCTGGCCCCGCCCTCAGGAAGAACCTGAAGCTAACCTCCTAGCATTCCAGAACCAGGTGAATACGCTTCTGTGTTCTCCATCTTCCCCCACCCTGCCTCTCTTCTAGGCCCGATTAGTCAGCCTGCCCCAGTTGCCCAACTTCTTTTCTGCCTTCAGGAGCCAGGGATCTCCCAGAGGAATTGGAATTGGAGCTGGTGCCCCTCCCAAATTGAACACATTTCTTGGATCATCCCCAAATGGACTATAAGTCCCTAGAGACCCTAGAAGGGGAAGGACTTCCCCACCCAGCCCAAACCCTGATTTGGTGCTTGTAGCAGCACTAGTCCCCTCTCTGAAGCCAGTGGCTCTAGAAGCCTCGGGAACCACTGGGATGCCCAAACTGAATAACAGATCCTCAGGAAATGAATAGGCACTGCTTGAGGCAGGGGGTGGGTAAAGAGGTTGGAGGAACAATCTGTTCCACTGCTTGGAGGTATGCCTGGCTCCTCTTTTAGCTGTGTGACCTTGGGCAAGTCATCTAACCACTCTGGGTCTTTTTCCACAGTTGTGCAACATGAAGATCATGTGGTTTAGATTACTAATATGACCATTCCAACATGGTCATTTTACTTCTCCAGGCCTCAGGACAGGGAGCTCACTACCTGAAGGGCAGCTCTTCAGTCCCAGTCAGCTCTAACTTCTTCATACGTACTACTTAGCTGGAAACTGCTTTCTTAGGAGTACCCCTACCTTATCTCCAAAGGTCCCAGAGATCTTCTCAGCCTCCAGCCAGAATCCATACTTACTGGGTACCTTCTGAGTATGAGGCACCCTGCTTAATGCTCCACATACATTGTTTCTTTTAACCCTCACTATAATTCTATGAGGCAGGCCCTATATAGCCTGTGTATTTCCATTTTACAGAACAGGAAACTGAGGCTCAAGGAGGTTAAAAACACTTGCCCAAGGTCACAGGCTAATAAATGGAAGAGGTGTAATTTGAAATTACT
Organism: Panthera leo; assembly: GCF_018350215.1. Taxonomy (NCBI): domain Eukaryota; kingdom Metazoa; phylum Chordata; class Mammalia; order Carnivora; family Felidae; genus Panthera; species Panthera leo. The sequence continues at coordinate 59,715,324 of NC_056688.1, read as the reverse complement.
CTATCGGGTTCCAGAGACACCCAACACCTACATCCCTGGCATCTAAAGAGAAATCCCCATCAGCAGACCCTGGAGAATGAAGGAGAGCTCAATCAGTGCACAGCCAGCACCATGTGGGAGAGCAGGAGGGGTAAAGGGTTAGTTCAGAAGTCGGGACAGCAGCAGATCCTGGGCAAGCACCAGCACCTTGGGGCTGGGCGGTGAGAAAGCTGGACCTCGTGGCGGAGCTCCCCCAAGTGGGGTTGCCCCGCGATCCGTCACACCCATCCCCATACTCACCCAGGCTGTGGCGGCGAGGAGGCCGCGCCGGCGCAGGCCGGGCGCTGGGGGAACCCGAGGGGAGCCCAGGCCCGGCCTGGGGCAAGCGGCCGGGGGCGGGCCGGAGCGGGAACGGCGGGGGCGGGGCCAGCGCGCTTGGGGAGGAAACTGCGCCCAGATCCTCCATTAGCCCCTCCCCACTTCTGCGGACCTGGACCCTTGGCTCTCCGCCTTGATCCGGTGTCCCCTTGTGCCATGCCTCTCTAGCTCTGGTCTGCCCCACTAATTCCTGTTGCGTGGGGGCAGCCGGAAGAGCCCTGGACCCCTGGGTTTGACACGTTGGATAAGCCACCTTGTCACCTTACCTCTCAGCGGCGTTCCATCACCTGTTGAAAGAACATAAAATTGGTTCAACAAGCCCCGAATTCTCTAATTTTCTAGTCTCGGTGTCTCCTGCCCACGTCCCCATTCTAGCCGAATTATCCGGCCTCGCCCTTCTGAAACATTAAAACAGTTTTGCCCCAGCCTCAGCGCCCCTCCCCCTAACTTTGCTCCCCGTAGCCGATTCCCGGCATTCAGCAAAGGGAAGAGCACGTTATAGGTAGAGAGATCAGGGAGGCCCACCCCAAAAACTCGGGGCCAGAGCTGTTCCCGGCTTTGATCAGGAGAGGGCGCCCTGTCCTGACATAACAGAGCAAGGCTCTCCTTTCCCCAGTCCTGGGTCTGCCCCACCACGAGAGGGTTGATCCGCAGAAACCAACCCAGCCCACAGGGTTCCCTCCCCACCCAGACTGACCCCTGAAGGAACCCGAGGAAGACTCTTGGGGTTGCCAGAGCACCTGCAGGGGGTGAAGACCTCTGACCTAGACGTAGTTACCACCACAGTTTTCCTAGTCATATATCCCCACAGTAATAGCACATTTTGAGCACCCTCTGTTTTCCAGGCACTTTTCTATTTTTTATGCATTATCCCATTTGATCCTTATAAAAACTCCATGAGATGGATACTATTAACATCCCTGTTTTAGAAAAGGTATGTTACCTATTCACACAGCTATAAATGTCAGAAACAGGATTGGAGTCCCGCACCTGAGGTCATTCCCTTAATCCCTTCGTATATAGAACAACCTGGAACAACCCGGGTTTGAACAGCACGTGTCCACTTACACGTGGATTTTTTGATACAGCACAGTACTATAAATGTATATTTTCTCCCTTATGGTTTTAAGAAAAAAAAATTATTTTGTTTTTTAAAGTAGGCTCCACACCCAATGTGGGGCTCCAACTCACAACCCCAAGACCGAGTCACACGCTCTACCAACCGAGCCAGCCAAGTGCCCCCTCTTCCTTATGATTTTCTTAATAACATTTTCTCTTCTCTAGCTTACTTTATTGTAAGAATATGTCATATAAAACATATACAAAGCATGTGTTAATCAATAGTTTGTTATCGGTAAAGCTTCCAGTCAACAGTAGGGTATTTGTAGTTGTTTTGGGGAGTCAAAAATTATACATGGAGTTTTTACTGTGTGGGGGCGGGGGGGGGGGGTCAGCACCCCTAACCCCTGCATTGTTCAAGAGTCAACTGTATAATGTTAATCCCACAAGGTAGCTACACTCACCACTTTGCAGGTGGATACAGAAGCTTAAATTTGATTAACTTACCAGAGATCTTTTTCATGCATTCATTCTTGTTCATTCACTCAGCCTAGCCCTTTCTGTGGCAGGCCCTGACTGGGCAATGGTGGCAGACCCAGAGATAACTCACTCCTGGAGGCTCCAAGTCTGGCGGGACAATGTCCTATTCTAGTGACTTTGAACTCCTCTCCACCCTGTGCTTTAGGGTTCCAGGGCAAATGAACAATTAGTAAGACTGTACTAAAAGAACCACCTCCTTTTAGTTTCAATGATTAGATGTAGGTTTTCTACCTCAGGGCTTTGTGTCATCTTCTTTGTCTACCTCCAACATACAGATGCTTGCTCCTGGCCTTTATTCCCTGTCTTTATTCCCTGACCCTATTCCTTGTCTGTTCCTTTGGCCCTAAATACCATTCCCTGAGGCTGGGTCCCTTCTCTGTGCCTCTAGACTACCCCCAATGCCTGAAACTTGAGGTGCATTAATCTTGCCATTAATTCTTTGGTGATTTGGGCAATTCACCATACAGTCCTGAATCTCAGTTTCCTCATCTGTAAAATGGTTTCAGGAATATCCACAGCACAAGGTTGTCCTGGGGATTAAGTGAGGTAAAACAGCAGTGTGCCAGGTATGCAGGAGATACTCAAGACACCCTGGCTATTGTGATGAGATGTGGAAGCTATGGTCTGAACTTGTCCTGACTGAGCCTTTTCTTTTTTTTTTTTTTTTATTTATTTTTTAACATTTATTCATTTTTGAGAGTGAGACAGACAGAGCATGAGCAGGGGAGGGGCAGAGAGGGAGACACAGAATCCAAAGCAGGCTCCAGGCTCCGAGCTATCCACATAGAGCCCAACGTGGGACTCGAACTCATGGACCGCGAGATCATGACCTGAGCTGAAGTCGCACGCTCAACCGACTGAGCCACCCAGGCACCCCAAGACTGAGCCTTTTCTGAACTGTGTGACCTCAGCCATCACTGACCCTCTCTGAATCTATTTCTTCTTCTGTCAGTTCCAAAGCCTATCACCTTGATTTACGTGAGGAAAAGTAGAAAAATGAGTTCTTACTAGGCAACTTACGAGGAACTTTATGTACACTTTCTTATTCAATCCTCTTAATAATCTGGTGAGGTAAATTTGATGGAATATATTTTACAGATAAAGAAGTTGAACAAGCATCTAAGCTTCTAGTCTTGCCTTCAATTCAGTGGGCAGTCAGTGTTTGCTGAATCAGCATTTGTCTGTAATCCAAGTAGTTGCTGCTGCTGCCATTGAAACCTTCCAGTGTCTCCTGTCCTCCTGGTTGGTTTGCCTTGTGCCTGGACATACCTCAGAGAGGCCTGTGCCTGAAATAGCACCAATATTGTCCAGCTTTGGCCACAGTCACTGCTCCACTCCCCCTGTCCACACACACATACTAGATTCCCCAAGCTGACTGAGCATTTATTTACAGGGATGCTCCAGCCCGCAGTAGCATGGAGGCAGTACAGAGGTGAGAAGCAGAAGAAAAGTGAATGTGGGATGTAGTTGTTAAGGAAAGCTTCCTGAGGCTCTGCTTCACTGGTTTCCTTGCTCTTCTATCTCTTCATCATCCTCCCCATTTACAGCCACATTGGCTCTTCTTAAAACACAGATCTGGGGGTGCCTGGGTAGCTCAGTCGGTTAAGTGTCTGACCCTTGATTTTGGCTCAGGTCATGATCTCATGGTTTGTGAGATCGAGCCCTGCATCGGGCTCTGTGCTGACAGCACAGAGCCTACTTGGGATTCTCTCTCTCTCCTTCTCTCTCTGTCCCTCCCCAGCTGATGCTTGCTATCTCTCTCTCTCTCTCTCAAAATAAATAAACATTTTAAAAAACCATACAGATCTGATCATGTGCCTCTCTTGCTGCAAATTGTTTAGCAACTCCCTATGGCATTTAGGATCAAGAGCAAATTCCTTAGTGTGGTATTCATCATCCTTCGTTATCTGGCCATCCTCTACTCTAGCAAACACATATTTTACATTCTAGCTACGCTCATTTTTTCCATGAGCTTTGCTCAACTTCCTCCTTATCTCTCCCTAAGCACCATGATTCACCTACCTCCCCACTCCACAGGAAGCATTAGAAGTCCATCACACCTTTATTAGGATTGACCACAATGTAGTGAAATTATTGTTAAGTGTCTGTTCCCCTCTCCTTCCTGGAAACCCATTTAAGGATGGAACCCTCACCTGTTCCATTTATTTCTGAATCTCTCAGCTTAGGCCAGAGATAGACACAAAGGAAGCCCAGAAAATATTTGATTGAAGGGTTGATTTAATTGAATTGGGTTTTGAAGGATGGACAGGATTTGGATGTATCAAGAAGAGATTTAGGAACTGTAAGAAAAGCCTTTGAGGAAAGACCACTGTTGTAGGGGTAGAGGCAGAATAAGCATGGCTAGGGATAGGTAAAGAGGCAAGGACGCAGTGCTAAAGATACCCGGTTTCAGGCCAAACTCCGACCCTGCCTCCTGGGCAGCCTCAGGAAAGTCTTCCAGGGTTGTTCTTTGTTCTTCCTAGAGATCTTTTTCACAGAGCAGAGGCATCCTCCTTGGATGACTTTAAACTATCCACCCTAGGCACACCCATCTTGCTGTAGGCCCATTCTGCCTCAAATAGTAATTAAATCTTCATTGTATATTTTGTTCTTCATTGTTCAACTTTCTCTGGCTCCCCTATCACTTCTAGGATGAAATCCTAGTTTGTACCTCTGGATATACTGAGCTCTTTCTTGGTCCTACATCTTTTTTCTCTCTGTTCCTCTGACCTAGGATGTTTTTTTTTCCCTCCATCTTGGCAAACTGTACCATAAAGGTGTTCATTAATAGCACACTTAGGAATGCATATGGGAACTTCTAGGGAGATCACTAAAATAATATAAAAAGAGAATTTAATTTCCAAGCTGGTACAAGAGAAAAATGAAATAATCCAAAAGAATGTTAAGAGAGCAGAGATTTAGGGGTGTCTGGGTGACTCAGTCAGTTGAGTGGCTGACTCTTGATTTTAGCTCAGGTCATGATCTCAGGGTCGTGGGATTGAGCCTCATGTTGGCCTCAGCACTGAGCATGGAGCCTGCCTGGGATTCCTTCTCTCTCTCTCTCTCTCTCTCTCTCTCTCTCCCCCTCTGCCCTTCTCCCCTACTTGTGCGCACACACGCTCTCTCTCTAAAAAAAAATACATATGTACATATTTTTTTTCTAAGCAGAAATTTAAATGGAAAATAAGCACTTGAAGAAATGGTCAATATCATTAGTCATTAGGGAAATGTATATGAAAACCACAATGAGATGTCACTTCATAGCCCTTAGGATGGCTACAATTGAAAAAAAAGGAATATAGCAAGTATTGGCAAGGATGAGGAGAAATTGGAACCCTCATCTATTGCTAATAGGAATGTAAAATAGTACAGCCACTTTGGAAAACAGTCTGGTAGTTCCTCTAAAAGTTAAACATAGAGTTACCATAGGACCCCATAAATCTACTCCTAGGTATAAACACAAGAGAACTGAAAACATATGTCCATAAAAAACTTATACACAAATGTCCATAGCAGCATTATTCATGGTAGCCACAAGGTAGAAACTCAAATGCCATCAGCTTATGAATGTATAAATAAAATATGGCATATCCATAAAATGGAATATTATTCTATCATAAAACAGAATAAAATTCTGATACACGCTATAACACATATGACCCTTGAAAACATTATGTTAAGTGAAAGAAGTCAGACACAAAGGCCACATATTGTATGATTCCATCTATAGAAAATGTTCAGATAGGCAAATTCATCAAGACAGAAAGTAGATTAGTAGTTGCTAGGGGCTGGGGGAAGGGGGAAATGGGGAATGACTGCTAATTGTCTGGGATTTCTTTTTGGGGTTATGAAAATCTTCTGGAATTAGATAGTAGTGATAGTTGCACAACTTCATGAATATAGTTGACCTTTGAACAACACAGGGGTTAGGGGCACTAGACCCACACAGTCCAAAATCCATGTATAACTTTGACTCCCTAAAACCTTAACTACTAAGAGCCTACTGTTGACCAGAAGCCTTACTGATAACATAAACAGTTAATTAACACACATTTTGTATGTTGTATGTATTATGTACTGTAGTCTTACAATAAAGTAAGCTAGAGAAAATAATGTTATTAAGAAACTCCTAAGGGAGAGAAAATACATTTACAGTACTGTATTTATTGAAAAAAAAAATCCTCATATAAATGGACCTGCACACTTCAAACCCATGTTGTTAAAGGGTCAACCCTCTGAATTCTATACTAAAACCCTCTGAATTCTATACTTAAAATGGGTAAATATTATATTATGTGAATTATATCTCAATTAAAACAATCTGGCAGGACTGCACCTCAAAAAATGGAGGTTATTATTACAAAAGAACTAAAATGAAAAACAAATTAAGGAAAAACCCAGAAACAGAACAGTAGGACAAATAGAAAATGTTAGATTAAATTCTGAATATACCAATAAATTTGTTAAGTGTAATAGACTAAATGCTCTAGTTTAAAGTCAAAGGTATTCACATAAGATTTATAAAAATCTAATTATATGCTATTTATAAACATCATCCCTCCCTTCAGTTGTAGAAAAAGAGGAAGGAAATCAACATTTACTGGGTGCTTACTGTGTGTCAAACATGTGCCCAGTCCATTGCAAATTCCCTTATTTGACATTTACAATCACTTTACAACATGGGAATTTTTGTGCCTTTTCATAGACAAGAAAACTGGGTCACAGAACAGTTAAATAATTTGTGCAAGGTCTAAAAAGTAGGAAGTCTGGTACTTAAACTTAGCTGTTTGACTCCAACTCTGTCACTCTTTCCTACGCACCACCTAAGAAATCTAAACCATTAGGGGGCGCCTGGGTGGCTCAGTCGGTTGAGCTTCGAACTTCGGCTCAGGTCACGATCTCATGGTTCGTGAGCTTGAGTCCCACATCTGAGCTGTCAGCACAGCCTGGAGCCTGCTTTGGATTCTGTGTCTCCCTCCCTCTCTCTCTCTCTCTCTCTGCCCCTCCCCTGCTCATGCTCTCTCGCTCTCTCTCTCAAAAATAAGTCAACATTTAAAAACATTTAAAAAAAAAAGAAAGAAATCTAGGCCCTCACTCTAAAAGGAAGTCTCTTGCCCTTCCCCGATTCTTCAGTCCTTATGGGTCCTGTCTCCGCTCTGAGCACCAATCCTTCAAAGCTGCATAGGGTGAGTTCTCAGAGTATGTATGTGAGAGACTGGGGTTTCCCAGGAAAGCTGGACTTTCCTTTGCTTTGTCTCTCTGGGCCAGAGCAGAGTGTTAAGCTGTGGACTTCTTGGGCTCCTGAAGCCCAAGAGAGGGTTTGGCTCAGCAAGTTTTTGTGAGCATGCACCAAACTTCTTTTCTTTAGAGGTGAAGAAGGAATGAAGAGACTAGAAGGGGGTTATGAGAATTAGAGTGAGAGTATGTGGTCCACAAAGTCCTTCCGAGGGCAGAAGTACCTGGGAATGATGAGCATGTGGGCCACATGCCTACCAGAGTATCTAACAAGAGGTCCTTCTATTTAGAAATCACCATGGTCATAGGAAATTGCTCCCTGCCACACTCCTCATCTAATGTCTCTTCCTCCAGTCTTCCCACAAGTATGTGGGATCCTATTTAAGGATCTCAGCTCCTGCATACCTGCCAGCACTTTGACCTGAATGTATTTACTTAATCACTTAAAACATATTTCTGGGAGCCATTTCTGTGTCAGAATCAATGTCTTAGAATAGTTAGAATGGGAATTCCTTGACATTTTTAAAGAATAGGAATAATTATCATTTATTGAGGGCTTACTGTATACTGGGTCCCATACTAAATGCTTTATCTCATTTAATTCTCTCGACAACCTTAAAGGCAATTACAGTTGTTACCCTCATTTTACAGACAAGGAAACTGAGGCTTAGGGGTTAAAATTTTGCCCAAGTTGACATAGCCAATAAATGGTTGGGCTCAGGTTTAAACTCAGGGTTCCCTAACTCAAAAGTCTCACACTTCTACTACTATTCTACTTAAGAAAGTCATTCATCCGTTCATCAAACATTTAATGTGCACCTATACTTTGTGCCTGGGCTTAGGGACACCAGAATAAATAAGTGGAGGAGAGGTTTAATCATATTTGGGTTTCAGGATTGGAGGGTGAGATATCAAATGTTCTGTAGGTCAGTGAGGAAGCTATAGTAAACTATCCAGGGAGAACTAATGACTTTCCAATGTAGAACACAGGAAAGGGAGGATGAAAGGGAGGGATATTTGGAGGCAGGAGTGGGGGGAATGTGGCTGGAGTCAGATGTTTAAACTAGCTTTACTATTTGACCATCCACATATTTATTTGTTTCTTCCTTTGAGCATCTACTGAGCACCTACAATGTATCAGATTTCTACTGTTATTTCATCTTTACAAGCATTCCACTTTTGGACAAATTAGTCAATTATTTGTAATACCTCGCTACCACTGAACACTCAGAGGGATTTAAATTTATCTACTTTTGGGCAGAGCCCACTTCAATTCTGTGTTGATGTTCCAGGAAAAAGTGGTGGTGGAGAGGTAGTCTGAATAGGTTTTGCTTTCTGAGCATAGTCCCTGCTATTCTGCATGGGACCCTCAGTCACTAGGTCTAGTTTCTAGAATATGCTCAACCTTCTCCCTTGTAATATCAAGCGTCTGTCCTGGGCTAGGCCACGGGAGAAAGAAACCCCAATGAATAAAATGCAGCTCTGACTTCTAAGAGCCTGAGCACAGAAGACAGGAAAATAATAGGATACAAAGTGACAAGGCTGTAACAGAGGCCTGCCCAAGCATTAGCCAAACTTCCTCAGAGAGATCCGGGAATGTATCCCAGAGAAGGCAGGAACATTTGAACCAGGCCTTTAAGATAAATAGGAATTCCTAAAGTGCAGGTGTGAAAGAAGTTCCAAGAACCCTCATTTGTAACAAATCCCATGTTGAGCCATTCCCTCACGGCATGCTCATAGCGTACATTAGAGAGATTCAAAGAAGGAAAGGTTGTGATGGGGCCGGCATGGGTTGGGAGACCAGGAGGCCAGGTTTTGGGGCCTCGTAGCAGCTGCAGGCAAGCTACACGGTGAGACAGACCTCCCAGGAGGGCCCTCCAGCTCCGCACGTGGTCTGGCCAGGAAGTGCGGGCAGGACTACGGGGAAGCCTTCCCATCACCGCCCGCGGACTGGGGCAAGGAAAGGGTAGAATAGTTACCATGCCATCGTTGGAGCCTCCCCTCTGATTGGCCCGAGCTTCAGCAGCCCGACTGTCTCGGCTCCAAGGAAGGGGGCGGAGCCTCTGTATAGCGTCACCACTCTTCTCCCACACCCCGCCCGATGCACCCCCACGCAGCCACTCACAAGCCCACTTCGAGGGGGGCCCTGTATGACGTCACGACTCCTCCAGCCAATCTCGGCAGGGAGGGGCGGGACTCCATGTCCCTCCCATCGCCCCTCCCCGCCCCTCCCCGTAACTCCGCTGTCCCTCCTCTTCCCCCTCTCCTTTTCTCCCGAAGACCGCCCTCACGTTCGGTTTCAAAAGACTCGTTGCCCAATGAATAACAGGGCGGGCCTAGAGTGGCGGCGGCTTCTGCCAATGCTCAGACAGCGAGGGCGGAGCGCCGGGAGCGAGCCTCTGACGGCGGGCGGCGTGTGACGCAGTCGGGCCCTGTGCGCGCTGCGCCCGAAGCGGCGGTCGGTGGCGGTGGTGGTAGCGGCGGCGACGGTTTCGTGGCGGCCGCGCGCTGCTCTCTGAGCGGCGGGTGGTGGACGGGCCTAGGCCTTCACTCCTGACACCTCCCTTCCCCCACCGCACCGCGGTAAGTCGGGAGCCGGGGCGGTGGCGGCCCGGGACCGTCAGGCTCCTCCTCTCCTCAGGGCGGGCGGGTGCGCGGGGCGTCCCAGGCCTCCTCGCCGAAGTCTCGCGCTCCGGCGCGCACCTACTGCCCTGAGGGAGGGGGCGGGGCCCGCGACCCTGCGGCCCCAAGGCCGGGCTCCTCAGGCGCTGGGAGGGAATCAATATCGGTGGAGTATGGGCCCCGGGGTCTCCAGTTGCAGCCTGCGCTGGAGGAGCGTCCGTGTATCTGGTGGTACTCATTCATTTGCCTGGCTGTGATTAGGTGGGCGGGCCCTTTGCGGGGGCCGCGTCTTAACTCCCGGACTAGGGTCTCCCCAGCACTTTCTTGACCGTAGTGTGGGATGGGCTTCAATTTGTCTTGGCTACTTCACGGCTTGCCAAGGTTTGCCCGAGGTTTAGGGTGGGTGGGTCAGGAGTTTGTTAGCTTTTTAAAACAATATCTGAGAATTAAGGTCGGTTTAGTGGAGTAAAAGGTTATTTTTTTGCCCTCCCACGTGTTCTTTGTAAAACTAGATGAGAAAGATGGGATATCTGGATTACTGTAGCCGGAAGGACCTTAGAAATTAAGCCAATCCTCCTACTGTACGTCACTAGCAAGTTTTATAGATGGAGAAACTGAGGCCCAGAGAAGGGACGGGATTAGTGAATACCAGATCTGACTCAGTCTAGAAAATATTCTCGTATATCACTCTCCTTGGGTGTTCCAGCCTCCCATTTATTGGCGGCAGGGGTGGGGGGGCATTCGGTAGTTGGCAGCAGTCTTCAGTAGCGTTTCCGTTCTGGTTGCTACCAGGTCTGTTCATAGTAAGGCAGAAGCTTCATATGCGGTACCCTAACCTAAACTATGAGAACTCAAAAGTTGGTTAAAGAATGTCAATGATGTAACGTATTGGAAACGAATCGATAGGACTACATACATGTCTTTGGCTAGCTTCCTGTTTCAAATCTGAAATTTTTATTTGTATCAGCTGCTGGGGACTCAGAAGAGAGTCCAGTTAGTGGCTCACAGAAGCATTGGAATAGAAAGCAAGAAATATAGACAAGGCTTAGAAAGAGAGGCAGCAGTTATTTTGTAGTTCTGGTACCTCGGAACTCATGGTTCCTTTCTGGTACAGAATTCAAAGTATTGCAGTAGAGTAAGATGAGAAAATGAAACTGTTCGGAAGAGGAAACTAACTGGAAGAAAGAAAAGAGCAGTGATCATGATCTCTGACAGTCTTATAAATTCAGAAAAGTGCTGGTTAACTGGGTGACAGATGGTATGTTTACTTGGAGGAAGAAGTTAGGATATTAAAAAAAAAACAACTTGGACAAATTGGAGGTACTGGGAAATACTTTGATAGAATTATTTTTTGACTCTTCATTAAGATTGGATGAAATTGAATTGAAAGTTGCCACTTTGATCTATTTACATTGGTCAGATCATCACTTTGCTCTTGTTTAGATGATGAAGCAAAAACTGAAAACTAGTGCATAAGAGCAGAGGAGTAGTAGTTTAAACACTGAGATGTGAACCGTGTATTTTCTGTGACATTTTCTCAGTTCAAGCGTCACCCTCTTCTGGGAAGCCTTTCCTGGCATTCTGTCTCCTGTAAGCTTCCCTAACACTTATTTGATACTTCTATTTATAGCACAAATCATTTTGTATTTTAGCTGTTTATCTTATTTAGACTGTGGTAAATATTTTTGTCTTTGTATTCAAGTTGCTTGGCACATAGTAGGCCAAGTAGTTTTTCCTTGAAGGGATAAACAAATATGGAGCAGTTAAACCTAAAAATAGTCTATAAAAAGACTGAGTATATGTGTGCTCCTGAAATATGGGGCCTAGATAAGATGACCCATACTGTTTGTATGTTACATGGTACTTTGGTATCTGACTTCATTCATGTCTACTAGCTCATAGATAGTTAAGAGCAAATAGAACTTTTAGGGAACCAAATTTACGGCTTGGAAGAAATTAGGTATTTTTTTGTGATATTGTGATATTTTTATTGTAGCAATGAACCTAGGAAGTAAGGGATAGTAGTTCTGATGTTTAATTTCCAATAGAGAGCGCATTGTATTACATAGAGCATTGTAATTATGCAATTTGTTGAAAGGTTAGAAAGAAATTAATTTAACAATATAAATATTAGAGGCAAGGCATGTAAACAACGGTTTTTGAGAATTTGGTGCATTTCTTTGGGTTTGGAATTGAACCTAAGTATTTGGCATCACATGTCTCTAGAGAAGATTTTTCATCCTGAACACTGTTGAAATTTTGGGCCAGATAATTCTTTTTGTCTGGGAGCTATGTTGTGTATTGGTGGATAGTTAGCAGCATTCCCCACCTCTACCCATTAGATATCCATAATACCCCCTCCCCAAGTTGTAACAATTAAGGTTTCTAAACATTGTTAGATGTCCACTGGGAAGCAAAATTGCCTGGATTGGGAGATCACTGCTCTTGAGAATACATTACCAGTATTTCAGTAAAGTCATACCTTTATCTTACCTAGTGTATGCTTGTAAAGTCAGCTGTACAGATGCTTACATTTTGTCAAACTGTCCTTGAAAAACCCTTAAATTGTCAAAATCTGGTATCAGGCAGCTGAAAAGCTGAGAGTCCTAGAGTAACTTTCTTTAGTTTCTTTTATTTCCATGGTAGCCTCCCTTTCTCTGGGATAGAAATCAAGGTCTTTTTGAAAGGGGATAGGCCATTGGGTAAATAAAGCAATATCTAGTTCTCTTTTTGTGGAAGAGGGCAAAAGAGCTTGTAGTTGAATTGATGCGATTAAATGTGATGCTGTGGGATTCCATTATCTTTCATATTACTGATACATTTGATGTCATATGAATACGCATTGATCAGAAGTCTTGTCCTTTTGTACTGACACTGAATTGTCATATTGAAGAGTTTGTACTTAATTCAGTGTAATGCAGTTTTGTAGTAGAGAAATGAAAATTATTTCTTAAAATATAGCTCTAATTACCTAAGTCTGATACTAAGAGTGAGTTTAAGCTGGTGAGTAGTAGTGTAAATTGGAAGATGTCAAACTGGAATCTGGCAAATGAATTAGAAGGAGGCAGTAGGAATACTCTAGTACAGCAGTTCTCAAAATTTGAGGTCTTTGGACTCCTTTATACTTCTAAAAATTATTGAATACTCCAGAGAGCCTTTGTTTATATGGGTTATATCTACTCTTATTTACTGCACTAGAAAATTAAAATTAAAAAAAATTTTTTTTAAATATTTATTTATTTTTGAGAGAGAGAGACAGAGAGACAGGGTGAGCGGGGAAGGGGCAGAGGGAGAGGGAGACACAGAATCCGAAGCAGGCTCCAGGCTCTGAGCTGTCAGCACAGAGCCTGACACTGGGCCTGAACTCCCGAGCTGTGAGATCATGACCTGAGCCAAAGTTGGACGCATAACCGACTGAGTTACCCAGGTACCCCATACAAATTAAAAGTTTTAAAGATTTATTGACTTAAAGAAATAATCTCATTTGTTAACAATTTCATTTAAAAAATGAACCCCGAGAGTGGGGTTGTTTTACATGTTTGTAAATCTCTTTGATGTCAGGCTTAATAGAGGACCACTGGATTTGCAGATCTTTTGCATTAGATAGTTGATAAGTTGTTTTGGTTGAAGTATGTTAAGAAAATCCTGCCTCATACAGAAAAGGGTGGAAAAGGGAGGAATGTTTTAATAACCTTTTCAAGTAATTGTAGGTATTCTCCTTTGACACTATACTTAACACGTTTCTAAAGATTTGTTGCAATATGGAATCTGAAACCATATTATTGAACTTTTGTACAGTGTTACATTAAAATTCATTGGTCTGTCTTGTACTTTGAATGTTTACCATGCATGATTTTATGACTTCATACATTGATCATTTAGAAATTATTGGTTCACCGGGTTATGTACCTCTTCCAAATGTTGACAAATTTAATTATAAAGTTGTTAACATTTCCACCCATCTCATCAGCTAAGTCTTTTAAGAATTGGGAAGTTGGCAAGCTCATAGTGGTAGACATAATTCTAATTTTTGTTTCAAGTCTCAATAACCATAGTTTATCGTTTATTCTCTGAAGTAAAAATGGTGTTTCATGAAAAAATCAGCTGGTTCAGCTTTCTACTCAGGTAATCACACAAGTGTTTTTCTTTGAGATAGCCCTTGTGTTTCCATTTACAAGAAGTGCTTTTGAGTATTTCCCATTTCATCTCAAAGAATAATCACGGAGTATTAAAAAGATGTGAAACACTTGGGTGGCTCAGTTGGTTAAGCATCTGACTTCATCTTAGGTCATGATCTTGCGGTCCATGAGTTCCAACCCCGAGTCGGGCTCTGTGCTGACAGAGGAGCCTGGAGCCTCCTTCAGATTCTGTGTCTTTCTCTCTGCCTCTTCCCTGCTCGTGCTCTGTCTCTCTCTCAAAAATAAACATTAAAAAAAAGAAAAAAAAAATCCGACTCTTGATTTCGGCTCATGTCATGAACTTGAGATTTGTGGGATCTGGAGCCTGCTTGGATTATCTCTCTCCATCTCTCTCCGCCCCTCCCTCACTCATTCCCACACTCTTTCTCAAAATAAATAAACATTTTTAAAAAAGATGTATGCCGAAATATCAAGAATTAATACAATCAGTTTTTACTGCTTCATCAAAGGCATTCAAGTGAAAGTGGATTTTTTTTGTGTGCTGTAAGTGGGTGGCAGTGAAGAATTTAGTGACTATTTTAGAGCTTGGGTCATTGTCCTGATTCATGCTCAGGTTCCAGCATGAAACAGCAGGTTTGTTTTAAATATTTTTTTCAATGTTTACTTATTTTTGAGGGGGGGTGGAGAGAGAGAGAGAGACAGAGCACAAGCAGGGGAGGGGCACAGAGAGAGGGAGACCCACAGAATCTGAAGCAGGCTCCAGGCTCTGAGCTGTCAGCACAGAGCCTGACGCGGGGCTCAAACCACAAACCACAAGATCATGACCTGAGCTGAAGTGAGATGCTTAACTGCTTAACTGACTGAGCCACCCAGGTGCCCCGGTTCCAGCAGTTTTATATATCATTGGTTTTGCAACTCAGTGCTGAGGTTAGTACAGTTTAAAAAAAGAAAGTTAATATTTTAGTATTATTATGAAAATAGTTTTGACTTCGTGGACATCCTCGAAGAGGTCTCAGAGACTTTTAGGGGCCTTCAGACCTCACTTTCAGAACCATTAATCTACATTTGCAACAACATGGATGGAACTAGAGTGTATTATGCTAAGTGAAATTAGAGAAAGACAAATATCATATGACTTCACTCATATATGGAATTTAAGATACAAAACAGATGAACATAAGGGAAGGGAAGTAAAATTAATATAAAAACAGGGAGGAGGACAAAACAGACTCTAAAGTACAGAGAACAAACTGAGGGTGGCTGGAGGGGTTGTGGGGTGGGGGATGGGCTAAATGAGCAAGGGGCGTTAAGGAGGGCACTTGTTGGGATGAGCACTGGGTGTTACACATGGGGGATGAATCACTGAATTCTACTCTTGAAATCATTATTGCAATATATGCTAACTAACTTGTATGTAAATTTAAAAAAAAAAGAAAAGAACCACTAATCTAGAAAGGACAATGATTTTTCACACTGGTTCCTACAGCCCTAAGCTTCTTTGAGAGGGCTCAGCTGGTAGGGTTCTACTGTACCTATTCTTTACTTCAGCTAGAGCAGCTTCTCCTTATGTCTGTTTTATGTATTGGGTTCCATAGCTAAAAATACTTAAAAGCCACTAATCAAAGGAAGAAAGAACTGAGTGAATTAGAACTTTTTCAGGAAGGGAACAGTTCATCCTCCATGAATGCATTTTGCAGTTAGTAATCGCTTCATACCTTGCTTCCACATGCTGCTTTGACACAGATTTCTGATATCTACACACCTAACCCTTCTTGGTGGATTAAGCTTCTTAGGAAGAAATAGGTGAATGGATTTGTAGATTAAAGGTGTCCTGTTGGGAATAAGACTAAGGATAAGGATGTGAGTTGAGTGGAAGAGAGTGAATGATCAGAGTGACCTCTGTGTGTGTGTGTTGTGTGTGGAGGGGGTGTTTGTTTTTGTTTACAGTGATATTTTATGGTTGTATTAAATGGTCAGTAGGCGACAGTGAAGTATTGGGAAATCATTTTATGTGTGGTTTTTTTAACGAGGCATTGAGCAGTCAAGGCTTAGAGGAAGGGGAAATTAATTTACACTTTATTGTAAAATATATTTTGAAAAGCTAAAGAAAAACCTGCTTTTGGGGCCTCTGGCTGGTTCAGTCACTGGAGCACGTCTCTTTTGGGGTTATAAGTTCAAGTCTCATTTTGGGTGTAGCGATTACTTAAAAAAAAACCCTACCTTTGAGGCGCTCTAGTTTGAGACCTTTTTGTCCTTTAGTGTAGGCCAGATAATCCCTATTGTTTAATTGTAGAAATTGAGGTCTAAGAGGTTGAATATTATTATGACAAATACAGTTACACGGTAGCAAGTGGCAGGGTGGTTTAAATTCCTTTTTTAACTTTAAATTTTGAATTAATTTTAGATTTACAGAAAATTGCAAAGATAGTAGGTGGCGGAGAGTTTTAAATACAGATTTGTCTCACTCCAAAGCTAATGTACTCTTCACTACTTTATAAAATGAACGTTATGTTAAGAGGATGAAAAATGGTGCTCAGCACTGTGAAGAAAGGAATTGTATTAGATAATATAGACTATTTTTAATTAATTTACAGCCTAATGGAAGAAATTGAGCAAAATCCAGATGCTTTTTACTAGAGCGGCAAACAACTCAGACACTCAAGTGGCAGGTATGACAACAAATATATTGCGTAACTAAAAGCAGCTGGGAGGTATTAGTTTGTAATTATGTAATCGGGTTTGGAAAGGGAGAGGGGTGGGGATATGTTTTCATACTGATAAGAGTCTGAAGGTTCTAATCTAGGACAGTGTGAAGTAGGTGAGGCTTGAATGGCAATTTTTATTTAAAAAATTTTTTAAGATTTTCTTTTTTTAAGTAATTGCTACACCCACCATGGGGCTCAAACTTACAACTCCGAGATCAAGAGTCACATGCTCTACTGACTGAACCAGCCAGGGACCCCTGAACAGCAATTTTTAGAAAAAAAAAAGGGGGGGGGGGGACATAGTTTTTAGGGGAGAAAAACGAATGTTCTAATAAAAGGAATGACTTGATCTGGGATTGATCATAGGGATACAGTAAAACAAGAAGATAGCAGATGGTTTTGCTGGGATGTGATATTAGGTGATTAAGACTACGTCAACTTCTGGAATTCTAGCTAACTCTCCATCCTTCCTCTCCCATTCAAGGCAAAAGTGAACATTTTTCCTTTCAGTTTAACTCTGGATGATAATTCCCACCAGAATATTCTAGTATTTTTGTGAAGATTAGAGGAGAGGATAAATGAAAAAGTACTTTATAAACTGAGAAGTACTAGTTCATTCATCTAACATTTATTGTTTTTGCTCTTTACTGAGTTTGGTACAAAGGAACTCAGTGAAGGGGAAAGGAAAAATTACTTCCCAGTTGTGTAACTTTCTGTTGTCAGAGAGCAGCAAGCTTGCTTAGTCATTCAGATGCCACTCAAAGTTGGCAATTGCTGGGTTGTAACCATGTTTTAGGGTCTGTCCACCACTTTTCTGAAAGACGACTAAGTTTTGTCATGCCCAGAGTTCACAAAGCTCATAAAAGTTGGAGATATGTCAGGTTATTAAGCTTTATTTGGGACAGTGGGGGAATACTGGACACTGGTGTCTATTATTAAAGCTGCCTCTTTCTTGTATCTGACAGTCTGAATTATTAATTAAAAGATGTAGCACAGAGAGCAAAGTAAATTTAAGGGCATTGTCTTTTTCTGTATGGCACTATTTCATTTTAATTTTTTCTTTCCAAATATGTCTTATCCAAAAAAAACCCTATAATGAGTGTAGATAAATCCACCCATGAAGTAGTTAATCTTTGGAGGAAAGTTCATCTAGGTGATATAAATTGTCAATCCATAAGAGCGATTACCTTTCTGATGACCAGAAATCTCACGTTTGCCAGAGAAGTGTCTCTTTCTCCTGATGGTGCTAGATCACAATTGCCAAATTTGGGGGTTATAGCTTCCTTATTTAGTGAATGCAAAGTGATTTTTCCTTTTAGTTCATTGTCTAGGAGCTCTGGGCTCTGTATGCACAGCTAATAGTCAAAAGTAGCTTTGTGGAGGGGCGCCTGGGTGGCTTAGTGGGTTAAGCGTCTGACACTTGGTTTCTGCTCAGGTCATGATCTCACAGTTCCGTGAGATCGAGCCCTGTGTTGGGCTCTGCAATGGCAGCATGGAGCCTGCTTGGGATTCTCTCTCCCCCCGCCCCCCCCACCCCTCTCTCAGTCCCTCCCCACCTTGTGTGCATGCTCTCTCAAAATAAAAAAAGTAGCTTTGTGGAGTCAAAAATAGCTTTGTGGTCCTTGGCAAGTGACTTCTTGTGCCTCAATTTCACCACTGTAAAATATGGATAAAAATACCTACCTCTTTGGATTCTTGGGAGGTTTATGTGAGATAATTCGTTACTTATTTGTTTGTTTATTTTTTGAGAGAGGGTGCAAGCAGGGGAGAAAGGGGGAGAAAGAAATTTCTAGGGAGGCTCCACGCTCAGCTCAGAGCCCAACACAGGGCTTAATCCCATGACCCTGGGATCATGACATGAGCTGAAATCAAGAGTCAGACGCTTAACCAATGAGCCACCCGGGCACCCCCTTACTTTTTTTTTTTTTTAATGGAAAAATAGAGTTAGTGCAGATATCTGTCTTCGTCATCTAGATCTTTTGTTGTTGCTTTAATAGAGGAAATAAACATGATGGAAAAGTTTGGGTCCTCCGAATTCTCTGCCCCATGTCTCATTTACCTTCCTTTCTCTAGAGGCAACCACTTTAATGTATTTTTTCTAGTCTCCCTCTTTACTTTGACTATGTATATGCATATCCATAAATAACAGTGTATTGTTTTTTTCTATTGTACGTAAGCTGCCAAGTGTATCTTTTTGCAGTTTGCTTTTTTCATTAAGCATCTTTTCCTTGAAATAACTCTCATGGGGGTAACTTTGTCCAAATGTTCTGGTGGTGTCCTATTCTTGATATACCATATTCTGGGTACGTATGTAGCGGAGTGCTCTGGTTTATTCCTTTAGTTGGGTAATTTAAGGTTAATTACATCACTACCTAATGAACTGATAAGCACATTATATGTTTATGCTGATAAGTATATTATATGCTTATCATATGAGGGAAGCTGGCCTTTGATATTAAAATAAAAGGCCAGATAAGATAGGTACACAAATACCCATTCTTAACCTGTGTACCTTATTTATCTGGTGCTCATTTCCCCTCTTTCTAATTCCCTATGGTCCAGTTCAGATTCTAAATACCCACACATTTTCCCTCACATTTCCTGCTCAGATTCTGACCTAATTTTGACGACTTGTGCTTCTTGGCACTTACCTGATCATCCAGTTTTAAATGTGTGGGTCCTTTCTCAGGTTATATCAGAAGTTACAAACTCAAAATCTGTTGAGGCCAGGCACCTGATGGAAATAAGCGATGTTGGGTAGGTATTGTGGCACATTGGAGATTAAAGATTATATGGCTCTTACCATATAAAAAGGGGACATTTGCTACTAAAACTCCAGGCTATTATTGGATGATTACAGTTCTAGTTTGCTTAATCATTAGGTTTTTTTATGAGAGGCCCAAAATCTATTTTTCTGCCATAGCCCTGTTTTAAATGTTATCAGCTAGTTTGAGCTAATGTATACATACACACACAAACATTTCTATGTACATGCATACTTAGGTATATGTGAAATATGCCATATTTATAACAGGTCAAACAAAGAATTGTCTGCCAGTCGTATCCAGCCTTCTGTGATTGCTTCCTTTTTGCAACCTCTTAATTAAATGACAGATTCTACCAAGGATCTTCCCTTCCATGGCTTTCTTTTGTTGTGAGAATTCATGAAACATGATTTTAAGTTAGAAGTTACTTCTAAAGTACCTTGATCATTCAGCCTGTGCTTAAAAAACACTAGGGGCACCTGGGTGGCCCAGTGGGTTAAGAGTCTGACTTCAGCTTAGGTCATGATCTCATGGTTCGTGAGTTCGAGCCCTGCATCCGGCTCACTACTGTCAGTCTGTTGGTGCAGAATCCGCTTTGGATCTTCGTCTCCCTCTCTCTTCCCCTCCCCCTCTTGTGTTCTCTCTCTCAAAAACAAAACACAACATAAAAAACACTTAAGTGGTGATTGTCATTAATTTAGAAAATGAGTACAGTTTACCCTTGAACAAGCGTTTTAACTGCACTTGTCCACTTACATGTGGCATTATTTCAGTAAATATGAGAGAGTACTGTAAATGTATTTTCTCTTATGACTTTAACATTTTCTTTTCCCTAGCTCACTTTACTGTAAGAATGCAGTAAGTATGGGCGCCTGGGGGACTGAGTCGGTTAAGCATCTGACTCTTGATTTTGGCTCAGGTCATGTCTCATGGTTCGTAAGATTGAGTCCTGAGTCAAGCTCTGCATTGGCAGCACAGAGTCTGCTTGGGATTCTCTCTTTTCCTGCCCCTCCTTTGTGTGTGTGCATGTGCTCTTTAGCTCTCTCTCTCAAATAAACATTTTTAAAAAAGAATGCAGTACATGATACATATACAAAATATGTGTTAAAGAACTGTTTGTTATTGGTAAGGCTTCCAGTCAATAGTGGGTTATTAAGTACTTAAGTTTTGGGGGAGTCAAAAGTTAGAACACCTACTGCATTATTTAAAGGTCAACTGTATGTTTCAGACCCTATGTTAGGTTCTGGGATAGTAAACAAATGATACTGTCCATTACCCAGACAAGTTCATTGTGTATTAGGGAGAGTTGGAGATTTCAGAAGGTGAGCTCCCTGGGCAGCAGACTCTGAACTGGAGGTAGTCCTGCATGAGTTTTATTAGACAGTGCTCTTAGGATCAGCACGTTGGGAGAGAAGAGGAAATTGAGTTGTGATACGATCTTAATGAAGGACCCAACCAATCCTGTGGAGAATGTGAAGCCAGGAAGAGCCTTTAAAGTTACCCTTAGTTGGAGTGAAGAGGCCTGATTTTGCATATGGGCTGGTCCTAGGAAGAGGATATGACATTGGGTAAGGTAGCTCTTCAGCAGAGGCAGTTCTGAACAGGACTGACAACTGAGGGTTATCTTTCGGTAGTACTTCTCAGCAGCCGGGACAACAAATCCTTCGGTCTTGAACGGAGATCTGTGTAGTTGGTATTATAACAGATCTGTGTAGTTGGTATTATAACAGTGTCCGCTATAGTCAGAGTCAACATGGATACTTGTAAACAAATCATTATGAGCTGTGTAAGCTCAGCAGAATAACTAATTGTTAGAGGAAGTTAGGAAAGGCTTATAGAAGAGATGACATTTGAGCTAGGTTTTGAAGAATGAATTAGGTTGTTTGGAAGGAGTAAGTGTAAGGAAGGGGGCATCTTTCATTGAGTCACTGAGATTTCATAACATAGGCAGGAAAATGATTTATTTGAAGGGCAGAGAGGTAAATGCATTAGCCGTTATTCAGTTTCTGCCAATTGTAATGAAAATCATGAGGTCATTTGCAAAAATCTTGGTTTGTTTCCATGGTGATAATTAAAAAAAAAAAAAAAACAACAATTTAAGTCCCAGTATGATCAGGTTTGAGATTAAGCCAAGCTCATTGTGTCCAGAACCAAAAAGATAGGCTGAGCTTGAGTGAGAAGCTTTTATTCTAGGAATCCAAATTGGATTTTGGTTCCAGCGTTGTCTCTCATCCTTGAGTCAGAAAGATAGGCTGAGCTTGAATGAGAAGCTTTTATTCTAGGAGTCTAAATTAGATTTTGTTACCGGCATTGCCCCTCATTCTTGAGTCTGGAACAGATGAATTTCCTTAACACTGAACACGTTATTGTTTATTGCTTAGTATGTTCTCTCCTAGGATTGAGCGTATCTATGGGGAGTCAGAAGATAGTTTAAACTGAGGTTTTTCCACTCACTACTTCTTTGACCTTGGGAAATTTGGTAAACACTTGATCCTGTTTTTTTCATCCTGAAAGTACAGGTAGTGATACATAATACCATCATATTAGGATTGTTGAGATAATATATAAGAGCCTATATACTGTTAGGTGTTTTCCAGGGTATTTTATTGCTACTTAAAATCCCTTTGTGAAATATATGTGTGAGGTTAGGTTTTTGTTAGGATAAGATTATTAAAAACAAATTTTGATTGTTATGGAGCTGTGGGTTTGGTCTGTAGAATTCAGTACTATGAAACCCAAATTAACATTAAAATCTTCAACATAAGGATGAATGTCACAGAGGAAAACTATTACTTGGCTTTTAAATCCGGACGTGTCTGCTCTGTAGATGTCAGATTTACATGAACAACAGATTTCTGATTGTGGGGGTGAATAAGAAAATGGATGGCAAAATTATTGTAATAACTTTATTACAGTTCACAGTTTTTTGCTGTGCTGATGATGGGTCAAAAAATTTATTCAACAGATACAGTAAAGTGAGTGTATAGGGGCTCTGACTCAAGACAGCAGTATGAGAGGGATTGTGGTCAAAATGGAACTGTCCAGACATCTAACCCCTAGCACAACTGTCAATTCTGAATGCACTGTTGAAAAACAAATGTATAGATAGATAGACCCATAGCCAGGTCTAGACTTCTGCTGAGCTTCCAAGAATATTTTCCCTGGAAAGGAGAGTTACCAGTTAATAGGCTGAAGGCCCAGTCTGTCACTTTGTGACATCTGTTAAATTGAGAAGAGAGGAAACTTCAAGCAGATCTCATTACTGAAAGAGAAATGATGATTACATGAAATATAGTCTCTAGTTCCACGAGAATGCATTAGAGTCACTTGAACTTTTCAAAATACAAATGTCTATATCCTAACCCTGGACATTTTGGTCCTCATTTCTAGAATAGGGCCTGGGGGGTTTTATTTTGAAAAGCTTGTCAGCTAATTCTGATGTGGCTCTCTTGAACCAGTGGTTCACTGAGCTTTGTTTAATTAGAGTTATTAAATTCATGGATGTGGATAAAGAATTAAGTGTTGGAATTTTTTTTTGTAGGAGAGTTTAGGGGACAGAATGTTGATTTCTATAAAACCATTAGGTATTTAGGGACAGCTTCATCTTTTCCAATGTTGCACAGAATGTTTCGGTTGTTGGAATAGCTGGAAGTACTAAAGGGACACTGGAACATTGTGGGGAGCGCTTCCAAATGTTGTATTTAATTCTATTATATGAATGAGGCATGATTTTACTAGAAGAAAAAACTGTTCCATCATGTGTATATAATAGAAAAATCGTCCTACCTGTCACAGAATCCAGATAAGCACGATTGGCTGTTTTTGAGTTTTTATATTAAAAGTACATAGTTTACTCAGTATTTTCTTGTCTGCTGATAGGTAAGTGGTAGCAGATATCTTAAGTTTAAGGAAAATTTATGAGGGGGACAGTGTTTACTTTGGAATAAACTATACCTTTAACTTGTTTTTTTGGTCAAATCTAAGGGAGAGCAAACTTCTCTTTTGTACTTCTTGAAACACTTTGGTCCAACTCATTAAGTACATAGTTTAGATACTGCAGGAGAATCATTCATATGAGGTGGAGGGGGTTTCACCAAAGATTTTCTGTAATGTTTCCAAAGATAGAAAAGTAGGGGACCATAAAGAATGGTCTTAAGAAGTAAGACTCAAAGAGAATGTCAGAGCACCAGACTCTCTGGCATTTGGAGATGGGGGGAGGGGTATGCATAGTTTAAGTAACATTTAATATTGTAACATTTTATATACCAAAATAATAATAATAATAATAAGGCAAAAAAACCTTTTTGCAATGCAAACTATAGAAAATAAAGCCTAACAAAAATTTTAATTTCTCAAGTGATTATAATAGCAGAATATCATTGTAATTTTTAATGGATATTGTGCATAACCTCCTAGATCTGGCATAGTGGACCTGAATCCTTCATTAAAAGGGAGCTTTAAAAAAAAAGTTAAAAAACATGGTTTTAAAGGGATGGTTGATTATTGGTGGGATCTGAAGTTTAATCTCACATTATGGTACTGATAATTCAGCTCAATTTTAGAAGATCTTTTATCATTATAGAGTTTTAGGATATTGAATGAGATTAAAGATTATGCTATAGTTTGAATGGGCCTCAACTTGTAAAATGTCATATTTTTTGAAAGAATTAATTCTGTGGTCTTTAAAAAGTAATATTTTTTTCTTCTTTCAGCTATCTGAAGCAAAGACTCATTTTGAAGATGTTTAATAAGTCATTTGGAACGCCCTTTGGGGGTGGCACTGGTGGCTTTGGCACAACTTCAACATTTGGGCAGAGTAAGTTTTACAAAAGAACAAAAGAGGGGGAAAATATTAAGCTATTCTTATTAAGAACAAATCCATTCTGATGGCTGAAATAAAAAAACACAAGATATAACAAATGTTGGTGAGGATATGGAGTAAAAGGAACCCTCGTGCACTGTTGGTGGTAATGCAAAATGGTGCAGCCACTGTGGAAAACAGTAGGGAAGTTCCTCAAAAAATTACAAGTAAAATTACCTTAAGATCCAGTAATTCCACTGCTGGATGTTCACCCAAAGAAAACCAAAACACCAATTTGAAAAGATATATGTACCCCTATGTTTATTGCAGTGTTATTTACGATAGCAAAGATACGGAAACAACCCAGTGTCCATCAATAAATGAATGGATAAAGAAGATGTGGTGTATATATACAATGGAATATTAGTCATAAAAAAGAATGAGATCTTGCCATTTGCAACAACATGGATGGACCTAGAGGTATAATGCTAAGTGAAATAAGTCAGGGAGAGACAAATACCATATGATTTCACTCATATGTGGAATTTAAGAAACAAAACAAATGAACAAAGGAAAAAGGGACAAAAGAACAGACTCTTAAATACAGGGTCTGAAACGAATGAAAGTCTGAAACTAGGGTAACACTGTGTGTTAATTATACGTGAATAAATACATTTTTTAAAAGAACAAATCCATTCTGATAGCTTTAGACAGGAATTTTATTCATACTTTGGTTTTTATAACAAATTTTCTTTGAAAAATGACCAGATAGGGGTGCCTGGGTGGCTCAGTCGGTTAAGCGTCCCAACTTCAGCTCAGGTCATGATCTCCTAGTTTGTGGGTTCAAGCCCCACATTGGGCTCTCTGCTGTTAGGACAGAGCCTGCTTTGGATCCTCTGTCTCCCTCTCTCTCTGCCCCTCCCCTGCACACTCTCTCTCAAAAATAAATAAACATTAAAAAAAAGAAATCAAATAAAGATGCCCACCATCACTACTTCTATTTTAAAACATGACTGAGGGGGCGCCTGGGTGGCTCAGTTGGTTGAGCATCAGACTCTTGGTTTCCACTGAGGTCACGATCTACAGTTTGTGAGTTTGAGCCCCAATATATTGGGATATTCTCTTCCACCCTCTCTGCCCTTCCCCTGCTTGCTCACTCTCTCTCTCTCTCTCTCTCTCTCTCTCTCTCACTCTCAAAATAAACTTAAAAAAATTTTTTTTAAATGATTGGATGATACGATCTTGTTAAAATTTTTTAAGAGAATAGAAATAAGTTTCGAGTTTCTGTGGTTCTTTGATCATTAGTAGAAGGTACTTGTGGGACGCCTGGGTGGTTCAGTAGGTTGAGCGTCCAACTTTGGCTCAGGTCATGATCTCATGGTTCATGGGTTCCAGTCCTGTGTCGGGCTCTGTGCTGACAGCTTAGAGCCTGAAGCCTGCTTCAGATTCTGTGTGTGTCTCTCTCTCTCTCGCCCCTCCCCTGCTTGCTCGCTTGCTTTCTCTCTTTCTCTCTCAAAAATAAAAAATAAAAAGGTACTTGAAATGTAGGCTCCAGGCCCAGCATGGGGGTTGAACTCATGACCTTGAGACCAAGAGTCACATGCTTTACTGAAGAGCCAGCCAGGCACCCCATACTTGAAATATTTTTTTAATTGGTTTTTGTTTTGTTTCTTAAAAATTTTTTTTTAATGTTTATTTATTTTTGAGAGAGACAGAGACAGAATGCGAGTGGGTTAGGGCAGAATCCGAAGCAGGCTCCAGGCTCCGAGCTGTCAGAGCAGAGCCCGATGCAGGGCTTGAACTCACAAGCTGTGAGATCATGACCTGAGCCAAAGTCAGTCACTCAACCGACTGAGCCACCCAGGCACCCCTATTAATTGGTTTTTGTAGCAAAAAGTTAACAGTGTGTTAAAGATTTTCAAGCCAGGAAATAATCAATTATATTGCAGTAAAAATTGCAGTTATTGAATAGCTGCTCTGAGATTTGCTCTGTGAATAATAATACTCAGTGACAAAACTGTTAAAATATCAAAGTCCCTAATCCCCACCAGCCCTCCTATGATCCACTTCCCCTTCCACTCAGTATTGTACATGATACTAGTTGCCTGTAGCAACCACTTACTCACTTTTGAACTTGAAATTAAAAATTTTATACTTACACAAGTAGAAAGAATGGTATAATGAACTTTCATGTTATTTCCTAGCTGCATCAATCAGCATTTTACTAGTCTTGTTTATTTTTTATTGTATGGTATTTATTTTTATTTTAAAGAGAGAGAGCATGCATGAATGGGGGAGGGGGCAGAGGGCACGTGAGAGAATCTTAAGCAGGCTCCATGCTCAGTCTCACGACCCTGGGATCAAGACCTGACTGAAATCAAGGCTTGGACACTCAACCAACTGAGTGACCCAGGTGCCCCCAGTCTTGTTTTTATCTTTCTCTTTTTAAGGGGAGATGAGTGTTTGAACAGTATGTTTTAATGCAAATCCTCAGAAGCTTTCTCTTAACTGGTGAGGGTTGTAACAATAGAGGAAAATTTTTTTAACTCTCTTCTGACCTCTTCTTGAAATACCCTGTGCATATAGGTCCTTGACTTTTGATGGTTCACTTGTTTAAGTGTATTTACTTATTTTGAGAGAGAGCATGGAAGGGGCAGAGAGAGAGGGAGAGAGAGGGAGAGAATCCCAAGCAGGCTCCACACTGTCAGCACAGAATCCTCTGCGGGGCTCAGACACACCAACCGTGAGATCATGACCTGAGCTGTAACCAAGATTTGGACGCTTAACTGACTGAGGCACTGTTAGGTCCTTGGTTTTTATTTTATTTTATTTTTATTATTAAAAAAATTAAAAAAAAATTTTTTTTTTTTAACGTTTATTTATTTTTGAGACAGAGAGACAGAGCGTGAACGGGGTAGAGGCAGAGAGAGAGGGAGACACAGAATCTGAAGCAGGTTCTAGGCTCTGAGCTGTCAGCACAGAGCCCAATGCAGGGCTGGAACCCACAAACTGCAAGATCATGACCTAAGCTGAAGTTGGATGCTTAACCGACTGAGCCACCCAGGCACCCCTGTTTGTTTGTTTGTTTGTTTGTTAAAGAACATATTTTCTGTCCTAGAACTATGGAATTAGACTCTCAGGTTGGAACCTGAACATGTGTATTTTGAAAACCCTTCCCAGGTCATTCTGAAGTGCTCTCCTAAATACGGACCATCCATCCCAGTGACTATGGAACGTATGGTGATTGGAGAGAATTGAACACTTTAATTCTGATTATTTTACTTTTGTCTGTAGCTTATAATCACTAGTTACCTTTGCACTCCTTTTGGTTTTAGTTGGCACTTTTTTTTTTTAATCCATCAACATCTATAACTTTATTGAAAAGTCACACTTCTTCACTTTTTTTTTTAACCTGAGGCAATGAATACAATGCTTAATTTCAAGACTGTAATTTGTAGTATGATGGACTTTTGAAAAAATTATTTTCAGAGAAGACCAACGATTGTATTGAAACACAGAATGTTAAGAAATACTAAAATCCTTTTTCATTGGATCACCTGATTAAGATTTTGTTTTGACCTTGGATTTTGCTTTTTCAGGTACTGGTTTTGGTACTACTAGTGGAGGGGCTTTTGGAACATCTGCATTTGGTTCTAGCAATAATACTGGAGGCCTCTTTGGAAATTCACAGACCAAACCAGGTAGGGGTTTTACTTGAAATACAGTTGGTTTATTCGTAGTTGATAAAGGACTTCATATAGTGGTTCCAGTCCATCTATTTAACTGTTTTTCCCCCTCTCCATCTCCCCAGGAGGATTATTTGGTACTAATTCATTTAGTCAGCCAGCTACTTCCACAAGCACTGGCTTTGGGTTTGGCACATCAACAGGAACATCAAATAGCTTGTTTGGAACTGCAAGTACAGGGACTAGTCTCTTCTCATCCCAAAACAATGCCTTTGCACAAAATAAACCAACTGGCTTCGGAAGTAAGTAGGATATCATTGGACTTCTGCATCCAACAATTTGATTTGCTTATTGAATATATTCTTTCTTCTTCTTTTGCCTGTGTTCATTTACCTCCTTTCTCTATCAGATGGCAAAAACATGGGGAGAGGAAATCTTCAAAACGTATTGAAAAGTTTAATAGGCTTTAAATGAGGAGGTTGGGTACATCTTCCCATGAGTGGAAATCTAAGAAGCATTATTATTTAAGGAATATGCAGAGGAAGAGGCTCCTGATATAGAATGACCAGATAGTATATGGAAAGCCAAGTCAGAGTGATGTCATAGTTGTTAAGACAGGAGAATTTCAAGGAGGAGTGTATAGTCATCCGTATTGTACTGCAGAGGCACCTCCTTGCCTCTGTTTCACATTTGTTATAAGAGACTAAAGCAGGAATGACAAATACTGGAGATGACCTGGTTACTCTTCCATTCATTATCCATGGCAGATGATTTTAATTGATGGTTTCTTTCTCTTTAAGTCTAAATGTGGCCTAGGGATACTTCTCCACACCGTACTTTGAGGCAACCACTATTGGTTGAACAGGTGTGCTCTGTGAGTTGATGCATTCTTAGCACAAAAGTATAGCAGAATGAATAAGTTAGCCAGCTATCCGTATTTCACAAAGGGAAAGTTTGTAGGGTATTGAAATACTTAATGATGACAATGTAAAATGCAATCTAAAGTGCTAATTCAAAAGAGATGTGCCTGTTTACCTTAAACCATACATTAGGACGTGTTTTTAGAAAAGAAAGAGTTTGCCAGTGAGAAATCACATTCCTCTTAAATTGGTAATTAGGATCTGACTTACTATGAAATACTGGCAGATAACTTTATTGTTTACTGACATTTCTGGCACCCTTTGTATAACTTCTTGAGAAATAATATCTCTTACTTTGAAAAATATATTCCTTAGATAACAGTTAAATTCACTTTTATGGAGTTTTTTGAAACTCAGCTTTTTGGAAAAGGTAATTAGAGGATTCATTCTATAAAACAATCAAGATGCCTACTAATTTTTCTAAATTATTTTTCTGGGCAGAATTTTATATTAACCTGTTTGGTTTCCCTAATAGGACCATTTATATGTTTTGAACTTTTTGGTTATGTGTATGTGTTTGTATTAATGTAATATGTATTATATAAATAAAATACACTGTGACCCTATTGAAGTCTATTGTGATGTTTTCAGAAAGACTGGTTCATACAGCATGTAGTTTTAACAAGAAAGGAGAAATGAAATAAAATTTATGATGAAATAGAGCACTGTTTTTTTTTTCACTTTCTTCCAAATTTACCCAAGAAGAACTTTATAGACATTTAGCTGACAAAGGGATTTAGATTTTGTTTCACTTCAAAGTTTTGAGCCTAGAATTTTATCTGTGTCTATATGAAATACCTGTTTGAAGATACTAGGGAAATTTGTAAGATAGAAAATTGGAGTATGTGAAAGTAATGCATCTTTAGTGCCACAGCCCAATTCCAAGATGTCTTACAGATTCTTAAACTGTTTTCATCTTATTTTTCTTTGTAATTTACAGATTTTGGAACAAGTACCAGCAGTGGGGGACTTTTTGGTACTACAAATACCACCTCCAATCCTTTTGGTAGTACATCTGGCTCCCTCTTTGGGCCGAGTAGTTTTACAGCTGCTCCCACTGGGACTACGATTAAGTTTAATGTAAGTATTTCTTTCCAGTCTTTGTAGAATATATTACTCTCCCATTTGTATATTTCTTTGCAGGATGAATCATAAAATTTCTCCTTTTTCCAGTTCTGCACAGCTTAGTCTCACTCTTCTAAGATGTGTTAAGAACAAAATCTGTAAATAGTTATATAGTAAATACGAAAAGTCATGAAACATAAATCTAGATTATGTGTATTTGAATTATGCTTAACCCAGTCAAATTTATATTCACAAGGTTGATTACAACAGGTAGTAATGATGTTGAACTTGTATTTATTGCATTCATAACTTGGCTCTAAAGGAATGGTTGAATGCTCAACCATTATTGAAAATAGGGCCTCTTTAAGGAGATATATGGAATAACTCCTAAATATTTTGTGTGCCAATGAAGAATAAAACTTGTTGATGAAATGGCAAAATGGGGCAATGGAGTTTTATGTTTTCTTTGGCTTTTTTAAGACTTGGACAGAGGGTTAGAATGGAAGATTTGTTTATGAAAATGTATGGAATATTACTTGATGTAAGATACCATTTGATGCGATTGGGGAGATACTTAGGGTAGGCTGGAGGCGCAGTTAGCTTAAAGAAAATCTGGGGAAAGTAGGTCTTGACTGAACTTCTTGTTAAAAGTTACTCCAGGAAATGAAGAATTTCTCAGGCAAGGTGGTGAAGTCATAATATTGAATTTAGAAACCTAAATTTTATAAATAATAGGGAAAAATAATTCCTGGAAAGTGTAATAATTGAGGAAACTGACAATACTAGTAGAAATCTTTGGTTATATATTGTGCCTGTTTCTCATAAGGTTATAGGGGAAAAAAAAACCCCGGCTTCCATGTTTCTTAAATGCAACAACAGTTATAAAGCAGACACTTCGCTTTATTTTATGTATTTCTTTCTTCTTTCTTTCAGATACTTCAGAGCAGGGTAGGAGATAGAACTCAGAGATTCAGGTTTAAATGTACATGTTGGGTAAATTGGATGAAGTTTTCCTTATGCATACAGTATTAAGTGTATTTTAGTATGTAATTAGATGGCTTGTTTGTGGACTCAATGTCTGTGATAACTTATTGTGATTGATTTATTTAGATAACGTAGGGGAGAGAAATCAGAAATGCAATGTATTTAATTAAGCGCCGTTGAAACTCTGATTTAGCAAAAGACCTACAGGACTAGATAGTGTAGAGTTCAGTGGTTTAAGAATTGTGTCTGGAGAGTAGGGATTTAAAGTTTAGACTTAGACATTTGCTTTAGACTCTCATATTTGCTTTTATCTTCCTTTACAGCCTCCGACTGGTACAGATACTATGGTTAAAGCTGGAGTTAGCACTAACATCAGTACCAAGCACCAGTGTATTACTGCTATGAAAGAATATGAAAGCAAGTCTCTAGAGGTCAGTAAAATGCAATACAGAATATCAGCCTAACCTTCTGATTCTATTGGAAAGCAATTTTTAAAAATGTTTTTGATTATTTTTAGGATCAGTGGTTCACACTGGGTTTATGTAAAAGACTAACAACCAAATTTTTTTTAAGTAAGCTCTTTGCCCAGTGTGGGGCTTGAAGTCAAAACCCTGACCAAGATCAAGAGCCACATGCTCTACTGACTGAGCCAGCCAGGTGCTCCACAAGCAAATTATTTTTAAAAATTAATGTATTATCTATACATATCTTGTTTTAGGAAGGTCAATATTCAGCTTGTTTGTACTGGTATAGTTCTGTTAGTAGTCCATTGTGATTGTATGTTCTCATTATACTGGGCGACGTGTGTGTACGTGACATGCACATGATTTTAGTAAACTCATGCAAAGTCATAAGTGTACAACATACTAAGTTTTCACCAAGTGAACAGACCCATGTTACCAGGATCCAGATCAAGTCACTGAGCATTACCAGCATTCCTGATGTCCCACATGTGCCCGGTCTCCCTAGGCACAATCCCCCCGCCCGCCCCGCCACCTCTTCCTAAGCTAACTACTATTGTGAGTGCCCATGTTTTGCTCATTTTGAACTTTATATAGATGGAATCTTACATTACCTACTAAGTCTGCTTTTCCACACTGTGAGATTTATCCATGGCGTTGCATGAAGTTACAGTTTGTTCATACTATAATATGATAGTGTGTTGTATATTTTGAGTGTCATCCCTAGTTATAGCTGTTGCTTCCTCTATATCCCATACTGTACTTGATTTATTGTAGTGTACAGAAACACCCTGACGTGTGAGATAGAACTCTTAAACTGTATCCCTTTTTTACCTAATTTTCTGAAACCCCTCATCCCGTCCCAGAAACTTTGATATTTCTAGCTAATTTTTATATTTGGGGTGGGAGTAGATAGGATTATTATATAGCCTTGTACTAAAAGAAGCTATTGCTGTTTATAAAAGAAAATTAAAATTAAGATATGATTGGTCCTTTGGCCTGTGGTTTTAGTAATTATGGTATGGATTTTAGTGTCCACTCTACACTGTTGAAAGTGTTTTTCTGTAATGGTGATAAGTTCATGTTCTGTACTTCTCTGTTTTTTAGTCATGGTTCCTATGTGAACATGAACGTTGAATTCTAAATTTAAGTATTTAGTTTCCTAAATAATTTTTTTGGCTGCATATTAAGATTGGAAATACGCTTTCCCTTCCTCTAGGAACTTCGTTTAGAGGATTATCAGGCTAACCGGAAAGGCCCACAGAACCAGGTGGGAGCAGGTACCACATCTGGCTTGTTTGGGTCTTCTCCAGCCACCTCCAGTGCAACAGGACTCTTCAGCTCCTCTACCACTAACTCAGGCTTTGCATATGGTCAGAACAAAACAGCCTTTGGAACTAGTAAGCATTTGGCATCATATTGAGGAGGGACAGACAACTAAAAGTAAAACATAATTGTCATTTTTTGATAAAATAATTCAGCGATGTCAGAGGAATAGAGTGTCTGATATGTAGATGGGGATGGAGAGATACACAGTAAATGGAGATGGTTAAAAAGGGCCTCACTGATAAGGTGACATTTGGAAGGTGACCTATCTGAAGAATGTGAAGGATAAAGCTATACAGATATCTGGAGGAACAACATTCCAGCCAGAGGAAGCTGTAAGTCTAAAAACCCTGAGTTTTTTCCAAAGATAATGAGAACCAAGGGGAAGTATTAAGGGATATAAGGACTATATTTTATAGGACATTGTGGGTCATTGTCAAGATTTGAATTTTTATTTGAGTTAGGAAGCCATTAGAAGTTTTAGAAAGAGAAGTCATGTGATTATGAGTGAAGGATCATCTGAATGCTGCTATATTTAGATTGTGGTAGCTACACTTGTGAGTATAGCATAACCTAGAGACTTGTCCAGTCGCTAGGTTGTACACCTGAAACTAATATAACATTGTGTTTCAACTTTAAAGACTCAAGAAAAAAAGATTGTTAAGGGGGCAAGGGTGAAGACAAATAAATTAGAAAAGCTGTTGCTTCATTCACATGAGAGATGATAGTGGCTTGACTGAGGAGATGGAGGTAGTAAACATGTCAGATTCTAGACCCAGTTTGAATATAGGACTGATGAGATTTGCCGATAGATTGCTTTTATGTGGGATGTGAAAGAGGGAAGTCTATGATGATGACTAAATTACTTTATGAAAATACTACTTTTGTACAGGTAATACATATGTATGATAAAAAGTTCACGAGACACAAAAAAGTCTGTAACCAAAGGTATCTTGTTTGCTTCCCCTAGCTATTATTTTCCTCCATAAAACACGCAAAAGTTGGACTGTTTTGTGATCTTTTACAGAGATTTATACACACCTGCGAATATACAGATAAATACATATTTAAGTGGCATTTAACATTCATTTCAGACTTGGTATCCTGTGATGTAGTTTAGCCACATACTCATTATCAAATACAGTGTATCCTATGTGAAATAGAAAGCCTCTGTTCTCAAGGAAAACTTAATCTAACAAGGTTAAAATACACATATAGATTCTGAGTGTGGTGTGGTATTTTGTAAATAGAAGAAAGTTTTGGACTCAAAAAAGATTACTTAGCCCAGCCAGGGTTCTTGGAGTCAGAGTATTATTATAGGAATTAAAGTCTGAACTAACTCCAGAGTTAGGTGAAAAAGGATGGGAAGTGAAATGGTTATCTGTTTTGAGTAGTGAATGAAATTTTCCTACATCATTTAGATATGTAGATATGTAGATTTCCTACATCATTTAGTCAAGAATATTAATGTTGTTGCAGTAACTGAATAATGTGAGATTTGAGGGGGTTTTTCTTTTCTCCATTTATTTTTACTGTATTTCTTTTTTTCTGAAAGGTACAACTGGGTTTGGAACAAATCCGGGTGGTCTCTTTGGCCAACAGAATCAGCAGACTACCAGCCTCTTCAGTAAACCATTTGGCCAGGCCACAACCACCCAGAACACTGGCTTTTCCTTTGGTAATACCAGCACACTAGGACAGCCAAGTACTAATACCATGGTAAGGAAACAGACCTTTAATTAACTCCAGGTCTTATTCAGAGAACTAAGTAATGAGGCTTCTAATCATATCAAAGTAGCAAGTTCTACCTCTACGGTAGTTCTTAAGGGTTGACGGTATATAGAAAGGAATATGCAAAATGTAAATAATTAAAGCCTAGATTCTAGTCCAAACTTTACTCCCTCCTCACTGAGGGGCTGTTGAGCAAGTCACTTACTCTTTCCAAGCATATTTCCTTATCACCAGGAGCTGCTTCATGTGCTAGAATAGAATTGGCCACTAAAAGTTATACTTTAGGACATTGGCTCTACTCATTCTATGGAGTATAGGAGAAAATACTTACAAATTACTAGCTGTATTTCAGCATATTCTTTCAGCTTTTTCCTTAAGCGGAGTCAGGCAAAGATGTGTAGTTCATTAAAATAAATAAGGGAGCACTAAAACTCAGAGCCATATTAGATAATTGCTATTTCTGTGCAAAAAGCAAAAGAGAAAGTCCTTAGAGTCATTACCAGTTTCTGTATTTTTTTTTTAAGTTTATTTTTTTTATTTTGAGAGAGAGCGCATGTGCACTGCGGAGAGGCAGAGAGAGAGGGAGAAAGAGAATCCAAAGCAGGCTCTGAACTGTGAGCGCGGAGCCTGACACTGGGGGCTTGAACTCACAAACTGTGAGATCATGACCTGAGCTGAAATCAGATGTCAGACACATAACCAGCTGAGCCACCCAGGTGTCCCTTTACCAGTTTATTTCTAAGGACTCTTTTTGGGAAGAATAAAATTAAGATTAATGAGAAGTATGATTTATTGATTAAAATTTTCAGAATTTAACTGGCCTTTAAGTTAGAGATACTGTATCTGATTAAAAACCCAGTACAGCTAGATCCCAAAAATCTTTAAAAAATTTTTTTAATGTTTATTCATTTTTTTGAGAGAGACAGAGACAGAGCATGAACAGGGAAGAAGCAGAGAGAGAGGGAGACAGAATCCAAGGATTCTGAGTTGTCAGCACAGAGCCCTACACGGAGCTTGAACTCGCACACTGTGAGATTATGACCTGAACCAAAGTCAGACGCTTAACCGACTGAGCTACCCAGGCACCCCTCAAGTGTGCCTGGGTACAAATCTTACAAATACTTGGCAAACCAAATTCACCAACATGTGAAAAAGATGATAACCATGACCAAGTGGGATTCATCCTGGAAGGTTGATTCAACATAGGAAAATTAATAAACATAATAAAAACTATATGATCACTTCAGTAGGTGCAGAAAAAGCATTTGACACCCTTTCATGATAAAAACACTCGACAAAGATAGAAAGGAATCCAGGCCAACTAATCTTTGACAAAGCAGGAAAAAATATCCAATGGAATAAAGACAAATGGTGCTTCAACAAATGGTGCTGAGAAAACTGGACAGTGACATGCAAAAAAAATGAACCTGGACCACTTTCTTACACCATACCCAAAAATAAACTCAAAATGGATGAAAGACCTAAATGTAAGACAGGAAGCCATCAAAATCCTCGAGGAGAAAGCAGGCAAAAACCTCCTTGACCTCAGCCGCAGCAACTTCTTAACATGTCTCTAGAATCAAGGGAAACAAAAGCAAAAATGAACTATTGGGATCTCATCAAAATAAAAAGCTTCTGAACAGCGAAGGAAACTATCAGCAAAACTAAAAGGCAACCAACAGAATGGGAGAAGATATTTGCAAATGACATAATAGATAAAGGGTTAGTATCCAAAATCTATGAAGAATTGATCAAACTAGACACCCAAAAAACAAATAATCCAGTGAAGAAATAGGAAAAAGACATGAATAGACACTTCTCCAAAGAAGACATCCAGATGGTCAACAGACACATGAAAAAATGCTCAATATCACTCCTTATCCGGGAAATACAAATCAAAACCACAATGAGATACCACCTCACACCTGTCAGAATGGCTAACATCAATAACTCAGGCGAGGATGCAAAGAAAGGATCTCTTTTGCAGTGCTGGTGGGAATGCAAACTGGTGTAGCCATCCTGGAAAACAGTATGGAGGTTCCTCACAAAATTAAAAATAGAACCACCCTACGACCCACAAATTGCACTACTAGGTATTTATCCAAGGGATATAGGAATGCTGTTTCGAAGGGACACATGCACCCCAATGTTTATAGCAGTGCTATCGACAATCGCCAGAGTATGGAAAGAGCCTGAATGTCCATCGACAGATGAATGGATAAAGATGTGGTGTATATATATATACAATGGAGTGTTACTTGGCAATCAAAAAGAATGAAATCACTGTTGAATTCTCATTTCAGCAATAGTTCATTAGTGCAATATTTTTCTTTAGTTAACTAATGTATAAAATAAAATATCTTCTTAAGCACTGGATGACATAAACTTTATTTGTAATTAGTATAGTTTCTCATGTCAAATTAAGACTTAACATTACACTCCTGCCTCTGTGTCCAGATTGATAATTTCAGCTGATTGTTTTCAGTTGTATGATTCAAAGTCCATTGCCCGGCTCAGCATTGATTAGTTCTTTTGGCGTAACTCTCTGAAAATGAAGCATTCTGTCATATTTTGTTTTCAGTGTTACAGTCCTGCTATCTCTTAGAGCATAAGAGTTTAGTATAAAGTCTTACCACTGCCCAGGACATTGGAACTCATTGGGCTTAGATGTAGATATGAGGGTTTTGTTATTTGTTTTTTTTAAATGGCCCTGCTCGTTGTGAAGAAAAATAATGCTTTATGTATTTAGCATAATATCTATCTTATAAACTGTGTTTTTTAAAAACATTTTTTTTAATGTTTTTTTTTTTTTTAATTTTTGAGAGAGATAGAGACAGCATGTGAGTGGGTTAGGAGCAGAGAGAGAGGGAGACACAGAATCCGAAGCAGGCTCCAGGCTCCAGGCTCCGAGCTGTCAGCACAGAGCCCGACGCGGGGCTGGAACTCATGAGGTGTGAGATCGTGACTTCAGCCGAAGTCGGATGCTCAACCGACTGAGCCACCCAGGCTCACCCAAAATGGCAGCTATTATTAATCTTAAGATTCTTAAAACTGACTGTTGTAAGTCTGATTCTTAAGACTGACTGTTGTAAGGATATCTTTTAACGTAGATACCTTTTGCAGGGTTTATTTGGAGTAACCCAAGCCTCACAGCCTGGAGGTCTTTTTGGGACAGCTACAAACACCAGCACTGGGACAGCATTTGGAACAGGAACAGGTCTCTTTGGGCAGCCCAATACTGGATTTGGTGCTGTCGGTTCGGTAGGTTATTATAGTTGATCTAATTTGAAGATATGTATAAATTTGTTAAAGAATTTCTAAGAAAGATTTAACTATATTTCAAGTGTTTTTATTAGGTCTTAGACAATGCTGATAGTAATTAAAAGCTATTTGGTACAAAAATAAGTAACTTTAGTAGGTTAATTTTCAAGTAGTAAGTTCTTTTTTAAACTTCTTTGCCTCAATGCTTATGTACAGTTTACTTATGATAGCACAGTATCACTCCAGTTGGTTAAATTGTTGAGTCTAAATTGAAGTGCTTTCATTATTAAGTCAGGTAATTTTTAGTTCCTATACTCTATTCTCTTGGGTGATACGTTGGTATGATATTTGAGAATTAAGAATTCCAAGTTGCTAAAGTTGGTGATCTCATGGTTTTCCTGCAGCTGGAGGCTTAACTGAATTGTGTTTGACCCTAAAAATAATAGTAAATTCTGTATTACCACTTAAACTATAAGAATCAATATAAAACAGCCAATCTGTCTTATTTACCCATTAAAAAAAAGCTTTGAACATGCTCTTGGTGGATAATTAAAAAAAGAAAATGAAAAAGAAAGAAAAATCCCAAAATGTGATTTTCAGGGAAATAGCAATCTGTTATTTCGTAACTTTTCTTTGGGCAGCTAATTGAGATGAGAAATTGAGAAAATTATATAATTCTTCAAAAAGTTCTTAGTAACCAGTTTATTGAGATATAATCCATATGTCATACAATTCACCCTCTTAAAGTTTATAATTGAGTGGTTTTTTTGTATACTGACTGATTGTGGAACTATTACCATAGTCAATTTGAGAACATGTTCATCCCCTTAATAAAAAGAAACCTCATACTTATTAGTAGTCATTTCTCATTTCCCCCCAATTAACTTCAAGCCTGCTATCTACAGATTTGTCTATTCTGGACATTTCATATAAATGGAATCACATAATATGTAGTCTTTTGTGACCACTTTTACTTAGCATAATGTTTTAAAGGCTCATCCATGTTCTAGCATGTTTAAATTTTTTATTGTAACTGTTTCTGCTGGCAAATTAAATACATGAACATTTCTGTTACCAGGTAAAAAAAAAATATTTGATTACCTTATTATTTTCTTTGCTGTACTGAAATACTGTGTTTGCTGAAGGGTTGCCATTAACGTCTCAGGCTAGAAGCATGCTCTGTAAAGTCCCATCTTGCTCAGATTAGTATATTTTTCTTATAGTCTTTATTCATCCTCCTCCTACTTTTTCGTAAAGTTACGACATTCTTTCACTTCCCTCACATCCAATCCAGTATGAGGTGTAACCTCTGTTTACTGTTTGGAGTGTGTCTTTATACTACTTAAAATTTTCCTGTATTTTGTTCTTTTTAGACCCTGTTTGGCAATAACAAGCTTACTACATTTGGAACCAGCACAACCAGTGCTCCTTCATTTGGTACAACCAGTGGCGGGCTCTTTGGTAACAAACCAACCCTGACTTTAGGAACCAATACAAACACTTCCAATTTTGGTACATATAAAAAAGCAGGTTTGACTCTCTTAAAGTTACACTGACTATACCACACATCATTCTCCTGATTCATATGATTGGGAATATTAAAAAATTCTCAGGTAAGCTGTGGCTTGATGTGAGGTACCAGAGGGAAAGGTTTAAAATCATAGACATGGGTTGACATACTTAGATATAAATTGCCTTACCTCATTATTAGGCTCCCAACTCCCTGCTTTGGATAAAATGGGCCATTCAACACATGCAGTATTACCTTGTAGAAAGTTGCTTCTCTAATGGAGATAGAAGTTTTTCAAAATAAGGAAATACATTTCCTTTGGATTACCTCACCAATAGTTGAGAGACCATAAATGAAACACATTCAGTTGAGATAACACACACTTTTTTTTTTTTTTTAAAGTTTATTTGTTTATTTTGAGAGAGACCAGCACGAGCAGGGGAGGGGCAGAGAGAGAGGGAGAAAGCAAGAAACCCAAGTAGGCTCCATGCTACCAGCACAGAACCAGATGCGGGGCTTGAACTCACAAAACTGTGAGATCACGACCTGAGCGAAGAAACCAAGAGTTGGACGCTTAACCAACGGAGCCACCCAGAAGCCCCGAGATAACACGTTCTCTTAGGCCAGGTTTTAAATAGGGAAGTAGTATACAAATTTGATGATTTTTTTTTTAAATGTTTTTTGTTGTCATTTTTGTTTTGATTTTTCTTGTTTTTTTGAGATTTCATGATTTTTATTAAAAGTTAAAGCTTTCCTTCGGCTGCAAAAGTTTATTTTTGAATATGTGTTCATTATAAAAAATTTAGAAAATACAGATAAGATTGAATAATAATTAAAACACAGCCCAAACTAGTTTTCAGAGATAATGCTAAAAAAATTAAACTTTAATAGAACATTATATTATGTCTTCTGTAACTACCTAATTAAGCTTTTAATCAAATTTTTAACAAATTATTAACATAATTTGCATTAGATAAGGAAAGTTCATTTTATGATCAAGGGAAATAATAGTTTAAATATCTGTTAAGGATTTTACATACCAGATACATCATTACACACTGGGGATACTTAGTGGAAGATGAGTGAAAAGACATGGTCAGTGGAGCACCTGGCTGGCTCATTTGGAAGAGCATGCCACTCTTGATCTCAGAGTCCTGAGTTTGAGCTTGAACCTACGAACCGTGAGATCATGACCTGAGCTGAAATCGAGAGTTGGATGCTTAACCGACTGAGCCACCCAGGAACCCCTAGACCAGTTGTTTCTTAGTTATCTTCTCATCCTGTGAGATTTTAATATCGCATATGTACTGTGTATCTGTTTATGTACTGTTGCCCTTTCAAGGGCCATAAACCATTGTATATCTATGATTCATTTAACCCCTCAAGAGCCAATTTTCCCTCCCTTTGAAAATGCATGTCTTTTTTTGTAGCATGCTTCATGTTCAGAAACACTTTTTATTTGCTTATATAGGCTAAAATGATGAAGTGGGCTGGGCTTGATGTTTTTCCATGGTTGCAGATTTCTGATTTTTTTTCTTTTTTAATCCCCAGTGTTGACCTAGTGACTGGCATAGCATTGGTGCTCACTAAAACTTGGTTAAATGATTTAAAGGGTGAAGAAATGGGGCCCTAAGAGTAATGATTCCCTCTGAGTCAGATGGGAGTTGCAGGGTGGCAAGTTTTATTCTACTCTTGGGTGAATTTAAATTTCCGTTACCACCCTTGAGGAATCCAGAGCTAGGTAAGGCTTTCTTTGATTCTCTTGTTGTCTTGGGAACCTTTCAACTTTGAGTTTGTGGGCAGAAGAATCTTCCGATTTGGAAATAAGCCATATAACAAATCTGGAAATGGAATAAGGTTATACAAAGATTCAGAGTGTTGCTAAGTTATTGTTGGTCACACATTATCCATTATGGGATTTTGTTTCATTCTGATGCTGGTTAATCCACGAGTTAAAAGTTCGGATACCTAAAGTAAGTTGGAGTACCTGCTGCCACAGTTGGTGTTGCAAGATCCTTAAGTCATTCTTTAGAGTCATCAGCTCATTTTCTTAGTAAATATTCCTGGCAGGAACGAGTTTAAGATTAAGTGAGTATAAGATAAGTGTCTGAATTTCTTTTTTTTTTTTTTTTTTTTTTTTTTTAATTTTTTTTAATGTTTATTTATTTTTGAGAGAGACAAAGCGTGAGTAGGGGAGGGGCAGAGAGCAAGGGAGACAGAATCTGAAGCAGGCTCCAGGCTCTGAGCTGTCAGCACAGAGCCCTGTGTGGGGCTCAACCCATGAACCGTGAGATCATGACCTGAGTCGAAGTCGGACGCTTAACCGACTGAGCCACCCAGGTGCCCCTAGTGTCTGAATTTCTCAGTGAATGGAGGAATAGAATTGTTTCAGGAGAGGAATTACAGACAGAATGCCTATACGTGGGAGCAACAGTTTAAAAAGGTCGATTCTTTTTGTAATAATAAGATGATGTTGGGCAATATATCAGTGATTCTTCCATGCTGTATGGTTAAGTGGGCAGTTAAGGAACTATTTGAATACTTCAGTATCTTTTTCCTTTAGGCTTATTTTTCTAAATTGAGATATAATTGAAATATAACATTAGTTTCAGGTATAAGGATTTGTTATTTGTGTATATTGTGAAATGATCACTGCAGTAAGTCTAGTTATAGTTAACATCTGTCACTATACATAGTTACACGTTTTTTTATGATGAGAACATTTAGGATCTACTAGTTTAGCAACTTTCACATATGCAAGACAGTATTAACTGTCGTCACCATACTGTAAATAATATCCCCATGACTTATTTATTTTATAACTGGAAGTTTGTACCTTTGATCTCCTTTTACCCATTTCGCCCATCTCCCATTCCTTGCCTCTGGCAACTACCAATCTATTGTCTGTATCTATAAGCTCTTCTTTTGTTTTATGAGATTACACATATGAGATCATGCAGTTTTGTCTTTCTCTGAATGGCTTATTTCACTTAGTATAATGCTTTCAAATTCCATCCATGTTGTCACAGATGGCAATGTTTCATTCTCCTTTATGGCTGAATAATATTCATTGTATGTACATACCACATCTTTATCCATTTATCCATCAATGGATACTTAAAATACAAAATACTGTTTTCAGTATTTTGGCTATTGTAAAAAATTGTGTTCGTTTATTTATTTTGAGAGAGAGAGAGAGAGAGAGAGAATGCACACACAAGCAGGAGAGGGTCAGAGAGAGAGAGAGGGAGGGAGAGAATCCCAAGCAGCCTCGTGTTATCAGCACAGAGCCGGACACAGGGCTCACGCTCACAAACTTTAAGATGACTTGAGCTGAAACCAAGAGTCGGATGCTTAACCAACTGAGCCACACAGACAGCCCTCATTGTGATTTTGATTTGCATTTCCCTGATGATTAATGATGTTGAGCATCTTTTCATATGTCTTTGGTCCATCTGTATGTCTTCTTTGGAAAAATGTCTATTCAGATTCTGTGCCCATTTTTAAATTAGATTATTTTTTTGCTATCATGTTGAGCTCTTTATATAAATATTAACCTCTTATGAGATGTGTGATTTACAGGTATTTTCCCTCATGCAGTAGCTTGTCTTTTCATTTTGTTGATGGTTTCCTTTGTTGTATAAAAGCCTTTTAAGTTTGATATAGTCCCAGTTGTTTATTTCTGCTTTAGTTGTCTTTGCTTTTGGTGTCACATCCAAAAAGTCATTGCCCCAACAGATATTACATAGGAG
This sequence comes from Panthera leo, assembly GCF_018350215.1. NCBI lineage: Eukaryota > Metazoa > Chordata > Mammalia > Carnivora > Felidae > Panthera > Panthera leo. The sequence goes on along the minus strand of NC_056688.1, from coordinate 59,672,405 downwards.
CTCACAGCCTATATTGTCTTCTAGGGGTTTTATACTTTCGGATCTTGCAGTTCAAGTCTTTAATTTTCGTGTATGGTGTAAGATTGTGGTCCAGTTTCATTCTTTTGCTGTCCAGTTTTCCTAGCACGATTTATTGGACAAACTGTCCTCCTTTGTATATTCTTGGCTCCTTTGTTGTAAATTAATTAACCATTAATTAACCATCTTTAATTTTACTTTAAAAATTGTTTTGAAATAACGGAGTTGATCAACATTTGTCAGTAAGAATCTGAGGAAATGTGTGGTATAAACAGTGTAAGTTGGGACTTATTTCCCTCGTGTGGGTTTGAGGTAGTTCACAAGTATCTTATTTTCTGCTATTTATGGGAATGGAAGACACTTTCCGGTTAAATTTTAACTCAAAAAAGAATATTTCCAAGTACATTTGTTTTCTTTAAAAAAAACCAAAAACTGTGTTTGAGTAGCAGTACTGTTTTGTGGCATAGCTATTAGCACAATTGAAGAAAAGATTTAATGAGTATATGAATTAAATATATTAGATTATGTCAGATTACATGCATTTTTTTAGTTTTTTATTTTGAGAAAAAGAGCACGTGAGCAAGGGAGGAGCAGAAAGAGAGGGAGAGAGAATCCCAGGCTCTGTGCAGAGCCTGACACAGGGCTTGATCATGAGATCATGATGACTTGAGCCAAAATCAGGAGTTGAATGCTTTACCGACTGAGCCACCAGGCACCCCTGATCACATGTATTTCTAAATGACATTAAAAATACATTTTCAAACTATTTAAATTCTTCAGCCTTTTTTCTTGGTCTTTTTCTATTGAGATAATAATCCAAAGATTGGCATGACTAAGTATAATATTCTTATTTGGTGATAGTGTCATATATTCCAAGATACTCTTTACTAAGACTGTTATCTTTTAGAGCTGTTCCCCTCCATGATACCTTTTAAAAAGACTTCAAATATTTCATGAACAAGGTTTGATTGATTTTTGTTTCCTCTTATCAAAAGAGATTAATGATAGGGGCGCCTCGCTGGCTCAGTTGGTGGAGCATACAGTTCTTGATCTCCGGGTTGTGAGGTAGAGCCCCATGTTGAGTGTAGAGATTACTTAACAATAAAATCTTTATGAAGAAAAACAGGAGATGAATGTTATGTTCATTAGCTGTTTTGTCGATATCATCTCCAAAAGGAGTACAGAAACTTTGTGGACCTATCTGAACAAAAGATAAATAATAGCAGTAATGCAGTATAGGTTTCTTCTGGGGAAACCTATGGATTTTCAAGGGAAATTAATAGGATTTTCTCTAAAGATCATAGTGAAGGAAGATGGTTTAACTATCCATCATCTATGATAATGAAACAGTTCAACCCAAGAAAAGTTATGTATACATTATTTTTAATATCAGCTAGCTGAGTCCTTGAGTGCTCCTGTGGGCTGATTTGATTATGACACCTCATAAATGTGAAAGATGAGGATTAAAGTTCCTGTGTGGTCAGCCAGCCACACATTACTGCCCATGCAGGGTTTATCTGTTCAAAACCAGAGCTACTGTAGAAAATTTTATAGGTAAATTTCTGTTAGCAGGAACCTTTAGATTCAATAAAGTGTGTTTGTTGACTCTCTTATTTTTAAAAAAAATTTTTTTTTTTAAAGTTTACTTAAGTAATCTGTAGACCCAACATGAGGCTCGAACTCAAAACCCTGACATCAAGAGCCACATGCTCTACTGACTGAGCCAGCCAGGTGCCCTGGACTGTCTTATTTTCAGTGAAAGCTGGAGGGAATTCATTTTTCTTCCATTAATTAAACATCAAAAATAGGTTTGAGTCTTACAAAGGGAATGTATATGCTCAAGCATAGTCACTTTGCTTTAATATTTCAAGTCTGAAACATAAGTAAGTAGGAAGATATGGGGGTCTGTTTACAGGCATCAAAATTTTAAAAACTTTAAAAAGGTTAAAGTAGCCTGCCATTTAGGATTTCTAAATATTATTAACTGACAGGATACAAAGCTTAGGGTCAGACTGCCTTTTTAAAAATTCCCTTATACAGGAAATTGAGAGTTCTATTAAAAGTACAGTCCACTCATTCTTTTGTCCTTCTAGGTTTCGGCACAAATACCAGTGGGAGTAGTATTTTTGGAAGTAAACCAGGACCTGGGACTCTGGGGACTGGCCTTGGTGCAGGATTTGGAACAGGTAAGGAACTGTACCACAAAATTTAGGCTTTCTAATTGTTGGAACTTAAGACAACTCTGTTTGATCTTATGCCTGGAAATAGGGTGTAGATATGCATTTTCTCAAACAGACTTATAAAACATTCTCAGCAGTTATGCTTTACCAGGTTTTAGAACATTTGGACATTTATCTTAGACATTTATCTTAGACATTTGGACACATATCTTATTTATGCTCCCATTCTACAAAATGTCTTATAGTCCTGGTCTATTTGGGATTTTTAGTATTTAATGTGAGACTTGTCAATATGACGGCGTTATTAACTTCCCATTCCCTTGTGCTACCTTTGTAAAAGGGATTTAAGACTTTGAACTGTTTATCAAGTAAGCTTAATTACCCTAATAGGAAAACAGAGCAGTAAGAGCATAAGGTCTTTTACAAAAGTCTGTGCATACTTCTCAGTTCTTTCCATCTTGATGTAGAGCTGAGATGTCACACCTGTGTCTCTGTTCCTACTGTTGATAATTAATTTTCAGTGCCTTTGAAGACACTGACCCTTCTTCTTTTATTTATTTTTTTTAGTTTTTTAGAAAGAGGAGAGAGAGAGAGAGAGAATGTGAGTGAGGGGAAGGGAGAAGAGGGGTGAGAGAATCTTAAGCAGGCTGCACACTCAGCATGCAGCATGACAGAGGCCTGATCTCACGACTCTGAGATCATGACCTGAGCTGAAATTAAGAATCAACACTTAACCAGCTGAGCCACCCTGGCACCCCAGACATTGACCCTCCTGCCTGCCCAACTGCTTTAAGCAATATGAAGTGGTAGTGGTCATAAAACAAATAAGCGCTTCAGCATGTACAGTTCAACAGGGTTGTTAGAGCATATAGTTTTGCCTGTTTCCCAAGTCATCTGACTGTCATTTAGTTGCAGACTATTTATTTCCATGGTCTCTGCTTCCACCATCCAGTTATCTGTTGTCTTTGTATACTGTGATCATTTATCTGCCATCTCCTTTTTAATAGTACTTAATTTTATACTCTGAGCTATTACCTTCCATTTCTTTTTAAAATAAAAGCTGTAGGGGCGCCTGGGTGGCGCAGTCGGTTAAGCGTCCGACTTCAGCCAGGTCACGATCTCGCGGTCCGTGAGTTCGAGCCCCGCGTCAGGCTCTGGGCTGATGGCTCGGAGCCTGGAGCCTGTTTCCGATTCTGTGTCTCCCTCTCTCTCTGCCCCTCCCCCGTTCATGCTCTGTCTCTCTCTGTCCCAAAAATAAATAAAAAATGTTGAAAAAAAAAAAAATTTAAAAAAAAAAAAAAATAAAATAAAAGCTGTAAGTACTTGTGAAAAAAAACCCTCAACAATACAGAAGTGTCTAAACACCTTCCGGTTTGTGAAGTAACAGCTATTTAAAGTTTGGGATTTTGTCAGACCCCTTTATGTATATTTTGTACATTTTTCTCAAATGTACGTGCACATACACATGGTTATACATGTGTGTGCTTTATATATATATTTTTATTGTATTCTTAAGTAGAAACCACATCCTACAAGAGTGTCTTTTTTAAACCAAAGGTTAAGACACGTTAGTTGGATGTAGTATTTATGTAGTGCGCTGCAAGCAGCATTTAAGGAAAAAAAAATGAAAAAATTATTGTACAAAGCAAGGTTAAGTATTTAATTAAAAAAAATTTTTTTTAATGTTTATTTTTGAGGGGGGGGTGCAGAGAGAGAGGGAGACACAGAATCTGAAGCAGGCTCCAGGCTCCTCTCTGTCAGCACAGAGCCTGATACAGGGCTCGAACCCACAGACTGTGAGATCATGACCTGAGCCTAAGCCGGAAGCTTAACTGACTGAGCCACCCAGGCGCCCCAAGTATCGTTTAATTTTTATTTTAATTAAATATGTGTGTGTTATGGGTCTCTGTGTATTTTATATTGTGTGTTAATGGTCAAAAATGTTTCAAAATGAAAGCACCTTCATTATTCCTTATGTGATAATTCTTTATTTCATTTTTTCATTTCCCATGGCATTTGCGGCATATATTTTTTCTGTTAGTATTCCATTGTGTGTAGATGTCTGTATATATACATAAACATATAAAAATACCATAATTCAGCTTTCCCCTATTGGTAGACATTTGAGCTTTTTGATATTATTAGCAATGCAGTAATGAAGATCTTCATTACATAATTTTGTGTGTGTTAGTGTTACTATGGGATTGATACTTGGGATTGTGTCAGAGTATACACACAGTTTGAATTTTGGTCAGTCTTGCTAATTTGCCTTCCAAAAAGAATGCCAGTATGAATTTTTGTTCTCATTGTGTGAAAGTGCTCATTTTTCCCATACCCTTTCCGTATTGTTGGACTTTTTCATCTTTACATCCGTGTTAGTGGAATTCTAGTGTGCATTTCGCTAATTACTGTGAAGGGTATGCTTAATGTATGTTTACTGGCCATTTGAATCTTTCAGTTCCCTACTCAATATTTGATCGTTGCTTCTTAATCTGTTTTTGAGAGTGTTTTAGATATTGTGGATATTAACTCTTTTGGGTTGTATGGTAGAGTTTTTTATTTGAACTTTTTAACTTATCCAAATTCTACCACGTATATTTAGCAAGAAATAAAAACTAAAAAGTTCTAAATTTTGTGCATTGTAATCCCTAAACTTAAGCAGAATATATCATCTGACATCAGTGTTCTCTTGTAATCCTGGAGAAAAAAATTAGCTTTGGTGTGGGCAAATTAAGAGCTTTTCAAAGGTAGTTTTGACCCTAGACAGTTTGTGAACCATAAACCTAAGACCCAGGTAAGATGCTTATCCTAATGTCTGTTAGATATTTCCACTAAGTCTTTAAGTTTACCGCTTAATTTTATGGTATCATCATATACAAGTTTATTTTTATGTGGGCAAAGAGCCAAAGAGGCTTCTAGGTCTTGCAGGTTATTATCAGCAGTGCCTTTTCCTATAGTGCAAGTTATAAAATATCATGTAACTTTTTCTGATGCTATCATCTTCTCTTCCACAATAATGTAATATCTCAGCCTTTTTATTTATTTGAGTATGTTCAGTTATCCTTAAACAGTTCTACATCACAGACAACAGATCCTGTTTTTACTGCCATTATATATCCCCCATTCATGCTTTGTATAAACTAAAACCCAAATAAAATCAGTAAATAATTTTACACCCCCAAACCTTAGCAGCACTAGATCATGTAGGAAATAAGAGTTCTGAGAACCAACAAGCATACGCTGTTGGAATTCTTTGATGATCACATCTGATAAAGCAGACTTGAGGCTTTGAGAGCAGTGTGTCTGGAGATGATTGTACATAAACATCCATGTTCATGAACTCTGCATTTCAAGTAGAATAGCACTGTAGCTTTGGGTGATGTCTTTTTGGGGCATTAGCTAAGTGGGTATTCCTGTGCACCTTTTGTTTGGAGTAATGAAGATTCATACTTCTGTCTCAGCAGAAGTAAAATGTCCTGTAACAAATTTTCCTGTAAAATGTATTATTCCTTGACATTTGATATTCCCCACCTCCCATGTGCTCAGACCAAGGAACCCTCATTAAATCAGGGGTGTATACGTTTCTGATTTGACAGTGATATAAAGTATCATTGTCACTATCTATAATATGCCATTTTCTTGGTAGTTAGTAATATTGCTATCTTTTTTTTTTTTTTTTTTTTAATGTTTATTTTTGAGAAAGAGCATGAGCTGGAGAGGGGCAGAGAGAGGGAGACACAGACTCCAAAGCCAGCTCCAGGCTCTGAGCTGTCAATACAGAGCCTGATGCGGGGCCCGAACCCACGAACCATGAGACCATGACCTGAGCTGAATTCAAATGCTTCTTAACTGACTGAGCCACCCAGGTGCCCTGGTAGTTAGTAATATTAAGATATTTTAGTTCTTGGGGTGCCTGGGTGTCTCAGTCGGTTAAGCACCCAACTCTTGGTTGTGGCCCCAGGTCGTGATCTCACGGTTCATGAGTTAGAGCTCCACATAGGGCTCTATGCTGATGGTGCGGACCTGCTTGGGATTCTCTCCCTCTCTTTTGCCCCTCCTGCTTGCTCGTTCTCTCTCAAAATAAATAAATAAACTTTAAAAGATTTCCAAAAAAAAGGAGATTTTAGTTCTTAAAATTTTCCATGAAGTAGTAAGTTTAGGGTGCATCTAGTAAAGTTTATTGTAACGCTAAGGTATACACAGAAAAATTTACCCAAAGCTAATAGATACCATAGATAAAATTAACTTCTAATCTCAAAAGGAATATAACCATTTCACTTTTTTTCTTGAGCATCCTTGGAGTTTCTAGGGCCACTATTACAACATGGTGACCCCCATATATCTGCTTTATGACTCCTACAACTAATCGTAAATATAGCGCATTTCATAAATTGACATTATTTTCCAGAATGTCCCTCAACCTGTGGACTCTTAGGAAGCCCTTTTTTGTTAAGCATAAAAAGCCATTTACGTAATATGAGCTAGATCTAGATAAAATATTTTTCTATTGACAAATTGCAGCAGTATGCAGGCAGATCAATTTATGATAGTCTCTTTTCAGGTGACCTGAACCTCCCAGTGCCTTTTTTATTCTTTTATTGGTTATTGAAATACAGTGATTTTTAGACTGTTTCATGGTTCTTCATCCAGGGCTCCTACAAAGGTGAAGGAAATGCATACCCATCCAGATGAGAAATTTTTGTATTTTATATATTCGTTTTTCTTCTAGGTTTTTGTTCATTGGTAAGGAGGTATTTGCTACCTGGAAAAATAAAGAATTCTGAAATTTGTGCTGTAAAGTTTGTCTTTCAAGGAAGTAAATTCAGGTTTTCTGTTAATTTTCGCCAATTTCTGATGGTTTGGGATTTTAAAAGAAGCCATTCCCTATTCCAAAGCTGTAGCAAAGGGATTGTCTTCTTGTTACTAATTAGACAGGGAGTGTTTTGTCCATTCAGTAGTTACCCTCACTAATTTATTTTGTATGGATTCTCTGAATATAAACTTCCTAGCCTTTTTTTGATTGCAATCTCAAAACAATTTGTATTCAGTATTTTAGATCTCTAAGTATTGTATTTCTAAAGTGGTTTTTTTCTCTCTGAAGATGCATTGATGGCGTTAAAACGAACTTTAGATCTTCCGAATTTCCAATAACTTTTTGAGGAGGAGATGGAAATTTTAAAAAAATTTAATGCCAATAAATCATTCTAAATAAATTCTCCCCAGTTTCACTGCTGAGAACAAGATCCATAAGCAAGATTCATTAGACTTCAAATTTTTTTTTTTTTTAACGTTTATTTATTTTTGAGACAGAGAGAGACAGAGCATGAATGGGGGAGGATCAGAGAGAGGGAGACACAGAATCTGAAACAGGCTCCAGGCTCTGAGCTGTCAGCACAGAGCCCGACGCGGGGCTCGAACTCACGGACCGCAAGATCATGACCTGAGCCGAAGTAGGCCGCTTAACCGACTGAGCCACCCAGGCGCCCCTAGACTTTAAAACCTAAGTTTCTGCAGTGGTTTCCCCTTGGTGAAAATAAGTTCTACTCCCTCCAGTCTGATTCATGATGAAACTTGAGACTGTTTAGTAACCTCATCACAAAGCATTTAGGTTTTTATAAAACAAAACGTTTGTCTTGGTGTAAAGTAGTTTTCATGAGATAGTACACTTGAAAGTACTGCTTTTTGCTCTTCACAGATGTATTGGATTTGGTTTTCTGTAGTTTAGCCTGTATGTTAGTCAAAAAGATGACATTGTGATTGGTTCAGCTGCATATTTTGATTTGCAAATATTGATATTTAAAAATTGATTATTTTTTAATTCTTTCAAACTTCGTATTACTATAGTGTAGTAAAGAACCCTGGTTGTATTCAGATGCACCAAGATTTGAACCTCCGTTTCACCATCTACAACATTTGTGACAATTGAGCTAATTACTAAACGCTTAGTTTTCTCATCTATAAAATGCAGATATGTCCTATTTCAGGCTTAGGAAGATTAAGTGAGGTACTAGCTAATATTTAATGAATATTAGTATCTACCAGTCCTCTTTTAAATGCTTAGTATGTGTTTATTCATTTTAACCTTAGGATAAATATCTAAGCTATGTATTATTATCTCATGTTATAGTTGAAGAATCCGAAGCACAGAGAAGTTAAGTGTTTTGCCTATGATGTATATAATGTACTTAGCACAGTGCCTGGCATATAGTTAGCATTGACTGTATTAGCTCTTTTGTTGAAATGAGTGGTCATTATGAAGTTTCCAAATGTATTATATTTTTAAGTAACTGACCTCTGGTATAACATTCAAAGGATCTCCTGTGGCGCTTTTTCTTTCCTCTTGTCTCCATAGCTCTTGGTGCTGGACAGGCATCTTTGTTTGGGAACAACCAACCTAAGATCGGAGGGCCTCTTGGTACAGGAGCCTTTGGGGCCCCTGGATTTAATACTACGACAGCTACTTTGGGCTTTGGAGCCCCCCAGGCCCCAGTAGGTAAGTGTCAGTCACTTTAGAAGGCTTTACTCAGTTGTATTTCTTGCTAATACTTAACTTGTTGACCTCATTTTCCACCCATTCCATCCCCCTACCAAAGCAGTATACAAACACACTTAAACAGTCATGTAGTACAGAAGGGCTTGTAACAGATCTTGGCCTTCTCCACTTCCCCACTCCCAGGCCTACTCCCCCAAAGAAACCACTTTGTTACAGTCACTTTGTTTCCTGGTGTATAGTTAAGTTCATATCTCTAAACGATGTGCTTATGTTGATATGTTTTGCTTTATTAAGTTTTAATTTAGCTTATTAATAGATGAGAAATTTAGCTCACTTATCCTCTGTGTTCTTTATTCATTTCTAACATAGCTGTATTACTAAATTCCCTAAGTTTAGTTTTGTCTACTGAAGTGTTTTTCATACTTACTCATTTGAACACCCTTACCCAGTTTTTGCCCCCTCTGCCTACCACCTTTATTATTATTATTTTCTAACTTAAAATGAACTTTTTAAGCTTAAATAGCTTTTTAAAAGAAAGCTGTTCTGTTGGAAATAAACATACCACCTGGCATACATAGGGTAACTGAGTGAATGAATGAGACAGAATGAAAGTAAGTCTCTTTACCATTAAGTTCATCTCCTGTACTATCATGACCCGTGTACCACATTTTGATAAGGTTTTTGCAAATTTAAGCTGTGTCCCTACATTGTTTTTCTTATTCTGTCACCTGTGAGACAGTATTTCTTGAGTTCTCTTGGTCAAGGAAGAGTATTAGTGCCTTTTCTCACCCTTCTTTTTCCTCTTCTTTTGCCATGTTTATATTTTCATATTGATAACATTGATAATGTATTCTGTCCTATAGTTATTACTTTTTTCTTAGATTAAAGAATAATTTAAAAGTTTTAATGTGAGCGTAGCATTTTATTACAACTATGAAAACACTGCTGCCCAGCCAAGTACACCTTTCTCATACAGCTTTTTCTTTCTCCTAGAATTTCTTTTTTACCTTTGCATTACCAGCCCTTATCACCTTCTGAACCAGTCCAAATTCTTAAGGAAGGTTTCAGAATTCTTTTTTACTCTGAATACATCATTCCTTGATCCCTCTGTTCTCCTGCAGAAGTATGAACTCTGATTATTCCCTGGGCCTTTAGCATTGCTCCTGATACCCCCTTCAAGTTTACTCAGTGAGAACTGTTCTGTCCTGAATGTAGGGTTTTCCTCTTTATTTCCTGGAATGTATTTTTAAGTAAATTACATATGAAAGATAAACTTTGATCACTTAACAATTCTGACAGTACAGAACCTTTTTTGTTCCTCACGCTTTAATATTATGGAATTCTGCTGTGAAAATAATTTATCCTCAGAACTTGGACTATATTCCTTTCATTAACCATTATTTGTTGAGAAGTCTAATGCCTTTCTGATTCTTGAGACTTGTTCCATTCCCCACAAGGACTTAGGATTGTCTCTTTGTTCGGAAATTTCACTCAATTGCTTATACCTTTTCTATCTTAATGCTTAATTTTTTTCTTTTTCTTTTTTTTAAAGAGAGAGAGCGCATGAGCTGGTTATAAGGGCAGAGAGAGAGAATCTTAAGCAGGCTCCATGCTCAGTGAGGAGCCCGATCATGACTGCCAAAATCAAGAGTCAGACGCACAATCGACTTAACCACCCAGGCGCCCCTCTACGTTAATGCTTGATTTTTAAACTGTGTTTCTATTTTTTTAGATTTTTTACTTTCTTCTAAATCATTTTATTTATTTTGAGAGAGACAAAGAGAGTGTGAGGGGCAGAGAGAGAGAGAATGCCAAGCAGGCTCTGTGCTGTCAGTGCAGAGCCCGATGGGGGGCTTGATCTCAATAACCATGAGATAATGACCTGAGCTAAGTCAAGAGTCAGACACTTAATTGACTGAGCCACCCAGGCATCCTGAATTTTTATTTTTAACTTACATGAATTCTTTCTCATTCTTCGAAACTTCTTTTTTTTAAGTATCCTGTTCTTAGATGCCGTTATTTCCTAAAACTTTGAATTTGTTAATTGGCATTAAAATTTTTTTAGGACTCTTCTGTGCCTTATCTCTTCAGGGTTATTTTTGCTTTGGTCTTATTCTTTAATGCTCCTTGATCCTTACCATTTAAGAATAAAATAATAAAAAGCTTATTGGCAACTTATGTATATGGGTAGAGCTTGTTTACCAGTAAGCTTCACTTTAAGGTGCGTAGTCCAGAAACCAGCTATTGTCCAAGGGTCCTCTGATGGTTAGAATGCCACATTCTTAGCTCTGGGATGATGCAAGTACTGAAACTAGTTGCCCTTGTTCTTTCCAAGTATTAACTTTGTTTCATCAGAGGCACACTCTCTGATGTTTGGCTTATCTGTTAAGCATCAGGGATTAGGAGGATGAAGGTATAGGTGTTTTGTACATGTACTTTACGTTGATTTATCTCTCCTGCTTTCAGTCTCACTTCATCAAACTTGGTTTCATTGAATCCCTAATCTTTCTGGGATTCTCCAGGGCAGATAAGCTCTACGTTGGGCTGTAATCCCTTATGAATGTACTCTAAACGTAGTTCGCTGTATCCTGCTTTGTCACTCCTCTGTCCACTTCTTTCCCCTAGAAATTTGTTATATTTTCTCAAATGCTCATTTGTTACTTCCCATTCTTTGTCGTTGTGGGTTATATAGATACATTTTAATTTGTTTTAAACATAGATTTTACTTAGATCTTTGGAAGGAGTGGAGGTGAATTAGAATTCCAGTTGACATCCAGGTGCCTGGTGGCTCAGTCAGTTAAGCGTCTGACCCTGTTTTGGCTCAGGCCATGATCTCACAGTTCATGGGTTTGAGACCCGCATCAGGCTTTGCACTGGCAGCAGGGAGTCTGCTTGGTATTCTCTCCTTCTCTTCCCTCTGTCCCTCCCCCATGCATGCACGTGTACTTGCTCTCTCAAAATAAATACAAACTTTAAAAAAATAGGGTGCCTGCGTGCCTCTTTTGGTTAAGCATCTGACTCTTGATTTTAGCTCAGGTTGTGATTTCACAGTTGTGAGATCCCCATGTCATGCTCTGTGCTGGGTGTGGAGCCTGCTTAAGATTCTCCTTCTCCCTCTGCCCCTACCCCACTTGTGTGTGCAGGCACTCTTCTTTCTCCCTTTAAAAAAAAAAAAATCAGCTTTATCATTAAAAGTCATATTTTCAGTTTTATTTCTTTTCCTTAGTTTTAGTTGTTTTCACTAGAAAGGGTACCATACATATTTGTAACCTGCCATTTTTACTTGGATAGTACTGTGTTTTGAATGGTTTTTGATAATCCATCTTCTAAAATCAATTAAAAGGTCCTCACACAAGCATTTAATAGTATAGTTACATACCACAAACTTAAAAGTAGCTATGTTGACTTTTAGAATCTACATCTTTGCATCACAGGACACTAACTGTAAGGTGCTTTAGAGTTTATATGAGTCTGAGTCCACTCTTAACGGTGGGAGTCCCTCAGTTACAGTTTTCCAAATCAGTCTAGTCCATTGTTTTGTTCAGGTTGTTTAGAAATCAAAACATGCCTCCATAGAATTTCCACTCAGTGGTTCTAAGCTAAGCAAACCAGTTTGTTAACAGTTTTTCTTGCAGTAACCCTGTTGTCTTTCTTCAAGGTAAAATATCATCAGTTTTTTCTATTCTCAGACTTTGATTTTATACCTTTTCCTATCCCTTTAATCATTTGGTCATGATGAGTCTTCTCAGTATGTTGTCAAATTATTGTGACCAGAATTGAATATTTATAACACAAATGGTAGCTTAACAAATGCTTACATGCTTGCGAGTTCTCTTATTTTTGGTAACATATTAGCTCTCTTGTCTGTATATGTAAATCATACAGTTAACTTAGAGAAGATTTCATATTTAAACCTACAAAAATAAAAATATCCTCACACACTTTCCTAATTATGTTTAGATTTGTTAAAGGAGTTCTTACTCTTTTGAGTAAGCCCAGGTGGGGTGAATTATTATACTTGTTAATGATGGGATGAGCTGGTGCAGGTCAACATTATTTTTAATGGATAATTGGCTGTCAAATACCAAACTTGACTAGTGAATATTAGAGTTCTTTTAAATTTTTTTTAACATTTATTTATTTATTTATTTAATTTTTTTTTTTTTTTTTAACATTTATTTATTTTGGAGACAGAGACAGAGCATGAACGGGGGAGGGTCAGAGAGAGAGAGAGAGAGAGAGAGACACAGAATCTGAAACAGGCTCCAGGCTCTGAGCTGTCAGCACAGAGCCCGACGCGGGGCTTGAACTCACGAACCGCGAGATCATGACCTGAGCCGAAGTCGGACGCTTAACCGACTGAGCCACCCAGGCGCCCCTAGAGTTCTTTTAAAAACATCCAGGTTTTCTTGAATTTCCTTGAATAGTCCACAGAATAACACTGTGCTGTTATTGTGTGGTACTGTGTACCAAAACTGCTTTTCTAAATCTTTTCCCTGCTGATGGTCTTAAATTGGATTTAGGAACTTTCCAGTACAGATGATTTATTATATGCTCTTAAAATGGACATCTCCTCTGGGTTTCACAGTCTTGAGCAAACTTGCATTCTCTACTGATATATTAGTATACAGTGTTTTAGTATTTAATTGATAAATCTGATTTTAAAAAAGCTTAATTTGACTAAGGTGGATCTACCCCTTTTTCATCAATTTAGCTTTAGCTGTCCTGGATTTGTTGTTGCTGCTGCTGCTGTGGTTTTTTCCTCTATTATGAGTACTAAAATTCTCCAAATGTTTTGTCTGTGGCACTTCTTTAATGTGGATTACCTAATATATTTTGGTGTTAGCTGTATTTTAAACATTTATAAAGGAAAAAAGTATTTTTATCTCTAAGATGACTTAAGTATGATTTGACTTTTTATCAGTATTTTTGAAAATACTAATTTTGTAAAGCAGTTTCTTCATCAATCAAGATATAGTACCGATAGTTGTGGGGTTTGTTTTGTTTTTACTGTGTATGATTATAGATTATCATTCCTTGTCTGTTCCCTCAATTCTCTGTGACTAATGACATGTTTTTACACTTAGAAAATTAGATTAATTGGAGTGATACTTTTTCTTTCAATTTACTTGAATGTAATAGGAATATTAAATGTAAATAATAAACATAAGGACACCTTAGCAACTATCTTCATTTTTTATATGCTACTTTCTTCCTCTAGTCTTAGTTATTCTGCAATTTTTACTTATTAAATCAAAGATGTTTCCTTATTTCCACAGTGAAACACATTGTCATTATTTTTAATAACTACTTAACCCACCATGTTGATGTGTCATGATTTTTACAGCTGTTAATGTTGGACATAGGTTATTCCCAAGTCTTAACTATAACAGATAATATTCATCACTTACAAACATCTCTTTATTTTGTTTCTAGTTTAATGAAGTCCTTGGGTTAAATTTCCATGATGGAAACAAGTAGGTTAAAAAGCATAAAAACAGTACTTGTTTTATGTACTGTCATACCGTTTCTTTTAGACAGAGTAAACCAATTTGTAATGTTTCTAGAAGTCAAAGACTGTAACTCTATACAGCTGTGGCACTGATAGATAATGACATAGCTATAATATATTTTTTCAGGGTTGTTTTAAATTTTATTTCATTGATTATTGACAGTGAACACTTAAGTAAAAATTTTTGTGTGTTATCTCTTATGAAATGTCTCTTCATATCTTTGACCCATTAGTTTGATTGTTGGTTTTCTTCACAGTTTGCTCCTCTGCTTCCCACCAATAATGCTGTTGAGTGAGTCTGAATGTTTTGAAGGTGTTTCCAAAACGATTGTGTTCTCTTGCTATAAATGCATTGGATCCTTGGACTGATAATCTTGCTTTTTCTTTTCTTTTTTTAAAAAAGCTTTGACAGATCCCAATGCTTCTGCTGCCCAGCAAGCTGTTCTCCAGCAGCATATCAATAGTCTAACATACTCACCTTTTGGAGATTCTCCTCTCTTCCGGAATCCCATGTCAGACCCTAAAAAGAAAGAAGAGGTAAATTTAAGGATGCTTTTATAAAGTTTATTCTCAGGTTAGGAGAAACTAGCTGTGTAGAATGTAATTTCTTACATATGTAGCCTAAGCAAAGCTAGGTGTAGTTAAGTTTTTAAGACACATTATGCTTTTTTCTGGGCAAAAGATCATGTTTGGAATTATTATTATCTGGAGGGCAGCATGGCAGTGAAATGAACACTGGAGTGGAGATGAGGGCTGAGACTTTCAATAGCTCTGAATTAAGGCATGTATTATTACTCCCATTTTATAGTTGAGCAAACATAAGCCTCAGAGAGGCTGATTTTCCTAAAATAATGCTGTTAAGTGACACATCAATATCTTTTCTCCTGGTTTCTGCAGTTAACTTTGTCTTAATCTTTTATGCTCTAGTGTCAAAGAAATAATCTTTTGCTCACTGTGGTGTGGTGTTAAAAGTAGTCTTTGGTCTGTTTGATCATTGTGTTACCATGTACAACTGATGAGACCTTGAGCATGTTATTTTGCCTCTGAATGTGTTTCCTCATCTGTAAAATGGGAATGGTAATACTGTTTAGTGTTCAGAATTAAATGAGATGATGCATACCTGACTTATAGTAAGTTGATCAGTCTATAGCTCTTCAATCATTTCTGTCATCTTATTTCTCCCTCAGCTGGCTATTGAATTAACCTTGTTTCGTTTTTTTTTTTTAATTTTTTTTTTTAAATGTTTTTATTTATTTTGGGGACAGAGAGAGACAGAGCACGAGTGGGTTAGGGGCAGAGAGAGAGGGAGACAGAATCTGAAGCAGGCTCCAGGCTCTGAGCCATCAGCACAGACCCTGACGCAGGGCTCGAACTCAGGGACTGTGAGATCATGACCTGAGCTGAAGTTGGACACTCAACCAACTGAGCCACCCAGGCGCCCCTTGAATTAACCTTGTAACTAGATATAATGAGAAGATAGGAACTTAAAGTGCTTTTTAACACGCTGTGTAAATGTAAGTTGTGCTTAGATGAACATTGTGTGTTAGTGGCGCAGCATAATTTTAGGCCTAAACATGTGCTGGTCACTGTGTTCAGTACTGAGGATACAAAATGAAAGCAAGAACTTATTCTCTGAGAACTTGCTATTTAGTGAGGAAGATCAGATCTGTTAAGGTGTTTAAATTTACTCAAGCTCAATATAGTATATACAGTCAGCTGATGAATGGATAAACAAAATGTTGTAGATCTATATGATGAATATCATTCAGTCATAAAAAGAATGAAGTACTGATACATACTATGTATGACATGGATGGACCTTGAAAACATGCTAGGTGAAATAAACCGGACACAAGAGGCCACATGATTCCATTTATATAAAATGCCTAGAATAGGCAAATTTATACAGACAGAATAGATTCATGTTTGCTCAGTTTTAAGGGCTGGAATCGGGAGGCACAGCATTTCTTTTTGGGGTGAGGGGAATGTTTTGGACTTAGATATTGGTGGTTCTTGCACAACTTATTAAATATACTAAAACCCACTGGATTGTATGCATTAAAATGGTAAATTTTATGTTAAAGAAGAGTATTTAAAGTTTGATAAGGCTTTGCAAAAGAGGTCACATTTAACTTTTTTTGAGTATGTATGTAGAAGTTGGTAGGTCTAAGTCAAGACATTCCAAGCAAAGGCACACAATTATGAAATATCACAAAAAGTATCTAGGAAGGTTCACTGTTGCAGACAGTTTCACACTGGTGCAAACAGTTTACACTGTAAAGAGAACAATAAATTGTGACAGGTTTTATATGTTAGACATTGTTGTTTCAAGTGGTTGTATAATCCCATGTATAATGTTTAGGAAAACAAATATAAAACATCCCGAAGATGCTATAGAAGCATAATAAAGGTGCCATCGAAATCAACTTGAAATGGTTTTTTTTGTTTGTTTAATTTAATGTTTATTTAGTTTTTGAAAGAGTGTGCGCGCACAAGCTGGGGAGGGGCAGAGAGAGAGCGGGAGACACAGAATCTGAAGCAGGCTACAGGCTCAGCACGGGGCTCAGACTCACAGACTGCGAGATTATGCCCTGAGCTTAGGTCAGACGCTTAACCGATTGAGCCACCCAGGCATCCCTGAAGTCTTAATTTAGTTGTGTCTCTTCCACTAACTTGTAATTTCCTCAAAAGTCAGGGGAAGTGATTTTTATTGTGAGTGCTTAGTGTTTGACTCATGGCAATTAGCAGTGTTTACTAAATGATGAATAAATGAAAGCTATTATTTTTTCAGAGTGATTTGGATTGCGTGGAAGTTGAATAGCAATTCATGGGCACATCTCAGTTTATTTTGAAGTGTGACATTTTTGGTTTAGTTGAAAAATAAACAGAGGTATCTAGTTGGGTGACTGGCAGATAGGAGATTTGAACTCTATTCTTACAGGTTTTTTAAGGCCAAAACAATGCCTTTGAATTAAACTAGAACTGTCCTTGATGGTTTTGTTTTTCAGAGATTGAAACCAACAAATCCAGCAGCCCAGAAGGCTCTCACTACACCCACTCATTATAAACTAACACCCCGTCCTGCCACCAGAGTTCGACCAAAGGCTTTACAGACAACAGGCACAGCGAAGTCCCATCTGTTTGATGGGCTGGATGATGATGAGCCATCCTTAGCCAATGGAGCATTCATGCCTAAGTGAGTTTACTTTTGTCAGCATAAATTAAGTGTGAATATTAATTTAAACTAAGTACAAAATAATATATAATTATTTACCTGAATGTAATAGAAATGTTGTGTTTAGGTTTTTGTTTTTAATTTGAAAAATAGAGAACATTACAGATAATAAAAGTGACCTGATCATTCCTAAGGGTGACCATGGTTAACATAAAAATATTTAGATTAATATGCTTCTAGTTTTACATATGCATGTTTTTTTGTTTTGAGAATTTAGTCCTTGCATAATTTTATTTTTAATCAGAAGGTACTTTTTTCTTAAAACTTAAATTGGCCAAACCAATTAAGAAGAAGCTCTCTACATATTTTTATATTTCCGTACATACAGGTATTGAACCAATAATAATTACATAGGAAAAAATACACAAAGTATGTAGAAGAGCTGTTGGTAAACATTTAAAATTAGATTTAAATTATGCAGTAGAGCAAATATGCCCTAGAGTGCTAACATGAACATGGAAATAAAATGAAAAATACATAGCAAATTGTTACCAGTAGTTAACATTTGGAAATGTAATTTCAGAGCATTTCATTTCTGCATTATTTTTCTAGATACATAGTTGGACAAACAGATGCATACTCTGGCTTTTTTTTTTTTTTTTTTTTTATTTTATTTATTTAAGTAATATCTACACCCCACATGGGACTTAACTCATGACCCCGAGTTCAAGAGTCGCATGTTTCTCTGACAGAGCCAGCCAGGTGCTTCTACACAGGTTTTGTTTTGTTTTTTGTTTTTGTTTTTTAAGTTTATTTATTTAGAGAGAGACAGAGGAGGGGCAGAGAGAGAGAATCCCAAGCAGGCTCTACGCTGCCAGTGCAGAGCCTCACATAGGGCTTGATCCCACGAACTGCGAGATCTCAAGTCAGCTGTTTAACTGGCTGAGCCACCCAGGTGCCCCTACAGATGCTTTTTTTTTTTTTTTTTTTTTTAATTTTTTTTTTTTAACGTTTATTTATTTTTGAGACAGAGAGAGACAGAGCACGAATGGGGGAGGGTCAGAGAGAGAGGGAGACACAGAATCTGAAACAGGCTCCAGGCTCTGAGCAGTCAGCACAGAGCCCGACTCGGGGCTTGAACTCACATACCGCGAGATCGTGACCTGAGCCGAAGTCGGACGCTTAACCGACTGAGCCACCCAGGGGCCCCTACAGATGCTTTTTTAACAGCAAGTACTTTAATCAGAAGAGTGTGGTTTTGGCCTTTTTTTTTTTTTTAAGCTGTGGAGAAAAAGTGGAAATTCATCACGTGCAGCTCTTTATGAATGTTACTAAGTTAAAAAAAATTACTCTTTCCTTAAAAATATGGTGGGCTACTGCTTCAGAAAAGATGGAAAGTCCATTTTCATACAGTTCTTAGCATATCATTGGATTATTTTGAAGGCAGGGACTGTGTATGATTCATGTTTATGTGTCAGCATTTAGCAATTTGTTTGGCATGGAAAAGATTAGGGTGGGAAGGTACACATTTTGCTGGTAATACCACCCATATCCCCTTCTTGGCTCCCACTTCTATGTTACTGCTCTCAACTGTCTTAATGTATTAGAAATATTTTACACGATTCATCTCTCCTTCCTTTGTTTTTTTTTTTTTTTGTTTTTTTTTTTGTTTTTTTGAGAGAGAGAGAGGGCACAAGTGAGTGAGGGGCAGAGAGAGACAGAGAGAGAGGCGAGGCTGGTGCTCCCCCCATGTGGGGCTCGTGCTCACAAACCATGAGATCATGACCTGAGCTGAAGTCAGGTGCCTAACTGACTGAGCCACCCAGGGACCCTCCTTCCTTGATTCTTTAATTGACTTTTAATTGACTTCCGGAACCCCACACTTGCCTAGTTTTCTTCCTACTATACTGGTTGCCCTCTGTCTCCTTGGCTGGTTCCTCCTCTACTCAACCTCTTAAAATTGGAATGCCCCTGAGCTCAGTTCTTGATCACATTTTCTTTACTGTCTCAGAGTGATTTAATTTAGTTTCATAGCTTTGTATGTCATTTATAGTCTGATGATTCCCAAACTTCTATCTCCACTCCCGACCTCTCTCCCAAACTCCGGATTTTTATATCCAGCCCTACTCAACATCTCCACTTGGATGTCTAAAAGATATTTATTTCAAAATTAACGTTTTCAACACTGAACTCCTCATCTTCCACCTCAAACCTGTTACATCCAAACTTCTATCAGATAATTGCATTTCTGTCCTAGCTGCTCAGGCCAGAGACTTTGGAATCCTTTACTTCTTTCATATGTCCCACATCTAAACCATCAGCAAATCTTCTTTGTTGTACCTACAAAGATTACCCAGCATCTGACCAATTATTAACCACTCTACTACCACTCTACTACCCTGATCCAAGCCATCATCATCTCTTCACTGAATTATTACAATATTCTCCTGATCTTTCAGCTTTTACCCTTACCCTCCTGCATTCTATTCTGAATGTAGCTAGAGAGCTATTTGAAGTGTTAAGTCATATCATGTCACTCTTCTCTTCAAAACTGTGTGGTGATTGATTTTTTACTCAGAGTAAAAGCCAAATTCTGTGCAATGCTGTGTAAGGTACTGTTAAGATCTGACCTTCCATTACCTGTATGAATGCGACTACTACTACTCTCCATTGTCTACTCCACTCTAATTTTACTGCCTCCTTGCCACTGTTAGGACAGAAAAGCCATGTGTTGCCTTTCAATCTTTGCCCTGCTTGTTCTTTTTGCACTGAAACACTTCTTCCGATAAATCCTTATAGTTAACCCTCAGTGTTTAGTCACATGTCCCCTCAATGAAGATTACTTTGACCAGTCTATTGAAAATCGCACTCATCTTTTCTCTTGTCAGCATTCCCCCCACATTCTTCTCATCCGTCTTTTTCTTTCTTTCTCATACCTTCTAATATGTAATTTATTTTTAGTTTTCTTTCTGTTCTCTCGCTCTAGAACATGAGTTCTATATAGGTAGGTACCCTTGTTTTGTTCTGTCATTTAAAGTGCCTGAAATAGTTCTTGTTACTTAGTAAGTAATCAATGAATGTTGAACATCTGAATGCATCTTAGGCATAAAGGGAGCTAAATAATAGCATAGAATCCCACAACTTCACTCTTATGCCAGTTATGGGGAAGGGTCTTAGAGGTGGAAATATTCTAAGCCAAGGAATAAGGGGATGGAGATCATAAAGGTCTTTCTAGTTTATGCTGTCAGCTTTCCATGATTGAGTTGTTAGAATCTAGAATGTAGTATTAACTGTATTTAACTATCTAAAGGAAATGGCAGATGCTACTGTTCACTTCCTAAACCAAACCTTGGGCTACCACTTTATAACTCTGTAAACAGTTGCCATATAATACCACAGATGGTAAAAGATTAATGAAGGACTTTATAAGTATGGCCGCCACTAGAACAGCACTCTGCTCTGAAAGATGAATTTGATAGATTAACGGTGTGAGAACCTTTTCAGTGCCACATCTTTTTCCTTTTGCCTTTTCATTCTAGTCAGAGGAATTTACTATAGAGCAAGCCAGTAATTATATTTATTCTGAGTGACAAAAATTTGAAAATACTCTTTAAAAAAAAATTTTTTTTTGAGGTTAGAGTGGGAGAGAGCCAAAGCATAAGAGACTGTTAAAAACTGAGAACAAACTGAGGGTTGATGGGGGGTGGGAGGGAGGGCAGGGTGGGAGGGAGGGCAGGGTGGGTGATGGGTATTGAGGAGGGAACCTTTTGGGATGAGCACTGGGTGTTGTATGGAAACCAATTTGACAGTAAATTTCATATATTAAAAAAAATAAATAAATAAATAAAAATTTTTTTTTAATGTTTATTTTTCAGAGAGAGAGAGAGAGAGCGCACACGTGCGTGAGCTGGGGAGGGGCAGAGAGAGAGGGAGACACAGAATCCAAAGCAGGCTCCAGGCTCTGAGCTGTCAGCACAGAGTCTGATGCAGGGCTCAAACCTAGTAACCGCGAGATCATGACCTGAGACGAAGTCAGACACTTAACTGACTGAGCCACCCAGGCGCTCTGAAAATATTCTTTAATTCACGTGTACGTTCCTTCATTCAACAAACATATATCAAGTAACTACTAAATGCCAAGTGTGATGGGCACTGGGAATGCAACTAAGAACAAAATTCATTCCTCTGTCACCCAATTCATAATCTGTGAGGGGAGAGAGATGTTGACAGTAATCACAAGTGAGACAAATGACAGAAAGAAGCAGAGATTGCCACTGTAGGAGAGACTAATAGCATGATGAAAGAAAGCTGCTCTGAAGATGTGTTATTTAAATTGAGGATGGAGGGGCACCTGGCTGACTTGGTGGAGCATAGAACTCTTGATCTCCAGGTTGTGAGTTCGAGCCCCATGTTGGGCATAGAGAGTACGTTAAAAATAAATAAACTGAAGAGGGTTAGGGAGGACTGTCAGAGGGAATATTTTGCTGTGTTTCTGGTTTAAATATGCCTATGTTTGTTTTTTTTTTCAAGTAACAGTTTTGCTTAATTTTTTTTAAGGTTTATTTATTATTTTGAGAGAGAAAGAGAGAGCGCAAGTGGGGGATGGGCAAAGAGAGAGGGAGACACAGAATCTGAAGCAGGCTCCAGGCTCCAAGCTGTCAGCACAGAGCCCAACGTGGGACTCAAACCCACTAACTGTGAGATCATGACCTGAACCGAAGTTGGACGCTTAACCGATTGAGACACCCAGGCACCCCTAGATAAGAGTTTTATTTTCCAGTATTATTTTGAATATTTGTTTTAAACATAACTTACTTGAATTAATGGTATTCTATCCTGTATTTGCCAAATCAGGGTTTTTTTCCCCCCTCCATTTACATAAAATACTAGAAGATGCAAGTCGTCGTTATGGCGATGGTAGGAAGGAGAGATTACAAGGAGTACAAGGAAACTTTTGGGTATGGTGACTGTGTTTTTCTGGATTATGATAATGGTTTCTCTGGTGTACACAGATGTCAAAACTTATCAAATTGTACAATTTAGTATGTGGAGTTTACTGTACGTTAGCTATGAACTAATAAATGTGGCAAGGTTTGTGGGATACAAGTTCAATGTATGAAAGTCAATTTTGGGGTGCCTGGGTGGCTCAGTCAGTTAAGCAGCTGACTTTGGCTCAAGTCATGATCTCACCATTAGTGAGTTTGAGCTCCACATATGGCTCTCTGCTGCCAGCATGGAGCCCGGTTCAGACCCTCTGTCCTCCTCTCTGTGCCCCTCCCCAGCTTGTGCATGTGTGCACTCTCTCTCAAAAAAAGAAAAAAAAGAAAGGAATGCTTGGGTGGCTCCGTTGGTTGAGCGTCTAATTTCAGCTCAGCTTGTGAACTCAAGGTTCATGGGTTCAAGCCCCTGCATTGGGCTCTGTGCTGACAACTCAGAGCCTGGAACCTGCTTCTGATTCTGTGTCTCCCTCTGTCTCTGCCCATGCCCCATTTGTGCCTCTCTTTCTCTCTCTCTCTCTCTCTCTCTCTCTCTCCCTCCCTCCCTCCCTCCCTCTCTCTCAAAAATGAATAAATGTTAAAAAAAATTTTTTTAATTAAAAACATAAATCTTTTAAAAAAATCAATTTTATTACTACATACCTTTCTAGCTATATTCCTATAAGCCAGTTGAGAGCAGTGACTTAACTGTGGCAGAATATACATGAATCTGTCATTTGTTTTTACTTATGAAGTATTTCATTGTTGAAATAAACTTAGTCTTTGAAGTCACATAGTTTTGCTTTCCCAAATTAGTTTTGCTATACTCTGTTCTTTGTACCTAACTTCATATTTCTGGTCTCAGTCCTCTTCACTTTTGCCTGGCACTGTTTTTATGTTTTATGTTTGGTTCCTTATCTTCTAGTTGAAAGTATGTTCTTCATGTGAAATATTTAATCAGTCTCCCCACCCTGGTTGCTGTGTTTCAGTCTGCTGTAGCTGGTGTTTTTTTATGATTGTCAAGTTGTCCCATCTTGGCCAGCAAAAGCGGGGTGTTCAGGAGAAGTTCTTTGCACATAGGCTCTGATAGTGTTTGATAATTTCTTTGCTTATTAGGATTCACTGTGTAAAATTTTGTCCAGGATTTCTTGCCATCTGTGTTAATGACTTAGATTGGCTTGAATTTTCCTTTCCTACATGTTTTTTTTTCAAATGTTTTTATTTATTTCTGAGAGAGAGAGAAAGAGAGAGAGAGAGAGAGAACGAGAGAGAGAACGAGAACAAGTAGGGGAGGGGCAGAGAGAGAGGGAGAAACCGAATCCGAAGCAGGCTCCAGCCTCTCAGCACAGAGCCTAACGCAAACCAGGAGATCATGACCTGAGCCAAAGTCAGACGCTTAACTGACTGAGCCACTTGGGTGCCCCTCTTACCTAATTTTAGTATAAAGTTTTTGCTGACCTTTTAAACAAATTGGAGAGTATTTCCTCCTTCTGTTGTCTGGACAAGTTTATGTAAGATAGACCTTTTTGGGTTTTGTTTATATTAAATATAGAGCACTAGTGAAGGTATATGGGCCTGAAGTTTTTTTTGTAGTAAGGCTTGGTTTTGGTTTTTTTCTTAATTATTAACTTATATAAAAGTTAATAGGGTATTGAGCTTTTTTATTTTTTGAGTCACCTTTGGCAAGTTATGTTTTTATAACGTTTGTTCATTTCAACTAAAATGTTAAATTCATTGGCATAAAGTTGTTAAAAAGTATCCTTACTATCTTCTTCATTTCAGTCGAATCTATGGGGATATCCCCATTTTCATTTCTGACAAAGATTTGTATGTGTGTGTGTGTGTGTGTGTGTGTGTGTGTGTGTGTTCTCAGTCTGGTCATGGATCTACCAATTTTACTGATTTCAAAGAACTAACTTCTGACTTTTATTGATGCTCCCGATTCTGTGATTGTTTTCTATTTTATAAACTTTTATTTATATTTTCACTAATGTTTACTTTCATTTTGTCTTCAGTTCCTTCCTTTCTTCCTCCCCCCTTTTTTTTGGTATTTAATTTCCTGTCCTTTTTACAATAGACGCTTAGTTTTTTGATTTTCAGCTTTTCTTCTTTCCAAATACATGTATTTAAAGATATAAATTTCCTTTTAGTTCAGCTATATTTGTGTTCTCTAAGTTTTGATATGGAGTACTCTTTATCATCCAGGTAATAATTACATACGAATCAAATGCTTCTAAGTTTCATGGGGGAGGTATTTTGAGCCTTGGATTATATGAATATGAATTCTTAACATGGAGACTTTTAAGCGATTGTTTTGTTAGTGATTTCTAGTTTATGTTCAAAAAAGGTACTCCAGGTGATTTTGATTCTCTGAAATTTGTGGCTTGCTTTTATGATCCCAACATATGGCTAGTTTTTTTAATATTCCATGTGTATTTGACAAAACTATAGGAGCATCTGGGTGGTTCAGTTGGTTAAGCGTCTGCTTCTTGATTTCACCTCGGGTCATTGTCTCATGGTTCATGGGTTTGAGCCTTGCATCGGGCTTTGTGCTGACAGTGTGGAGTCTACTTGGGATTTTCTCTCTGTCTCTCTCTCTGCCCCTCCCACACACAATCTCTCTCAAAATAAATAAATAAATTTAAAAAAAGAAAGAGAAAAGATAGTTGTTGGGGTATGGTCTTAAATTAGGCTAAGCTTGCTAATCATTTGGGTCTTCAATATTCATACTGATTTTTCCTTTTTTCCTTTTTTTTTTTTTTTTTTTTTTTTTAGTTTGGTTACTTTATTTCCTTAACTTCCAATATCACAAAAAATGAACACATCTACAGTTCCCTAAATTTATCCATTTTAATACTTAACAGGGTTTACAAATGTACATCTGAATCACTTGTGTTTTACTTATTTTTTTTACTTAATAATTCTTGTTGTAAAGTATAAATAAAAATGGTTAAAATGATAAATTTTATAAGTGTACAATTCAGTGGCATTAAGTACATTCACAGTATTGTGTAACCATCACAACCATTTCTAGAACTTTTTCATCATCCCAAACAGGAAAAATGCACCTGTTATGCAATAATTCTGTATCTCCTCCTCCTTTCAGTCCCTTTTAACCTCTGTATTACTTTCTGTCTGTATGAATTAGCCTATTTTAGATACTTATATAAGGGGATTCCTACAGTATTTTTTTTCATGTCTGGATTATTTTACTTGGCTTAATGTTTTTAATATTCATAATATTGTAGCATGTATCAAAGCTTCATTGAAGCTTTAAGGCTGAATATTCTGTTGTATGGATATGCCACATTTTGTTTATCCATTCATCTGTTGTTCGATGTTTGGGTTATTCCACACTTTAGCTATGTGAATAGTGCTGTTATGAACATTGGTGTACAAGTATCTGTTTTCAGTTATTTGGGGTGTATATCTAGGATTGGAATTGTTTGGTCATTCTGTATTTAACCTTTTGAGGAACTGTCAAACTGTTTTCTACAGTACCTACACCATTTTACATTCTTAGCAGCAATGCATGTTTTCATGTTCTCCATTTGCTTGTCAGCACTTAGTATTTTCTGTTTGTGTGTGTATAATAACCATTCTACTGGGTGTGAAGTGGTATTTTGTGCTTATAATTTGCATTTCCTTTATAACTAGTAATGTTGAACATCTTATTTGCTTATTGGCCATTCATCTTCTTTGAAGAAATATCTTGTCTCCTTTTGTGTCTTTTTTAAAAATTATTTTATGTCTGTCATTTTCACAACTGCTTAAGGCAATAATTAGAGTTAAAAGATAATGATACTGACTTACAGAGAATTTTTGCTTTTTTATGACAAGTGCTTATTGAGATGAGTCAGAACTGAACTTGTGATTTATACTTTTTACTTTTAGTTCTCTCTTAACTCCAGAGGTAAAGACTTTCCAGGTCCCAACACAGAATAAGTGGCATTCACTAGTGCCCCTAACCTCCTGGTGGCTCCAGACTCCAGTCTCTATCTCTCTAGTCCCTCAAAACTGTCAGGCACACCATCAACCTCTTAACCTTCCCCTTGGAATCAGAGAAGTCCCAAGGAGGGGCTCCTGGCTGGCTCAGTTGGAAGAGCATGTAACTCTTAATCTCAGGGTTGTGAGTTTGAGCCCCATGTGGGGTGTAGAAATCGCTTAAAATCAAAAAGCAAAATTTTAGAGAAGAAAAGTCTCCAGGAGAAAAGCAATCGTAAATAACAGACACCGTTATAATAACACCTCTCTGTGCCAGTGTCCCTCCAGGTGCTGGTTCAGTCCTTTTTTACTATCTTGTTAGCTTTCCATGCCTGTAAAGAGCTCTAGCTTTTCTGATTGTCTCTCTAGGAGGATTGGTTTGTGTTACCCATTAATAGGAAGGCAAGTTTTAACTTTCATGGAAATAACAATTCTTTATTGTCAAGTGCCTATTTCATTGGCTTATTTAATACATATTTAATGACACCATTATAATAAGGACTATAGCATACACGCATTTAGAACAAATGCTGCTGACAGTTGTTACCATATAACTCAGTTGTTGAGATTAGAAATAAATAGATGAGTGCTATTTATATACTGCTTGCAACTTGTATTTTTATTTTTATTTTTTTCAGTTTATTTATTTGGGAGAGAGAGTGGAAGAGGGCCAGAGAGAGAAGGAGAGAGTGAGTCCCAAGAAGGCTCC
The DNA here is from genome assembly GCF_018350215.1 of Panthera leo. Lineage (NCBI taxonomy): Eukaryota > Metazoa > Chordata > Mammalia > Carnivora > Felidae > Panthera > Panthera leo. The sequence goes on along the minus strand of NC_056688.1, from coordinate 59,645,358 downwards.
ACACTGTCAGCACAGAGCCTGACGTGGGGCTGGAACTCACGAACTGTTAGATCATGACCTGAGCTGAAATCAAGAGTCTAGAGCTTAACCAACTGAACCACCAGGCGCCCCTGCAGTTTGTTATTTTTAAGAGGGAGTGTAGCATATTAGTTAATCCAGTGAGTTTTTAAGTGAAGATTGATTAATATCTCTTCATATGGTTCTTTGTTTGAAGCTTATATACCACAGACGTTCTTGCCTTAAGTAAACCTTCTGTACGCAAATTTGAAATTTTGTGATTATTTGAATATCAGGGGTTTTTACTCCTATTTCTTGTCAACTTTAAAAGAAATCTTATTTAGTCAGCAAATACTTCCTTTCTGTTTCTTCAAGACAGCATGCCAAGTTCTATGAAGAGACAGTCATAAATCCTGACTGTCAAAAAAGGAAGAAAATGTTTAAAGAGAAGACATATAGAGAATTACTCAAAACATGAGACATACTATGATGGGTTATCTAAGTGTCTGGATAAAGTGTTCAGGATTCAGTGAAGGATGACTGTTTTCAAAGGGGATTCCCCACTTTGTTTTGAATGTGCTTAGCATATTCTTCCAAACAGCAGAGTATAATATATTTGAGACCTTAAGTCCTGGTTATATATTAAAGACTGTGAATTGAACCTCTTTGGCCATTGTTATTTATGTAAGAGCTGAATGAGGGTGCTCTTTTTGACTCTGGTTTTTAAGGTAATGCCAGTGATGTGATTATGTGCACCTGAGTTCTTTTTTTTTTTTTTTTTTTTGGTCTCTGTTTATAGGAAGAGCATCAAGAAGTTGGTTTTGAAAAACCTTAACAACAGCAATCTCTTTTCTCCTGTTAATCGTGACTCCGAAGATCTCGCTTCACCATCTGATTATCCAGAAAATGGGGAGAGGTAAACCAGATTTTGTTTTGGGTTGTTCCTGGAAGAGAGCCGTGTTCTCATTCTGAAGAGATTCTAAGCTTGGAATTTACTCATTCTATGAAAATGTATGAAGTTTGGTGAATGTTGCATAGTATTACAGCATATGAGCATCTAGAAATTAAGTCCTGTTCTTGTTTTTTGAGTACTTTAGACCTTAAAATTATTGGAGTTCTTCTGATTCAGTTTTGCATAACTATTTTGGTATCCGTGCATGTCATTTTGAACCAGGGTTCTCACACATTTGACACCCTTCACCACCTTTAAAATGAGCGATATCTTGTTTGTGATCATTATCAAAGTGATACATGGTCACTGTAACCAAACCAAAAAAATAAGTAATAAGTATACAAGTGTATAAAGGAGGAAGTGGAAATAGTCACCCTTACAACCCTTAATAGTTTGATGTCTTTTCTTAAAATTTTGAAATTTGTTTATATAGATATTGTAGAGATAGGCATGAATGATGCAATGTTTTATAGCTTGCTTATTTTTATTTATTTTATTATAAATACCTTTCTATATCAATATGAATATACATATGCCTCTTTTTTAATTACTTGGTAGCCATTATTGTGAATATATGATAATTAGTTCCCCATTAGAAGACATTTAGATTATTTTGATATTCCTATATTCAGAGTAATGCCTCAGTGAAAAATTCTATTTATATCTTTGCACTCCTGTTTTTGTTTTTTGTTTTTGTCTCTCAGGATAAAATTCTAGTTTGATTTTTCATGAATGAAGCATTTTCTAATACCTTGCTGATAATAATATTGAAAACCTAAAATTTTTCAATTTTTTTAGTTTGAAATTCACCACTCTTATTTGACCTTACATAGTAGAGTGCCTTTTTTTTTTTAACTAAAAATTGGGAAAATTGGGATGCTCAGATTCACTCATTCACGAAAATATAGGAGTTAAAGGCATGGAATCTACAGCCAGTTTTCCTGGGTTAAAATCCCAACTCTAGCACTTAGAACTTTTTTAATTTGGGCAAGTTACTTTCTTATTCTCTGTCAGTTTTCTTTCCTGTAAAAGAGAATGATAGGAACCTATTACAGAGGGTTACCACAAGTATTAAACAAAATTTTAATATATGGAATTACCTAGAATAGTCCCGGGCACTTATTAGTAAAAGCTCAGTGAAGGTTGGCTATTACCATTGTTACAAAGAGCTAAGATATTATTTGTTTTCTACCTTTTCAGGTTCAGTTTCCTGAGCAAACCTGTTGATGAGAACCATCAGCAGGATGGAGATGATGATTCTCTTGTGTCACGTTTTTATACTAACCCTATTGCCAAACCCATTCCTCAAACCCCAGAGAGTGCTGGAAATAAACACAACAGCAGTAGCAGTGTGGATGATACCATTGTTGCACTAAACATGCGTGCTGCCTTGCGAAATGGGCTGGAAGGAAGCAGTGAAGAGACCTCTTTTCATGAGGAGTCACTGCAGGATGACAGAGAAGAAATAGAAAATAATGCTTACCATATGCATCCAGCAGGTCAGATTTAGATTGGTACATGAGTAATCTTTTACTAGTCATTTAAGACCTCTTACTTGTCACAGATTTTCAACTTAGTGGAAGTCAGGTATCTGAACTTTTTAATGTTTTTATTGCATTTTCTAGAAGTTAACATTTTAAACCCTTTTCACATACTCTTTGGTTGATTTTTTATTTTTTTTAATGTTTATTTATTTTGAAAGAGAAAGTGCACTCACATGAGCAGGGGAGGAGCAGAGGGAGAGGGAGAGAATCCCAGGCAGGCTTCAGATTCAATGTGGAGCCTGACACGGGTCTTGATCTCAGGACTGTGAGATCATGACCTGAGCTGAAATTGAAAGTCGGACACTTAACTGACTGAGCCACCCAGGTGCCCCTGCTTTGGTTGATTCTTAATTCACATACTTTCTGTATTTTTGGAGTAAATTCATGTCATTAATTATCCTGGCATAAAGATCCCAAATTTTATAGCCACAGAGACTATCCTACTTTTTCTAGCTTTATAAACTCAGATTGCTTACTAGTTTTTTAATTAAAATAATAGTGATAATTATTATCATATAAGGGTTTGAGATATGAATTAACATAGTATATAAACCATAATGACTGAAATGTGTAGGGATTCAAATGGTATACGTTGTTATGTTTATTTATTATCACCTCAGTTCTGTGCTTTTCTTTCGTTCCCCCCAGCAATGAACTGATTAGTTTTTCCCAACTGATCTATGAAACAAATAATGTAAACTACAAGATTATAGGGTCTTGATTGTTTACTTAAAGCTTGCCTTTTTTTCTTTGTTGACCTAATATCTCATTTGTTGTTGTTGTTGTTTTTATTTTTTTTTAATTTTTTTTTTTTTAATGTTTATTTATTTTTGAGACAATGCAAGAGACAGAGTGCAAGCAGTGGAGGGGCAGACGGAGGGAGACACAGAATCTGAAGCGGGCTCCAGGCTCTGAGCAGTTAGCCCAGAGCCGACACAGGGCTCAAACTCATGAACCGTGAGATCATGACCTGAGCCGAAGTCTGACACTTAACTGACTGAGCCACTCAGGCGCCCCTGTTGTTGTTTTTTTTTAATGTTTATTTATTTTTGAGAGAGAGTGTGGGCAGGGGAGGGGCAGAGAGAGAGGGAAAGGGAGAATCCCAAGCAGACTTCATGCTGTCAGCACAGAGCTTGACACGGGGCTCAAACCTACAAACACAAGATCATGACCTGAGCCAAAATTGAGAGATGCTTAACTGACTGAGTCACACAGGCACCCCTCATTTGGGTTTTGATTAATGTAATCACATTCCTTTTTTTTTTTTAACAGATACAATTTATATATAGTGAAGTGCACAGATATTAAGTGTTTTATTTCAATCAATTTTGACATATATATACTGAATATATATAATGGAAACTGGAAAGTTTTTATGTCCCCATCCCCAGAAGTTGACCACAGTCTGGTTTCTGTCACATAGATTAGTTTTGCCTATTCTTGGACTTTATATAAATGGAATAATACTATATATATTCTTTTTGACTCTATAATTTTTATCAGATTTAATCCACAATATGTCAACAGTTCATTCTTTTTTTATTGTTGAGTAGTAATCCATTACTATAAATATGCCACATTTGGTTTATCCATTCTCTGTTAGTGAACACTTGAGTTGTTTTATAGTTCATCTTGCAGTGTCTGTAACATTTTTCTGTATCTAATCATCTTACTGCCTTCACATATATTTTCTGGTCACTTGGTGCCCTGTGAAAACAACTTTATATTTTATTTGTGTGTGTATCTACATGAATTCATTATGATACTACATCGGTTTTTCAAATACCCAGTCTAGATTTTTTTTTTTTTAATTGCTCTTTGTTTTCTCATTGACCTTGTTTGTCACCTCTCATTTTAAAGTTCCATCCCCAGGGACACTATAACAACTCTCTAAACATTGCCAGTAGAGAAACACATTGAGTATACAAGTGGGCATTGCAGGAGGATGAAGTTTGATTTGATATTAGCCTTAAATTCTCTCACAAAGCAAGTTAGCCTAATTTGTACCTATAAATGGGACAAGGGGTGATTACAACAAGCATACCAGTGTTCTGTTTTCTTGAGTTCTTCAGAAATCTACTTAGTTAATACTTTTAAAAATAACACTAATTTAGACCTTTTTTTGTTTTTATTTTTAAATAACACTAGATGTTTAAGTTTCCATTTATCCTTGGGACTTTCTTATGTAGGATTTTTCTTTTTCTTTTCTTTTTTTTCTTTTCTTTTCTTTTCTTTTTTAATTTATTTGGAGAGAGAGACAGAGAGCAGGGGAGGGGCGGAGAGAGAGAATCCTAAGCAGGCTCTGCACTGCCAGCATGGAGCCCAGCACTGCTAACATGGAGCCCAGTACCGGGCTCGAGCCCATAAACTGTGCGATCATGACCTGAGTCTAAACTAAGAGTCAGACACTTAACTGACTAAGCCACCCATGTACCCCTCGTGTCGGATTTTTCATCTTGATTTTAGCTCTTTACTTAGGGATGTAAATTTGAAAGATAAAAGGGGTTTATGGAAGACAGGCTGTAAAATAACACGTATTGACTTTGGAGTTATAGCTCTGCCTATACCACCGAATTACTTTGTAATCAAGGCAGGTTCTTTACACATTGGGTTTTGGAATTTTCATCTGTAGAATAAAAGTATCTTAAGTAACCCTTTCTCAGAACTCATTTTATGGATTATGTTTCATAGTATAGTATGTTAATGGAGGCCGTATGAAAAGAAGTTTCTCTGGTTAATTAGCGTGAGAAACACTGGATTAAGTGAAGTTAAATAGACTTAATTATTTGACAAGTTCTCAGAGCCTGTAACATACTATCATGTGCATGTTTCCCAAACTTACTTGACCAGGAATCTTAAAACAAAAAACAAAAAAAAAAAAAAAAAAAAAAAAAACACGGTTTCTCTTAGGCATATAGTGTTCCTTAGAAAACCAGTTTGGAAAAATGCTTTATTCCTATATGTTTTCTCTTTATTTAATAATTTATTTAGTTACTGATTGTTTCAGATTATATTAGCTTTTAGATTATTATTTTTCAAAAAGGAAAAAGTGAAATATGAAAATTCCTCTACCTAAGGACAATTACGATTAATACTATATTTGCTGTTTCTTTTGTCATAGGCATTGTTCTCACTAAGGTTGGTTACTACACTATTCCATCTATGGATGACCTTGCCAAAATTACCAATGAAAAAGGAGAATGCATTGTCTCTGACTTCACTATTGGTCGTAAAGGTGAGTGTGAACGTAGAAGTTTGTAGTGTTTAAGCCAAAGATCTTCACCTTATTTTTGTAATTAAGTAAAAGAAGCTCTTGATAGCTGAATCCATTTCTTTTTTCCCCTATACTTGGACCCACCTTAACCTTCACGGTAGACACTTTGACAAGTAACAAAATAAGCTTATAATCGTGTAACATTCTTTGGTAACTGTTTGGCTCATTGGAGTTTTCTACAATTAAAGAAAGTAAGCAAGAAAATACTAAGAGAAAATTTAGTAATAAAAGATGGAGTAGTATTTAGGTTTAACTTCATACTAAGTTAATACAGATAACTTTTGGGGGGGGAAAATCTCATCTTGCTATATTGTATTTTCAAAAGGGCTCTCAGGTACACTGAAAGCTAGGTACTAAGTAAAGGTTGTTTCAAATGTAGCAGTAGTACAGATACTTAGAAGAGATTTAAGAAGGCTGTTTTGAGGATAAGTGCTACAGAAATGTAGATGTTAAACTAGATAACTGTGTTTGATGTCACCCCCTAATACATACTATGGATGAAATAACACAATGAAAGTATTACCAGATGATTTAAAATGTTCATGTTTAGCGACATCTGGCTGGCTCAGTCGACAGAGCATGTGACTCTTGTTCTCTGGGTTGTGAGTTTGAGCCCCATGTTGAATGTAGAGATTATTTAAAATTGTTAAGAAAATTAAATAAAATCCTGATTAATGTTTAAAGCTGCTTGCTTCCTCTGATTATTTAGTCACTGGGAGTATAAAATAGATTATTTGCCTTCTATACAGGATGAGTTTTTAACTATTTCCTTTGACTTGTAGGTTATGGTTCAATCTATTTTGAAGGAGATGTGAATTTGACAAATCTAAATTTGGATGATATTGTGCATATTCGAAGGAAAGAAGTGATTGTCTACTTAGATGATAACCAAAAACCACCTGTGGGTGAAGGGCTAAATAGGTATGAATTTATTTATGTATTTAGAAAAATCTGCTTGGGGTGCGTAGGTGGCTCAGTCAGTTAAGCGTCTGACTTTGGCTCAGGTCATGATCTCACAGTTCGTGGGTTCAGGCCCTGTGTTGAGCTCTGTGCTGACAGCTCAGAGCCTGGAGCCTGCTTTGGATTCTGTGTGTGTCTCTCCCTCCTTCCTCCACTCGCATTCTCTTTCTCTCAAAATAAATAAACATTGAAAAAAAATTTTAAGGAAAAAAAAGAAAAAATAATCCACTAAATCACATTTTTTTATATTATATACATTTTCCTGCAACTTGCTTTTTTGACCTACTGTACAGTCTAAGATGATTGTTTCTTTAATTTAAAAGTAAAAATGGTAAAGAAATGCTACACTAGGACTTTTTTTTGCCTCCTTTTCCCTAATATCATGAGGACCAACTGTTACTTTCCCAAAACACTTTTTAATAGTACTTTTTTTTCTTGTGTCTGCTATGATCATTTTTAACTCTCTTTATTGTAATTGGAGAAACTAGCTTCGGATACCTGTTCAGACACATGAAAGGGCCACAGGTAAAATAATTTATGTTCACAACCTACCAAGATTGAACTGTGAAGAAGTGGAAATTCAGAATAGCCCTATAAGTATAATAATTTTTAGATATTTCCTATTGTAGCAGTATTCTCATACAGGGAGTCATGACCCTGAAGCTTTTCTTTCCAGGAAGCAACTTTATTTGTGCCGGTACGGCTCAGTTGGGTTTGTACACGAAGAACTGAGCCCCAAACGCCGCCTGGTATAGTTTTTAATACGTTTTCTATTTCTTTGTCTCTCTTATATGGTAACAGACAAACATGCAGTCTGATTAGGTGGTCTCATGTTACAAGGTCATGAGGGATGTTGTCACATACACATATAGCCAGGTTGCCTTGAGGGTTTTTTTTTTTTTTTCTCTCTCTCTCTCCTTAGGGGACCCTACCAACCATAATAAGGAAATTGAATCAGTAATCAAAAAATACAGCCCCCCCCCATGCCCCCAAAAGCCTTCAACCACATGACTTCAGACTACAGATCAATATCCTTGATGAATACCGAAGTAAATATCTTCAACAAAATATACATTTGACCCTTGAACTGTGTGAGCCCACATACATGGGTTTTTTTAATAGTACAGTACTGTAACTGCATTTTCCTTACGATTTTCTTAACATTTTCTTTTTTCTAGTTTATTATAATACAGTATATAATCACATAACATACAAAATATGTGTTAGTCAGTGGTTTATGTTATCAGTAAGGCTTCTAGTCAACTAGGCTATTAGTAGTAAAGTTTTGTGGGAGTCAGATACACAGATTTTCAACTGCACAGGGGGTTGGTACCCAACCCCAGCATTGTTCTGTCACCAGTTGTATTAGCAAATGGATTTCAGTAGTACATCGGGAGGATTTTACACCATGACCAAGTAGGATTTATTCCTGAAACACAAGGAAGGTTCAACATAGAAAAATTGATCTTGTAATACATCATGTTTATAAAATGAATGAAGAAAATCACATGATAATCTCAACTGATGAGAAAAAGCATTTTGACAAAATACCCTTTTATGAGAAAGCCACGCAACAAACTAGAGATAGAGGAAAACTATCTCAGCTTAATGGAGGCCATATTTTCAACGTCCACAGAAAATATGCTCAGTGGTGGAAGAGTGAAAGCTTTTCCTTGCCACTTTTATTCAATATAACTGCCAGGGCAGTTATGCAAGGAACAGAAATACAAGGTATCATCCTGGGGGCCCTGGGTGGCTTAGTTAAGCATCCGACTCTTGATTACAGTTCGGGTTATGATCTCACAGTTGTGAGATTGAGCCCTGCGTTGGGCTCTGTGCAGGTCATGGAGCCTGCTTAAGAGATTCTCTGTGTCTCTGTCTGTCTGTCTGTCTGTCTCTCTCTCTCTCTCTCTCTCTCTGCACCTCCCCTGTGTGCTCCCACCATCTGTCTCAAAAGAAAAAAGGCATCACCCAGATTGGAAAGGAGGAAGTAAAATATCTCTGTTGAGAGATGACATGATCTTATGTGGGAAACCTAAAGATTCCATAAAAAACAGTTATAAATTCAGCAAGGTAGCAGGATACAAAATTAACTCACAAAAATCAGTTAAGTTTCTATATACTAATAATGAACAGTCCAAAAAGGAAAGCAGTTCCATCAAAAAGAATAAAATATTTAGGAATAAGATTAACCAGGGAAGCAAAAGCTGAAAAAAGACAAACAAATGGTAATTATCTCATGTTCATGGATTGGAAGACTAAATTATTAAGATGTCTATACTACCCAAAGCAATCTACAGATATAATGTAATCCCTATGAAGATACTAGCAGCATTGTACCTCACATATGTAGTTATTTTTGACAAGACTGCCAAAACCATTCAGTAGGGGAAAGAACAATCTCTTTACCAAATGATTCTGGGAAACCTGTATGCAGAAGCATGAAGTTGTACTTTTATACTATATTAAAAAAAAAAAAAAAAAAACCTCAAAATGGACTAAAGCCTCAACATAAGACCTAAAACTTACAACACTCTTAGAGTAAAACATAGGGGAAGTTTTATGTGTGTGTGTGTGTGTGTGTGTGTGTGTGTATATATTTTTTTTTTTTTTTAAGGTTTTAGTTTACATACAGTGTATTAGTTTCAGGAGTACAGTATTCAACACTTCCATACATCACCCAGTGCTCATCACAAGTGCACTCCTTAATCCCCATTATCCATTTAACCCAACCCCCCCCCCCCCAACCCCTCTGGTAACCATCATTTTGTTCTCTATGGTCAAGAGTCTGTTTTTTGGTTTGCCTCTCACTTTTTTCCCTCCTTTGCTTATTTGTTTTTTGAATTCCAGATATGAGTGAAATCATACAGTATTTATCTTTCTCAGAGTAATTTTGTTTAACATAATACTCTCTAGCTCCGTCCATGTTGTTGCAAATGGCAACATTTCATTCTTTTTTAAGGCTGAATAATATTTAATGGGGTGTGTGGTGTGTGTATACTTCTTTATCCATTCATCAATTGATGGACACTTGAACTGTTTCCATAATTTGGCTATTATAATTATAGTACTGTAAACATTGGGGTGCATGTATCCCTTTGAATTAGTATTTTTGTGTTCTTTGGGTAAACACCTCAGTTCAATTGCTGCATCACAGAGTAGTTCTGTTTTTTTTTTAATGTTTGTTTATTTTTGAGAGAGAGAGAGAGCACGAGTGGGGGAGGGACAGAGAGAGAGGGAGACACAGAATCCAAAGCAGTCTCCAGGCTTCAAGCTGTCAGCACAGAGCCAGACATGGGGCTCAAACTCATGAACTGTGAGATCATGACCTGACCTGAAGTCAGACACTCAACCGACTGAGCCACCCAGGTGCCCCAGAGTAGTTCTATTTTTAACTTTTTGAGGAATCTCCATACTATTTCCCACAGTGGCTGCACCAGTTTGCATTCCCACCAACAGTGCAAACAGGTTCCTTTTTCTCCACATCCTCGCCAGTACCTGTTGTTGTTTCCTGTGTTGTTGATTTTAGCTATTCTGACAGGTATGAGTGATATCTCATTGTAGTTTTGATTTGCATTTCCCTGTTGATGAGTGATACTGAGCATCTTTTCATGTGTTTTGGCCATCTGTACGTCTTCTTTGGGAAAACTGTCTATTCATGTCTTCTGTCCATTTTTAATTGGATTATTCATTTTTTGGGTATTGAGTATTATAAGTTCTTTGTGTATTGTGGATACTAGCCCTTTATCAGATATGTCATTTGCAAACACCGTCTCCCATTTCTTAGGTTGCCTTTTGGTTTTGTTGATTGATTCCTTCATTGTGTAGAAGGTTGTTATTTTAGTATAGTCCCAATAGTTTATTTTTTATTTTGTTTCCCTTGCCTCTGGAGACATACCTAGAAAGAAGTTGCTGTGGCCAGTGTTAAAGAAGTTACTGTGTTCTCTCCTAAGATTTTTATGGTTTCAGGTCTCACATTTAGGTCTTTAATCCATTTTGAATTTATTTTTGTGTATGGTGTAAGAAAGTGGTCCAGTTTTATTCTTTAGCATGTTACTGTCCAGTTTTCCCAACACCATTTTTTGAAGAGACGTTCTTTTTTTAAATGGTTGTTTATTTTTAAAAGAGAGGGAATGGGGGGAAGGGCAGAAAGAATGGGAGACGGAAAATCCCAAGCAGACTCCTTGTTCCCAGCACAGAGCCTGATGTGTGGTTCAAACTCATTAACCATGAGATCATGATCTGAGCTGATGGAAATCAAGAGTTGGGACAGTTAACCAACTGAGCCACCCAGGTGCCCCAAGGCCTTCTTTTTACCATGTCATTATATTTTGACAAGGATTTACTGAATACAACACTAAAAGCATAGGCAACAATAGTAAAAATGAACAAATTAGACTACATTAAAATATAAGAACCCTGTACATCTAAGAACACATGCAACAGAATGAAAAGCCAACCTGCAGAATGGGAGCAAATATTTACAAATCATATTTCTGGTAAGTGGTTAATATGAAGAACTATATCTCAACAACAACAAAAATACCACCAAAAAAAAAAAAAAAAAACTGGACAAAGGACTTCAGTACACATGTCTCCAGAGATACAGATGGCCAGCAAACATATGAAAAGGTACTCAACATTGCTAATAATTAGAGAAATGCAAATCAAAACCACAGTGAGCCATCATACCATCAGGATCGTTACTAAGTTTAAAAAAGAAAAGTTTTGGCAAGAATATGGAGAAATTGGAACCTTTGTATATCTTGGTGGGAATGTAAAATCGTTCAGTTACTATGGAAAAGAGTATGGTGATTCCTCAGAAAATTAAAAATGACCCATCAGTTTCTAAAGAATTGGAAGCAATATACACATATATGTGTATGTATGTGTGTGTATGTATCTAGATATATACGTATATCTATATATGAGTATAGATATAGATATGTAGATGCGCATACAGATATAGATACATAGATGTATATGTAGATATATATCCTAGGTATATATCCAGTTGGATTGGCAGCAGGATCTCACAACCATGAGTGATTACACACCCATGTTCATAACAGTGTTCATAATAGCAAAGAAGTAGAAGCAACCCAAATATTCATTGACAGATGAATGGATAAACAAAATCTTTTTACACACAATGGAATATTATATAGCCTTAAAAAGGAAGGAAGTTCTGACATATGCTAAAGCACGGATGAACCTTGAGGACATAAATAAACTGGTCATAAAACATCGAATACTGTATGATTCCACTTATTTAAGGCCATCTAAAGAGACAGATTCATAGAAACAAACAATAGAATAGTGGTTGCCAGTGGGTAGAGGTAGGGGAGTTGTTTTCTAAGGATAGAGTTTTACTTAGGAAAGGTAAGTTTTGGAAATTGGTTGCACAACAGTGTGGACATACTTAACACTACTGAATGGTATAAAAAGGAAAGGGTTAAGGTGGTAAATTTCTTTTTAAGATGTAAATTTTGTGTTATATCTTTTATCACACTAAAAAGAATAATGTTTTAAAAAGTCACCTATTAAATAATGTGATTTAATTGTGTTCTATCTGGGGGCACTTGGCTGGCTTAGTTGGTGGAACCATGTGACTCTTGATCTCGGGGTTGTAGGTTCAAGCCCCCACATTGGGCATAGAGATTACTTAATAAAAGTTTTTTTTCTTTAAGTCATCTATTATTATGTACTAATGACTGTACTAGGTGTAAGTCATACAGAATGAATAGAACACAGTCCTTGATCTCACATGTTGATATTAGAAGGTGTACCTTACTGCAGTTACAGTCATCTTCCCACTCAATATTTAATGGTTAATATTATGGTATTCCTGATAGCTCATTCTGGAAACATTTGTTAGTGGTAGTTGCTGCTATTATTAATGTTGTTAAGTACAACACCACTTTAAGACCTTCACCAAGAGTTAAGTCCTAGATCTGGACTTTTAGCACTGAATTTGATCAAGGATGCGTAGCTTAAGTGTCAAAATTTTATTGGAAATAATTGACGTGTCGTGGTAGTTTAAAGTAAATGGAGTTTGACTCTTCAACCAGATATTGAGTTAGGTGATGTGGGGGTGATTCCTTGCTTTTAAGCTTATCTACCCTAAGAGGCAGGACACAAGTTTATGTAACATCTGCAGAGTAATTCCAAAGTAACACAGGTACCTTTATATAGATGTTACTTGGCTTTCTGGTCTTAAGTATGGAACATTTACACTTCACTTGGTTGTACATTACAGGAAGGCCGAAGTTACACTGGATGGAGTTTGGCCAACAGATAAAACATCTCGCTGTTTAATAAAGAGCCCAGATCGACTTGCTGATATGAACTATGAGGGCAGATTGGAAGCAGTTTCAAGGAAACAGGGAGCTCAATTCAAAGAGTACCGTCCCGAAACAGGTTCTTGGGTGTTTAAGGTATATAGTCAACTTAACCTAGTTCTTGTAAACTGTAGTTACACTGACAAAATGTGTTAGAAGAGTCTCTCTTAAATTCTTTTCATTTTTACAAATTAGGAAACAGATCTGTAGAGGTACATTATGATTTGCTCCAAATTACATATGTTAGTTAAACACCAGAACAATAAGGAGCTATTAAAAACTTTTATGCTGATGATTCACATCTTCTACCCCATCCTGTGAGCATGTAGATACACTTCTAAGGAGTGGTTTTTCTAATGTGTGACATCCTTAGAGACATGAGGCAGAATTTTTGTCTCTTGATACCAACTCTTCCTAAATTGTCATTCATTTAAAGATTTTTGGGGATGAAGACATTGACTTCCTCCCTTCCTTGATAGTTTAACCCAGTGGTTTATTTTCTTCTAGGCCAGTTGGATTATTTAACTAGTTGAATGTCCTTGTGTAGGTAGTGAACAACTAGGCAGCATATAGAAATGAAAATAGTAGCAGTGTTTCTGGATTCGGTTTCCTGTATTAATAATTTAGTAATTGTATATGAGCAACTAGTACATGTACTAATCATCTAAATCTAGGGACAACAGTAAAGTATGATAGATGACATTGTGCCTTAAATATTATGATATCTCTCTCTTTTTTTTTTTAAAGCTAATTCTGCAAGATTGTAAGGACAAGTATTGTGGAAGCTCTTAGGAATATAAGTGTTAAAATTGATTTTGTTGATTCTGAGGCGCTTGGCTGGCTCAGTCAGTGGAGCATGTGGCTCTTGATCTTGGGGTTGTAAGTTTGAGCCCCACACTGGGTGTAGAGATTTCTTAAAAATAAAATCTTTAAAACATTTTTTGATTTTGTTGGATTCTTCTCTTCCTTAGGTCTCCCATTTCTCTAAGTATGGCCTTCAGGATTCTGATGAAGAAGAGGAGGAACGGCCATCCAAAACTAGTACAAAGAAGTTGAAGACTGCCCCTTTGCCTCCTGCAGGCCAGGCCACCCCATTCCAGATGGCTCTTAATGGCAAGCCAGCACCTCCACCCCAGGTAGAGACAGGACAGTGAATTTGAATGGAATCCGTGATACAGAAGTTGAAAGCAAGTCATTCAGCTAGTACAAAGCTGTTTTATGACCCCTGGAACTTTGAAGAGTACAAATGTATTGGCAGTCACGTTGAGACAAGTACAAGGGAGGGCATGGTGTGGTCCTGACATCTTTTTTTAAATTGAGAGATTTAAGGAATTCTCATGCTGTTTGGATCATTCCTTCTACAGATTATCATTCTTAAACACCTCCCTCTCTTTCATTTGGACTTGCTGAATTCTCTGCTCAGTGATCAACTTAAGATAGCATTTTGCTTGTGTGGGTTGATACAAAGTAAATTCTACTTTTGTTGACTATCTGATGTGCAGTTTAATCTTGTTCTTTACCTCTGTGGTTTTTTAAAAGTTCAATTCGCTTTCTGCAAGGGTTTTTTAACTCCCATTTTTCTCAAGTTGTTTGCTTATACTTCAGGTAACCTCTTAATATTTGTATTTTAACAATACATAATCTTTCTGAATATAGATCAAGTTTTAGAATATAAATGAATTATTTGGCGTGGGGAGAGTAGGGGCTACATTGTTTATTGCAATTACTTGTATCATACTCCTTTTCAGTATTGTTAAGCCAGTATAAGCCTTTTGTCCATCTAGGGAAAGGTTTGTAATTTAAATATCAGGTAGTTTCTTTGCCAGCTCATGAAGAGTTTTACTTTCCTTTGGATGTCATTTATATGCAATCAAGTTACAAAAAATTTTTTTTCTTTGCTGCCGTACTCCCTCAAAAAAGAGAACTTAATATAGAATTTCTTTGTAAAGCATCCTCTACCTCTCAGCTGCTAAAAGCAGGGCCTTTGGAATTTTTTGTGCTACAATTCTTATGGCTGCTGAAATGTGCGATTTTTATGATTTATTAAATAATTTCTTGGGAGGCATTTTCTGGAGATTGTTGTGTATGTATGTTCATATTTGCGCGTACAAGGTGAGGGGGAGGGTATGATAAAAGTGGGAAATGGGAAATATATTGACTTTTATATTTATAATCTTTGTAGCATAAAACCCCTAAGAATTCTCTTCTGAACTAAAGAAATGCTGTAAATGGACTTGGTTTTCCAGTTTTCCATGTTCATTTTTTCTGAATCATATGCTTTGTATAATCTCTTTCATTCCAAAGTGTTTTTTCATCTTACATTATATGTATTTCTAGAATAAGAGTCAGGTAGCCTTCTTTTCTGCTAATAAACGTAATTGTCAAGATCCTAAAGATGCAGCTGAGAAAAAAAAAACTTCATCTGTGGATAGAGCAAATTTACGTAATGTGTCTTGACAACCAGTGATTTTTAGGCTGTTTAATTTCCAGAATACAAATAGTAAGAGAAAACTATACGTTTCTATGATGACACTTTCATAGGTGAGAATTTTTTAAGAAACTGAGTACCATATAATTTCACAAGAACCAGGTTGTAGGAAAAAGAGACTTCATAAGGATCAAAATGGGCAAAGAGAATACAGTGAATGGGATCTGTTTCAGATATCTCCTTTGATTGAAGAGAAGTGGGTGGTCTTTGGATGGCAAAAACAGAAATGGGAATAGTGGGTAGAGCTGTTTAGATATTAGGCTAACGTATTGGAACAGTAATGAAGGACTTCCTTCGTATTGCCCAGTGAGATAGGTAGGAAATGGTAGTGGTTGCATAGCTTTTAGTAATTCGCACCGAAGACCTACATCTTACTGGGCACGAAGAAAACACTTGAGCCATCTGGACGAACTGGGAACAGACTGCACTGTCTTTTCATCCTAGTGTCAAGATGATTCTCTACACACTGTCACCTGGCCCCTGGGCAGCTTGATTTCAGGGACATGGTGTTCCTCCACCTCCAGTCTGCCATAGCAGTTTTTTTTCCTCCTGTGTACAATCTCAGGTTCTCAGAATTGGGGGTTGGGGGTTTTTTAGGTATTAGAAAGATTTACATTTTTGTTTAATGGTCACTTTATCCCACTGCCTCGTGTATAATATCATTCGTGTCTTTGTAGTTTGTTCTTAAAGCTTTGATTTGCTTCTAAATAGGTAAAGCAACCAGAAAACATTAAGGTAACTAAATCTTCATGTAGTCTCTTCTGTGCCTTTGAAGTTACAGAAAGTGTTGGCATAAAAACCTTCATCACACAGATAAATTAGGGCAGTTGCAGAAACATTTGGTAGTTAGAACATTGTTTCCAAAATGCTGATCTGAGATTTAGTTTTCAGCTGACTGGATCACTCCTTTGGTGACCTTTGATTCCATAGATAGGCACGGGGCTCAGGCATATTTATATTTTAAATGCTTTCCCCCAGGTGATTGAAATATGCATTGAGGCTTCAGAACCATTTGTTTAAAGACCTCAGATAGCACTCAGGGAGAGAGATTTTACCTATAGCTTTTTACCTCCACCTCATACTGAACTGTAACTTGTGTTCAGTATCAACACTGAGTAGTTGACTTGCTCAGAAACTTAGCGTTGTTCATTCAGTGAGTACCTTCAAATGAGTTAGGAATTTTTTTCAAGGGAAAAAGTGATTAGGATTTAGAAGAAAATTAACATTTCATCTTGTGTATACTTTTTAAAATTAGTCAATTTTATTTTGGGAGAGAGAGCACCCACGTGCCAAGTAGGGGAGAGGCAAAGGGAGAGGGATGGAGAGAATCTTAACCAGGCTCCACGCTCAGCACAGAGCCTGACGCAGGGCTTGATCTCACAACTGTGAGATCATGACCTGAGCTGAAATCAAGAGTCAGACGCTTAACCCACTAAACCACCCAGGTGCCCCTTTCTTGTGTATACTTTTTAAAAGTAAAGTGGCAGCTGTCTATATTTATCCACTAAGTAAATGTATATGTGATTATCCATTTTATATTTTTATGTAATAGATGATATATATATAAAATAATTGTATACCAGAAGTCTTTTTGCTTCAGATATTAATACTGTCATGTCTTATACTTAATTGTAATATCCCTGAATGTACGTGTAGAAACATACACACTTATTTTGGTGGGCCCTTGAAACCACGACATGGAATCTTTCCTGAGAACACAATAATGGTGACAAGGCTGATTTTCCAGCCAAATGAATATAAAACATTCTTTGCAGTTAGAAAACAAGTTATTCTGGGGGCGCCTGGGTGGCTCAGTTGGTTAAACATTTGACTTTGGCTCAGGTCATGATCTCACTGTTCATGGGTTTGAGCCCCATGTTGGGCTCTGTGCTGACAGTTCAGAGCCTGGAGCCTACTTCAGATTCTGTGTCTCCCATTCTCTCTGTTTCTCTCTCTCAAAAATAAATTAAAAACACATTAAAAAAAATAAAAGCTATTTTGGAAGCTGGCAATGGTAATAAGTATACTATATTAAACTATTTGGCGAGGACAGTATGAATTATTTAAATACCTGTTTGACCGTGGATTGGTTGTTTACCCTTTGTTGAATAAAAGGTGTCATGATTTACTTTACCTAACTTGAATTACTTTATCT
The DNA here is from genome assembly GCF_018350215.1 of Panthera leo. Classification (NCBI taxonomy): domain Eukaryota; kingdom Metazoa; phylum Chordata; class Mammalia; order Carnivora; family Felidae; genus Panthera; species Panthera leo. The sequence continues at coordinate 59,627,647 of NC_056688.1, read as the reverse complement.
ACTGGATTAAGACATGTTTTATCTTTAGGGTATTGGCAGCTTTGTTTGTATGAGAAAGATTCTCTTGAGGTGGAAAGTGAAGGTTTCTAAAATCCCTGAAGGTTTCAGTGATGAAATCTCACCTTCCATGTATCTAAAAAGACAGTCATTTTACAGAAATTATCTGTGTACTTAGGATTTATAATGTACTGTGCTGGTATTTAGACATAAATAAGATCTACTTTCAAGAGATTACAGTATATGAAAGGAATATTCCATTTAGCTGCTTTTCCCAGTATTTGCCTTTCTTTTCCATAGATCTCACAAGGACTCCCTATTTTTTTTTAACTTCCTCAATTCCTTCTGAGCCATCTTTATTATTATTATTATTATTATTATTATTATTATTAGTCTACTTTTCTTTCCAGGACTGGTTTTGAAGAAGCACCTGATCTCCCAAGATCGATCAGAAAATAAGTACACAGGCATCTTTTGGGGGAGTTTACCGCAGTTGCTTAGATACACTTTAACAACATTCACTAATGGTTCTAAGAGCTTCCCAGCTCCTCATAGTTTCTAGTAATTCACTTCTCCCTTACTTATTACACCATACCTCAGAGCTTTAAAGTCTGTGCATGAGAGTGGAGCAAATAAAACCTTGATCCTTACTTAGCATACTTCTGAAAAATATGCTGGGTCCCTTAGGTCTCCATTCGAGTTACTTGATGAAATACCTTCGTTTTGCCTTAAAGTGTTCTAAGTGAACATCTCTTGCTGCTGTTATTTCTTCGTTGAGTAGTGTAAGTTGAAACCATTCTCTCCTTTTTTCCTTTTCTCCCACCCATCCTCACTCATTGTTCTTTCATGGTTATTAACTGCCCTTTCTGCTGTATGCCAGACACTACACTAGGCAGTAGATTTGACAAAATGATGAATGTTGAATTTAAAATGTGCTTGGTGATAGATACAGAAAACAGTAGGCCGTAATCTCTGTTTTCAAGCCTTGACAATATGGTGGGACAGACATCACATATGCAAGAATTTATAGTATATCATGATAGATCATAAAAAACAGGTTTAGACAGAATGTAATGGGAACCCAACAGTGGGAGGGTATTCTAACTGATAGGTTGACACACAAGATATGGAGTAGTTTAATAGCTTCCTAAAGTGAATTGGTTAAAAACTCTAATATACTAGGGAGCCTTTGGAGTTAGAGTGTTCCCATAATTCTTGTAAATGGGAGCATTGTGACCAGGGCTACTTTTTATTTTATTTTTTTCCAGAATTGTAGAGCATAAAGGTAGTCGCACTTGCCTTTAGCCTCTACAGTAGGTAAAAAAAGAGTTATCATTTTTGCCTTTCATCATTATCTAGTTTTGTTAGAGCTGTCCTTCGGGAATATTCATATCTTCAGTTGCAATTCCCTATGCATCCAACAGTTCAGTTTTTCTACACTTATAAATGAGAGCAGTCATTCTTTCAGTAAGGATAAGTGTTAAAGGAATGCAAGGGAATAGCTAATAGACCATTAAAAATAAAGTTGAAAAAGTTACACTAATGATTGTTTCTTTGTTCAAAGTAATCAAGAAATTATTTATTTACTTTTAATGTCTATTGATTTATTTTGAGAGAGCACAAGCAGGGAAGGGGCAAAGAGACAGAATCCCAAGCAGGCTCTGTGCTCCTAGCACAGAGCCTGACATGGGGCTCAGTCCCACAAACCGTGAGACCATGACCCAAGCCGAAATCAAGAATCAGACACACAATTGACCCAAGTGCCCCATGAAATTATTTTTTTAAACTACCTTTTACACATTAGCATCTATTTGAGGGTTAGCATGAAATAGGCCACTTAGGAAGATAAGCCAAAAATTTTGGAAGATTAATAATCTATAAATGATACCATGATAAGAAAAATAAGTGGTAAAACTTTTTGATTTTGAGAATGTTTCATAAGTTGGCTTAGCCACTTGTCACCATTTTACCAGGTAATATGCAAGTTTAGGACATACTTAATTTGTACTGAAATGGTTATTTTACAGTGGGCTTCAGGTTGATGAGTTATTTACCTTTTCAAATCATTAACTGTTAGTCATGGGTATATCTTGAAAACTCCTTAGTAAATGTAAATATAACTCTTGGAATTTGAACATAAAGGAATTATTCCTAAATTAAAATTGTTTCTAAGAGGCTACCTGGCTGGCTCAGTTGGTAGAGCGTGGAACTTTTGATCTCAGGGTTTTTTTAATGTTTATTTTTGAGAAATAGTCCGAGACACAGTGCAAACAAGGGAGAGGCAGAGAGAGAGGGAGATACAGAATCTGAAGCAAACTCCAGGCTCTGAGCTGTCAGCACAGAGACCATTGCAGGGCTCTAACTCACAAACTATGAGATCATGACCTGAGCTGAAGTCAGACACTTAACCAACTGAGCCACCCAGGCGCCCTGGTGTGGAGCCTACTTTAAAAAAAAAAAAAAAAAAAAATGTTTCTAATATTACTTTGTTTTTTCCTTTTGGGAAATTAGGGTAGACATTCCTCATATGTTACATGGTACTGCATATGTGGATTCCAGCTAACCTTTAGGATTTAGTCACAGAAAAGATAAAAAAAAAATGGAAAATTACTTGAGACTTTGATATTTGTACCTTTTATTCTCTTTTCCCAATGGCTTCTGGCTACAAGGCAATGTGAGGGCAGGGTCACCCTGTGTATATCAGAAAATTATATTTGCTAGCTGTATCAGGTAAGGCATAATCTTTGTCTGAAGACCACCATTTGTTCAGTATGGGGCTTACGTTCCAGACACCAGACCTTAACATATTACAAAAGGGTGATTTCATGTATCCATATTTGGATCTCAAGTACATATAGGGGGATTTGGGGTAATTATTCCTAAATCCTTTTTAGCAAATATGTTACCTCACACTGTCTTAGAATGGACAGAATCTAGTATTACAATATCATATTCTGAATAACTATAGAAGCTCTGTGTCTATTTGGTATAATTTAATGCTGCTTCCCTGATCTTTCTGCTGTCTACAGAGCCAGAGCCCAGAGGTGGAGCAGTTAGGGAGGGTTGTGGAACTGGACAGTGACATGGTAGATATCACCCAGGAGCCAGTTTTGGATTCCGTGTTAGAAGAGTGCGTGCCTGAGGATCAGGAACCTGTGTCTGCCTCAACACACATTGCATCTTCACTGGGAATTAATCCACATGTCTTACAGGTGAAGTCCTAACCCACCCTTACTACAACAGGAAGCCAAACTAATGTTTATCTCCCTTGCATCTAATCAGGCCTCTTCCTTGATTATTTACTGAAGAGCATTGAGTGGTCATTGGAATGAAGAAAAACCAGAATATGGTCCATATTTGGGCCTCATTTTTCCGTTCTGGGAGGGAAAGCTATATTGAGATTCAGAACACGTGGATTCTAATCCGAGTTCTATAACTATTACTATGTGACTTTAGGCGAGTCATTTAACATCTGTGAGCACAGATTTTTCTCTGTAGGGTGGTTTTGAGGCTCTCAAAAGTGCTCCATAAAAGTTTTAATAGCCTAGTAGATAACAGGTTTCTTTAAACTCTGTCTTAATTTCTTTTTCCTATGCCTTTTGGCATGTTATAAGTTTAGCCTTTGTCTTATTTTCAAAGTTAATCATCCTGTAAACAGGTGAGCAATTGCTGTGTGCCAGACTTTGGTGGGACTCTAGATATAAGAGGAATGTTCTATAACTTAAATTCCTCAGGCACATGCAGCCACACCGATATTATAGTAGCTCTGGACACAGCCTTCAGGCAGAGCAATTTACTGGTTGTTGTAAACTGCATTTTTCTTTTATGGCCTTTGGATTCCAGGGAACACATTCATTCTATAGATATTGCCTTTTTAGATCATGAAAGCATCATTGCTTGCTGATGAAGAAGATGTAGATATGGTCATGGATCAACGCTTCAGTCACCTTCCTTCTAAGACAGATACTTCTCAAGAAATCTGTTCTCCCAGACTCCCCATTTCAGCATCCCACTCGTCAAAATCCCGTTCTTTAGGTACTGTAAGTGATGCTATTTTACAAGAAAGCTGTAAAGTCCTGCTTTTCACATATCTTCTTCTAAGCTGAGTCAGCTTCTCTAGCAAATATCCCCCTAAAGGCATATGACATAAGGATGCCAAGAGGAAATGTACTCTTCTAAATATGTTAGGTGGGGCCGGTTTTTAAAAACCGTAATGTGCTTTATTGTTGCAGATGTAGAAGTTGTATGGAGAACAAAGCATTTGTGTTTTGTTTAGGTTATGTTTTTATTTGCTTATGAATGTGGACTAGATCAGATTTCCTAATTTTTATCACATCTTAGAGGAATGACCAAGTTGTCCTGCACTGTACAATTTTGTGCAGTCCTCATACTGTCCTTATTTTATTGCCTCCTGGGGGCAAATGTTGCTTCTTACAATGCATAAAACTCGTCAGATTTCTGCTTTTTCCTAAACCTTGCCAAATTCCTAGGAAAGTGATACTTGATTTTAAAGTTTTCCCTTTTTTTCTTCTTGTGGGATTGGAAGTAGAGTATCAATATGAACAAAGGACATAAGCACATGTAATCTCAAAATGTTTTAAAAGCCAGAGGAACTACTAGGAAGAGATTTGTTTATATTGCCTTAAAAACTTTATTTTTCACTTCTTTCAAGTGCCCTTAATAACCCGTTTTAAAAATATGTTAACTAATAAAGCAATTAAACATAACAACCTTTTCTCTAATGGGCACTTGTAGTTCAATAACTACCTCTACCTCTTAGAAAACAGGCAATATAATAGTAATAAGAACTGTCCTTCTGAAAGGCACAAGGTACCTCCATAGGTTTTTGTTTCATGGAGTCTAGCATGAGCATTGGAGTGGTAGCAATTTGTATTTTTATCTTATTAAGCTTTTTCTTTGGACTAAGAAATGTTTACATTTGGCATTCTGAAAAGGGCATGACCATTGATGTCAGACCTGGGTTATCTCTCAATCCTGCCATTAGTAGCTTTGTGGATTTGGACTAATCACTTTTCAAAGCCCAGTTTTCCTACCTATAAAATGGGATAATAGTGCTGTTTGTATGAAGTTATTAAAGGGTGAAATGAAACTGTGTATACAAATGACTTATACAGAGTCTTTCACAAAATAAGTGTTAAATAATTTTTTTTTTTAAGTAGTAGTGATAGTGTTTGTTATAAATGTTAATATTGTTGTGGCATCATCATCACAAATTCCTGCCTTGGTTTCCTGGTGAAACAGTATTCCACAGATTATGACTTGCCTCTTGTCATCTATATCTGATTTAATTGGTTTGGAAAAACTGTAATTTCAGCCTCACTGATGATTGCTGTTCAAGAAGCAATAGAGACTGTATTTTCTAATAGTTTTTTTTTCCCCCTATTTCAGTTGGTGGGTTACTACAATCAAAGTTTACTAGTGGAGCTTTTCTTTCACCAAGTGCCTCTGTACAAGAATGTCGCACCCCCAGAGCAACGTCTTTGATGAATATTCCATCCACATGCCCTTGGTCTGTCCCTCCACCCCTCACCTCTGTGTTTACGGTGCCCAGCCCAGCCCCTGAAGTTCAGTTGAAAACCGTGGGTACACGTAGACAACCAGGCCTAGTCCCTCTTGAAAAGTCTGTCACCTATGGCAAGGGGAAACTCTTGATGGATATGGCTCTGTTTATGGGACGCTCATTTCGAATTGGTTGGGGCCCCAACTGGACTCTTGCTAATAGTGGAGAACAGCTGAGTGGCTGTCATGAACTGGAAAATCATCAAAATGCCGATTCTATGGAATATGGATTCCTGCCTAATCCAGTAGCTGTTAAATCGTGAGTCACATTTTCTTTATGGTTTTTGAGAAAAGCAATTTGGTAGGTGAGAAAAAATTTTTCATTATCAGAAGACCCAAAGTCTCTAGACCTTGGTGATCTTTCTAGATATGCTCTTAGTGTAGTTTTTTTTTTAATTTATTTTTTTTTAATGTTTGTTTATTTTTGAGAGAGCACATGGAGGGCAGGGAGCAGAGAGAAAGGGGACAAAAGATCCAAAGTGGGCTTTGGGCTGACAGCAGTAAGCCCAATGCGGGGCTCAAACTCACAAACCATGAGATCATGACCTGAGCCAAAGTTGGATGCTCAACTGACTGAGCCACCCAGGTACCCCTGTTCTTAATACAGTTTTAGATACCAGAAGATCTTTGTATAATTAAAAACCAAACCGATTAATAAGATAACTCTATTTGTAACATCAAGGTATGAAGAGTATAATACTTAGTGGTTAAACTTTAATTGGAAATTTAACAGACCCAAAGCTGATGCTGCAGCATTCCTTGGGTTTTATCCTTTTTATTGCATTAGTCATTTTTTCCTATTTTCTCACTTAGATATTTGTGATTTATATATATATACTTATGTAATATATGTATATATATATATTATATATATAATATATATGTAATATATGTGTATATATAAAATATATATTTTATATATTTTATATAATATAATTATATGTAATATATATTATATATAACATATATATAATATATATATATATATGGGGTATTTTCTCAACTAAGCACATTTCCCATATCTTGGACCTGGTAAGGTGAATGTATAAACTGGGTATAATTCATACATAAGTATCTGGAAATAAGATGACATCTGATAGAGGCATCTGGCTGGCTCAGTCAGTAGAGCATACAACTCTTGATCTCGGCTTCATGAGTTGAAGCCCCACATTGGTCATAGAGCTTACTTAAAAAAAGACATCTGGTAGCTATGTATGCTATGTTATTACTACATAATCCCCACTATTAACATTTATGTGTGTGTACTTCTAGTTCTGTATACTTTATATATGTGTTGAGTATACATATACACATATATAATCTATACACATACATATGTGCACATACACATATGTAATCTATACACACACATACATATGCATACACAGTTCTGGTAGTTATTAACCAATATGCATACAGTTTTGTGCAAAATATATAACATTTTCCTGTTTACTCTTTATAACAAATTGTGCTGTCTTTACTACAGATTAAATGACTGTGATCACCTATAATGCTTGGTATTTAAAGTTAACTTTGAAGAAATACAAAACAATAGCTCTCTTGAACCTCACAATTAGTAATGTTGATCCTAATCTAGGTTATACATGAGTCATGTTTTGAAAGTTATTACTATCAATCTTAAAATTGGATCAAGGTGAGATTGATTATATGCTCATCTTAATTTAGAGTCAGTTTTACAGTATCTATAACCTTAGCCTCACAACTTTTGATCCCTCACTATGTATAATTTGAGAAATCAGTGTCCCAACAATGGCTTTTGGTCCTTGGATATCATAATATGTAGATACATGTTGAAGCCAGCTCAAAGTCTAACTGCATTGATTCCCGTGCTTGTTACAACCTGGCCTTAAGAAGCCTTTGGATTCTGAATGCATGGGCCAGATAATTTGTTTACTCATTCTACAGCAGATAAGTTCATTATAGTTTGACATTAGGGAACACAGTTACTTTAAAATCACAGGTGAATGTTTTGCATTCTCTTTGAATCATAAAAATAAAGGTTTATTTGTAGGAAAATTCTAGCATCTGTCTTATCTTCATTTTCTGTCTTGTCATTTGCTCTTGTAGCCTAACAGAGTCTCCATTCAAAGTTCGTTTGGAAAAACTCAGTTTGAGACAAAAGCCAGATGAAGACCTGCAGTTATACCAAATACCTCTGGAGCTCAAATTAAAGCACAGCACTGTCCATGTAGATGAGCTGTGTCCTCTCATTGTCCCTAATCCAGGAGTTGCTGTCATTCATGACTATGCAAATTGGGTTAAGAAAGCATCTGGAGACTTTTTGGAAGCACAAAGTGAGTATGGACTATGTCTATCTAACCTTTGATGTTTCAGGAACTGGAGTAGAAGCATGTGTTCATAGGAGGACAGATTTCCTTATGGCAATGTAGTGGGCGGATGCCTGAGTTCACACTTGTGTGTAGTTGAGTTGCAAAGAGCAAAATCCCAAGGAAGAAGAAATGATAACATTTTTTACAGTTACTCTTCTGCCTTTTAATATATGAGTCCTTGTTCACAGGAACTGCAGCCAAATTCCTTGGATTTTTTTAATTCCATTCCTTTCTCCATTCTGAGAACATAGGGAGAGAAAGCCATTCCTTCTTTCTTTCTTTTTTTTTTTTTTTTTAAAGTGTATTTGTTTATTTTGAGAGAGAGTACAGTGCATGCCAGCAGGGGAGGGTCAAAGAGAGAATCCCAAGCAGGCTCTGCGCTGCCAGCACAGAGCCTGACGTGGGGATTGACCCCACAAACCACAAGATCATGACCTCAGCCAAGGTCAAGAGTCACACGTTTAACTGAGCCACCCAGGTGCCCTTCCTTCTTGCTTTTCTAAATCCTACCCATTCTTCCATGTCCAGCTTAAGTCCCTTTTGTTCTTCCCAACAATTTTAGTGTTCATAAATTCCCTCTTAACCTCTCTTTTCTATAACTATTGTGACCATGGTTTTCTAAACCAATACTTTGATAACAGGCTTTTCTAATTTGGCAACCTACTATTTCAAATAGTAGAAAAATTATACTTAATTACATGTTTGATAACATTTCAACATGTAAAAATGTTGAAAAATGGCAACTATTTTAGACTGTCATATGCCACAAATTCTGAGAATTGTGTATGTTAATTTCTTTGTGTTTGCTTCAGTTGTCTCATCATCACTTCAAACATGTGAGACGTCTTCCCAGTGCATACTTGTATTTGGCTTAGTGGTAAACAGTGCTTCCGTCTTGTTTTCCTTCTTGAGGAGCAATATGAATAGTAGTTAAGAGTATAGAGCTGGATTTATTACTTGGGTTCAAATCTTGGCTCTACTACATTTTGCCTATAACTTTGAGCAAGTTACTTCAATTTCCTCATCTGTAAAATGAAGATGATAACCACTGTGGATAGTGAAGTTCAGAGTTGGCTTTACTCTTAAGTGTTTTCGAATAGTGTCATTTTAGGCTCAGTAAATGTTAGGCTGTGCCTCTTACAGGAGAGAATACTCTCTCACAAGTTTTTAGAGCACTTCATATTTTTTAATAAAAAATTTTTTTCTTGGGGTGCCTGGGCAGCGCAGTTGGTTAAGTGGCTGACTTCAGCTCAGGTCATGATCTCACAGTGTGTGAGTTTGAGTTCGCGTCGGGCGCTGTGCTGACAGCTCAGAGCCTGGAGCCTGCTTTGGATTCTGTGTCTCCCTCTCTCTCTCTCTGTCCTCCCCTGCTTGTGCTCTCTCTGTCTCTCAAAAATAAATAAATGTTAAAAATTTAAAAAAAAAATTTTTTTTTCTTTATTTTAGAGAGAGAGCACAAGTGACAGAGGAGAGGGGAGAGGGACAGAGTGAGGGAGGGAGAGAAGGAGAAAGCGAGAGAGAAAGAATGTCTCAAGTAGGCTCCACGGTCAGCCCAGAGCCGAAATCAAGAGTTGGACACTGAACTGACTGAGCCACCCAGGCACCCCAGCACTTCTTATTTCTTAAAGCATTTTGTAAACAGAATTTAATCAAGTTACAGGACTTTTCTCTGTCATTTGAGATTATATTAGCCATAATTGAGCTAGAGGAACTGGTTTAAAAGAGCATAGAGTTACATATGTTATAACAAGTACCACAGGAACATGGAGTGAACAAGCAGTTACACTACAGACCTCTGGGACTTGTAAAACACAGCAGAGTGAGCCAAAAACAGATTCAGGGAAATCAGCTTGAGTGGTTGTTTGGGGTATTTATTAATTTATGTGTTTTTATGCCACCATTAGAGTGATGTCCTCTCTGTAGTTACTTTGACTTTATGTCATATTATTATTTTCCTGTCCCATCTTTAGTTGTGAAGCACTGGAGCCTAGCATGGACATTATGTGAAGCCTTATGGGGCCACCTGAAGGAGACTGACAGCCAGCTGGATGAACCCAATGAATACATTCAGATTCTGGAGCGAAGAAGAACTTTCTCTCGCTGGCTATCCTATACTGCCGCACCTCAAATTGAGGAGGAAGTCTCCTTAACCCGAAAAGACAAGCCTGTGGAGGCTGTCTTCAGCTACCTCACAGGCAAGAGGATCAGTGAGGCCTGCTCTCTGGCCCAGCAGTCAGGTAGGGCATATGGTCCCTCTCTGCACCCCTGTCTGTGCTACTCACTGTCCCTACCCCTTAATTGTAGATATGCCTTTGTCTTCTAACCTGAATTAATAATAAACTTCCCAGGAATATTGCTGGTTCCTCAAGAATAGGGATTGTGTTTTCTAGTTTTTTTATAAAACTACGTTAAACATTACGTTTATGAAATTAAAGTTATTTTAATTTTGTATGCTACAAATGGATTTACAGATGCAGATAAGCAAAAAGCAATAAATACAAATCACCTGCATCCTTTAGCATTTAGTAGACATTTCAGTATACAGCTTGTACTTGGACTATTTACTTTGTAATATATTAGGTATATTAGAATTTGTGTACACAAAGCATATATGAATGTAAACTTTTCAAAGGTGGTATCCCACTACATACACACACACACACACACACACACACACACAATATGTGTATATATACACATTATAATACATACATATGCTATATATGATATACACATACATACACACACTGTGTTCTTTTCATCTCCTATAATATAGGCATTATAGTCAAATGCTTCTCAGCATTCATTTATGTATAGATGTTAGGGAACTCCTTTTTTTGACATTTAGGCTTTTTCTTCCCCACAATAAGCAGTACTCTGAACTTTTGAAACATACGCATTTTGGATTAATTCACTTTATTTCATTCAGGTAAATATTAAATTTAATTTCTGGGTTATTGTTTGGTTTTTGTTTTTTTTTTAAGGTCTTCCCATTATATATTTCTGCTTTTCCTCTTGCACTAATGAGAGGCATTCAGCAAGTACTTCAGACACAAATCTTGGTAAAAATAAAGGATGGTATAGTTCAATTTAATATAAGTAGATCTCTGATCAGACTTTGTTACTGAAACTTATCTTACGTGAAACCAACTAATTGGAGCCATCAACTGGATTTATTCTGGGGGGGACTTGGCCAGTTTGGGGATTATAAGGAATAAATCATAGGAAAAGCTAGAATCAAGAACTTATATACATGGCCAGTTGCATTCCACTGTCACTACATGTTTAGCTCAGTGCCTTTGTGGTCTTCATATATTTTTGTACAGAGAGAATTTGTCTTTAGGATTGGCCTTCTATAAAGCTAAAAAGATTATGAATCATTAAAGAGACAAAGTTATGCTTACCAATGCATATGTGTATAGCAGAAGAGGATCTTAAGGACTGCCGGAAGTCAGGTCCTTAGATTTATTTGTTCATAAACTCTACTTCTTCCTCCTTTTTTTTTCTTATTTTAAGGTTAAACTTCTGCCAGGGCAGTACTTTTCAGCTTACTAAAAATTTTCGCTTTACTACCTCCACTTTTAATAATTGATAGAACAATTAAACAATATCAAGAACATAAAATTTGTGAACGTTATCAATGTTATCTTATATATACCCAACAAGAAGACCTCAAATCAATAACCTAAGCTTCTACCTTAAGAAATCAGCAAAATAAGAAATAAACCAAAAGGTAGAAGAAGAGAGGAAATACTAGATTAGAACAGAAATCAATGAAAATGACAACATAAAAAGAAAAAAAACAGTAATCAGTAACATCAAAAATTAGTTCTTTGAGAAGATTGAGAAAGTTTACAAACCTTTAACTACAGTGATCATGGGGGGGTGGGGAGGGAGACAAATTACCAACAAATAAGAATGAAAATAAAAAACAAACAAAAATGCTACTAACCCTACAGAAAAGGGAATACTATGAGAAATTCTGTGTCAACAAATTAAACAACTTAGGTGACATTGACAAATTCCGAGGAAGATATAAATTATCAAAACTAATTCAAGAAAAAGTAGAAAATCTAAATAGATCTGTAACAAATAAAGAAGTTGAATTAGTAATTAAAAATCTTCACTCAGAAAAGCTAATCCAGATGTCTTCACTGGTGAACACTATCATGTGTTTGAAGAAGAAGTCATATCAATCCTCTGTAACTCTTTTCAGCAAATAGAGGGGAGCACTTTCCAACTCATTCCATGATGACATTATTACCCAGATGTCAAAGCACACGTACAAAAAAACTATAGCTAACATCATACTTAATGTTGAAAGACTGAACAATTTCACCCTAAGATTGGGAACACCATTTCTGTACAACATTGTGGTGAATATTGTAGCCAGTGTAATCACATAAGGAAAAGAAGCAAAAAAGTCATACATATGAGGAAGGATGGGATGTAACTGTCTTTATTAAAAGATGGCATGATTCTGTATGTATATAGTTCAGTCCTAAGTAATCCACAGAAAAGGTAATGGGACTAAATAAACTAGTCCAGCATGACCTCAGGATTCAAGATTAGTATACAAAATTCAGTTTATTTCTATGTATTAGCAACAGGCAATCGAAAAATGAAGTGAGAAAAACAGTTGCATTCACAATAATATCAGAAAGAATAAAATACTTAAGGAATAAATGTAACAAAAATGAGACTTGTACTATAATTATAAAACATTGCTGAGGAAATAAAGATCTAAATAAATGGGGAAACACATTCCTCATTTATGGAATACATCTCAGTTCAGCACTCTTGTCATTTTTGGCTGGTAATTTTTTGTTGTAGAGGCTGTCTGGGCATTTCAAGATACTTAACAGCATCCCTGCCCTCTACCCATAAGAGTACTTTACCCTTGGTTGTGACAACTAAAAATATCTCTAGACATTGCCAAGTGTTCCCTGGAGAGCAGAACCACTCAGATTGAGAACCACTGGTAGATTGGGAACCTCAGTGTTGTTAAGATGTCTGTTATCCGCAAATTAATTTGTACATTCAGTGCATTTTCTATCAAAATCCACAGCTGGCATTTTTGCAAAAATTAACAGGCTGATTCTTATTTGGAAATGTAAAAGACCTAAACAGTCTTTGAAAAGAAGAACAAAATCAGAGAACTCAACACTTGTCTAATTTCAAAACTTCTATAAAGCTGCAGCAGTCAGGACAATGTGGTACTGGTATAAGAATGAACATAGAACAACAGAGTAGAATAGAAGTGAGACTTGAATATAAAACCCTTCCACTTAGATTCAGTTGATTTTTGACAAAGGTGCCAAGATGATTTAAATGTGGAAAGTATGGTCTTTTCAATAGATAATGCTGTGATAGTTGGATATTCACATGCAAAAGATTAATTTGTATTCTTACCTTGCACCATGCACTAAAATTGACTTGAGGAAGTACCCTAGGATCCTGCTACGTGCTTTGTATATGTCCTCATCAATGGGAAAATCTATGTGAAAAGTCAGGGATGGGCAGAAGCTGATTGGTTGGTTGTGTGATAGAAGCAAAGAGAGGATCTAAATGAATGGATTATATCAAGCTTTGAACTTGACCATCTCTGGTGACCCAGAATATTTATAAATCCTTGCCAGTAAATCCTCTCTTTGGGATTCTGTAGATACATAGAAATAATCTTTTCTTTTTTCCTTTTAGTATTTTTCACCTAGAATACTAGCAGCTCATGGTCAAGTGAGCTACAGCACTTACTGCCTGAATCATAGTCCAGTCATGCCTTGATTACCTATATACAGAGAGACCACTTGGCCTGGCACATTTCCAAATGTATTCCTGATGCATGACTTTTTTTTCCTTCAGGCCCCTCTCGTTTGTGAAGGAAACTCTTTTGAGATGAGAGCCTCAGTTTCTGATAGAATGGTAGTTTATATAGACATGTAAGCACTGACCCATATGTACAAACGAAAGGAGAAAGATTGTTGACTTTACCAGGTCAGAAGGGGTGAAACAAAGCATTTTTCTCTTAACTTACATCTTAACTGGAAGTTTTCATAAACTGGAATTTCTATCCCCTCACATTCTGGTTAATTAGAATTGTTTTATTGCCTCAGCCCTTTGTACTTAATTTTTAGTAAAAAAGATTATTGGACCTATGAGAGTGAAAGACTCAGCGATTCTTTTTATACCACGCACATATGCTTTTTCTCTAGCTTTCAGTTGGCCATTCCTCAGTGCCATTCTAGTTGGGCATGTTTTCAATTATGTCATCTCAGTTTTCACTGTAAGCCTTTGAATCAGATGATACTTTCCTCCATTTTACAGATGAAGGGTCACAGAAGTAATAGTAGATCTATAATTGAACTCTGTATACTGTACAGTCTATGTAATTTAGGTTAAAGTACTCTGAATATTTTCTGCCCAGGCAGAAAATGGTATGGTGGTGGTCAGTATTTTGTTACTACTGCAGAAAGCAGTCACTGTGTCAAGTTCTCCCTCCTGAGGGCTAGAAGAAATAAGATAATACCTAGTGTTTCCCCAAGTCTGTAAATCCTCAGTGATCACTAGAGTTTTGTTTCTCTTATAGGTGATCATCGTCTTGCCCTTCTTTTATCCCAATTGGTGGGCAGCCAGTCGATCCGGGAGCTGCTTACCATGCAGCTGGTGGATTGGCATCAGCTCCAGGCTAACTCTTTCATCCAGGACGAGAGACTGCGGATCTTTGCCTTGTTGGCTGGAAAACCGGTACTTTCCTCTTTTCTTGTACATTTGTGTAAATTTTCTCATAAATTCAAGATGGCTTGAGGTTAAGGGAAAAAGCTATCTTTGTAAATTTTACACTGTTACACATATAACTAAGCAACTTGTTTTTAAATTTTAGTGAAGTATTTTCAGATTACAAAGGTACAACATGTACAACATGTACAAAACCAAAAACTGGTTATATTGAAATTAAAACATTAAAATTCACCTTATCCCTTGTCATAGTGGTAAACAAGGTAAATAATTTGTAGTCTGTCTTTCCAGACATATTTTAACTCTGTATCAACATATATGTGTGTATATATGTGTGTATTTACACATGTGTGTACATTCAAATAAAATCAATTATACATAGCAGTACACTTACGTATATGGACATTTTTCCATGTTGTGTAGCATCACTCTTTTTAAAACCCACTTCTGTTCATTTTGTGGATGATACACCATAATTATTTTAAGCCAGTTCTCCATTTGCTGCCTGCCTGGTTGACATCTTGATAATCACTTTCCAAAAATGAAATAGCTGGTCAGAATTTATGCACATCTTAAAGTTTTATAAGACATCAGCTGTGGGCAGTGAGAAGACCTCCTCTTCACTCTCAGTGGTTTTCATCTCCGAACACCTGTTGTCTAAATCCACCCTGCCCCCAAAGAACTGTGTATTTTATATTTGGATCATTAACACTGCTAATCTAGTTCATTTAAAATGTTACTTAAATAGGGGTGCCTGGCTGATCCAGTTGGTAAAGCATGTAACTCTTGATCTTGGGGTGGTGAGTTTGAGCCCCACATTGGTCATGGAGATTACTTAAAAAATAAAGTGTTACTGGAATAAGTGAGTGACTTGGAGATCTGAGTAACAAGATGATGTATAACACATAGCTATGATGATGATTTTGTTTCCTGCAGGTATGGCAGGTCTCCGAAGAGAGGCAAATCAACGTGTGCTCACAGTTGGACTGGAAACGCTCCCTGGCTGTCCATCTTTGGTATTTGCTTCCACCGACAGCCTCCATTTCCAGGGCACTCAGCATGTACGAAGAAGCATTTCAGGTATTTGCGTCCAGTAGAGCCAACCAAGTGTCATGGCGGGCATTCTCATTTTGCCAGAAAAGTACTGCAGAGAAAAAATCCATCAAGTTACACTTCATAATACTTTTTCTTAACTCCTTTTTTTGAAAGGACTCTAAAATTGAAATGGACCCAGGAAATCTGATGGGAAACTTTCCTTTTCTCCTGCCTCTAGACAGGGTTACTTTTAAACTTCCCCAAGTGTCTGCTTCTACTTTATTTAGTATGATGTTTCCACAGTTGACTCTTTCTTTTCTTCCTTTTTTTTATAATTTTAATTTTATTTTTTTAATTTACATCCAAATTAGTGTATAATGCAACGATTTCAGTAGATTCCTTAATGCCCCTTACCATTTAGCCCATCTCCACTCCCACACCTCCTCCAGTAACTCTGTCTGTTCTCCATATTTATGAGTCTCTTATACTTTGTCCCCCTCTCTGTTTTTATATTTTTACTACCCTTCCCATATGTTCAACTGTTTTGTATCTTAAAGTCCTCACGTGAGTGAAGTCCTATGATATTTGTCTTTCTCTGACTAATTTCACTTAGCATAATACCCTCCAGTTCCATCCACCTAGTTGCAAATGGCAAGAGTTCATTCTTTTTGATTGCCAAGTAACACTCCATTGTATATATATACCACATCTTCTTTATCCATTCATCCACCAATGGATATTTGGGCTCTTTCCATACTTTGGCTATTGTCAATAGCGCTGCTATAAACGTTGGTGTGCATGTGCCCCTTCGACACAGCATACGTGTATCCCTTGGATAAATACCTAGTAGTGCAATTGCTGGGTCGTAGGGTAGTTCTATTTTTAATTTTGTGAGGAACCTCCATACTGTTTTCCGGAGTGGCTGCACCAGCTTGCATTCCCATCCACAGTTGACTTTCTTAAAGCTGTTTTCCTGCCCCCAGATGAGAGAGGGTTTTTCTTTATTCCTAATGCTGTCTTATTCCTTTGGGAATTCCTTGAGATATAGCCCAACCTCAAGTTGGTATAGTCCTAAATCACCAGGCCTGAAAAATTTGCCTCTGAATATCATCATATTTCATATGCCTTGACAGTGTTGGAGTTAAAATATTATTAATGTTTTTATATATTTTTTTAAAGTTTATTTACTTATTTTGAGAGGGAGCACGCGAACAGGAGTGGGGCAGAGAGAAGGGGAGAGAGAATCCCAAGCAGCCTCCACACTGTCAATGCAGAGCTCTACTTGAGACTTGAACCCATGAACCGTGAGATCATGACCTGAGCCAAAACCAAGAGTCGGACTCTTAACTGACTGCACCACCCAGGCAGGCACCCCATTATTAATGTTTTTAAAGCCATAATTTCTTCAGCTTTTTTTTCTTACTGTCCATGTTTATTATCTTTGATAAACATGTCAGGAGAAAGAGAACACTAAAGAAACTGAATGTAATAAGAATTGTGACAAGAAAGGTAGGAGGATTAGTGAGAGCTATCCAAAGTCTTTGATAGTCCCTTGAAGACAGGTAGGCTATGTCACCACTCAAAATTAAGTTTAAGATCCTTGACACATTCCATTAGGGTGTTACTATCCTTAAATTTTTTTTTCTTAATGTGTATTCATTTTTGAGAGAGAGCACAAGCGGGGGTGAGGCAGAGAGAGAGGGAGACACATAACCCAGAGCAGGCCCTAGGCTCTGAGCTGTCAGCACAGAGCCTAACTTGGGATTCAAACTCATGAACTGCGAGATCATAACCTGAGCCAAAAGTCAGACGCTTAACCGACTGAGCCACCCAGGCGTCCCAGGGTGTCATCATTCGTAATACATGTGTGTAAGTAGTATAATTGAGACAGGATCACATCTAATGAAACACAGTAGCAGCTGATGTACTGTTGTACCAAATTCTTCCCTTCAGAATTCTTCTGAGGCTGAGAGTTATGCCTGCTCCCCACTTCCTTCATACCTAGAAGGCTCTGGCTGTGTGATAGAGGAGGAGAAAAACTCACAGAGACCACTTCAAGATGTCTGCTTTCACCTTCTAAAACTCTACAGTGACAGGTAAGTCAGAGAGCCACTCATGAGGGCTTAATCAGCCCTAGGAAGTTCTATCCTGAGTCTTTTCCTTTTGATGTGAGGCCAAATTGCCTAAGTTTGTATAAATTAACAAAGTATAATTTATAGTAGTTGAATGCAAAAAACATTGGAACTAGAATTAGAAATCTAAAAATTAATCAACTTTAAGAAGATACAATTTACAAATAATGAAGTGTTCATTTTAACATAATGTAACTGTCATCACAATCAAGATAATAATTACATTAACCCCAAAAAGTTCCCTCATGCCCCTTTGCAATCAATCCCCAACATCCAGACAACGAACTGAGTTTTTGTTATGATAAATTTTGCTCTTCTAGAATTTTATATAATTGGGATCATTCTGTTATCTTTTCACTCATATAATGGTTTTGAGATTTATCTATGTTAATATGTGTATCAGAAGGATTTTTGTTACATAATTTATTTATTTGTGGATGGATAGTTTTTCTTGATTTGGGTTATTATGAATAAAGATGCCATCAACATTTGTATCCATAAGTGTTCACATAATTTTACATTCCCACTAAGATCTCTGGGTGCTCCATATCCTCTTCAAAATTTGGTATTGTTAAGGCACCTGGGTGGCCCAGTGGGTTAAGCGTTCCAACTTTTGATTTGGGCTGAGGTCATGATCTCGCAGTTCGTGAGATCAAGCCCCACATCAGGCTCTGCGTCTCTCTCTCTCTGTCTCTCTCTGTCTCTCTCTCTCTCTTTCTCTCAGGATAAATAAACTTAAAATTTTTTTTTCTTGTGAGTTTTTTAAGGTTTTTTTTTGTTTGTTTCTATGAGAGAGAACGGGGTGACACAGAGGGGCAGAGAGAGAATCCCAAGCTTTGCGCCCTCAGCATGAAACCTGATGCAGGGCCCACAGGGCCCAATCCATGAACGGACCTGAATTGAAATAAAGAGTCAGATGCTTAACTGACTGAGCAACCCAAGCACCCCTGGTATTGTTATTTTTTTTAATTTCGCCATTTTGGTGGGTATATAGTGGCATCTCACTATGTGTGTGTTGTTATTGATGTTTGTTTTTGTTTTGTTTTTGAGAGAAAGTGGAAGTGGGGGAGGGGAGAGAGAGAATCTTAAGCAGTCTCCACACCTAGCTCTGGAGCCTGACCCCGACCCTGACCCTGATGCAGGGCTCCATGTCACCATTGTGAGATTATGACCTGAGCCAAAATCAAGGCTTGGATGCTTTAACCAGCTGAGCCACGCAGGTGCCCCAGTGTTGTTTTTAAACAAGAAACAGTAGTTTATTTATCCTCCAGCAGTATATAAACACTTGCTATTATTATAGATAATCAGTTAATTAAAACTCTCTCAGCAGACCTATCTTGGCACACATGCTCAGAAACACTACAGGACTTTTTCCGTCACAACTAATCACTCATATCTCATTTCAATTCATTAAATACTTTTAGGTATTAGGTGAGTAACTGTGTTAATTAGAGGATCATATAGGTTTATATTGTGGTAAAATAGAAATAACTGAAGTAGTGCTTTAATTTGCATTTCCCTAGTGACTAATGATTTTGAGCATTTTTTTCATGTGCTTATTTACCGTCTATATATTTTATTGCTAAAGTATCTCTTCACATTTTTTTTGCCTGTTTTTTAAAAGAGTTCCTGTATTGCAATATTTCTTTATATATTCTAGATATTAGTCCTTTATCATTAATTTTTTTAATCATCCTAATATAAAGGCTTGTTTTTTCATTTTCTTTTTCTTTATTTTGAGAGAGAGAGTGTGCACACACATGTACCTACATGAGCAGGGGTGGGGGAGAGAGAGATGGAGAGAGAATCCCAAGCAGGCTCTGCACTGTCAGCACAGAGCACAATACGGGGCTCGATCTCACAAACCATGAGATCATGACCTGAGCCAAAATCAAAAGTCAGACACTTAACCGACTGAGCCACTCTGCGCCCCTCATTTTCTTAATAAAATGAAGAGCAGAAGTTTTCCATTTTTATTGTTTAATTAAAGTTTTTAAACTATAAAATAAGGGCGCCTGGGTGGCTCAGTTGGTTAAGTGTCCAACTTCAGCTCAGACTATGATTGCACAACTCGTGGATTCGAGCCCCGCATCGGGCTGTATGCTGACAACTCAAAATCTGCTTCAGATTCTGTGTCTCCCTCTCTCTCTGATCCTCCCCCACTCAATGCTCTGTCTCTCAAAAAATAAACAGGCGCCTGGGTGGCTCAGCTGGTTGAGCGACTGACTTCGGCTCAGGTCATGATCTCACGGTTTGTGGGTTCGAGCCCCGCATCGGGCTCTGTGCGGGAGCCTGGAGCCTGCTTCGGATTCTGTGTCTCCCCCTCTGTCTGCCCCTCCCCCGCTCATTCTCTGTCTCTCTCTGTCTCAGAAATAAACATTAAAAAATTAAAAAATAAAACACTAAAAAATTTTTAAACTATGAAATCAACTTCCTTACTAGACTGTTGAGGCTTTCTGCTTATTCTTGAGTCAGTTTTGATCATTTGCTTCTTCTAAGGAATTTGTTTCATTGAAGTCACCAAGTTTATTGGCATAAAGTTATTCATAACATTTTTCCTTATTAACCTTTTAAAATGTATGTATGATCTGTGTCTCTCTCCTGATTGATATTGGTAATATGTGTTTTTTCTCTTTTTTTTTCTTGATAGTCTACTAGCTTTTGGTTTTACTGCTTATTTCTATTATGTGTCCAGTTCAAAATGAATCAGAAACCTAAATTTCAAACTTAAAGCAGAAAACAAACCAGAAAATCTTTACAACTGTGAGTTAGGCAAAGATTTTTTTGACCCTAAATATACAGTCTGTAGAGGAAAAAAATGGTAAACTGGACTTCAGCAAAATTAAAAACTGCTGGTCACTGGGGCGCCTGGGCGGCTCAGTCCATTGAGCGTCCACAGATTGGAGGAAGATACTTGCAATTCATATATCTGATAAAAAACTTGTATCCAGATCATATAAAGAACTCTTAAAACTCTGTAATAGTAGGGATGCCTGGGTGGCTCAGTCAGTTAAGCATCTGACTCTTGATTTTGGCTCAGGTCATGATCCCAGGGTCATGGGATCAAGCCCCACATCAGGCTCCGCACTGGGTGTGGAGCCTGCTTGGGATTGATTCTCTCAGACCCTCTCTCTCTGTCTCTCTCTCTCTCTCAAATAAATAAATAAGCAAATAAATAAATAAAACAATAAGAACCTCAATAATAACAAAACAACCCAATTTTAAACATAGGCAAAATATTTAAACAGTTCCTTTACCAAAGAAGACCTGGATGTCAAGCACACGAAAAAATGTTCAGCATCAGTAGCTAACAGGGAAATGCAAGTTAAAACCATCATGGGATACCACTACCCACCTATTAGAATGACTGGAAATTAAAAAGACGTACACTACCCAATGTTGTCATAGATGTGGAGCAACTGGAATTCTCATACACTGCTGGTAAAAATATAAAATGATATTGGCACTGTGGTAAACAATTTGGCTTAAAAAGTTAGACATACCTGCATGCATATGGTCCAGTCATGCCACTCCTAGGTATTAACTCAAAAGTAATGAAAACATGTTTGTATACAGATGTTTATAGCAGTTTTGTTTATAATGGTCCAGACCTGGAAACAAGCCAAATTTCCACCAACAGCTGAATAGGTAAACAAGATGTGGTATATTTATGTAATGGAATGCTACTCAGCAGTTGATACACATAATTAGCATAGTGAATCGCAGGATAATTTTACTTGGTTTTGGAAGAGGTGAGACAAAAAAGTACCTGGAAGCATACCTACTCTATGATTCTAATCTATATAAAATTCTGGAAAATGCAAACTGATTAATCACAGAAAGCTGGTTGCCCAGGAAGAGAGGGTGTAAGGAGAGGCAGGAAGAGAGGGATTACAAAGGGGCATAAAAAAATTTTTGGAGGTGATGAGTGTGTTTGTTATCTTGACCTTGGTGGTAAATTCGCAGTGTGTGCATATATTGAAACTTAATGAAAATTGTGCATTATAAATATGTTATGTTTACTGTATGTCAGGTTTTTTTTATGTCAAAAAAAGAAAAAGAAGGATATCTCAAGGTGCCAGAAATAGAGAAACCAGCGCCAGAAGGAGATAGTAAACCTTGTTCTCAGGAAAGATAGAATTGCTGTGGACTAAGACCTTACATAAAATCCACACTCTGTCCTTCACAAATAGTCTAAACTACACTGTCCAATATAATAGCTGCTATTCACATATGAATATTTAAGTAAAACTTAAAATTAAGTTATTTATAGTATCCACATTTCAAGTGTCTGATAGGCACCTGTATTGACTATTGGCTATCATTGATCAGGACAGATTACAGAGCATTTCTATCATCCCACAAAGTTCAGTTTGACAACACTGGTCTAGAAACATTCTGTTCATTACCTGAGAAGTGTTAAAAAGTTATAAAATGTCTGGATCTTAGGTGAAAAGGAAAATTATTGATTGGTAGTCTAAGCTCTAAAACTTAGAAGCATGAGATCTTACTTTCTACTATTCTTACGATCTGGAATTGCAAGCTAAGAACTTTACACATTAACTAGTCTAGGACCATTGAAATCTTTGGGCTCCCAGCAGAAGAAAAGGTAAAAGTCTGTATAGGGACACTTTAAAAACCCAGGACACCTGAATGTCCTTATATAAAAAATACTCCCCACTGTAGACAAAATCAGAGGCAAAAATTATAAACCTCTTAGAAGGAAATAACCATCATGAAGACTAGTTAGCTGTTGGAGAGTTAGCACTCCGACAGCTCCATATAATAGAGAAGTTTGAAAGATCCTAAGATAACTGTGTGTTTTAAATGGTTAAGAAAGGTATCAACACTAAAGCAAAGGAATGAAGAGTAAGAATTATGAAGACTCTGTGTACCAGGACAATAAATATCTAGGCCAAACAAATACCAGCATACCTGTCAGATCCCACAGCCACAGAAGAGGAGCTGCCTTCATTTTTGGTAGGCTCTGTAATCTGGCTGAACCTAGAAGTAGATTGATACAGCACAATCTCAGAGGGAGACCATGTGGTCTATAACGCTTCTGTTCTAGGGTGCCTGCCTTTATTATCTCCTAAGCCATAGCCAGAACAGTTGATTTGTTCAGTGCAGGTGGTCTGCTGCCTTGATGTGGTAACACTCCGCACATTCTCCTTTGCAGACATTATGATCTCAACCAGCTGTTGGAGCCTCGAAGCGTAACAGCAGATCCTTTGGATTACCGCCTAAGCTGGCACTTGTGGGAGGTGCTGCGGGCTCTTAACTATACTCATCTCTCAGACCAGTGTGAGGGTGTGCTACAGGCCAGTTTTGCTGGCCAACTGGAAAGTGAGGGCCTCTGGGAGTGGGCCATCTTTGTCTTCCTGCATATTGACAACTCAAGGTGAGTGAGATGCCATGAACCCACGAGGTACACCTAAGGCTACAGGGGCAAAGAATCAGTCTCTTAGGGTTTAATTCATTAAGTAAGCGTCTAGAATGTATTTTCGGTCCAGCCTTGTGATAAACTTTAAGACCGTTCAGTCCACAGCTGTCTCTGTATTCATGTGAACAAGTTAGAAGTTTAGTGCCAAATAATGCTGTTTCTCAGGAGAGATCTCTGTGAACTGCAGTGATCATGGAAAACTTTAGACAAGAACAGGAAATAATTAAGTAGAAGAGGAAGGGTATATCCACATGGGGCAACCCATTAACACAGACATAGATTCAGTTGAATGTGGCATGTTTAGGTATTATGCAGAAATAATACTTGCTGAGCTGCCTCAGTGGATCTGTGAAGTGATATAATGAGTTGGCAGGGAGCTTTCCTGACTTTTTCTCTCTGTTGCCTTTCTCCCTCTCTGGCCTTCCCTTGCCATCCACCCATGCCTACCCCTCAAGTTTGGTAGCATCATATTTACCAATATATCCTTACTTAGGTGTGTTAGGATTTGGTTCTCTATCCTGAAATCGCCTTTTCTCCATGGTGTGAATGAGATAAATTGATGGAGATTTTTTTCCTGTTAATGGTAGTAGCATGGCATTACACTAGTAACAAAAACATTTATATAGTACTTTGTTGCATAGTACTTTTATATGGATATACACTCTGTTGTAAATACTTTATATCAAAATTAGTGCTCATAATGACTTTATAAAGTAACACTCTTACAATCTGTGTTTTACAGATGAGCAGCCCAAGGCAGGGAGAGAGTAACTTTTGCTCAAGGTCACATAGCTAGTAAATGGCAGAGTCTTCCAACTCAAGACATCCAGAGTCTGTGCTCTTAATCATTATGCTGCATTAACTGTCACGTGATACAGTGTGAAAAGGAGTTGAGTTTTGTAGTCAGACTTGCCTCAGTTCTAGATCCATCATGTACTCACTTTGACCTGGAGTAAAGCTTACTCTTTATCTATAAAATCATAATATTAATCTGTATCTAATCAAAGGTGGTTGTGGGATTAAAGGAGGAAAAGTTGACTTAGCCAAGTGTGTGACTCTTGATTTGGGTCATGAGTTTGAGCCCCATGATGGGCATTGAGATTGCTTAATTCAATTTTTTTTTTTTTTTTTTTTTTTTTTTTTTTTTTTTTTTTTTTTTTTACAGAAAGAGAGTAGAAGTATAAAGCATCTAGCACAGCCTTCCCTTAAAGGAATTTCTCCTCTTCTCCCTTACCAGGAAGCAAAATTATTTCATACTTTTCCTTTGAGTTTATTTAAATAAATTCATGGGGAATTTCAGAGGTTAAAAGTCTGGCTAATAAAACTGATGATTCAGAGTAGGCTCAAGCAGATCCTATTTCTGTTTATTTATTTAATTTATTCAAGTTATCTCTGTATCCAATATGGGGCTCAAACTCACCACCCCCTACTGAGCCAGCCAGGTGCTCCTGATAAAGAATTTTTAAAAAGAAACAGTTGAGATTGGGGGGTCCTTGAAAAGCCTTGAAAGGTGTTCAGAAAAGAATCTAAAATGAGAATACTTGTTTGGATTTGAAATTTAAATGGCTGGTCCTTTGGCCCAGATAGATAAGGACTCTAAGGGGACTTGAGATCAGAAAGAATGAGGGTAGCCTAAATCTAGAGGTAGAGAGAAATGAATTAGGAAAGTTGGTAGTTTTGAAGGGGAAAAAAAAAGCAAACAAGGACCTGGAAGAGGCCTTACCTTTAAAAACTACTTTGTTTACTTGTACTGACCATATGGGAGAAAAGGAAGGAAGAAGGTTGGGAATGAACTGCAAACAACTGCTCTGTGCAGAATAGCATTCTCCTATCCTAGTCCTTCATCTCCTGTTACAAGAAAGAAAATAAGGAAAAGAAAGGGAAAGCCTTTTCTTAGCCCTAGACAACCTTTCCTAGAGTATTAGTTTTCAGACTTTTTTGATCATGAAAATATAACGTGCTTAGATACTATTTCATTTAAAAAATAAATGTAGATATGGTGACTTTTTTTTTTTTTTTAAGTGAAGTTTGAAGTCCAATAAGGGTTAAGACTTGCAGTTTGAGAGACTATCCCATGGATCACTCTGCATTGTCTGAGGCAGTCTTCTCCATCAACGAAGATAGAATTTATTCAGCATTGTCTTTCTTCTTACAGCGTGCGTGAGAATGCTGTTCGAGAGCTGCTTACCCGGCACTGCCAACTATTGGAGACCCCTGAGTCTTGGGCTAAGGAGACTTTCCTGACCCAAAAGCTTTGTGTGCCTGCTGAGTGGATTAATGAGGCCAAAGCAGTGAGAGCACACATGGAATCTGACAAGCATTTGGAGGCCCTCTATTTGTTTAAAGCTGGACACTGGAACCGCTGCCACAAACTCATCATCAGGCACTTAGCTTCTGGTGAGTCCTCCTAGGGCCCGTGTCTCCTGAAATTACCCCAAATTCTTCCAGTCTCTGAATGCCATGATTAGTCTGGCCAGAGATGATATTCTCTATGGGACTTTGACATCTTGCATCAGATTACACTTGCAAGAGTTCTCTGTGCAGAGGAAACGTGGCCTGGAGAGGCTAGAGGGACAGGTTGACAGCAATATTGTTACGTCACCATTTGCCAAGGATATGCTTGATATGCATGAATTATGTTAAACTCTTCGTGTACTTAGGGAATTTTATTCACCAAAATTAAAAAAGAGATAACTGATACCTTAGAAATACAAAGGATCATTAAGAGACTACTGTGAACAGGTACATACCAACAAATTGGGCAATCTTGAAGAATTGGATAAATTCCTAGAAACATACAGCCTTCTAAGACTGAATCATGAAGAAATAGAAAATCTGAACAGACCAGTTACTAGTAAAACAGATTGAATTGGTAATCAAAAAACTCCCTTGGGGCGCCTGGGTGGCTTGGTCGGTTAAGTGTCCGACTTCGGCTCAGGTCATGATCTCACAGTCCGTGAGTTCGAGCCCCGCATCAGACTCTGTGCTGACAGCTCAGAGCCTAGAGCCTTTTTCACATTCTGTGTCTCCCTCTCTCTCTTCCCCTCCCCTGTTCATGCTCTGTCTCTCTCTGTCTCAAAAATAAATAAATGTTAAAAAAAATTAAAAAAAAACAAAACAAAAAAAACTCCCTACAAATAAAAGTCCTGGACCAGATGGCTTCACTAGTGAATTCTACCTAACATAGAATTAATACCAATCCTTCTCAAACTCTTCCAAAAAATAGAAGAGAGGAGAATACTTCCAAACTCATTTTATAAGGTCAGCATTATCCTAATATCAAACCAGACAAGGATATCATAAGAAAAACCATATTGGTACAGACCAATATTCCTGATGAACATAGATGTAAAAATTCTCAGCATATTATTAGCAAACCGAATTCAGCAATACATTAAAAGGATTATACACCATGATCAAATGGGATTTATAACAGGGATGGTTTAACCAAACAGTGTGATACACCATATTAATAAAATGAAAGATAAAAATCCTATGATTGTCTCAAGAGATGCAGGAAAAGTATTTGACAAATTCAGCATCCATTTATGATAAAAACTAGTTGGCATAGAAGGAGCATACCTCAATAATAAAGGCCATATATGACAAACCCACAGCTAACATCATATTCAATGGTGAAAAGCTTTCAGCTTTTCCTCTAAGATCAGGAAGAAGACAAGGATGCCCACTTTCACCACATTTGTTCAACATAATAATGGAAGTCCTAGTCAGAGCAGTTAGTCAAGAAAAATAAATAAGAGGCATCCAAACTGGAAAGGAAGAAATAAAACTATATCGTTTGCAGATGACATGATGATTATATATAGAAAACCCTGAAGACTCCACCAAAAAAACTCTTGGAATAAATGAATTCAGTAAATTGCAGGATACAAAATCAATATATAGAAATCTGTTGCAATTCCATATACTAATAATGAACTATCAGAGAAATTAAGAAAACAATCCTGTTTTCAATTGCATCTAAAAGAATAAAATACCTAGGAATAAATTTAACCAAAGAGATCAAAGACCTATACCCTAAAAACTATGACAGTGATTAAAGGAAATTAAAGACACAAAGAAATGGAAAGATATTCCATGCTTGTGGATTGGAAGAATTGATATTGTTAAAATATCGATCTACTAAAACAGTCTACAGATTCAGTGCAATTTCTGCCAAAATTCCAGTGGCATTTTTCACAAAAGTAGAACAAACAACTCTAAAATATGCGTGGAACCACAAAAGACCTCCAGTAGCCAAAGTGATCTTGAGAACGAAGAACAAAGCTGGAGACATCACACTCCCTGATTTCAAATTCAGTTACAAAGCTGTAAGAAACTAAAACAGTATGGTATAGGCCTGAAAACAGACACATAGATCATTGGAACAGAGTAGAGAGCCCAGGGGGTGCCTGGGTGGCTCAGTCGATTAAGTAAGTGTCCGCTCCTGATTTCAACTCAGGTCATGATCCCACATTCATGAGTTCAAGCCCCATGTTGGGCTCTGCTTAGGATTCTCTTCCCCGCCCCTCCCCTCTCTGTTTGTGCTCTCTGTGTCTTAAATCTAAAAAATAAACTTTAAAATCAAGAGTAGAAAGCCCAGAAATAAACCCACACGTATGTGGTCAATTTATGACAAAAGAGCCAAGAATATACAGTCTTCAATAAATGGCATTGGGAAGACTGGACAGCCATATGCAAAATAATGAAACTGGACCATTGTCTTACACCATATACAAAAGTTAACTCAAAATGGATAAAGACTTGAACTGTAAGACCTGAAGGCATAAAACTAGAAGAAAACATAGGTAGTAAGCTCCTTGACATCCATCTTGATGATGATTTTTTTTTTTTTTTTTGGGATGTGACACCAAAAGCAAAGGCAACAAAAGCAGAAATAAATGGGACTACATCAAGCTAAAAGCAGCACCTGGGTGGCTCAGTCATTTGGGTGTCTGACTTCAGCTCAGGTCATGATCTCGTGGTTTGTGAATTCAAGCCCTGCTTCAGGCTGTGTGCTGACAGCTCAGAGCCTGGAGCCTGCTTCAGATTCTGTGTCTCCCTCTCTCTGCCCCTCCCCTACTAATGCTCTGTCTCTCAAAAATAAATGTTTAAAAAAAAAAATTTAAAGAACTCCTAAAAATAACCAAAAAAAACCTGATTGAAAAATAGGCAGAGGAAAATGCCTGGGTGGCTCAGTCGGTTGAGCATCTGACTACAGCTCAGGTCATGATCTCACGGTTCGTGAGTTCGAGCCCCACATCAGGCTCTGTGCTGACAGCTCGGAGCCTAGAACCTGCTTTGGATTCTGTGTCTCCCTCTCTCTCAGTTTCTCCCCTGCTCGCTCGTTTGTTCTCTCTCTCTCTCTCTCTCAAAAATAAGTAAAGATTAAAAAATTAAAAAAAAAAATAGGCAGAGTATCGAGTAGACATTTTCCTAAATAAGATATATATAGATGGCTCACAGTTACATGAAATGATATGTGCCACTAATCAGAAATGCATATCAAAACCACAGTGAGATACCACCTCATCCCTGTTAAAATTGCTGTTGTCAAAAAAAATAAATAAGGCTGGTGAGGATGTGGAGAAAAGGGAACCCTTGTGCACTGTTAGCGGACATGTAAATTGGTGCAGCCGCTATGGAAAACAATATGGAGGTTCCTCAGAAAATTAAGAATAGGGGCACCTGGGCCCCTCAGTCTGTTAAGCATTCAACTTTGGCTCAGCTCATGATCTCGCGGTTTGTGAGTTCAAGCCCCACTTCGGGCTCTGTGCTGACAGTCCAGGGCCTGGAGCCTACTTCAGATTCTGTGTCTCCCCCTCTCTCTGCCTCTCCCCACTCACACTGTGTCTCTTGCTCTCTCAAAAAGTAAATAAAATAAACATTGGGGTGCCTGGGTGGCCGAATCGGTTAAGCATTCTACTTCGGCTCGGGTCAGGATCTCACGATTTATGAGTTCGGGTCCACGTCAGGCTCTGTGCTGACAGCTCAGAGCCTGGAAGCCTGCTTCGGATTCTGTCTCCTCCTCTCTCTGCCTCTCCCCCACTTGTGCTCGGTCTCTCTCTGTCTCTCAAAAATAAATAAATGTAAAAACAATTTTTTAAATAAAAAAGTAAATAAACATTAAAAAAGAAAAAAGAAAAGAAAGTTAAAAATAGAACTACCTACCATATGATTCAGTCATTCCATTTCCAGGTAGCTATCCAAAAAAAAAAATGAAAACACAACTCAAAAAGATACATGAAACTCCATATTCATTGCAGCATTATTTACAGTAGCCAAGATAGGGAGACAACCTAAGTGTCTATCAGTGGATGGATAACGAAAACAGTGTGTGTGTGTGTGTGTGTGTGTGTGTGTGTGTGTGTGTGTGTGTATTGTATATATAGGCAATGGATTATTATTCAGCCATAAATAAGAATGAAATCTTAGTATTTGCAACAATATGGATGGACCTCAAGGCATTATGCTAAGTCAGAGAAAGACAAATACTGCATGATATCACATTATCTGGGGAATCTTTAAAATAAGAAAAAAAAAAAAAAAAAAAGGCTTATAGATACAGAGAACAGATTGGTGGTTGCCAGAGAGGTGGGAGGTGGAAGTGGGCAAAATGAATAAGGGAGTCAAAAGATACAAACTTCCAATTACAAAATAAATAAGTCATGAGGATGAAATATACAGCATGGCAACCATAGTTAATAATACTGTGTTGCATATTTGCAAGTTGCTAATAATAGAGGGGGAGCCAGGCTGACTCAGTCAGTGGAGCATGCAACTCTTGGTCTTGGGGTTGTGAGTTCAAGCCCCACAATGGGTGTAGAGGTTACTTAGAAATAAAATCTTTAAAAAAAAGAAAGTTGCTAATAGAGTAAATCTTAAAAGTTCTCATCAGAAGAAAAAAATAATTCTGTATGGTAACATAACCAGACATTGTGGTTGATCGTTTTGCGATATATCCAAGTATTGAATTGTTATGTTGTGTATCTGAAACTAACATAATGTTATAGGTCAATTATGTCTCAAGAAAGAAAACAGAGGGGTGCCTGGGTGGCTCAGTTGGTTAAGCATCCGACTCTTGATTTCAGCTCAGGTCATGATCTCACAGTTTCGTGAGTTCTAGCCCCATGTCAGATTCTGCACTGACAGCGCAGAGCCTGCTTGAGATTCTCCCTTCCTCTCTGCCCCTCCCTGGCTCATACCCTCTTCTTCTCAAAAATAAATAATAAATTAAAGGAAAAAAAAAAAAAGGAAGAAAAAGAAAACAGAAAAAAACACCCAGATGTCTCTGTTTGGGGAACTGAAGCAAGAACTTTTTCACATTTTTCTTTGGAGAATTTCAAGATATCTACTTGAAATATCTGTGCAATTCTCTAGTTCGACCCAACATTATTTCCCCTTCCTTCCTGTTTTGGATTTCTGTCATGTCATCTGTGTACTTTTGAGAACCATATACTTGTGCAGACATAGTGCTTAATATTTTGTTTCTTCAGATGCCATCATTAATGAGAACTATGACTACCTGAAGGGGTTCTTGGAAGACCTGGCACCTCCAGAGCGCAGCAGCCTAATCCAGGACTGGGAAACATCAGGACTTGTTTACTTGGACTATATTCGGGTCATGGAGATGCTTCACCAGATACAGCAGGTACCTGAGTCTTTGAACTACTGCTTGGTTTTCCTTTTCCCTGGCCGTTAAAGCCACAGAGACCTCAAAAGGCCTGAGCGACCACTTGAAAAACTTAATGGCAAAGATAGAATGGTCAGTGCAAAAGGGATGTTTTGATGAGGCTAATTTGCTGTAATCACTATGACACCTGTATCAAAACTTAAAAAAAACTTCTGTTTTGTACTTATTACCAGTGGTACGTACAGTAGACATGCCCGAGGCTTGTCCATAGTCTCCCCTTGTCTAGCCCTAGTTTGAGTGAACAACTCAGGGATGAGAGAGATAGGAAGGTCAGAGATTTGGTGAAGGTAGTTTCATACATCATTTGGCATGTTTAAAATTGCATATATTAACAGTTTTTTTAGTCTTCATTAAAATGTATTGGGGTCAGTCTTGATAAGATCATAAGAGAGACCTCCATTGCTTATAGCACAAAGACCAAACTCTGGAATATAGAATTAAAGCCCATATAAAGGCTTTTACCTTTCACTCCTGCTTATTCCTACTAGTGTTACCCCCACATTCCAGATGCCACCTTCTCTAATCACACTAAATTACTCATGGAGTTTCCAGCAGAATTTGTTTTATTTCACTCTTGAGCACACATACATTCATCCTTTAAGATCTGCATTGCTGGGGGCACCTGGGTGGCTCATTCAGTTAAGCATCTGACTCTTGGTTTCTGCTCAGGTCATGATCTCCTGGTTCCTGGGATGGAGACCTCCCTACATGGGGCTGTGTGGTCATAGCACAGAGCCTGCTTGGGATTGTCTGTCTCCCTCTACCTCTATGCCCATAGCCCCCTCTCTCTCAAAATAACCTTAAAAAAAAAATTTACATTGCTGTAAGCTCTATTTTGTTCTCGTTTTCCCCAAGAAATGTTTATTGCACTTTATTTTTTACTACCAAAGCACTTGGTACATTAGTCTACTAACTGTATTTTAGTTACTTATCTACATCTGTCTTGCAGTTATCATGAGCACCTTTTGGGGAGATCTTCTTTAAGATTAAAGGTAATAGAACATAGAGGTTAAGAATCGAGTTCTAGAGCCAAACTGTTAGATTCAATTAATGGTTCTCACTCATTAGCTATGTGACCTTAAGCAAATAAGTTAATGGCACAGATTATCATAGATACTGACAGTTGTCACAAAGCTTAAACAAAATACACTGTGTTTTAGCAGACTACTTTATATATACTAAGTGCTTAGTAATTATTATCTGTTACCCTTATCAGAATTCCCACTACTAGTATAGTGCCTGGCACATAATATGCATAACTTATTTGCTACATGTTTAAGATGGATTAAGAGCATCATCCCTAAATTATCACTGAAGAAAACTCTTTTCTAGTTGAACATTAATACTTTAACACAATCTAGTTATTGAGAACTTACTATGTCCCAAGCACTGGTGGATTTGGGGGATATGAAGGTAAGCAGTACTGTATGTTTTACCCTTACCAAAGTAATAATTTTGTTGAGGAAGATATTTCCAGGTAAACCAACAGTTACTATAGAATGGTACGTGTAACGATTAAGCACGGAGTATCTTACAGCAACACATAAATTGAGTACCTAACCCAGTCTGAGGGTTATAGTAAGGCTTTCTAGAAGTGAGTCTCATTTCTTTCAGATGAAAAAGAAGGATGGGTGGGACAGAATGCTTTAGCAGAGAGAATAGCATAAGTATGAGTCTAGAGGTCAGAGAGATCGTAGTGCTTCCAGCGAACTTTTAATAAGAGTAAGTATTGGTGTGTGGAGTGGAAAGGGAAACCGTGTAGGTGTAGTAAAATCACAAAATCTCTCACCTGGACTGCTGTAGTAGACACCTAATTGGCCTCCCTGCTTCTACACTTGTTCCTTTACAATTTATTTCCACACAGCAACCAAAGTGATCCTCTTTTTTTTTTTTTTTATTTTTTTTATTTTTTTTATTTTTATTTTTATTTTAACGTTTATTTATTTTGAGAGAGTGAATGAGTGGAGGAGGCGCAGAGAAAGAGAATCCCAAGCAGGCCTCAGCACTGTCAGCACAGAGCCCAATGCAGGGCTCGATCTCCTGACCAGGAGATCATGATCTGAGCTGAAATCAAGAGTCAGACGCTTAACTGGCTAAGCCACCCACGTGCCCCAGAGTGATCTAATATACAAATAATATAATCTCACTCTAAAATCATTCCAGGGGCTTGTCATTTCACTTAGAATAAAGTGCTCCTTAGGAAGTCTTAAAAGCTCTGCATGAATAATTCTTACCTTTTTCGTGCCATGGACCTCCTTGACAGTCTGGTAAAGCCCATGGATGGCTGTCTAATGTGTTTTGTTGCAAAAATTTGAATACATGGGATTACAAAAGAAACCAGTTATGTTAAAATATAGTTACCAAAATATTAAGAACTTATAGTAAGTAATAACTGCTTTATTAAGATCTTAAATAACAAGCTCAGCAGTGGATCTTCTAACTACTCTAATTTTGAAATACTACATTTAAAAATCACTAACAACTGTAATGTAATATGAAAATAGCTGTGATTTCTGCTGATGACAAAGTCACAGTTATTGCTTGACATCCACATTAATAATTAAATGCTAATTTTTAGTAAAAAAAAATTTTAGTAAAAATTTTTCCCAGTCCAAGTTCACAGACTTTCAAAATTCTAAGGACCCCAGTTATGATCCACTGGTATATAAAACCTCTCCAGTTTTATCTTTTTCTATTCTCCTCTTTAAACTCTGCATTTTAAACTGCTTTTAAACTCTGCACCCAGGTACCTGGATAGCGCTCAGTTGGTTGAGCATCTGACTTCAGCTCAGGGCATGATCTCGCAGTTCATGAGTTCGAGCCCTGTGTTAGGCTCTGTGCTGGTAGCTCAGAACCTGGAACTTGCTTCGGATTCTGTCTCCCTCTTTCTGCCCCTCCCCCCACTTGCTGTCTTTCTCAAAAATAGACATTAGAAAAAAAATTTTTTTAAACTGCATTTTACCATTCTTTGCATTCCCATCTTGTAGTTTTAGCTGTTCTCTTGGCCTAGAAAGCTTGACCTTCTCGTTATTAAGGTCTCTAGTTAGATATGACCTTCCTCAAGGAATCCTTTCCTGATCCCCCAATCTGAAGTAGCCATCCAGTTTTTCTACCACATTACCCTCTTTGATTCATCTGCATAGCTTATGATTCTTTAAGATTTATTTCCAATGGTTTCTTTATTTTCTATGAATTTCTTGAGAGCAAAGACCTCATTTTATTTACCACCTTTAGAAGTCCAGTTGAAGACTGGATTATTTTGGATAAAAAAGTACTTGTAGAGGTGTTAAATGGTAGATTCTGCAAAGCCCAAAAATAGATTCAATGAGAGAGATACTTCGTGGAAGGGTTGAAGGAGCATTTGGTGAAGGAGGAGGTATTAGTATAGTTAATGTAAGAGTTTGAGAGAGGAGGGCTAACCAAGAGTCACATGTGAGACAAACAGGAATAAGATGCTGCTGGAAAGTATTCAGAACATAATAAAGAATAAAAAATACAGGGTTCCTGGCTGGCTGAGTTGGAAGAGCATGCAACTCTTGATCTCAGGGTCATGAGTTGGAGCCCCACACTGGGGGTAGAGATTACTTAAATAAATGAACTAAAAAAAAATTTTTTTTTAAAGAATAAAAATACAGGGGTTCCTGAGTGGCTTAGTTGGTTAAGCAATTGACTTCGGCCCAGGTCATGATCACCCGGTTCGTGGGTTCAAGCCCCACATTGGGCTCTCTGCTGACAGCTCAGAGCCTGGAGCCTGCTTCAGACTCTGAATCTCCCTCTCTGTCTTCCCCTCCCCTGCTTACACTCTGTCTCTTTCCGTCTCTCAAAAATAAATAAACGTTAACAAAAATAAAAAGAGTAAAAATACAGACTTGCTTTTTAGAAAGGTCACTCTGGCTACCGGATAGATGGTAGGGAAAAGGATGTAATGGGGATGACACTGAAGATAGTGATCAAGGTCTTAAGTAATGATAACCTCAGCTAGGGTAAGTGGCCCTGGAAAGGGGAGTGGAAAATTGGAATATTAAGCTAAAGATTTAGTAATCATCAGCACATTAATCATAATTGAAGCCATAGGAATGGATCGCGACGCATAGAGAGAGGGCATACAGTGAGAAGAGGGCCCTGTGGTATTTTAGAGAGGGTTGTGAACTTGGAGTTAGGATACCGAAATTAAATACTAGTTTGGGCTCCACTTTTTACTTACTGTGCATTCTTAAGAAGTCATACAATTTCTCTGAGCCCAGATTTATCTGTATTTTTGGTGCCATGTTAAAGCTTGCTAGTTAAAATGGTTCATGAATGCTAATCTCCAGACTTGTCCATTCTGGGGCTCTATGTACTATATGTTACTTTCCTCTGGTGGATTACTGCTGAGGTTGCGCCTTGTCCTCAGTGATTAGGCTGTATAGTGGTTACATGACACTGCCAGTCAGTTTCGCGGGTTTTCTCTGTTGTTTCAGAGCATTGCATAGTCAGTCTATGGATAGAATTGGGTGAGGGGACCTCCTCTTGGCCTAACTGGTTTCTCTGCTTCTTTGTAGATGGATTGCTCAGTTTATGAGATGGAGCAGTTACACACCAAAGTGACCTCACTGTGCAACCGCATACAGCAGATCCAGTGTTACAATGCCAAGGATCGCCTGGCCCAGTCAGGTAAGCCTCCATCCTTTCCCTGCTTCCTGCCTGCATGTTTCCTGTCTTTATGATTATTATACCTCTGCCCTGATGCCCTCCCTTCCCACCCCTCATCCTTGGTCCCCATTCCATTTTTTTTCTCTCCAGACATGGCCAAACGTGTAGCCAACCTGCTGCGGGTGGTATGGAGCCTTCGGCATGCCCCTGATGCAACCTCCGACTCAACACCAGACCCTCAGCGAGTCCCTTTGCGTCTCTTGGCTCCCCACGTTGGCCGACTCCCCATGCCTGAGGACTATGCCTTGGAGGAACTGCGTGGTCTCACACAGTCCTACCTGCGAGAATTGACTGTTGGAAGCCAGTGAACCCCAAGTTCCTCCCAACACACTCACATGCTTGTTCACACTCACCACACAAAGATCCTTTGCATTGAGTTGATTGGCACTGTTTGCCATTCTCTTGGTTAGCTGTGGAATCCATCCTGTTTTCCTGCTGCCCCAAGCAGCAGCCTCCGTTTGTTCAGGGCTTTTCTTACTGAACAAAACGTAAGGGCTTTTGGAACCCAAAAAGGAGTCAAGCCTCTTTTTACCATCCTTAAAAAACCATTCTTTTTTTTTTTTTCTCTTTTGAAAAATGATCAATAAAACACCTTTGGCAGAATCCCCCCCCAGAGAACCAGGGAATCCTTTTCCACTCTCAGCCATTCTGGATCTTGTGGCCCTCCATGCCAGCCTGCTACCCTACTCCTACCTCAGCCCTTTTATACTAGGACAAATGTGTTAATCAAAGACTGTCCTTCCTTAACAGATGAACTATCCACACAAGGAAGGAGAATCTGTCTCTTAAGTAGGTTGATGACTTGACACTGTTTTAGAGTCCAAAGAGGGTTGGACTGAGTTAGGAAGCAGTAACAGGGTCTTTCTGACTCATTTAGGGTAGAAGTGAGTGCCTGCCGTGGAGGGATGAATCTTCAAGGCTTGTTTGTTCTGCCTTGAATGTTGCATGAACACCAAACCTTTCCTGCTACCATGTGCAGGAACTCTTGGTCACAGACCCCATGTCTCTGGGAAGCTCCAGAACTCAGTTTGATCCCTGGTTTTCAATCATCTTGCTAGGCCTCCATTCTGGATTTCCCTGAAGAGTTTGGATAAAACATGGCAGGTTGGGTAGCCCTCCTCATCCTTTCTCTTCTAGCCCAAAGCATTTCCTACCCATTGTCTACAGTCCTAGAACATAAAACCATTACTGAGGCAGGCAAGGAGCTGGGCTTTAGGGGCTTTAGTGGAGGGCCTTTGCTACACTGCTGCCAGCTATGGGGAGTCCCAGGTAAAGACCTGTGACAGCTGGTATTAGGTCTGTCACAGACAACATGGCCACCTCTAGGTCTTTATGCATGAAGATTATGTAAAGGTTTTTATTAAAAAGTATATATATATATATATAAATAAATGATCTAGATTATTTTCTTCTTTTTCTGAAGCTACTTTTCTTAAAAAAAAAATAAATAAAATGAAATGTTTATAGCATTCCTGCTATTGGCCTTTTCCCTTTGTGTTTTTTGAGCCTTCTTACCCCAAGGAGCTTTATAGTAGCCTCAGTTGATCTGCAATCTAAACGGAGATGGGGCATGGGTTAAAGAAAGAACAATCAAAGGCTAAATTTATGAGCAAATTTAGGGGTGAGTAGGTTGAGATTATTAATTAATCCTGTTCATATAAAAATATTTATAAGCATTTTTTTATGTGCTTGGATTCCCAGTGAGGGATCAGGGAAGAGTCTCATTGCCTTTAGGGTTCAAAGCCTCCTGGCTTTTCTGCTCTGGAGGTTTTGTTTGTTTTTAAAACTTGGATCATACTCATGTTCCATTGTGTAATGGGGTTAATGATCTTTTATGTTGCTGCTAAACAGACCTGTTTTGCAGAGGGAGCAGATGGGTCTGATGAGTACTATTTGTGGTGGGGTGGAGGTTGTTTGTTTGTTTTTTGGTCTGTTAAACTGAAGGTGTCAGCAAATTCCAATTAGGATTAGGCCAAAGACACTGGGACATGGAGGAATTTGGAATTTGGAGCTAAAGCAGAGTAGGTCTGGGGCTTCCCTTTAATTTAGATCTGCAAGGACAAGGGTAACTCAGCTGGGAATCTCCGTTACTGACTGTGAACCTGAGTCACAGAGCATTACTGGGCTTCTAGCAAAGAATTCCTGTTCTGGTTTCCTTGTGAGAGAGGTGTTGTGTGAAAAGTAAATGTGCCTTAGAAATGGTTAGCCTTTAGAAGTGTTAAAGAATTGTGAATATGTGCAGTGTTTCCTCTTAGGACAAGTATTTCATATCCATGTATTTTTTAAAGGCTGTATGTCAGATGTTTATCATAGCAGCTATGTTACATCACAGACAACAGACTTACAGTTCAAAGTGAATGATAAGATGAAGCTCTTCTACATTTCAAAACTCCATGTTAAGTTTCTCAAAAATATAAAAACGGGAATCAGTTTTCTCAAAACTCTTAAAGAGTTATGGAATCTGCAACCTCATATAATACCTAAAATAAGTGTATTTCCTTGGCAGAATGCCGAAGTCAAAGTCAGGAAAGGTCTGGAGATTAAATGTTGGATTAGCCAGGGCGCCTGGGTGGCTCAGTCGGTTAAGCGTCTGACTTCAGCTCAGGTCATGATCTTGCGGTCCGTGAGTTCGAGCCCCGCGTCGGGCTGTGGGCTGATGGCTCAGAGCCTGGAGCCTGCTTCCGATTCTGTGTCTCCCTCTTTCTCTGTCCCTCCCCCGTTCATTCTCTGTCTCTGTCTCAAAAATAAATAAACGTTAAAAAAATTAAAAAAAAAAAAAAATGTTGGATTAGCCAAACCAAGGCCTGCAGGAGCTGCTCTTTTCAGATGCAGTAGTAGACTCAGCTGCTACTTTGTATTAACTGAAAATTACTTGAGATTTTTTGTTTTTAAAAAAACCAGCTCTTCAACTTATCAATTTTACCAAAGTTCTGTATTGTAATACAGTAAAACCTTGGATTACGAATAACTTGTTCTGGGAGTGTCCCACAAGACAATCAAACATTTCTAATAAATTTTAACTGGATAAACGAGCGACGTCTTGGAATATGAGTAGCATGTGATGCTGAACGTCACATCACAACGGAGCCAATGGTTTTCTTTCTCCTCTCTCAGTGGGATTGTGGGTGATCACCCCCCATGCTTGGATGCTCAGTCCCAGGCCTTGGTGTTTGGCAGAAATCAGTAATTTTTCAGAACGTTGTAAGGTGCCCACAACTGGCATTAGTGTATTTTTTGTCACTGCAAAGCACCTATGGACACTGCTTTGCTTTTCCATACAAGAGTAAGCTTAGGAATGCTTTGCTTCATTCTAGGTCAGGCTGCCTGCAGATAGAGACCCTTGCCTCTGCTGCCTTATTGCCAGTTATGTTAAATACAGTAGACAGGTGTTTGTTAACACTGTACTGTAGTTAATATCCACGAGAATGTATACAATGGCTATGGTATAGAAAAAGATGCTATTAACCCAATAGATAGTAGTGATTCTGTTAGTGCTAGTGAAAGTCATCCTAACAATGGTCCTCTCATCTCCCTCACACCAGCCACAAAGGTTTTCAAAGGTAAGTACAGGTGGGGGTTTTTTTTTTTTTTGTATTTTCTTATATTACAGTATTGTTATCATTTTTATATGAATATTTTTGGGTTGTGGAACAAATCATCTGAGTTTCCATTATTTCTTATGGGGGAATTCGCTTTGATATACAAGTGCTTTGGATTATAAGCATGTTTCCGGAATGAATTATGCTCGCAAACCAAGGTTTTACTGTATATTGATTTCTGCTTTAAACCTTCATTTCTTATGTTTTCCTGAGGGTTTTTTATTAACCTATTACTGTAGAGATTTTCACCTATGCAAGAGTAAGATGCTGTCATGAATCTACATGCAACATTTGTCAAAATCCTTTCCTCTTTACCTCCATTATATCTGCCCATCCCACAATGGTATTTCTAAGGTAGATCATCATTTCCTCAATACCTAAGAATTTATAACAAGTAAATTTTTATAAACATAATCACAATGCCTTTGTCACACCTAACAAAATTAATAATTCCTAGATAGGAACTGACATCCACTGCATTTTCAAATTTTCCCAGCTGTCTCAAAGGTCAAGTTTTACTGTTGAATTGTTTGAATTAGGATCTCAACAGGGTCCATACTTTGCATTTGGTTGATAAATCTCAAGTATCATATTATCAACTCTCTTCCCCCTCTTTTTTTTTTTTTTTTTTTTTTTTTTTTTTTTTTTTTTTTTTTTTTTAACATCCTTTATTTGTTGAAGTAGGTGGATCATTTGTCCATTAGGGGTTTTTTTGTTGTTGTTTCCATGATTTATATTATTTATTTTTTTAATTTACATCCAAGTTAGCATATTGTGCAACAGTGATTTCAGGAGTAGATATCTTAATGCCCCTTACCCATTTAGACCATCCCCCCTCCCGCAGCCCCTCCAGTAACCCTCTGATTGTCCTCCATATTTAAGAATCTCTTATGTTTTGTGCCCCTCCCTGTTTTTATATTATTTTTGCTTCCCTTCCCTTATGTTCATCTGTTTTGTATCTTAAAGTCCTCATAGGAGTGAAGTCATATGATATTTTTGTCTGTCTAATTTCACTTAGCATAATACTCTCTAGTTCCATCCACGTAGTTGCAAATGACAGGATTTCATTCTTTTTGATTGCCGAGTAATACTCCATTGCACATATATACAACATCATCTTTATCCATTCATCCATCAGTGGACATTTGGGCTCTTTCCATACTTTGGCTATTGTTGATAGTGCTGCTGTAAACATTGGGGTGCATGTGCCCTTCGAAACAGCACACCTGTATCCCTTGGATAAATACCTAGTAGTGCAATTGCTGGGTCATAAGGTAGTTCTATTTTTAATTTTTTGAGGAACCTCCATACTGTTTTCCAGAGTGGCTGCACCAGTTTGCATTCCCATTAGCAGTGCAAAAGAGATCCTCTTTCTCCACATCCTCGCCAACATCTGTTGTTGCCTGAGTTGTTAATGTTAGCCATTCTGACAGGGGTGAGGTGGTATCTCAGTGTGGTTTTGATTTGTATTTCCCTGATGATGAGTGATGTTGAGTATTTTTTCATGTGTCGGTTGGCCATCTGGGTATCTTCTTTGGAGAAGTGTCTGTTCATGTCTTTTGCCCATTTCTTCACTGGATTATTTGTTTTTTGGGTGTTGAGTTTGATAAGTTCTTTATAGATTTTGGATACTAACCCTTTATCTGATATGTCATTTGCAAATATCTTCTCCTATTCTGTTGGTTGCCTTTTAGTTTTGCTGATTGTTTACTTTGCTGTGCAGAAGCTTTTTATTTTGGTCCCAATAGTTCATTTTTGACTTTGTTTCCCTTGCTTTGGGAGACATGTTGAATAAGAAGTTTCTGTGGCCAAGGTCAAAGAGGTTTTTGCCTGCTTTCTCCTCGAGGATTTTGATGGCTTCCTGTCTTACACTGAGGTCTTTCATCCATTTTGAGTTTATTTTTGTGTATGGTGTAAAGAAGGGGTTGAGGTTCATTTTCTGCATGTCGCTGTCCAGTTTTCCCAGCACCACTTGCTGAAGAGACTATTTTTATTCCATTGGATATTCTTTCCTGCTTTGTCAAAGATTAGTTGGCCATACATTTGTGGGTCCATTTCTGGGTTCTCTATTCTTTTCCATTGATGTGAGTATCTGTTTTAGTGCCAGTACCATACTGTCTTGATGATTCAAGCTTTGTAATACAGCTTGCGGTCTGGGATTCTGATGCTTCCTGCTTTGGTTTTCTTTTTCAAGATTGCTTTGGCTATTAGGGGTCTTTTGTGGTTCCATACAAATTTTAGGATTGTTTGTTCTAGCTCTGTGAAGAATGTTGGTGTTATTTTGATAGGGATTGCTAAAAAAATTTTTTTAATGTTTATTTCTGAGAGAGAGAGAGAGGGAGGGAACACGCAAATGTGGGGGAGGGAAAGAGAGAGAAAGGAGACAGAATCCGAACGAGGCTCTAGGCTCTGAGCAGTCAGTGCAGAACCCAACACGGGGCTCAAACCTACAAGCTGTGAGATCATGACCCAAGCTGAAGTTGGCTGCTCAACGAGCTGAGCCACCGAGGAGCCCCTATGTGGTTACTTTTTAAACCTACCTCCTCATTTTTGAGAGTACTCTTATTTTGTTAATAAATTTCCAATCCTTCTTATTTAAATCATATTATGCATATATCTATTTTGTTTTTAAAAGGGGCAATATAGTTGCAGCATAGAAAGGCATGGATTCCCTACTCCTAATATCTTACTTTCAAATCCCGAGTCCATTTGGTATATGTTATGGAATCTTGACTAAGTTATTCCTGTGCCTCAGTTACCTCATTTATAAAATGGAAACAATAATAGTATTTAACTTATAGGGTATTGTAAGAATTATGAATTAATACATATTATGGTGCTTAGAGCAATACCCAGAATACATTACTCAAATTATTATTATTTAATATGTCCAGTACCTGTGAACTTTCTTGTTTCTGTGATTATTTTCTTGTTTCAGCTCTCATTCATGATTGTTTATGAGATTTTTGGTAACAGCTTTATTGAGATATAATTCACATACTTTACACTTACCTATTTAAAGATTTTATTTTGGGGGCGCCTGGATGGCTCAGTCATTTGAGGATCTGACTCTGGCTCAGGTCAAG
Organism: Panthera leo; assembly: GCF_018350215.1. NCBI lineage: Eukaryota > Metazoa > Chordata > Mammalia > Carnivora > Felidae > Panthera > Panthera leo. The sequence goes on along the minus strand of NC_056688.1, from coordinate 59,585,304 downwards.
ATCTCGCAGTTTGGGAGTTCAAGCCCTGTGTCGGGCTCTGTGCTGACAGCTTGGAGCCTGGAGCCTGCTTCAGATTCTGTGTCTCCCTTTCTCTCTGCCCCTCCCCTGCTCGTTTCTCTCTCTCAAAAATAAACATTAAATTTTTTTTTTAATTTTTTAATTAAAAAAAAGATTTTATTTTTAAGTAATCTCTACTCCCACCATGAGGGCAAACTTACAACCCCAAGATCAAGAGTCATGTGCTCTACCAACTTAGCCAGCCAGGCACCCCTACCTACAGTTGCCCATTTAATGTATACAATTACTCTTATACCAAAGCTAGACAAAGACACTAAAAGAAAATTACAGCCCAATTCTTTTATGAACATTGATACAAAAATCTTCAACAGAATATCAGCAAATTGAATTCAGCAAATCAGAAGGATTACACACCAGGACCAAGTGGTATTTTTTTTTTTTTAATTTCTTAAAATGTTTATTTTAGAGAGAGAGAGAGAGACAGAGCGTAAGCAGGGGAGTGGCAGAGAGGGAGACAGAATCTGAAGTAGGCTTCAGGCTCTAAGCTGTCAGCACAGAGCCCAATGCAGGGCTGAAACTCACAGACTGTGAGACCATGACCCGAGCCAAAGTCGGATGCTTAACTGACTGAGACACCCAGGCGCCCCAGGTGGGATTTATTTCTGAAATGCAAGGATGATTCAACATGTGAAAATCAATGTATACATCACACTAACAGAATGGGGGTGGGGAGAAGAACATGATCATCTCAACGGATACAGAAAAAGCATTTGACAGAATTCAATACTCTTTCATGGTAGACACTCAATAAAATAGGACGATAAACACCCAACACTCTTACAAACTAAGCCATATATGAAAAACCCACAACAAACATTGTACTCAATGGTAAAAGAGTGAAACCTTTTCCTCTAAGATCAGGAACACGGCAAGGACATCTTCTTTCACCACTTCTATTCAACATAATACTGGAATATCTAGCCAGAACAATTAGGCAAGAAAGACAAATAAGAGACATCCAAATTGGAAAAGAAGAAGTAAAATCTGTTTGCAGATGATATGATCTTTTATGTAGAAAACCCTAAAGATTACACCAAATAACAATGATGATGACAGTGTTCAACAGCAGCACTGTTAGAATAGCTGAATAGATTAATTCAAAGCAGTATACAAAATCAACATGCAAAAATCCATTGCATTCTATACACTAACAATGAACAATCCAAAAAGGAAATTATAAAATTAATTCCATTTTCAATAGCATCAAAAAGAAAATAGGAATGAACATAGTCAAGGTGGCAAAAGTCATGTACACTGAAAACTAAAATATTGCTTAAAGAAACTAAAGACAAATGGAAAGACATCGTATTCATGGAATGGAAGATTTAAAATATCCATACTAACCAAAGCAATCTACAGATTTAGTGCAATTCCTACCAAAATCCCAGTGGCATTTTTTTTTTCAGAAATAAGAAAATCCATCCTAAAATTCATATGGAATCTCAAGGGACTCTGAATAACCAACACAATCTTGGAAAAGAACAGAGCTGGGGGACTCACACTTCCTGGTTTCAAAACTTATTACATAGGTACAGTAATCAAAACAGTGTGGTATGGGCATAAAAACAGACATCTAGACTAATGGGTTAAAATAGAGAGCCAGGAATAAACCCTCACATGAGGGTCAAATGATTTTTGATGAGGGAGCCAAGACCATTCAATGGAAGAATTTGTCTTTTCAACAAATGGTGCTGGGATAACTGGATATCCACATGCAAAGAGATAAAGTTGTACCTTTATCTAAACACCATACCTAAAATTTTAAAATGGATCAAATACTTAAATATAGGAACTAAAACTATAAAACTCTTAGAAGAAAATACAGGGCAAAAGCTTCACAACATTGGATTTGGCAGTGATTTATTGGATATGACTTCAAAGTGCAGGCAAAAAAATAATACAGTCAAACGGGACTTCATAAAATATTTAAAATATTGTTCACCAAAAGAATATATCAACTGACTAAAAAAGCAGCTCATAGAATGGAAGAAAATATTTACAAATTATATACCCTATAAGGGCTTAATATCCAGAATATAGAGAGAACTCCTAGAACACAACAACAACAACAACAACAACAACAACAAAAAAACAATTTAAAAATGGACAAAAGCCTCAAATAGACACTTCTTCAAAGAAGACATATAAATGGCCAATAAGCACATGAAACCATGCTCAACATCACTAATCATTAGGGAAATGCAAATCAAAACTATAGTGAGATACCAACTTATACCCATTATGATAGCTACTATTTAAAAAAAAAAAGAAAAAATAATAAATGTTGATGAGGATGTGGAGAAATTGGAACCCTTGTACCCTGTTTGGTGGGGATGTAAAATGTTATGGGTATTATAGAAAGTAGTATGACGATTTCTCAAAAAAAAAAAAAATTTGAATTACCATATGACCTAGCAATTCCATTTCTGGGTATATATCCAAAAGAACTGAAAACAAAGTCTTGAAGAGATATTTCTATTTTCATATTCAGCAGGATTATTCATACTACCCAAAATGTGGAAGCAAGCCAAGTATTCCTCAAGGAATGAATAGATAAGCAAAATGTAGCATATGCATACAATAGAATATATATAGCCCTAAAATAAGAAAGTTCTGACATATGTAACAAAATGGATCAATCTTGAGGATATTATGCAAAGTGAATCAACTGATCTCAAAAAGACAACTGTGTGACTCCACTTACATGAGGTACTTAAGTCAAAATTATGGAGATAGAAAGTTTAGAGCTGTGGTTGCCAGGGGCTGAAGACTTGTGAATCTAAGTGTGTGTTCCTGAAGATATCACTGAGAGTATAGTTGGTTGACTACTGTGCATCAGACAATATGCTGGGCACTTGCCTTGCATAATTGCTTGTCTCATTTAATCCTTTCTTTTTTTTTGTGTGTGTGTGTGTGTGTGTTTTATTTTTTATTTATTTATTTATTTATTTTTAATTTACATCCAAATTAGCATATAGTGCAACAATGATTTCCGGAGTAGATTCCTTAGTGTCCCTTACCCATTTAGCCCATTCCTCCTCCCACAACCCCTCCAGTAATCCTCTGTTTGTTATCCATATTTAAGAGTCTCTCATGTTTTGTCCGTTTCCCTGTTTTATATTATTTTTGCTTCCCTTCCCTAGTGTTCATCTTTTCTGTGTCTTTAAGTCCTCATATGAGTGAAGTCATATGATTTTTTACTTTCTCTGACTAATTTCACTTAGCATAATACCCTCCAGTTCCATCCACGTAGTTGCAAATGGCAAGATTTCATTCTTTTTGATTGTTGAATAATACTTCATTGTATGTATATATACCACATCTTCTTTATCCATTCATCCATCGATGGATATTTGGGCTTTTTCCATACTTTGGCTATTGTTGATAGTGCTGCTATAATCATTGGGGTTCATGTGTCCCTTTGAAACAGCACACCTGCAATCCCTTGGATAAATACCTAGTAGTGCAATTGCTACCTAGTAGTGCAATTGCTGGCTCATAGGGTAGTTCTATTTTTATTTTTTTGAGGAACGTCCATATTGTTTTCCAGAGTGGCTGCACCAGCTTGCATTCCCACCAAGAATGCAAAAGAGATCCTCTTTCTCTGCATCCTCACCAACATCTGTTGTTGCCTGAGTTGTTAATGTTAGCCATTCTGACAGGTGTAAGGTAGTGTTGCATTGCAGTTTTGATTTGTATTTTGCTGGTGATGAGTTATGTTGAGCATTTTGTCTTGTGTCAGTTGGCCATCTGGATGTCTTCTTTGGAGAAATGTCTATTCATGTCTTTTACCCATTTGTTCACTGGATTATTTGTTTTTTGGGTGTTGAGTTTGATAAGTTCTTTATACATTTTGGATACTAAACTTTTATCTGATATGTCGTTTGCAAATATCTTCTCCCATTCTGTCAGTTGCCTTTTAGTTTTGCTGACTGTTTCCTTCACTGTGCAGAAGCTTCTTACTTTGTTGAGGTCCCAGTAGTTCATTTTTGCTTTTGTTTCCCTTGCCTCTGGAGACATGTTGAGTAAGAAGTTGCTGTGGCCAAGGTCAAAGAGGTTTTGTCTGCTTTCTCCTCGAGGATTTGGATGGCTTCCTGTCTTATATTTAGGTCTTTCATCCATTTTGAGTTTATTTTTGTGTATGGTGTAAGAAAGTGGTCCAGTTTCATTCTTCTGCATGTCACTGTCCAGTTTTCTCAGCACCACTTGCTGAAGAGACTGTCTTTATTCCACTGGATATTCTTCCCTGCTTTGTCAAAGATTAGTTGGCCATACGTTTGTGGGTCCATTTCTGGGTTCTCTATTCTGTTCCATTGATCGGAGTGTCTGTTCTTGTGCCAGTATCATGCTGTCTTGATGATTACAGCTTTGTTGTATAGCTTGAAGTCCAGGATTGTGATGCCTCCTGCTTTGGTTTTCTTTTTCAAGATTGCTTTGGCTATTCGGGGTCTTTTCTGGTTCCATACAAATTTTAGAATTATTTTTTCTATCTCTGTGAATAATGCTAGTGTTATTTTGATAGGGATTGCATTGAATATGTAGATTGCTTTGGGTAGTATTGACATTTTAACAATATTTGTTCTTCTTATCCAGGAACATGGAATCTTTTCCCATTTTTTTTGTGCCTTCTTCAATTTGTTTCATAAGCTTGCTATAGTTTTCAGTGTATAGATTTTTCACCTCTTTGGTTAGATTTATTCCTAGGTATTTTATGGTTTTTGGTGCAAATATGAATGCGATAGATTTCTTGATTTCTCTTTCTGTTGCTTCATTGTTGGTGTTCATTTAATCCTTTCAAAGTGAAGACTGTTAATCCCATTATCCTGTATGAGAAAACCGAAACCCAGAGAGTTTCAGTAGCTTGCCCATGTCAGACAACTCATAAGACAGAGCTGAAAGTGACTCTAAAGCCTGTGTTTTCCCTGCTACCCCATATCACCTATGGTGTTTGGGCATGGGGAAAACACTGAGGCTCCGATTGGGATGGCTGTAGGGAGCTGGAGGTGAGGATGTGAGCTGCATCCCCTGCTCTGTGGGGCCACCTGGAGGAGCCTGAGGCTCAGCTCCCATTCCCACCAGGAGGGGAGAGCTTGATTGGCACAAAGTGCCTACCTAGCCTGGACAGATGTGTTCGATCTCTCACTGGAGGCAGAGCTGACAGTTTAAAGGAGGCTTCAAGAATTCAGTAATGGTGGCAGAACTCGGAGGACAACATCATCCATGGGTCCTGCTCCCTCACACCCCTGACCCTAGGATCTCTGTGCCCTCCAATACCCCAGGCTGGGCTTCAGCTGAGCCTGGGTGCTGACTTACATAATTTGAATAATTCAGGGCCCGGTAACCTGAGGTGTCAGTTTCAATTACTCTGTTCCCATGGGCACAGGTATCCCAACCCTATAATTAAGCTAATGAAAACGGCAAAGGGGGAGGGGCCTGCAGCCCTATGCCTCAGAGGGCTCAGGGCTGATGGAGTCCCTGCCCTGTCCTGCTGAGAATGTGCCAGACTCATCCGGAGTCCAGGTATGGAGAACAGAGAAAGGAAGTTAGGGGGCTGAAATAGAAGGAGACAGGAAGAGTGAGTGGAAGGAGGAAGACCAAAGTCAAAGAGGCAGAGGCCAAGAAAGAGTTACAGAAGAAAAGACAAAAGGAAGTGGAGACGGAGATGCTGAGTGAGAGAGGTAAAGGGGGTGGGGGGCAGAGACAAGTGCAGGGGCAGAGGCCAGAAGAGGAAAGGACTAACAGAGGAGAAAGAGCAGATGCCAAGATCCAAGTACTTAAATCCAAGGGCAGGTACAAATAGGATGAGAGAACTGGAAGAGCCGCAGGGCTCCCCAGAGGGTAGCTGGACCCAGAGGAGATTTCAGTCTTACTTCTGACTTGCAGGTATCGTCCACACCATCTCTGCCAGCAGAGCCTGATGCTGCCCTCAGTGGGGCCAAGAGGCTCACACCCAGAGACCTGCCCCACCTCTTGCTGTGGCAGGGCCATGGGGCCCCGGAGCCACCATCTCAGCCTAAGCTTCTCTGTCTCCGGCCTGGGCTTTCTGCTCCTGCTCTCGCTGCTTCCAGGTGTGAAGCTCAGTAAACCAGCCCTGCCTCTCTGGGCACTGCTGCTGTTACCTTCCTCCCCAAATCTCTCTCCACACCCTATTTCTCTTCACTACTGTGTGGGGAACAAGTGTTCTATCTGGGTATCATGGAGGACAAAGGTGCTGAAGGGGACAAGAGAAGACCTGCCTGGCCGGGGTGGGAGCAGTGATGGAAAAGCCAGGGTGAGGGGGCCAGATCATGAAGGGCCTTGAATGCCAAGCTGAGTTTAGACTTTATTAGCAGGCAACAGAGAGAGATATTGAACACTTTTAAGCAGCTACTGGCCTGGTCAAACTTGAGTGCTTAAAAACCTGATCTCAGAAATGTGAAGGTTGGTTAGAGAGACTAAACTTGCAGCAGGGGCAGTGAGAAGTCCTCTCAGCTTCAGAGGTGAGTAGACATTCGAAAGATCCCCAGTAGCATGGCTGGCAGAATTCGGGTACTGGTTGGATTGCAGGGGGAGGGAGCAGAAAGGAGGGATAATTCCCAGATTTCTGGCTGAAATCACTGGGGGATCAGTGCTGTTTGCTGAGATGGGGAACACAGAATAAGGAATAGGTTTCAGAGCATGGGAGGAGGAAATGAGTTCATATTTTGGACCTACAGCCTTAAAGGTGCCAATAGGACATTCAGGAATGAATTGTATTTATGGGTCTGGAGCTCAGGAGAAAAATCTGGGCTGAAAAAAAAAAAAAGGCCAAGGACAGGATTCTGGGAACAATACTTGAGTCAGAGGCTGAAGACAATGTGGTATGTCACAGAAGTCTAGAGAAGAGAGGATTTTCAGAAGGAGGGATAGCCCACAGCATCAAAAACTTCGAAGAAATCCACAGAAGTGCAGCTGGATAAGTGGAGACAGGTTTGAGAGACTGGAGCGGGGGTGGGGTGGGGGGTGGCAATGGGGTTAACAACACCTGGGTGAGAGATGAGACTCCTATCATCTGTTTAGGCCCCTGTTGCATTTGCAGTAGGGCAAGCAGAATCCAGGTCCTTAGGAAGGGAAAGGGTGGGGGAAAAAAACAGTCAGCATGCTCCAGAAGACAGTACCAATTTAGTCCTCAGCCTTCACCTCACTCATCCCTGGAAGCAGTCCAGGGAGGAACTAGAACCACAGCTAGATGGACAGAGAAGACATCAGGAGGACCATTCAGATGGCCAGGAGATAGCACAGCAGGTGACTGGTGCCAGCCTTGTGGGGATAGAGGGTATGAGCAGAGGGCCCTGGACAAGGGTCTCAGATGCACAACCCTGTTTCCTGGTCCCCCAGAATGCTTGGGAGCTGAGGGCAGACTGGCTCACAAGCTGTTCCGTGACCTCTTCGCCAACTACACAAGTGCCCTGAGACCTGTGGCAGACACAGACCAGGCTCTGAACGTGACCCTGGAGGTGACATTGTCCCAGATCATTGATATGGTGTGTTGTGGTGCAACCTTGGAGCATGCCTGTGGCAGTGTCAAGGAATTGGAGGGGGGTGGGGGGGGGGGGAGGGAGGGAGAGAATGGGATTATTCTCCAAATAATTCTTATCTATAAACATTAATATTAACAATAATAACAGCTACTAACCGTTGGATACTAACTGCTGGGTGCCCACAGTGTGTCCACTACTTTGCACACTTGGATTCCTGCCCAGCAGGGATTATCACCCATGTAACTACTGAGGAAACTGAGACCTAAAGAAGAGTGGAAAACTGTCAAGGTCACATAGCAAGGTCAGGCCTGGGTAGGAACTGGACTGTGAGCCAGCTGCATTTGTGGGTGCCGTCCAGAACTCTGTAGGTGAGTGTGTACACACAGGGGAGGGTGTGCATATATGTGTGCCCACACCTGTGCCTACTCCCTGCCACCCACTAGGATGAGCGGAACCAGGTGCTGACCCTGTACCTGTGGATTCGACAGGAGTGGACAGATGCCCACCTACGATGGGACCCCGATGCCTATGGTGGCCTGGATGCTATCCGCATCCCCAGCAGTCTCGTGTGGCGTCCAGACATCGTACTCTATAACAAGTACTGCCTGCCTGGGCCCCTCCCCCCTCCATCTGTTGCCCTTGGCTCTAGGTTTGCACTGATTCCCCATCCCCGCAACCTAACTTGGTTCCTATGCTGTCCTGGAAGCTTTTCCCCCAGGACCCTTCTAAGCTGCCAGCCCCTCCATGATATCCCCCACTTTAGACTCTCCCAAACCAACCCAGGCTGAATGTCTCCTGGGAACCCACTGTGTGGTCTAGGGGCCATTTCTGTATCTCTCACAGAGAGGGTTCTGGGGTACAAGTGCCTCCTGATGGCATACTCCACCCTTCCAGGCCCGCTCCAAGTCTCCCAGGACTCCCCGACGGCCTACCTAGGGACTTCCTCTAGGGCCTAACCCTCTGGAGCATTCCTTTATGCCACCTAAACCAGTTGTGTTTCCCAGACAACACATGGCTTTGCATATTTTCCCCCAGGGGCCCTCTAGGAGATTTGCAGATAACACAATGCAGCCAGGTGCCATCTTTTGCAGATGTGTTTTCACCCTGCCCTGGCCTAGATCCGTGTCTCCTCTAGAGTCTGCAGGCGCCACCCCTTCTGAGCCTCCAAAGGCACGCAGGGCCCTCTCTGCCGCCCCCTCCACCCTCCAGGCGGTCTCTGGTAACCACAGGGCCCCGGGGGTCACAGAGCTGCTGCAGGAGTCTGCCTCCCAGCAGCCTCCTCAGATACCCCAACCCCGCCCGCCCACAGGGCTGACGCACAGCCGCCGGCCTCGGCCAGCACCAACGTGGTTCTGCGGCACGACGGCGCCGTGCGCTGGGACGCGCCGGCCATCACGCGCAGCTCATGCCGCGTGGACGTGTCGGCCTTCCCGTTCGACGCGCAGCGCTGCGGCCTGACGTTCGGCTCGTGGACGCACGGCGGGCACCAGCTGGACGTGCGGCCGCGCGGTACCGCCGCCAGCCTGGCCGACTTCGTGGAGAACGTGGAGTGGCACGTGCTGGGCATGCCGGCACGGCGGCGCGTGCTCACCTACGGCTGCTGCTCAGAGCCCTACCCGGACGTGACCTTCACGCTGCTGCTGCGCCGCCGCGCCGCCGCCTACGTGTGCAACCTGCTGCTGCCCTGCGTGCTCATCTCTCTGCTCGCGCCGCTCGCCTTCCACCTGCCCGCCGACTCGGGCGAGAAGGTGTCGCTCGGTGTCACCGTGCTGCTGGCGCTCACCGTCTTCCAGCTGCTCCTGGCCGAGAGCATGCCACCGGCCGAGAGCGTGCCGCTCATCGGTGAGCCACGAGGGCGCGGGTCGAGGGTGGTGAGGGGGCGGGGAGTGAGCCGTCCCCTCCGTGAGACCGGCCCCCGCCCATCCCCAGCCCAGCCGTGCTGGCCCAATTCGGTGCGGGAGTTGGGGGTGAGGGTGGGGGCGTTCCGGGAGCATGCCTCATTCTGAGATTGAGGGGAGAGGGGTAGGCCCCTTCCGGGAAGACATCCTTCCCCTCACCCGTCGTGACAGGCAGTTTGCATTGAGTGCTGGCTGTGTGCCAGGTCCTCTCCTAAGCGCTTGTCATTTATTAACTCAGGGAGCCCTCACCACAGACCTGTGAGGTAAGTTCTGTTGTTATCCCAGTTGTACCAAAAGAATCAATAACTTGCCCCAGATGGTGCTTCTACATTTGAGAGCGTGGCTTTCATGGATTGTGAGGGAGTGCAGAGTCCAGCAGGGAGGAAAACAACTAGGGAGCACGTGGCTTGTGAGAACTCACTTGTAGGAATAGGGGATGAGGAGACCTTGGCTTTTATGTCCTTCCTGGCTCCATCCATTGGGATTGGAGGGTCCTGAGAGCCTCGTGGTGGATGAGCTGGTGCCTATTTGTGTTGAGGCAGTGGGCAGACTCAGGCACCCTGAGTTCTTGTTTTGGGCCCCAGCTCACTCTCTCTCTTTCAGGGAAGTACTACATGGCCACCATGACCATGGTCACATTCTCCACAGCGCTCACCATCCTTATCATGAACCTGCATTACTGTGGTCCCAGTGCCCGACCAGTGCCAGCCTGGGCTCGGGCCCTCCTCCTGGGACGCCTGGCGCGGGGCTTGTGCGTGCGGGAACGAGGGGAGCCCTGTGGGCAGTCTAGACCACCTGAGTCACCCCCCAGTCCCCAGCCTTCTGATGAAGGGGTTCACCCTCCAGCAGTTCCTTGCCATGAGCCACGGTGTCTGTGCCATCAAGAAGCCTTGCTGCATCACGTAGCTACCATTGCTAACACCTTCCACAGCCACCGGGCTGCCCAGCGCCGCCATGAGGACTGGAAGCGGTTGGCCCGTGTGATGGATCGCTTCTTCCTGGGGATCTTCTTCTCCATGGCCCTGGTCATGAGCCTCCTGGTGCTGGTGCAGGCCCTGTGAGTCCCAGGGGTCTGATGCAGCCACAGCACCCCCAGACAGAGATGGAAAGGCCAGGTGGTTGTTGGCTCTCAGGCCACCCAGTCTCTCCCCACTGTGCCTAAGAGCCTGGGACACCCTTTCTTCAGGATCAGCACTGCCGATTTCACAAACCGCAGGGATCGCTTGTCTACATACCTTAACCACTAAGGGAAATCCAGAGTTTGCCACTCCCTTAATCCCTATGGAAGAGAAACTCTGAGAAGGGTCAAAATCAAAATGCAGTCCTGGAGGAACAGAATTGAACTTTGATGCTGAGCGTTAGAAATGTTAGAGTGGCAAGGGTGCAGGTTATATGAGAAACAGAACTACCATGTTTCTTTGTCTTCTCTTACTTCCTTGGTGGCTATTGTTTTAGGAACTTGGTCTTGCCAGTCCCTGCCTAGGACTCAGGGTAAAGGATTCAGGATTCTAGTTTCCAGAGCAGGAGGCCACACCAGAATTTTGGCCCTAAAGCCCCAACTCATAATAAAGTAAGTGTGTGCCTAGCACCTCTTCAGTGTCCTGTCTTAACCCTTGGGGCCCGTGGTAGTGGAAGTTGGGGATCCAGGATTGTCTCTCTAGAGACGGGAACCTTAGGACACATAGATCAGAGCAGAAATTATGTCTTTGCTGACAAGAATTCAATTGAGCATTCAGTTGAGACCCTGGCAGAGAACCTAATGCTGTCTCTGCTATTTCTCCTGCTCTCTACTGTCTGGAGCTAGAGCCAGTCCACATCATTCCTACACACTGACATTCAGAGAGCTTGAAAATGTCCAGAGCAGGGCACTGCAGAGATGAGCCATTCACAAGATGTTTGTTCCTTTTTGACTTACACGTTTTCTAGCACTACCTCTGTGCTTTAGACCCAGTCCCTGCCATCAGGAAGCTCACCATCTGATACAGGAGGCAAACATGAACACGTGGTGTAGAGAAGCATCTAAGGACCTGTGGGAGCAGAGAGGCAGGACCCCTAGCCCAGCCAGGTGGGAGAAGTCAGAGAAGGCTTCTTGGGAGAGTGAATAGGAGCTTTTCAGGTGCACATGTGAGGCATTTGAGTAATACCAGCAAATGCTCTGGCCAAGTGCTTTCCTCCCCATTCCCCCCCCCCATACTAGTTTAATCTCTAACCTCCAAGTGAGTTGTTGCCTGTTGTAGAGACCCCCATGTCTATTCAGTGTCTCATTCTTAGAGCCTTGGCTAAGGCTCAGTCCCCAGATTCCCTTACTCCTCCATCAGCAGGCCTGGCAGCTACCAACATCCCAGAGTTCCCAGCAGATGGAGTTACCATGGATCCTGGCTGCCTTTAAAGCACACATGTGGCCAACATCCCCATGTTGGGTAGAGGCAGCAGGCAGGGCTGTTCAGTGTTGGAAGGATGATGGGAGGCCTGGAGTCTATGGAAAGGTTCCTCTGACAAGGAGCCAGAGTGGCAGTAGGAGGGACCAGACTGCAGAAATGGGGCCTTGACTCATGGCTGTGGGAAAAACAGAGGCAGAGAGAGAAGTTTTCAGGGTAAAATGAGGTACATAAATAAGACGAAGAGGAGCGAGCAGAGTGAGCTGGAAACACAGACACACAAAGTGTGATGGGAGCCAGAGATGCAGAGCATGGATTCAGGGAGGAGGGTAGGCAGATGAAAGAAAGAGCCCCAGTTCCCCTCCCAGAGGTCACTAGGTTGGTCTATGCCCCTGCCCCCTACTGAGACAAATGAGGCATCACAAAGTGGGTTGAACAAGGGGAAGAGATATGAGTGAGCTCTAGTGATGCTCATCTTTGCCCCTCTGCCCAACCCCTGATAGAAGTACTGATGGACCAGGGGGAATCCTTAACTTGTCCAGTGCTTGAAATGACATTAGCAGAACTCAAGTTGGTTGGAGCCTGGAGATATGGCTTCTGACCCTGGCTCTGCCACTGACTCCTTCTGTCACCTTGGGCAAGTCATTTCTGTCTCTGGGTCTCCTTTACTATATAACGAAGGTAATACTCCCTGTTCTTCCTCCTTCCAATAGTTTATTTTACAGTAAGGATAAAATAAGATGGTGTCTGGAGAGAAATGGGGACCAGGTAGTGTGGTGGTTCAGAGTGTGGCTCTAGAGCTGGGCTCTCTGGACCCCACCCCTTATTAGCTGTGTGTGTAGGACTGGTTGCTTCACTTCTCTGGGACTTAGTTCCCTCATCTGTAGAACAAGGGTGATGATAGTACCTACCCCACTGGGTCATGGTGAGGATTCATGGCGTGGTATGCCTGGAGCATGGTGTGGGACTGTGTAGTGGAGAATGGTGGGAATAAAGTAGATGCTAGGGCCCCTTCTTTCCCACTGTTCACAGAGCCCTGGAGGAGGGAAGAGGGACCTGAGGGGGATAAGTGGCTAGAGTTTCTTTCTTGGGAAGGGCCTATTCCAGTTGGTTCCCCTGGAAAAGCCCCTTCCCACCTAGAGAAGTGGTGGCTTAGGCAGGCCCTGGAATAGTGGGTATTCAAGGGAAGAAGAGTCACAACTGAAAGGGACCTGGGGATCATCTAGTCTAATATGCTTATTATACAGATAGGAAAACTGAGGCCCAGAGAGAGCGAGTGATCACAGAGAAAGGGCAGAGCCCAGATGAGATCCCAGGTCTCCAGCACCCAAGACCTGACCTCAACCTTGAAAGGTGGTCTACAGGAGCCCTGAGGTTAGTAATAGAGACAGTGGGTTCTGCAGCTGAAGGAGAAGGCCCAGAGAGGACTGTGGGAGTGGTCCCTTCCCTTCACCCCCTCACTGCAACCTGGATCTCTCTGCTGCATGATCAGTGACCTTCTGTGAAGGAGAGGGCCCCATACTTGGGGGCAGGTGTATCAGCTTGCATGACTACTGCCCCATACACACATCTATGTCCTCTAAGAGAGGTTAGCAACCCCCACAGGTGTCTGCTTAAGAGAGTTTACTTGTTTTGATTAAAAGAGGGTTGTTTTCCTTTCAAGAGTGACATGCATTCAGGAGGGGAGTCCAACCCCAGGGCACCCTGCTCATCCTTGAGCTGAGGCCCACATAGGCTTGCAGCTCTTACCTGAGTTATCCAGACGGCAGGGCCCAGACTTGCACTGCTTATCTGTAGGGAAGAAACAGTAAATAATCAAAGTCTCAATAGCTCTCAGGTCAGGAAAGAACCCCCAAACCCTGTGGTCCATCCCCAACTCATTCAAGGAGAAGCTGATACATTTTCTTCTAACTCTGCTTCCTTATGGTGGGACCTCCTTTGCCTACATTTGACTTGACCCATGAGCAGCAGAGCCAGAAGGGAGCCAGCCCTCAAAGCCAGGGTCTATTCTGGGTACCCTCCTGCTTCCTTGGCCTGTAGCTTTGCCTCACCTCTCCCTCTCCCATGCCTTGTCCCAGCCAAGGAGGCACTAGTTTATGTATTTTGCATGTCTTTTTCACCTTCCATTGACTCATGCAAGCTCATGGTGCTGTCCAAGATGAGAATGGTAGCCATACTGGACTTTCTCTTATCTTAGATGTGGTCCACAGTTCCAGGCAACAACCTGCTTCTAATTATGCAAATTAGGCTTCACAAGCCCCTGGGCATCATTTGGCCAGGACCAGCAACCCCCAACCCCTTCAGATATTAAGAACCTGAGGCTGGCCTCATGATTCGATCTCTGGCCAGCCCTGGAGGATAGACAGGAAGAGTATCCGAGACCTGCCACAGCCTGAGCTGGAACTTTGGGGCACAGCCCCTAATGGCTATCTCACCACCCACCTGCACCCCTACCCAGCACACACGACAGCACAGGATTTCCATTCAGCCGAATACATGTGCTCCTCTTGGAAGCTGAGGTTGGGGCTCTTAATCAGACCCGGCATCAATGGTCTGGGTGTCAGTGCTATGGCCAGAAATTAATTGCCTTCCAGCTTCCAGCTGGGAGAAAAGCCTGATCAGTTCTGTTTGGCTCTCAAATGTCCATAGACACCTGTCTTGGTCAGAAAACCCTCTTCAACCTCCCAGCAGGCAAGAGGCCAGCTCTGGCTTAAGCACCTCCAGGGACAAGCGTCCTACTACCTCAGAAGCTTGTCTCCCCTTAGATGCAAGGGGGTGGAGGGGCAGAGGGACAGGACTGGGTCCCCCTTACTATTAATTTATTTGTAATATTTGTGTATATATCCCTTGAAAACAGAAGGGGAGGCCCATCTTCTGCATAGATGCTGACCAGTGCATCCCCTGCTCACCTTTAATGTACTCACAGTTGTATGTGCTGCGCTTGCCCAGGGCCCGGAGGTAAATGCGGGCAGGGCCCTGGGCTGGTCTGCTGGCATTGATTACCTGGAAGGTCTCAAAGGGGGGGATCAGCACCTCATCCTCCCCAGGGAAGAAGGAGTAGCCCTTGATAGGTGCCCCAAGGCAGGTCCAGATGCCAAAGAAGGTGTCCTCCCCAAACTGCTGGGCTGCAACATTCTGCAGGGAGGCGGAGGCAAATCCTCCCAGCCTTACGGTGGCTCCAGGTGCTGCTGGCCGGAAGCGCAGGCCATGCACCCCTCGGAACACCTGGCGGCACTGGGGTGAACGCTGGCCCCTACCCAGCAGCTGCAGGGCCTCGGTCAGCAGGAAATGGAGTGTCTTGAAGGAGAAGTGGTGGAGGTAGGAGGCTCGGGAGCGGCCCGCCTCCCGCACGGCTGCGTTGAACTGCTTGTGCAAGGGGCTGTTGGCTGTGTAGGCCAGGAGGGCCACCCCATGCTCATCGCGGAAGCCAGGGGGTGGCAGGGGCAGCCGGGTAGGGCTGGGGCCCCACTCTGGTCCCCAGGCCTGGCGCTCCTGCCACTGGCTGCTTGCCAGTGCCCAGCCGTCAGCATACACTTTGTTGGCCTGGAACTCTGTTTGGTTGAGATCCGGGAGGGCAGCTGTCATGGCTGCTGCACAGCCAGCATACTGGTCATCAAAGGAGGCTGGGGCCATATCCAGGGGCATTTCTTGAGAGAAGAGGTCTCGTTGAGTGATGGGGTGGCTCTGGGCCTGAGGGAGAGGGAGCAGTAAGGACTGAGAGGATGAGCCTCAGGAGAATGGGAGCCTGTCACCAAATTTCTCCACTTAGATGATGATGCTGAGAGCCCCAAACACACCTGGAGGGGAAGGGGATTGGGAACGACTAGCTGCAGAGACCAGGGTCTGGGACTGTCCCCTCAGGCTGGGCAAGCCCCAAAGGGAGCATCAGTCATTCTCTCTTCCCTTGGCTCCTCACAGGAAGCCCACAACTCAGCTGACAACTCCCTGCTGACATGGGGACAGTGGAGGATAACCATACCTGAAGTGCTTCCATGAGGCCCATGGACACAAGCAGCAGAGACACCATGGCAGGAGGCTGCATGTTGGAGGTAGCCCTAGACAAGTTACTATCTCTCTTTGGGTCTCAGTTTCTTCATCTAGAAAATGAGAATGTTAATATGTAATTTCATAAACATTAATTGACACCTAATCTGTGCCACTCCCAGTGCTTGGCACAGAGTCACAACATAGAAATGAAGGCTCGAGAGAGAGTAGACCCTTCTTGCTGGAACATAGGAATATGGGAGACTTCCTGGAGGAGGTGTTACCTGAACAAGGTCTTTCAGATAAATAGGAGAATAAGGCTTCAATCAGTGGAGACTGGGATAGGAAGATTGGCATTTGGGGTGGGAAAGGAGTCGTGGGTAGCAGAAATGAGAAGAGCAAAGGTGTTGAATGTAAAAAGTGAAAGACATTTTATCCAGCACGGCACAGCTTGCAGTGTGGGAATGTTGGGGCTGTTCGTGAAAGGTCCTGACTAGCACAGTAAGAGGTCTGGGCTTCACCCAGTGGGGGATGTGAGGCTGGAACAGGGCAGATCCAGGACTGGTCACCTGGTGGGACCATGGCATCCTTCCCTCCTGCAGTCCTGGTGCCAACTGAGCCCTCCTCCCCTAAGCCCTCGATTGCTTCCAGGGCAGGGACAGATGTAGACCCCCCAGGTGGTAAAGGAGAGGGGCTGAGAGTTGGGGAGAGGATGAGATGGGGAATGAGTCTCCAAGAAGGCAGAGTCCAGCTTGGGGTAAGGAACAGACAGTCTCTCTGTGTCCTCTCTCACTCTTAGCTGTGCTTGCTGTTACCGTGACAGTAGTACCCTTTCGGACCCTTTTCTGTGCACATGCAAGTAATTTAATATTTAAATATGCATACACACCTAGTTTTCTGTACACAGGCTGCTTTTGGTTTTTATTTTCTTTTTTTCAAAAAGGAAAAGGAACATGCCTTTTCATGTTTCACACACATCTCCTGTAACCTTTTTTCCAGGAAACAATGTATCAAGGACTTCCTTCCACATCATACATGCATATCTACCTTATTCATTATAATGGCAGCACGGGATTTCATAATATAGCTAAACCATAGTTTGTTCAACTATTTTCTTATGGGCACACATTTTTTTTGTAACTTTTTGACATTTTTGACATTACACATAATACTTTATGAACATCCATGCATATAAATCCTTATCTACTTATGGGCATATTTTTATAGGAAAGATCAAGAAGTGATATAATGTTGAAAGGATATGAATTAATGTTTATTTGGCACTGCTAAATTACCACCCAGAGGTACTAGTTTGCCCTTCTGTAACAGTGAATGAGAGTGGCCTTTTCTCTATGTCTTTGCCAGTTCTAGTTATTATGATCTCTCTCTCTCTCTTTTTTTTTTTTTTTTTTTTTTTTGAGAGCGAGAATCCCAAGAGCACTCCATGCTCAGTGCAGAGCCCAACAGGGTCTTGATCCCACGACCCTGGGTTCATGACTTGAGCCGAAATCAAGAGTCAGCCTCTCAGCTGACTGAGGATATCTATTTTCTTATTCACATTTCTGCTTACTAACAGGATCAATCTTGACTTTAATGTTTTAAAGGTTTAAGTTTTTTAAATCTTTTTTTTTTTTTTTTTTTTTTTTTTTTTAATTTTTTTTTTCAACGTTTTTTATTTTTTTATTTTTTGGGACAGAGAGAGACAGAGCATGAACGGGGGAGGGTCAGAGAGAGAGGGAGACACAGAATCGGAAACAGGCTCCAGGCTCCGAGCCATCAGCCCAGAGCCTGACGCGGGGCTCGAACTCACGGACCGCGAGATCGTGACCTGGCTGAAGTCGGACGCTTAACCGACTGCGCCACCCAGGCGCCCCTTAAATCTTTTTAAAAAATATTTAAGAGAGAGAGAGAGAGAGAGAGAGAGAGAGAGAGAGAGAGAGAAAGGGCAAGCCGGGGGAGGGGCAGAGAGGGAGAGAGAGAATCCCAAGCATGGAGCCTGATGTGGGGCTCAACCTTACGAACTGTGAGATCATGACCTGAGCCAAGATAAAGAGCCAGATGCTTAACTGACTGAGCCACCCAGGTGCCTCTAAACGTTTAATTTTTTTTAAGTAATACATTTTCATTGTTCAGAATTTAAATAGTCCAAAAGGCACACAATACAATATCTTTCTCTTGCTAATTCCTCACTCCATCTCCCCAGAGGCAACCAACATTCCCATTTTCTGTGTATCCTTCTAAAGATACTCTATGCACATATAAGCAAATGCAAAGGTATTTCTATTTTCCTTCTTATACACAAACGGTAAAACAGTCAGTGGTTCTTTGAGAATCTGATGAAAGGTGAAACGTCTCCTCAGAAAATGGAGGGGCATGTGGGTGGCTCAGTCGGTTAAGTGTCCAATTTCTGCTCAGGTCATGATCTCACAGCTCATGGGTTCAAGCCTTGCACTGGGCTCTGTACTGACAGCTCAGAGCCTGGAGCCTGCTTCATATTCTGTGTCTCCCTCTCTCTCTGCCCTTCCCCTACTCATGCTCTGTCTCTCTCTCTCAAAAATAAACATTAAAATTTTAAAAAAGCAAATGGATGTATGTACCCTCACACAATGTTACATAAATTTCAGGTGGTTATGTCTCTGCCCCCAGTCTCATTCAGGTTAAGCATCCCTGTTCCATAATCTGCTGGGTGGGAGGAGGCTAAACTTTGATGGTTCAGCCCACCCACAAGTCCACACACAGGAGCAGTGGATAGTTCTCGTGCATGCTGATACCTCAGCTTATGCTGAGCTTCTCACCTCTAGTTTTCCATGTTATTTTTGTGCCCAAGACTTTCTCCATCACCCTGTAAACTTGCTCAGGGCAACCCAAAAGTGCAGGGGATTTAATGTTCCCAGGGACAACCCTTAACCAAGGAAGAATGGTAGTCAGATTCCCTTTCCCACAGAGGGTACCCAGTGGGATTAAGCCCCAGTTGACCACAGTGGTCACAGTGTGCTCATTAACGCACTTTTTTTTTGGGGGGGGGTGCTTTTCTCTTCTCCATCCCACTTTGCCACTTTTTAAATTTTATTTAATGTAATTTATTGTCAAATTGGCTTACATACAACACCCAGTGCTTATCCCAACAAGTGCCCTCCTCAATGCCCATCACCCACTTTCCCCTCTCCCCCACCCCCCATCAACCCTTAGTTTGTTCTCTGTACTTAAGAGTCTCTTATGGTTTGCCTTCCTCCCTCTCTGTAACTATTTTTTCCAACTTCCCTTCCCCCATGGTCTTCTGTTAAGTTTCTCAAGATCTACATATGAGTGAAAACATATGATATCTGTCTTTCTCTGAATGACTTATTTCACTTAGCATAATACTTTATTCATTTATCAGTTGATGGACATTTAGGCTCTTTCCATAATTTGGCTATTGTTGAAAGTGCTGCTATAAACATTGGGGTACATGTGCCCCATCCACTTTGCCACTTTTAAACTTGTACTTTCTGGGATCAACTTACAAATAAGCTCACTACACCCAAGTCCTTGTCTCTGGATTGGCTTTTGGGAAACTCTAAACCAAGAGAGGGGGTCTTTTGGGGTCACAAATCATCAGAATGTGGCCCAGAACTGTTCTATTAGCTTGGACCCTAGAATGATCACAGAAGGAGCAGACCTGAGCCCAGCCAGCCAAAAGCTGAGGCAGACTGGCAGCTTGAAGCAGAGCAGCCCAAGCAAACCCACTTTAGATTAGACAATCTATAGTCAGCCCAAAAACCTGTGAACATGTGAATAAACCTTTGCGTGCCACAAGATTTTATGGTACAGAGCAAAATGGTTATGCAGCAAAACCTCACTAGGCCAACTCTATCTCTTGCCATCTCTCTGTTGCCCTTGTTTCTATCCTCATCTCTACCCTGCAGAGACAAGGCAAGAAAAGAGAGAGTTCATAGGCTTGGGATAGGGAAGTCTGAGTTCTGAAGTGAGAGTGAGGACCTTGAATCATGTGGCCTAAGATACTAGCAGTGAGGATGGACCCAGAGTCATTAGGTATAATTTACTAGTCATGGTGTCTGATGGGATATAGGGGGTGCAACAGAGGGAAAAATCAAGGATGACATATGGATTCCATACTCCAGTCTGCTAACAGAGGAGGAGCAGAGACACTTTAAAAGCTCATTTTGCCCATCCCAGCACATGATAGGTGCTCAATACAAAATGAATGAATAATCAGGTTTAGAGGAAAAACGGTGAGTTCAGTTTGGCATGTGTGGACTCTCAAGGGGCAAATGTCCAAGGGATAGAAGAATGGACAATAAGATGAGACATGTGAGAGTCATGGGTGTATTGAAGTCAGAGAAGACTTAAGATCCCCAGGGAAAGGAAAAAGAGGGCTGAGAAGCAAAGAAAAAGCTGCCTGAAGCCAAAGCACAGGCAGACCAAGACATCTTGGGTTTCTAGAGGCTCTTCACTTGGGTCTCATGAAGTACTCTGGTATTCTTGTGATAATTTCCTCTTTAAATTTTTTTTTAATTTTTATTAATGTTTATTTATTTTTGAGAGAGAGAGAGAGAGAGAGGCAGGCAGAGAGAGAGGGAGACACAGAATCAGAAGCAGGCTCCAGGTTCTGAGCTGTCAGCACAGAGACGGATGCAGGGCTTGAACTCATGAGCCATGAAATCATAACCTGAGCCAAAGTCGGACGCTCAACTGACTGAGCCACCCAGGCACCCCAATAATTTCCTCTTTAGGTTTTATCTAGCTTGCCATTGAAAGAGTCTCATATAATATACCATCTCTGTTATTCACCCAGTCACCCAAAATGGTCACTTGGATATCCATTCATTTGATCATTCATCAAACACTAAATTAGTTGCCATCTAATCACCATATGGATCCATCCTAGAAACTCCTTTTCTTTTCCCACCCCCACATCCCTTGCCATGGCTGAGGTCTGCCCCTGCCTCCTCCCTGATCTCCCTGCCTCAGCGGTCACCCCTGCTAATCCACCCTCCACAGAGCAGGGAGAACAGTGTTTCTAAAGCACAGCTGGTCAGGTTGCTTACCTGCTTAAAAACCTTGTGTGCCAAACCTAACTGGAAGAAATATTTCAAAATACAGAGTAAAAATGCAGAGATGAAAATTATGAGGGAATACATGAGAACACATCTAGAAAGGAAAAAAAGCAACAAAACACAACTTCCTTCCTTACCCTCAGGACAGAATCCTCCTCATGCTGGCATTTGAGGTGCTCTGTGACCTAGCCCTCCGTGACCTCTTCAGCCTCGTGCTTGGTTTCTCCAGTACAGAACAAAGTTCCAGGTGAGGCTCCACTTCTTCCCTCCCCGTGGCTCTGCACACATTGCCATCTGCTGGGGATGCCCTTCTCCTGCTACCCACCTTTCAAGGCTTAACTCAGGGTTCCCCTTCACCAGGGAGTCTTCTGATGACTCTGTGCTCTTAAATCACCCTGTGCTTCCCTCTGCCACTGTCCTAATCCTACTGTGTTGCCCTTATGTGTCTGTTTCCCCTCCTGGCCTGTGAGTTTCTTGAGGGCAGGGACCAGCTATGACCTGTTCTGTGTCCCCAGAGCTTAGCCCA
Organism: Panthera leo; assembly: GCF_018350215.1. Classification (NCBI taxonomy): domain Eukaryota; kingdom Metazoa; phylum Chordata; class Mammalia; order Carnivora; family Felidae; genus Panthera; species Panthera leo. The sequence goes on along the minus strand of NC_056688.1, from coordinate 59,563,884 downwards.
AAGCAGCCACAGATGAGGCCACCTGGAATGTTTGCTGAGAGGCTGAGAGGCTTTCTGGGTGCAGCTAACAGTGTAGACCACTGCAGAACAGGTAGTTTGATGACTTTGGTGAGCAGTGTTTGGGGGAATGGGGTGGGGCCAGAATGATGGGGAGGTCATGGGAGGCAAGGAAGTGGAGGCACTGGGCAACCCCTTATATCCCACCTGCCCTTCTGTTTTTCCTCTCATCCTGTTCAGGGCACTTGTCATTTCTTCTTATCCAGACCCTCACTGAACATTTCCTTTTGGGGATGTGACTCTTAAGTCCCTTCCCAGGAACCCCTAAGTTTCTCAATGCCCCAAGCCTCCCTAGGTATCCTAAACCTCTCTATAAAAGGGGCTACGGTCTGAATATATGTGTTCCCCCCAAATTCATATGTTGAAATCCTAATACCTGCTGTGATGGCTTTAGAAGGTGGATCTTTTAGGATGTAATAAGTTCATGAGGGCGGAGCCCTCATGAATGGGATTAATGTTCTTTATCAAAGAGACCCCACAGAGCTCCCTAGCACCTTTTACCATATGAAGACATAGTACGAAGGTGCCAGTTATGAGCCAGAAAGAGAGTCTTCACCCAACCATGCTGGCACCCTGGTCTCAGACTTTCAGCCTCCATAACTATGAGAAATGTTTGTTTATAAGTTATGCAGTCTGGGATATTTTATAGCAACCTGAACAGACTAAAAGTTTCCCTGAAACTGTTCCTAACTCCTGAAACTCCACCATCAATACCCCAAATTTCCCCTTTAAAAGAGTCTTTCCCTGCCCTGTGCCCAGGAGGATGGCGGTGTGCCCCTTACCTAGGCCTTCTCCAGGGAAGCTGGTGTTGGTCTTCTGCGATGGCCACCAGGGGAGAGGAAAGGCAGGTTTCTCCTTTATACTGTCAGTCCCTCACCCCCCTGTCCCCACACAGCTGCTCAGAAATGTGACACTCCCCCATCTATTTCTGGATGTCTCCTCAAGGCTTGGGAACACTAGCCTCTGCCCAGTCTGCCCTGGGCCTGTGCTCCTCCCATGTAAAAGGGAACCCCTGAAGCCAGAGAGAAAGTGGGCTGAGGCATCGAGGATCCAGGCTGGAATGACTGTCTCCCCATTGGGTTTGGTCCTGTGCACAGCACCCCTGTCCTCGGTATCTTTTACATTTGCATTTTATTCCTTTTATGTGAGCATGGAGACTCACCTGACATGCCAGGAGAGATTCCCAGATTAAGGTGGCTGGGTCTGGCCAGCACTGATTTGCTAGGTGATCTTAAAGGACTTTCTGCTTCTGCCTCAGGGCCTCTGCTTAGTGACTAGATTTGATTCCATCTCTTGGGGCCTTTCTTGGATTTCCATATTTGGGGATGGGGGAAGCACTTGCATCAGAGAGGACAAAACTCTGATCCACTAGATCTGATACCAAGGACTTGTTTCAGCAAGCCTACCCATCCCAGACAGTATCTTCTGTTCCAACAGCAAATGCTGAGGGTCCTCCAGGGACAGAGGCAGCCAGGATACACAGGCAAGATGCTGTTTTTCATAGTCATGGTAAATAATAGAGAAACTCCTGATTTTCTAATCTAGTTGAGCTTTGGGATAGTCGGTCTCATTGGAAGGGGACAAGAATACTTGTCTTTTTTTTTATTTTATTTAAGTTTATTTATTTTGAGAGAGAGAATGTGCACAAGCAGCGGCAGGGGATGGGCAGAGAGAAAGGGAGAGAGAGAATCCCAAGTAGGCTCCATGCTGTCAGCGCAGAGCCCAACACAGGGCTTGAACTGGTGAATGATGAGATCATGACCTGAGCTGAAGAAGAGTCAGATGCTTAACTGACTGAGCCACCCAGGTGCCCCAAGAGTAGTTGTCTGGCAGCTGTGTTTGCCTGACAAGTGTTCTAGTTTTTTGGGATGCCACTCCTTCCATCTACCTCCCCACATCTCTCCAAGCCTGTGTACACAGTTTGTCTATTTGGGGCTATAGGAAGGAATTTGGGAGAAAGCAGGATTCTTGATGAAGGAAATTCTTTATTTGGCGGGCAGCCTGAGGGGATGGGGCAGCAGGGATGGGGCTAAGTGAGTGAGCCAGACCAGGATGGAGGCCCTGTGGTTAAGTCTAACCTGGTAGGCACTTTCGCCCCGCAAGCAGCAGGAAGCATCTCTTTAAATCCTGACATTTGAGACCCCCCTCCCCCCACCAATTCCCATGGCCACTGTGAGAGTAACCCTCCCACCCCCAGCGGCTCAGGCTGCCAGAAAGCTGTTCCCAGAGCTGCTTACTGATTCCTCAGCTGGCCATTTCTCCCATTACCTCTGATTGGGCATCCAAAACTCAGAGCCAGGTTATTTATAGACAGGCCCGCAGCAGGGGAGGGGAAAGGCTAGTGTTTATAAACATGGGGTCACCTGAGTCTAAGAGGTCCAGAGAGGGAGGGTCTGGGGAGAAGTGGTACTGGCCCCTGAGGCTGTGAGATAGCTCTGCATCTGGTCCCACCCCACTAAAGGGAAGGGTAACGATGGGTGCCGCTCAGAGGTCCGACCACAAATGCTCCAAAGTTTGGGCCATATGCAAATATCATGCAAATCAGCAAATGCACCAGCGGAGACTTTCTGGTGGGCGGGACCCTCGTGGGCCTCCCCGGCGTAGTGGTCTGGGAGGTGGGGCCCAGCCAGGTCAGGGACCACCTGAGGAAGAGACAAGTCTCACAAGTCTCACAAGTCTCACAAGTCCCTGCCTCATCCCTGGCCTCGCTCGGAGCCAAAGTGGATTCTGGAGAAAGACCTCGCAGTCCTAGGGGTAGGGCGGTACGCCCCTCGGCCCCTTCCCGCGCCACACCCGCTGCCCCCACCCCGTGTCCGTTGTTGGAGAAGAGAGGTGTCAGGTTACCGCCGCGGGGGCTATAGTTAGCCGCGGGACTTTGTTGATCGGCTGGACTCCCGGGACAGCGCAGCGCCCGCCCGGACTTGAGCCCCCTGCCTCCTGCCCGAGCTATCAGCGCCCCTTCCCGCTCTCGCCCCTGCAACTTCCAGGTGGGTTCCCCGGCCTCCCTCCCCCTCCCTTGTCCGGGCGAAGCCAAATAACGGCTCCACCTTTACCATCGCAAGAAGGTCCCCGAGCAGAAGACGCTGAGCTTGGGGGCGACTGGGAACTTGGGGAGCGGAGCCCTGGGGTTTTGCGGAGGACAATTAAATCTAAAGCCCCGCCCACCCCCTTAGGCCCGCCCTTAGCCCCGCCCACGCCCTCCTGGACTGTATCCTGAACGGGGGCACTTCACACCCGAGGAACGGACCCAGGTCTTTGTCCCCCAGCCCATCGCCAATGGTGCCCTCGACATCTGGACCTCGCTTTCCTGAGTCTCCCCCAAAAACGATGCTGGTGGCTCTGCTGATGGCTCTCCATGCCCTCTGGCAGGTAACTGGGGGAAGCTTCTCCCACCACAAAGGGAACAAATAGTTCAGGGGCAGACCAAAAAGAGGTGGACTGGGGGGCTGACTCTTCAAGAATCTCTCCCAGGGACTCTTTAGGATCCCAGTCCTCTTAATCTTCTTCTTCTCAGGAACCTACATCCCTGCAGGCAGCCCCAAATTCCCATTCTCTCTCCCAGAATCCTCACCTCCACCCACTGGTCCTCCTAGGATCCTCCTTCCTTCATATCATTCCTCCCCACTTCCTGTCTGCCACCACAGGCGCAGCCCAGGCAAAGCGGCTTGGGCTACCTGTGCGCTGCCCTCCTGCAGCTCCTCCTAGACCGGGGCTTGACCTCCTCCACACACCCCACCCCATGTTTGGAAAAATGGGCTTCTAAAGCAGAAGAAGACTCAGGAGTCTCAGAGCTGACAGTGTCTTGGTATTGTGGCATGAGGGTGGAAGAGAATCTAAGGATGGAGGCAGGGTCAGGTCACTGGACATTGGCTGTATATTTGTATATCACCTGAATACTGATCTTAGTGCCAGAACAGTGCTTGGAAGTCATCTAGCCCCACTTCCTACCAGGTACAAGAACTTCTCTAATGACAAAATGACCCCTTCACGTTGTACAGAAGTGAAGATCTATATGCTGTCCTTACAATATCCCTGTGAGGTAGAAAGTATCCTCAGTTTATACGTGGAGAGCCCATAAAAGTTAAAGAGACATACACAGGATCCCACAGCTAGTAAATGGGGAAGTCAGCATTTGAACCCATGTCTGTCGACTGCAGTGGCTGTGCTATTTAAGCCCTTGAGCTCTTGCCAAATTGCATATACTATATATCTGGTCATAGAAATGAGATACTGTGTTTCTGAATTGATCTGCCACCAGGGCCGGCGTCCAGTGCTCTGAACTTCTATCCTTTCCTATGTGGCTCCTCTCTTTCCTACATCCATAGGCCCGGGCTGTTCCCATCCTGCCCCTGGGCCTGGCTCCAGACACCTTTGATGATGCTTACGTGGGCTGCACAGAGGAGATGGAAGAAAAGGCAGTCCCTCTGCTGAAGGAGGAGATGGCTGGCCACGCCCTGCTGCGGGAGTCCTGGGAGGCAGCACGGGAGGCCTGGGAGCACAAGCGTCGAGGGCTCACCCTGCCCCCTGGCTTCAAAGCCCAGCACGGAATCGCCGTCATGGTCTATACCAACTCATCTAACACTTTATACTGGGAGCTGAACCAGGCTGTGCGAACAGGCGGTGGCTCCCGGGAATTCTACATGAAGTACTTCCCCTTCAAGGCCCTGCATTTCTACTTGACCCGGGCCCTGCAGCTGCTGCAGGGCAGTGGGGGCTGCAACGGGGGACCTGGGAAGGTGGTGTTCCGAGGCGTGGGCACCCTTCACTTTGAACCCAAGAGGCTGGGGGACTCTGTCCGCTTGGGCCAGTTTGCTTCCAGCTCCCTGGATGAGGCAGTGGCCCGCAGATTTGGTAATGCCACCTTCTTCTCTCTAAGGACTTGCTTTGGGGCCCCTATCCAGGCCTTATCTGTCTTTCCTGAGGAGCGCGAGGTGCTGATCCCCCCACATGAAGTCTTCTTGGTCACCAGGTTCTCCCAGGAAGGAGCCCAGAGCCTGGTGACTCTCTGGAGCTATAATCAGACCTGCAGCCACTTTAACTGTGCCTATCTGGGTGGTAAGCCATGCACGAGGGAAGCAGGACTGGTGGGATGGGTGAAACAAACCAGGATGCCCTTTCAGGAGACCCACTTGGTTAATGGGAAAGCTGAGGGCTAGAAGTCAGCTGTAATTACTATTCTCTGTGACTTGGGTTCTGCCAGCTCTTAAAAGGTCTTATAAGTGTTTTCTGGATCTATGAACATTCTCAGGTGATTCTGTAAATATTCTCAAAAGGTTCTATCTGCTGTATAGTCTGATTGACCAATAGAATCTGGTTAAGGAGATTGATAAGCAGAGGAAAGCGATGGGTGCTTCTTCAGATCTCAAGAGGCCCTGGGCTTAATGGGGTTGACAGGACACATATATGATGCTGTTCCTAAGTGCCAAGGCAAGGACAGCATGGAGGAGTGGCTGGGGCCAGGGGGTGAGCAGGGACAGATAAGCAAGCTGGAAAGATATTCCAGGGGAAGAAAGAGGAAAGAAAGTCAGAAGTCGGCATTTTGGAGAAGGGAAAGCTGGATTGAGAAGGGGGGAATGGCCCACGCCAGGACCTGGTAGGAAGGGAAGCTTGGGGTGTGAGGGTCTGTATCTACATGGAGGCCTCTCATGGTGCTATCTGTTCCAGGGGAGAAGAGGCGGGGCTGTGTATCTGTACAAAGTGAGTACTCTTTGCCCTCTCCCTCAGCTGCTTCAACTCCCCCTGGCCCTACTGACCCTTCACCTTCTTTTCTTCTCTCTTCAGCAGGAGGACAGCCAGACTCCACCTCCCAGGGGGACTTCTCTCTACTCTCCTGGAAGACCCTGTTCTTGGCACCTAGGGGCTTCCAGATCTCAGGAGTCGGGCCCTGAAAGTTCAATATCTGCCACTTAGGAGTTCTGGGAACTGGTGACCTTCATATGAAGAAGGGAGCTTCGAACAGCCTCGAAGCGAGAAAGTGGTTTCGGACACAGCCCTAGCAGCCACTTCCCCAGGGATGGGGACCCACCCAGCCATCTCTCTATCCAGCCATCTCCCCTCCCAACCAGGATGTGGGGGGATCTGAGGCCATGGCAGGGTGGAGGGAGCCCTGCTGTGTGGTGGTAGGGACTCCCTGGGACAAGCACGGGTAGTACTATGACGATCACTCAATTAAACAGTATTGCAGTGTGGTGACATCAAATTTCACGATTGGTTTATTCCATGAGACCAGACCATCTACTCTGCTCTAGCCTTGCCAGACTCAGAAACTGAGGGACTAAAAGGATGACTTCTTGATCCCTCCTAGACATGGTCTCCTATGCAGACCCCTGTCACATACCACAACTTGCAAACCAGAAACTTTAAGAGTCAGAGATTCCCCACAACCTCCAGGAAGGAAGGCAGAAAGGGAGAAAGGGAGGGAGAGAGGGAGGGAGGAAGGAAGGAAGGAAAGGGAGGGGAGGGAAGGAAAGGAAGGAAGGGAGATGGATTCATCGCCCATTTGTCAGATGAGGAATGCAAAGCTAAGGAAAGAAGCAACTTGCTTAAGATCAAAGAGTTAGTATTAAAACCAGGCTCCCTGTCTCCCAGTCCAGAATCCTTTCCACTAATGATGTGAAGGAACTCAAGTAGGAGCCTAAACCCAAGATATCTGGGACCCCATAGCAAGACATTTCTGTCTCTCCCACAAGAGAGCAGGTATTCCTGCTCCCACAAGAGTCCATTTCAGGGACAAGGGAAAGGGATCTCAAAACATGAAGAGACAGAGATCCTTACACTCTCTGGAGGCATCTGACATCCAGAACAGAAACTTTATTGAGGCAAGTAAAGCAGCACAGGCTTCTACTAAGTGACCCCTACCCTCACTTATCTAGGCTTCTCTACCTAGTAACAGAAGAAGGGACCCTCCCACCGCATCAGGACCCCCCCTTAGATTCCCAAATCTTCCTCCTGGGGCAGGTCCCCAGCCGCCTCTGATTCTTGCTCCCTGTGCACTAACACGTGAGCTGGGGAGGAAGGGCCAGACTCTCCAGAAGCTGGAGTCCTAGCCCCTCCAGCATCCCGAAGCCCAGTTTCCGAAGATACCTGGGTCCCCACCAGCCCTGGCACTGTCAGCTCTGGGGTTTCAGGGATGGGGTGGCCCAGATTCTGGAAGCTGTTGCGCACTCGGGTGATGTAGCGACTGAGGACGCTGGCACCTGCGGGTGGTCGGGGTGTCCCTCCCTCTTCCAGAGTCCGCCGCACACCAGCCACCTCACTTTGCAGTCGAGACACAGTCTTGGTCAGCTCTGTCAGTCTGTTGCCCAGGTCTGGGGGTGTGGGGGAAGGTATTGATGGGGATCATCTCAGAAGATGACCCTGCCCTGAACCACTTCTACCCTCAACAGAATCTCAGGGGACATATGCCTGTGGGTCCTGAGGGAGGAAAACTGGAGAAAGTGAGAGACTGGCTCGTGGGCTGGGGATCAGGAGCAGGCAGAGTCTGGGGCAGATGAATCTGAGTGGGGCTGAGGTGGCCATGAGTTTAGAAGATACAAAGAAGGAAAGGGATCCTCTCCCCAGAGAAGGGGTCAGGAATCACAGGGATGGGAAAGTTTTAATGGGTAGAGATTTGTGCCTCTGCCCTTGTCAGCCCTGTTCCCATCTAACCATCCTCAGGGCCCAGTTTGAATTACACCTCTGCTTTCTCCCATTTCTGGTCCTCTACTCTTCTACCTTCCCAACAGCCTGTCAAAATAATAGGTGCTGTCTCTCTCTCTCTCTCTCTCTCTCTCTCTCTCTCTCTCTCTCTCTCTCTCTCTCCCTTGGGCTCCCATAGCAATTTGGGTCTCTCCTAGCTAAGCACTATCTGCCTACAAAGATGGTTTCTCTTTCTCACCAGACTGAAAGTTTCCCCTGTGTCTCTGCTTGACATAGTACCCCCTCCCTCCAAGATGAGGCTGGAACAAACGGAATGTAGTGGTGAATGGTGGTTGAGTAAGTGAATAAGTGAATGAGTGAATAATGAGTTAAGTGAGTGAGTGAATGGGTAAGAGAGTGAATGAATCAACAAACACTTGAAAGATTAAATGAAATGAATGGAAAAAATGTCTGAATGGCTCAGAGAGTCATTAAGTAGAAAGGCCACACTGCAGGGTGTGTCTGGGTGTGTGGGATTTATATGAGCTAGGACTGGCAATGGGGAAGGTTTGGGGGCAAGCCACTAACCTTTCCGACGGGTCTCCTCAAACTCCCGCCGGGCTGTCTCTATGTAGCGCTGTACCAGGGCCTTGATGACTCGGAGGCGGTAGGATCCACGTTCTCCCTCCCCAGGCCCTGCCCCTGCCCCAGGATTGGCCTACGATGGGAACACCAGAGGGTGAGAGAGACCCCCACCCCAAGCCATTCTCTAATTCTTGTGCCCTCCCCCAGATGATAAAGGTTGGAGGCCAAGTCTGTGCAGACTTTGCTGCCCCTGAAGGCCACATATTTAGACCCTGATGCAGTCCTGGAAGACAGGAGGCAGACGCTGAGGAATGGCCAAGGGTAAGAGAACCAGGGTAGGGGGGCGAGGGGTCGGAAGGGGTGCAGGGGGTGGGTGGGGCAGGGCAAAGACAAAAATGTTGAGCCGGGCACAGTTGAGTTCTCTCTCCTGCCACCAACCCCATCTTGGTTTTCTTGAGTTAGTCCAGGCTAACTCTGCCCTTCAAATTCTGCACAGGGGGAGACTAGGGGCTGGGGGGAGGCACCCACAGGTACCTGCTCATGCTTATGAGATGGATATCATCATGCCAATTAGAATGATTGGTTTGGGGTCCAGTTATAGGCCTCAGAACGGTATCAGAAGGGCAAGCAGGGCAATGGATGGAGCAGACAGTGGAGAGAGAACAGAGGTGTAGTAGGCAAAGCACTAGACTGGGATGACTTAGGTTCAAATCCCAGCTCCATCATTTAGCAACTTTGTGCCTCAGGCAAGCTACTCAATTTCTTCAGGCCTGAGTGTCTCCAAATTTAAGACAGAAATGGTAATAATGTCTACTTCCCAGGTTAGTACTTCACTGGGACATAGAGTAAGGGCTCTCTACATGCTTAGGAAATAATTGTTTTCATCTAGTTTTATCTTCTCTCTAGATATTTTAGAGTTACATATGTACTTTTATAATATAACAAAAGCAAAACATTTTTTAAATATTTTCAGGGAAAAGATGGGATTGACCAAGATGGGCAGGCAGAAGCATGAGAGAGAATGATAGGTCCTTTACAGCTACAGAGTTATGTAAAGCATTTTTCTTATTAAATAATCAGTAAAGACTTAGGGAGGCCATTTCCTAAGGATGTGAGATAGGTGGGAAAGGACACCTGATTGGATCATGAAAGAATAAGTGAGGTGGGGGCAGCTGGGAGAAGGGTGGGACTCCCATGGGGGTGCACTGGAGGAGTGGGGTGATCCCAGCTGGCTAGTGTGTGTGTGGGGGGGGGGGTGGTCCAGCAGGACACACTGCTTTTGCCCATTCAGGACTGGCACATGCCCAGAGAATGGGGTTCAAGCCCAGGCAAAGAGGCAGAGTCTCACCCTAGGGTGGAGGAGTCTTGACACATGGTCTGCAAATATGCATCAGGTAGCCTGGACAGGAACAGGAAGTGGCAGGGGGAATAGGGTGATAATTCCAGAATTTGGAGTCAAAAGTCCATTAAGGTAAAGGAGGGGTCTATACAGGAACTCCTGGAGCCAGGAAGTGGTGGGAACAGGGAACCCTGGGTATTTAGTTTCTTGTAAGCATCCTGTTTTCCCCATGCTGAACACATGCAGTTTATTGTGCCTAGAACTCCCATGTCCACTGTATCTGCCCATCAACCTCCTGTTTACCCTTCAGGATACTGTTCTTCCCTCAAGACTCCGGGAAACTCCTGGCTTCCTGGGTCTGGGGCCTGTCCTCTGTGCTTCTTTCTACCATAGGCTGGCTCTGCTGTGCAATTACAGTCCATCTCCTTCCTACTCTAGACCTTGAGGGACCACCATTATGCATATCTTTATTTCCAGAATAGGTGTGCTTTGGTAAGTACTTGTTGAACAAACTATTGACCAATCAGGAAGAGCCTTCTTCACCTGGGGATCTGGCCTGGCGACCCTGGCCTGGAGAGATCCTCAGGTAACAAGTTTTAAAGGGAACAGATAGAACCCCCTACAGACCTGGCAGTAATGCTGGTCTGAATTAGGATGGGGCGCCCATGCCTGGGTTAGGGAACAGACAACAAGAAATAAGGGAGCCCCTTGGAGGCTCAGCCTCCTCTCTCAGGCCTCTATCAGCCATTTAATTTCCTAGTTTGTGGGGCATTTGTCCCTTGGTTTCTTAACTTTTTTTTTTTTTTTTTTTTTTTTTAAATGCTTATCTGTGTCTTGGCTCAGTTTAGGGCCAAGAGGTTTGTCTGAAGGCTGGGAGCTTTTTTTTTTCTTTCTGATGGCAAAAATATTATGTAAAAATAGTAATAAAAATACAATACTGAAAAGGATTATTGGGGGAGTAGGGGTTTCTTGATCCTTCTGTGGCCCAGCAGAGGCTCCGGTGGCCACTTAAGGCTATAGAATGTGCCTGAGCTGAACAGGGTGTCAGTGGCTTGGGAGCAAGGTGGCATGGATTTCTGTTTAAGCTGGGTGACCCATGGTTGGAAATCTAGAAAATGGCCAGAGTCAGGAAGAAGGAAAGGCAGTCATGTGTTAGAGGAGGACCTAGGAGCTGGCCTTCTGGAGAACATGTCCAGAAAGACAGACGAGGGTGTGCAGACAAACAGGTGGTATAGATAATACCATTGAAGGCCTGTTGTGACGAAGACAACAGACAAGCAAATGAGGTACTCACAAAAGTGGGGATTGGCGGGTAGTCTGGCTTCTTGGTTTTACAGCAGGAACAGCAACAGCAGATGAAGCAGAATATTCTCCTGAGAGAGTCAGAGGACCCACAGCGGTTGATCAGGGGACAGGGTGTAGGGAATTGGGCAGGAGCTGGGCTAGGGGTGCTGGGTGCTTGGGGGGTTGGGAGCGAAAGCTCTGAGGTCATTACCTGAGAAGGTAGAAGAGGGCCTTGGGGGAGGGCAGGATGTTGAAGGGCACAGGCAGCGTCAGGCCTTCCCGGAAGTAGGACAGGTAGAGCTTGGAGCGAGCAAACTTCCACTCCACATCGGCGTCATCCTGAGGCCGGAGGCAGAGGCTATGCAAGGACTGCTTTGGCCCCTCGCCCTCCTGCCCGCGCAGTCTGCCTCATCCTCCCCCTGGTCTCCATGTCTCTCCTGCAGTGTGCCAAGTGCCGCCTTCTCCCCATTCCCATTTATCACTCACATTTCCCCCACCTGGCTCCCCCCTTCCTTTCTTCCTCAGCACTGTCTTTCATCCTCTGACATCCAATTCCTGCCCAGGCTGTTCTCCAGCCACAAACCTGACCCCATCCATCTTCCCTCTCCCTTCCCATGTTCCCATCTACATTTCCACAACACACCCTTCCTCCCCACCATGAAGCGTCTTGTGTCTGGAGAAACGAATAGCATTATTAAAGAGCCTCATTTTAGAGATGAAGAAAATGAGGCCTGGTAAGGAAAACTTGCCCCAAGCCACAAAACAAAACAGGAGGGGAGCCAGAGGAGGAACCCAAGTGTCTGGACTCCTTGCATCCATTTCCTCTCCATCTCTGTGTCCCTTCTTTTCCCTGGCCACAGGTGGCCTCAGTCCACACACCTCAATCTTCTGGAAGGAGTTGGTAATCATGGCAATGAGCATGTTGAGCAGCACAATGACCATGACGATGGTAAAGATGCCGTAGAGGGCCCGGCCCACGAATTCAGGCACCAGAAACTGAGGCATGTCTACAACGCTGTGCTCCTCCATGCCAAACATGGTCCAGAACAGAAACTGGAATGTCTCGTTGAAACTGGTGTGCCGGGCCAAGCAAAGGATAGGATGTGAGGGGTGGGAGAAGAGCCTGAGCACCACCCGGACACACTCCTCCTCACCCTCCGGGACCCAGCCAGACACACTCCTCCTCACCCTCCAGGACCCAGCTAAGGGCGATCTGCTTCTATGAAGCCCTTTGGACCACAATGACCCATACCTACTCTTGTCATTTCTGAGCTCTCACTTTTATTCTTTCAGTAAGCCAATATTTATAAAGCATGTTACTACGAGTCAAATGTACTAAGGATACAGCTATGACAGAGTAGGGGCATGAAGACCAGTTAAGAAACTTGTCATGGTCTGGGTGAGAGAGGATGGTGATTTGGACCACTCTGATAGCAAAGCCAGTGCCACCTCTTCCGGGAAGCCCTTCCTGAACTCCCTTCTCGACCCCCAGCAGAATGTGCTTGTCTGTTAGTCACTCACAGACCTGATCACATTATCTGTGAATCCATCTTACTCCCTCCATCTCAGTGCCAGTTCAGGCCTAGATTACTGCAACAGCCCCTGCATCTGGTCTCTGGCTTCAATCTCTTGTTATTCTGTCCTCTACATTGCATCCAAGGTGTCCTTCCTTCCTTCCTCCCTCCCTCCCTTTCTTCTTTCTTTCTTTCTTTCTTTCTTTCTTTCTTTCTTTCTTTCTTTCTTTCTTTTAGAAAGAGAGAGTGAATGGGGTGAGGAGGGGGAAAGAAAGAGAGAGAGAGAGAGAGAGAGAGAGAGAGAGAGAATCTTAAGCAGGCTTCACGTTCAGCATGGAGCCCAATACTGGGCTCAATCTCACAACCCTGGGATCACTACCTGAGTTGGCTCAACCAACTGAGCCACCCAGGCACTCCCCGCTCCCCTGCCCCATCTAGGTGTTCTTTTTAATTGCTGATTTGAGGTTTGTCAAACCTTAAATGCTCCTAATCACTCTCAGTTCATATGCCTACCATGCAACTTACCTGAGATTGTTAGCAGAAATATTTTTTTTTACTTAATAAGGTGTCATCTGTGAACGAACAACACAGGAGGGCTCAGGCTGCCTGTGCCACTGTGGAGTGACTGATACCACCAGGACCTATGAAGCAAGCTGGAATGAATGGTTGCTGCCTCTGGTGCTACAGTTCATGGTTTCAGCTGTCTAAGCTCAGTTCCTTTAAGTTAATATCCTGAAGGTTGGATGTGAACAAAAGTTCTTAGTAAGAGGATTGGTCTCCATTTATACTGGAATAAAGCCTCCATTTATACTGGAACCAATGACAAAGCCTTGACCAATATCCACAGGCCCAAGTGTAGCTCCTTCAGCATCATTGATAAAACCATGTAGTTGCACTCATGAAGAATTTATAACAGAATCATTGCTTGGAAGGCCACCCGGAGCTCCCTGGCATGCTGGAAACAGCCCAAGCTTCTTAGGAGGACATTCGTGGGCTCCATGACCTGGCTCCTCTACCCTCTCCAGCTCTTCTCTCAGAACTCCCTCTACATGCCAAACATGGAAGACATCTTGCTATTCTACAGCCATACCTCCCTGCTTTGGTACGTGTTCCCTTTCTGCCCAGGATGCCCTGTACCTTCTCTGAAGTCCATAATCCTTGTAGGTGGAGTCCAGATAATCCCTTCCTGGTGAAGTCTTTCCTGATTACCCAAGCTGGCTGGAATGAATGGTTGCCACCCCTAGTGGTTTCCCCCGGAAGGAGCTTTCCCCTGTGGGTCTCCTCAACAGAAGCCCTCCTTCCTCACAGCACTTATCACCACAAATTGAGCTTATTTGTGCACACTGGGTATCTTCTTCATGAGACTGAGCCTGGTTCGGTTCATTTCCTCTATCTGTGCTTCCAGTGCCAGGGATAGGACTTACTGCAAAGGTGTCAGTAAATGGGTGTGGGCCCGACAACAATTATAAAAAGCCCACCACAACTGAATGATGAAGTGAATAAACTTAAAAAGTGGGCAAATGAATGAATGGACAATGAATGAGTGAGTGAATAAACAGACACAAGAATTATTGGCCATGTTTTGGAAGAATTGAGCATCAAAAAGAAATAATGACTATAATGGATTCTTATATTTTAAAAAATCTTTGAATCCCATAGTGATTTTTAAAAAATAAGACAGCACTTCTTTAGAGAAGAATGCCAGCAAATAAATGTAGAAAGAGAGGCGCCTTGGTGGCTCAGTCAGTTGAGCGTCTGACTTCGGCTCAGGTCATGATCTCACATTCATGGGTTCAAGTCCTGCATCGGGCTCTGTACTGACAGCTCAGAGTCCGGAGCCTGCTTTAGATTCTGTGCTTCTCTCTCTCTCTCTCTCTCTCTCTCTCTATCTCTCTCTCTCTCTGCCTCTCCCCTGCTCATGCTCTGTCTCTTTCTCTGTCTCTCAAAAATAAATAAATAAATAAATAAATAAATAAATAAATAAATAAAATGTTAAAAAATTAAAAAAATATTTATAGAAAGAATGGCAGTAGTAGAAGATCACCATCTTGAAGCCACTATTATAATAACTGATTCATCTATGGATGCTAAAGCCAGTGAAAGGTGGCAAGGGAACAGGTTAGTCACACGGTCTCAGCATATCTTTATATTACTAAAGGGCATCCTTAGTACCTTTACAGTGAAAAGGTTTGCTAGACCATTGGGCCTCCCAATGGGCTACATTGACATCTTCTGTCTCCTGATGTGATGCAGTGGAAAATACACATCATCAACTACGTTGTGTTCTCGATAAAACTGCTTAACTTTAATCTTATCATGAGGAACTAGTCAGATAAATCCCAACTGTAGAATACTCTACAGTATACTTTGATCTGTACTCTTCAAAAAAGTTCATTTGTTATGAAAGACAAAGAAAAGGTAGAGGGCATGTTGCAGATTAAAGGAGACTAAAGAGAGGGGCCCCTGGGTGGCTCAGTCGGTTGGCGTCCGACTTCGGCTTAAGTCATGATCTTGCCGTCTGTGAGTTTGAGCCTCGCGTTGGGCTCTGTGCTGACAGCTCAGAGCCTGGAGCCTGCTTCGGATTCTGTGTCTCCTTCTCTCTCTGCCCCTCCCCCGCTCATGCTCTGTCTCTCTCTCTCTCTCTCTGTCAAAAATAAATAAACATTAAAAAAAATTTTTTTTAAATAAAGGAGACTAAAGAGATAGGATAACAAAATAAAACACATGACCCCAGATTGGCTCTCAGAGTTTTAAAAGGGTAGAAAGACTTTTGGGGGGGGGGGGTCAACTGGAGAAACTTGAATAAGAACTATACAGAAAATAATAATTTGGGTTCAATATTAATTAATTAATTAAACAATGCTTAAAGTAAGCTCTACATTCAATGTGGGGCTTGAACTCACAACCCCCGGATCAAGAGACACATGCTCTACTGACTGACCTAGCCAGGTGCCCCTTGATATTAAATTTTTTGAGGGTGGGAGTGCCTGGCTGGCTCAGTCAGTAGAGCATGTGACTCTTGATCTTGGAGTCATGAGTTCAAGTCCCACATTGGGCATAGAGCTTACTTAAGAAAAGAAAAAAGAAAAAGCATCCAACTTCATCTCAGGTTCATGGGTTAGAGCCTGCTTTGGATTCTCTGTCTCCCTCTCTCTCTGCCCCTTGTGCATGCTCTCTCTCTCTCTCAAAAATTAAATAAACATTTAAAAAAAAAGAAAAGAAGAAATAAATTTTTTTAGTGTGATAATCGTTTTGTGGTTATGCTCTTAGGAAATCTCCTGAAATATTTAGGGATAAAGTGTCATAATGTTTGCAACGTACTTTTAAATGTTTCAAGGAAAATAAAATAAGGAGAGCAATAGATAGAGCAAAGTGTGGTAAAACATTAACAACTGATGAAGCTAGGTGAAGGGTATATGGGCAACCACTGTGCTTTTAACTTTTTCATAGGATTGACATTTTTCAAAATACAAAGTTTGGGGGAAAAGTGGATGAGTGAGTAAATGAGTTAATGAACAAATGAATGAGGAGGAATCAATGAGAGAGTGAATTATTGCTCAAACAAGAGATTAATTATGAATGAAGAGATGAGGAAGGAGAGGGAAGGCAGTGGTGATCACTAAGCTCCAGACCGATCAGCCCCAGACTCCCACCTACCCACCCTGCCTCCACCCCAGCGTACTTGCCCAGACGCTCTGTCTCCTGGTAGGGCACGTAGATGTTGTTGAGGCCACAGAGGAAGGCAGTCAGGATGATCATGAGGATGAACATGAACCTGGCAGGGGGTGGGGTGGGGAAGGATCAGAGAAGGTTTCTACGTTGGGAGAAGTCAGGTTCTGGGAAGAGGGATCAGGCGATGGCCTCCCAGACTCAGCATCTCTTGACAAGTATTCAAATTTGGTGATTATTAAGAACAGAGAAAGTAAAGGTGGGAAAGGAGAAGTCATTTAAAATGGTGCCGAAGCAGGAGCTCTTCCTTGAGAATAAAGGATACTTAGTTGAAGTGATCCAAGCTGGGGATGGGCCAGTCTCCCAGGGAGGGACTGAAATGCTAAGAGGTGGTTCAAGGAAGAGTGAGGCAGGCAGTCCTACTGAACAGGATTTATCAGCAGCAGTGGTAAAGCTACCTGTGAGAATGGGTCAGCCTGCAACAGGGGCTGGGTGGGGGGCATGCGGGCAGAAGAGTCTCAGGGGTGGGGTGGGAGATTCTCCTCAAGCTGAGCTGAGCTGAAGATGTTCGTAGATGTAACCAGGGCTTCAGGCAGGGGATTCCCTGGGCAGCAGGCACTAACTATGGGCTCTGCTTAGCGGGAGAGTCCAGGTTTGGCTGCCAATTATTAGGTGATAAGCACCAAGAATACCAGATAATGCCACGAGTTCAAAGAGCTGTTGCAGAGTGGGAACGATCCAAAGAGACCCCTGACTCCAGTGCCCTTACCACAAAGATGGGAAAACTGAGGCCTTGAGAGGGTCATGAGGAGCAACAGAACTGGGGCTGGAACTCCCATCCAAGGGCTAGTCCTGCTCTCAGTGGTTCCTAATCTTTTCAGGGCTCATGGGCCTCTTTGAGAATCAGATGAAAGTTATAGACCCTTGCTGCAGAGAAATGTGCATTTACGTCTACATCCCTAGTTTTGTCTGTAATTTCAGGACCTCAGAGGTTTCTGGAGCCTCTGCAAGGAAGCAAGGTTAAGAACCCCTGTGCCAACTAGAGGTGAGGACTTTTACAAGGAGGTCAAGTGGAGTCTATCACAGTGGAGGATGCTCTGAGCAGGGACAGTACTCACCGGATCATGTCGTCAATCATCCTGCCAATGGAAATCTGCAGAGTGCCCAGGGACTCATGGGCCGGCAGGATGTAGGCCAGGCGGGTGAAACTGAGCATGCTGGTGACGGCAAACAACACCTCCGCCAGGAACTGGGGGTCCTCAGTGCGCCACTCACTTCGCTCTGTGCAGGGTGGAATGAGGCTGAGGCTGACATCCAAAGGAGAGAAGGGCCTGGGGGACCCCAACTGAGTTGGGGGGCACTCACCAGCCGTGGTGAAATAGTGGCAGGCAGCCCCGTTGGGGGCATCCCGGCAGTGTACGTGGGCAAGCCCGGCCAGAAGGAGGCGCAGCGCAAAGGCCGCCAGGTACAGGGACAGGATGACCACATCCAAGAAGTTCCACCAGTCCAGGAGGTAACTGCGCAGGCCCTCAATCCACACTTCCTTGCACTCAAACCACAGAAAGCCTGAAGGTAGGAGGCAGGGACAGGACAAGGCAGAACTGTCCTGCTTCCAGGTCAGAGCTAGGTTATGGTGTGGGGGCACCTATCCGTAGGGTGGGGGAGCTAAAACATCACAGGGACGAAGGTGATTAAACATAACCATGCAATCTACGTAACTACAAAGTGATATGTGAAAATAAAAAAGACTACCAGCTAATGTGGACTCCTCTACCGTGGGGCCTGCACCGATGATCCCAGTTGGCTTATATGCATAAACTAACACCTGGGAGAGGTTGGTACTGGGAGGGAATGGTTTAAATCTGTTTCTCCCTGCCCTCCACTGAATAAATGCTGGACAGATATTTCTAGAATATTGACTTGAAGGGGCTCCAAATTATTTGCCTGCTCTGAGTGCCCATGTCTCAGTGGGGAAAAGTGCCAGACCTAGGGATGGGGGTGTTGGGTCTTGGACCCCATTAGCCAGGTAACCCTGCCGCATTGTACCCTTCTGCATTCCCTGGATACACGTGTGTGCTTTTTCTGTCTGCCTAGAATGCCCTTCCACACCCATTTGAAGCCAGGCTCGCCTATATGGCCCAGGTCAAATACTGCCTTGTCTGCAAAACCTTCCCTGAGCAGGTGTGGTGAGTTGCTCCCTGAACTCTGCTTTCACAGCTCCATTCAGATCTCTGTGATGCCATCAACCACGGGGCCCTATGGGGTATCTCTTCCTGGGTCTGTCTCCCCTCACCGCCCCTAAACTCTGAACTCCTTAAGGGCAGGGACCATGTCTGATTCATCTCCTTGTCCCCAGCCCCCAGAACAAGGCCAAGTAGTCACTATTAAACTAACATTTATTAAACTACCACCATATGCCAGTGGGACCCTGGCACAAATATGGTCCCCGGCCTTCCAGGATTCTAGTGAGGGAGATGGGCAAGTAGCCAAGTGGTTACAATTCAGTATGGTGAATGCAAAGATTGAGGAGCAGGGAAACAGGTTGTTTTGGGAGTATTTAGGAAGCGACCCTCACCCTGATTTGGGGGCCAGGGAAAGCTTCTCAAAGAAAGTGACATTTAAGCTGAGATTTGAAGGAAGAAGGGGAGCCAGCCAGGTGATGGGGTAATGTGGGAAGGGGACAGGACTGGAGAAAGAGAATGAGCATAGGCCTGGGACAAGTGGGAACATGGTGTGGTCAGGAACTGAATCAATTCTGACAGCAGCAGACTATCTTGTGAACCTGGGATGGATGTTCAGTCCTATATGTTGTTGCATGGATGGATGGATGGAACCATATTTAATTTATCCGTGCATTATCAGGGCTTCACTCATAGTGAACAACAAGCATTTATTAGGAGTTTGCTGACCAAGCTAGGGCTGAGGGGAGGGCAGCTGAGGAAGGGGGCCTATGGCCCAACCCGCTGAGCTGCCCAGCCAGAGGCTAGATAGAGCTCTGGGGGGTTCTTGTAATTGCCTTTGCTGAATTGTTCAAGAACACTTGATTTCTGCTGTAGAAGAAAACCAATGGAATACATGAAACTTACATGTTGAGCATAGATAAGTTAGTTATTTGGGTGACATGTTGAACAAATAAAACGAGTGGAGCATTTGTGTGTGAATACATAGAAAGGGATTAAGTATTCATAATATACTGAATATACATGAGGCAGCTGAAGCCCTCAGGATTCATCATCTCTTAAGTCAGCTACCCACTGTTGATACCCTTTCTGGCCCTATGTGTCTTTTGCACAAGAATTGCTTGGGGTGCCTGGGTGGCTCAGTTGGTTAAGCTTTAGACTTCAGTTCAGGTCATGATCTCATGGCTTGTGAGTTCAAGCCCCATGTTGGGTTCTGTGCTGACAGCTCAGAGCCTGGATCCTGCTTCAGATTCTGTGTCTCCCTCTCTCTCTGCCCCTTCGCTGCTTGAGTGCTCTCTCTCAAAAATAAATAAATCGGGGCACCTGGGTGGCTCAGTCAGTTAAGCATTAGACTTCGGATCAGGTCATGATCTTACGGTTCGTGAATTTGAGCCCTGCGTCGGGGTCTGTGCTGACAGCTCAGAGCCTGGAGTCTGCTTCCGATTCTCTGTCTCCCTCTCTCTCTCTGCCCTTCCCCCACTGGCGCTCTCTCCCTCTCTGTCTCTCAAAAATAAATAAACATTAAAAAAATAAATAATAAAATAAGTAAACATTAAAAAAAAAAAAAAAGAATTGCGAAGGAAATTCCTAGCTGCTCATCAGGATGATTAGCAAGCTTCAGCTGTGGCCAGACATACTTGCCCCCATGTCTCTCCTATAGACCAAGTGTTGGGGCGAGGCAACTTCTGGCTCTCGCAGCCCCTGCTTAAACTTCAACTCTGGTTCTCATAACAGCACCACCATTTATGGATTTGGTAAACTGTATTATTGAAGCATCTCAGTTTGGTCTGTGAGCCTTTCTGTTCCATGACTTTCGGGATAGACTGCCTGGTGTCCTGGCAGGTTACCATTACGCCAGGGTCATTTCCCACCTGAAGCTATGGACCAGTGTCTTATTTGTGAAAGGATAGGAACCTCTGGAGTGGGGTAAGAATGGGGCCCCTGCTCAGGGAGTCTTATCACAGGGCTAGATCCTCTAACTAGGAGTGAATAGAAAAGGTCCCTTGGAGTGCTGGAGCCTAGAGGGGTTTGGTTCTATGTTTGCGGGCATCTACAGGCAGAGGGTCCTCCCCACCCCCGCCTCTACTGGAGTACTTACTTTGAAGAACAGTGAGGGAGCCCACAAGGGGGACCACTACAAATAAAGGGCCCCACACACGTACCTATGACCCAAACCATGTGTAGGGAAGTCTCCCAGACGCTCTGGCTGCGGCCGCGGAAGGTGCTCAGCTGTGTCTCCATGGCCAGGGACTCACCCAGCAGGAAGATGAGGAACCACAGATAGGAGGCGGAGTGCAGCAAGAACTTCAGCACTGGGATCTTCAGCAGACGGCCCAGCTTGCAGGGAGAGGGAGGAAAGCATGGCTCTCAGAGGCCTGTCACACCACCCCTTCCTTGGAGAGCTTCCAGACCCCTCCTTTGACTCGCACACTTATTCAGACATTTATTGAGAATGTGCTCTATTTCACATCTATTTCCTTCACAGCTGTATGAGGTGAGTAGTACTATTCCCATGTGTTTCAGCTAAGGAATTGAGGATCACAGAGTAAAACAACTTATCCTTGGAGGTCCCACAGGCTCTTCAGTCTCAACCAAATTAAAAAATAAATTCATCATCTTCCATCCTAAACTGGTTCCTTCTCTTCCTCCTCCTGTGTCCCCATCTCAGACAACGGCCATCTCCCTAACTCCTACCCTCTCCCCAACCCATCCTCATGCCTCTAGTAGAGAGAACTTTCTAAAGCACATAACTAAAGGGATCACTCACTCCATTAAAATCCTACAATGGCTTCTATCACTGCTTATAAAGCACTGCTAGATCTGGCCCCTGCCTGCTCCCCATCACTCACTATTTGTACGTATGCTTCAGCAAGCAGAAATTCTTTCCGTCTCACTGATACTTTATGTTCTCCCTCCCCTGGGCCTGCAGACAAGCTGCTTCTGCTCCCTGGGACACCACTCTCCCTGTTTCTCACCTGGTTAACATTATATCCCCCGGATCATGCATAACGCCCAGCTCACAGCAGGGTTTCAAGGAAATGCTTGTTGAAATGAAGGAATAAAGATAGCTAGGTCCATACAGGCTCTCAAAGAATTTGTAGGTTGGGGCGGGGGTCTCTTTAGGAGATTTTGGGTCGTACATAAGATTCAGGCTTTGGAGGCAGAGAGACCTCAGTTTAAATAGGGACTGGGCTATTTACTGCGTCCCCTGGACAAAAAGAGCACTTCTGTTCCCCATGCCTGCTCTATAAAATGAAAGTGTAATACCTACTTTCCAGGGCCATTTCAAGTGACTACATGGGAACATTAGCAAAGTGCTCAATAAGTGACAGTTATCATTAACTTTTTTCTTAGTACCCGGGACTTGGGTGCCAGCCAGTAGCCGAGGCAGAGGAAGGGCATGGTGAGGAAGATGAGGAAGGCGACAAAGAGCTTCCAGATGGTGGTGCTTCCACGCCAGCCAGCCAGGTTCCCACACCAGATGGAGGACAGGACTTGCTGGCAGATGGGGTGTGCTACAAACTAAGCAGAGATGGCGCGTGAGCAGCGTGGGTGGTTACCAGGCAGGGAAGGGAGGGGGAGCCAATTGTGTGCACAGTACTGCCTTCCCTGCCCCAGAGACGAACCACATTTCTTCTCAGTCCAGCCAGCTCAGAAGAGAGGCAACTCATTTGCCATGTGACCTTGGGCAGACCCCACCCTTAGGCCTTGGTTTCCTAGTCTGTGAGGGAGAAGCTTAACTCAAAAGATTTTTCTGGACTCTCTGGATTCCTCTTTCTTTCTTGAGTCTAAGCCAGGTAGTGGTGGGTGGAACTAAGTACCAGAGTCCCAGAACCCACAGGGTTTTCTGCCTTCTTAGAGATGTGGGGCACCAGTCTTGAGGAGGGGAGGAACAGGGAGAGTAGGATTTGATGTTTTGGGAGGCAGGGCCAGGGGAGCCATTATGAAGGAAAGTTTTTGGTTAAGCTACTGGTGAGATAGGATATCTGAAGATGGGTGAGATGGAGGAGTAAGGGGTGGGAGAGGCTAGAAAGGGAGCATGTCTTCAGCTTATGGGGGCAGGCATCTAATAAGGTAAGGAATAATGGAATCACTTGGTATCTAAGCCCTGAGAGATCTAGTCTACTCTTGTTGAATACATAGAGATACCGAAGTTTAACAACAGAAGAAGACTGGACCAAACTAACTCAACAGGCCAGAGGCAGAGCTGAATAAAACCCAGATGTCTGGTCTGAAGGTAGAGTCCTGGTGGGTAATGGGACTTCCAAGGCCTGGGGAGAGGTTAGGGGCTTAGACTGAAGGTAAGAAGGGGGTTGGGGAGGCCCACAGGACCAGGGCCTAGCTAGAAGGGTGCTCAGGATCAGGTCTCAGAGGGCAGGGGGAGGACTTACTTAGGCTGGACTGGGGAATACCTAGCCATGGCAAGGCAGGGATTAGGGCAGGGGTGGGGGAGGTAGGTAGGGCCCAGCTGACCCGCTTCTGGTTGTAGTTGACGGCCAGTCTCAGCCTCGCCAGGTTGGGGATGCCTTCCTCAAAGGCCTGGCCCAGGCCCTCAGCCTCGGGTTCAGTCTCGTTGTCTTGGCCCAGGTCATTGAGTACTGCGGTGACCTCACTCTGGTTCCGGCACATGCCCAGCAATTCAAAGCCATAGTCCTGGCTCAGCGACTCCAGGGCAATGTACTCAGGCTGCAGGGAAGCAGATCTGTGTATGCCCACCGCCCTGCAGACACAGCTCTGGTAAGTCAGCTCCACCCTCCCAACAGTGGGCCTGGCTACCTCTGTGCTGCCTCAGGCCATCACCTCCCCACATATGATGTCACCTGAGTCCTCCGTTCCTTCTCTGCCACCTCAGCTCTCCTCCTTGTTATAATTAGGGGCCTCTTGTGTCAACTTTGCTTCTCTGGTGCTCCATCAACCTCATCACTAAGTCACTGCAACCCAAACCCCTCTACCACCTTTGCCCGTCCTTTGTACCTCCTTTCCTGGTCCCTGTTTCCTGTTCCACTTCTCATCCTCTTTATGCCTTTCTTGTGTTCATTTCATTGAGTTTTTTGAGCACCTACCTTACATGAGAATCCGTGCCAGCAATGTTAGAAGCAGACATGAGTAAGGCAGTTCTCGCTCCACTTTACCCAATCTATTCTCGCTTTTACTCAGGGCCCCAATCCCAGAGAGAATGCAGGCAAGAATTTGGGGAGGCTAGACCTGCACCCAGCACTGTCCCTCAGGTGGTGTTACATTGGGCCAGGTGCTTCTCCTTGCAGGCCTTAGCTCCCTGGTTTGGAGGGTGAGGATGACAATCGGTGCTGCCTCCCTCAGTGGGCCACTGTGAGCACGGAGGGAAAGTCCTTCAGAGGAACCACTCTTTCCTGCTACCTGTGAGGTGGGGGCTCTGATCCCTTCATAACTCTGGTGAAACAGTATGCTGTTTCCCCAGTGCACCTGGCATGGGCCACATCCTGCCTCAGAACTCTGTTTCCCCACCTAATGGTAATCTCGAGCCTGGGGACCAAGTGTGCCTGGCACAGAGGGGGTGCTGGTGGATGAGTGAGGGACAGGACAGGGCTGGTGGTATTTAAGGCTCCTGACCAGTCCCCGCTTCCAGGCCTCCCCCGCTCCCCTTCACTCCTTCTCTGTCCCGAGCAGCCCCTTGTACTCATCACCATGTGTACTTGTCCTACCCAACAGCCTTGCTTGGATTGCACCCCCTACTGCAAATATCCTCCCTACTCCTCCTCCTCACTTGTTATTAAACCTCCTGGCTGTGCAGCCAGGATAAATTTTGCTTCTTTGAAGGAGTCTGCATGGAACACAACAGCTGTAGCTTCCTGACCTCTCTTTTCTGGGTTTTGGAAACCATGGAGCACCCTCCACAGAGGCACTCCAATGAAGCTGAGCATCCTAGGAGTGGCTTGTCCACCTCACTCTTGCCGATCACAAGCTCGAGGCTCCAACTCACAATGCTCAATATGGGGCCGCACAGTAGGTTTTCAGAAAGGATGGGTCCCAGGGGCGCCTGGGTGACTCAGTCAGTTAAGCATCTGACTTTGGCTCAGGTCATGATCTCTCAGTTTATGAGTTCGAGCCCAGCGTTGCACTCTGTGCTGACAGCTCAGAGCCTGGAGCCTGCTTCAGATTCTGTGTCTCTCTCTCTGTCTCTCTGCCCCTCCCCCACTCATGCTCTCTCTGTCTCAAAAATAAACATTAAAAAAAATTTTAAAAAGAAGGGACGGGTCCCACTGAATGTCATCTCTAAGTCTGTCTAGCTGCTTTTCTATTTGTGCTCTCCCTCCTTCCTCAGACAGACCCAGGGCATCCCTAGGGTGGGGTTTGTGCTGCCCCATAAATCTAGGTGGCCCTAGAGTGATGGCTCTCTTCCCATATAAATGGAGATTTACCGAGAACAGAACTAGGTCTCATTATCTTTCTGTTGTTTTCCACTTCCTGGAACACCCACCACAAGCCCACCCCTGACCATGTGGAAGGACAGATGCAGGGGACCAAGGGCAGGAGAAAGTATGAGAAACCAACCTTAAACTCAGGTTCCTTGCGTGCAAGGCGCCTGAGCTCCCGGCTGAGCTGGAAGGCAGCCAGCATGGCATCCTCACTGGCCAGCGAGAGGTGGGCCCTGCTCGCAATGCCGCGGTAGGTGTTGATGCGGGACAGGGAGAACTTCAGCAGGTCGTAGCGGCGGGCATTGCTGCACTCGAGGCAGGCACAGGAGACCGGGTGGGGCCGGGCAATGGTGTGGCCCTGGTCCATGAGCAACTGTGCGATCTCATACAGATCCTTCTGGCAGGCCAGGGTGAGTGGAGTGACACCAGGGGCAAAGCGTGAGCCATCAATTGAGGAGTCAAAGAAAGCCAGTGAGAAAGACCTAGTGTCCACTTTGCGGCCCTTCTCCCGTTCCAGCCGGGCCAGCAGGCGACGCACCGCTGCTGGCTGGTTTGTGTCCACTGCCACTAGCAGTGCCTCATGGATCTGCCGGAAGTCAAACTTGACATTGGCCAACAGCACATCGGTGATGGCCTCGTGGCCCAGCCGGATGGCCAGATTGAGAGCTTCCCTCCAGGAGCGGTCCTCGGCCTCCTCCACGTTCCTCAGGGGCCCGCCTGGCCTGCTGCCTGAAGCCTCCACCCCGGACTCCAGCAGGTGCTGCACTAGGCCCAGGCGGCCCTCCTGGATGGCAGTCAGGAGCGGAGGTGGGAACTTTAGCTTTTTGTTCATAATCTCCGTCCAGTTGGGCTGTGGCTGGATAAAGGATGGAGACGGTGGGATCCCCAGTCTCCAACCCCCTTTGCTCTGAGGCCTCCCTCACCCTTCCATCTTTAAGCCCTCAACCCAGCCACCGTTCTATTTTGCTTTAGCCCAAACACATACCAACAGTGTTGCTTTCAAAGGACATTTAGTGTAGTGCCTATATATGCTCATTATCTGAGCACTTCACAAGTATAGTAACTATCCTTACAATAACCCGGTAAGGTAGGAGTGATCACACCCCCTTCAACAGGAGAGGAAACTGACATACAGACATGCTAAGCCACTTTGATGAGATACGGAGCCAGGTAGTCTGGCTTAGGAGTTAGTGTTCTTAACTACTTTTATGATGCTTCTCAACTCAAATAGGAATTATTGTTACTAGTTTTGGATTTCTGGAATCTTTACTTATTTGAAACATCGAAAATGTGGGATGTGAATACAAATAAATGATTCCACTTTCTTCTAAGAAGGAAATTAACAATGCTACCACCTTTATCTGAAATTAAACTCTATATCAAATGTACATCCTACACTTTAGTATATGTTTTATCCAATGTAATCATCTTATATAATGACATGAATGTCCCCTCAAAATTATGTCTGTGTAGGAGATAAATTTCATTTCCATGTTTTTTGGGAATCAATCATTTTGGAAATACCCTTTCATACCATAGTAGTTTCTTGTATAGATTTTGTAAGCTTTTAGTAAATAATCTCATTTATTGAAATACTGATATTAAGAAAATTGGTCTTGGTTGAAAAAAGCATCTTTCTCTTTTTAAAAACCATTAGCTTAAAACTATACAAATTTATTCTTACAGTTCTAGAGGTCAGAATTCAGAAATTGGTATCATTGGGCTAAAAAGTCCAGGTATTGGCAGGAGAGGGTGGCTCTAAGGGAAAATCCCATTCCAGCTTCTAGAGCTATGTTCCCTTCATTCCTTAGTTTACGGCTACCTGCCTCCATCTTAAAGGCCAGCAGCACTGAAGATTACCAACATTTTCTTAGTCACCACTTTATTGTGTAGATCCTTAAAGGCAGTGCCAGGCCTGGGTCTGGCTGGGGATCCCTTCCCCAGCACAACTTCTACCCTCACAGGAACCTGCACACATTGAGCTAGCATGGGCACCCTGAAAAAGGGTAGGTTAAAGCAGGTGAACGGGGCCATGCTTGGAATCTACCACAGGATCCGCCCAGGACCCAGCTCCCATCTTGTTGACTTCATCTTCCAGCTGCTCATCCCTCTGAGAGTCCCAGAGCCTCCGAAGGACAGGTCCAGACATGTCCACACAGGAGGGTCTTTGAACTGGGCTTTCTCCAAGCCCCTCAGCTCTGTCCTGGCCTCCTAGAACATCCCAATGCTCCTTCCCCACCAACCTACCTTGGCGTTGCCCAATCCTGCTTTCAGTAGCATTTCTCCCTCAGTGCTGCCTTGTCCTTCTCTTGTACCAGGCCTAGCCCACCCCCAGGGCTCCTCTCTGGGCCCAGGCTCGGGACTCCAAGGGCTCTCCTCCACCAACATGGCAATGTTCATCACCTCCATGGCAGCTAGGATATCCTTACTGTCCCTGTGGCTCAATCTACTGTTTTAATCATGGTCAGAAATGGGACCAGGATGAGGAATGGTAGGAGAACAGCCCTCTTACCGTGAGGAGGTCCATGGCTGCACCCACCTAGGCTGGCAGGGACCGAAGGACTGAACTGCTCTGGCTACTCCCCTGACTGTGCCCAGCTTCCTCTTTCCTACACTTGAGTTCAAAACCCCGCCCTTGGCCCTCCCTTTGCCAGGACCAGCTGCTCCCCCTTTGCCCTGTACCCTGGAGACCAGAGGAACTGATGAATACCACACAGTGAAAACTTCTGGGAAAGGGGAGAGGACATAGTTGCTCAAGGAAGGTGTGGGAATAGAATTTAGAATGTTATAGGTGGAGGGGACCTTAGAGACCCTCTGGTCCAACTGCCTCATTGTACAGGTGGGGACTGGGTTTTGTCCAAGGTTCCATAGCCAAGCCTAGAACTATTCCTTAGTCATTAACCCATCTGATCTCTGGAATTGCTCTGCAAGCAGGATGCTTAATTGAGTCCAAGATGAAGAACTCAAGTTGCTTAAGGTCATACAGCAACACTGTTACTTGATTGTATGTAGGGAGGGAACCAACCAAGGATACTGGGAGTTAAGCTCAAAAAGCACTCAACTTCCCAGTATACCACAGGGTCCCATCTGTTTTCACTGGGTCCAGTTTTCCTTTCAGGAAAATGGGCATGAGGATGCTGATCACTCACTGAGAGGAAGATGTTCTGGATTATGCCCCAAAGCCCCAGAGAGATCATCAATTCTATCCCAGAAGTTCCAAAGGGGAAAAGAATGGAACTGTCTTTGGGAGAACAGGGTGCCATGGTGACAGAAGCCTTGACAACTGGGAGTGGAGAGCAGGCTGGGCCCAGAGGTACCCTGAGGCAGAGTCCTGGGGGAATGAGTGGAGAGAAGGAGAGAGGGCGGCCTGGCCTTATTAGCTCTTCTCCGCAGTCAAGAGATCCACTCCCCAGTTTTAGTCACTGAGGGCAGGGGGGCCAAAACCACAGGACCTCATGGCTCATGCCTGAGGGAACTCCCCACACATGCTGGCATGTTCTTCTACTTCTCCTGCTGAGAAGTCCAACTGGCATAAAGGGCACTGGACCCAGGAAGTGGGTGGTGAGCTGTCCGGGGAGGACACCCACAGTACAGACTGCGATGAAGATGGTGATGAGGAGGGAGAGGCTGGGTGAGGTGGGGAGGTCTCTCCACAAGTCGCAGCGTGCCGGGGAAGAACCTTGATGCTGAAGGAGCCTAAGGGGGAGAGAAGGAGGTTAGCAAAGCTGGGCCTGCTCCCAGTGCGGGCTGTTTTTGCAGGAAGTTTACTCTGGCTGGATAGTCTACTCCTGACATTATCTGCTCGTGAATCCACCAAACATCTATCAAGGGTTTACTGTATGCCTTACACTGTGCCAGGAGCTGAGGGGTATAAACCCAGGCCTGTCCTTCTGGACTGTCGAGGTCAAGGGTAAAGATAAGCTAAGGCCACAAGCAACTGTGACACAAAGCAGAAGGGAAAAGTGCTAAGCGCTGGGAATCAGAGAATGCTGCAGGGTTGCAGGTTGGGACAGATTATCTAAAATGAGACAAGACTTGGCAAATAAGTACCATTTGAACAGGGACTTAGAGAACTGGGACATGGAGAAAAAAGCTGTGAAGGAAATGCTAGGCCCTCTCTGCTAGTATTTTATATTGTTTTGTTTCATGTTTCTCCTGGGGACAGGGCCTGTGTCCCTGCCTCAGCTGGGCCAACACAATGTGAGCATGTCCTCAATATAGACTTGTCTGTGTGTGGAGAAGAGCAGGAGTCCCAGCTCGAATGTTCCCTGGCAGCATTCCCAGGTCTCCTAGTCCTGCCTCAAGGGATACCTAGCAGTCCCACAATAACCCCTATGCCCCAGCAGCTCACCTGAGCAGATGGGGCACAGCGCACTATCCTGGACCCCACTGCTTTGGGCCTGGGGTCGCTGGTGTTCTCTCTGCCCTGCCTTTGCTATCCCCCTCCGGTTTGGCCGAGAGTTTGAGCTGGATAAAGGCCTGTGACAGAGAATAAAGACCAGCTATTAATAATAGGCCACAAAGACTAAAGGAGCCTCCAGTTAGGACAGAAGAGTGTGGATTCATTGATGTGGAGCCCAAAGCCCTGGTTGGAGTCCTGGTTTTCCCACTTGATGTACCCAACTTGAGGGAGGTCACTTAACCTTGACCATCTGAGAACAGAAGTTCTATTATTTCTCTCAGGTTTTTAAAATTATTTTTTCTTATTCAGATATAATGCACAGCCCATAAAATTCATCCTATTATACTATTCAACATTTTTAGGATATTCACAGGGTTGTGTCACCACCACAACTATCTGATTCCAGAACATTTTTATCACCCCCAAAAGAACCCCTAAACCCATTAGTAGTCACTCCCACACCCACCCTCACCAGGACCCTGGCAACCACTCATCTACTTTCTATCTGTATGGATTTGTCTATTCTGGACATTTCACGTAAATGCAATCATATAATGTGTGGTCTTTTCTGACTACTTTCACTTAGCATGTTTTAAGGTTTATCCATATTGTGTGTTGGTACTTCATTCTTTTTTAATGGTTGAACAATATTCTATTGTATAAATACACCACATTTGGCTTATCTATTCATCAGTTGAGGGACATTTGGGTTGTTTCCACTTTTTGGCTATTATGAATAATGCCGCTGTGAACATGTGACTATACGTTTTTGTGTGGACACCTGCTACCAGTTCTTTGGGGTCTATTCCTAGGAGCGGAATTGTCGGGTCCTATGGTAACTCTATATTCAGGTTTTTGAAGAACTGTTTATGAAGGTGGCTGCACCATTTTACATTTTCACCAGCAACGTATGAAAGTTCCAGTTTCTCCACATCTTTGCCAACATGTTATTGTCTTCTTCTTCTTCTTCTTTTTTGTAATGTATTTTTAAAGTAAATTCTACACCCAGTGTAGGGCTTGAACTCAAAGCCTTGAGACCAAGAGTTGCATGCTCCACAGACTGAGCCAGCCAGGCACCCCTGCTATTGTCATTTTGATTACAGCTATCCTAGTGGGTGTGATCACTGTGGTTTTGATTTGCTCTTCTCTAATGGCTAAAGATATTAAGCATTTTTTCATGTGCTTATTGGCCATTTGTTTATCTTCTTTGGAGGAAAGTTTATTCAGATCTTTTGTCCATTAAAAAATTAGGTTATTTTTTATTGTTGAGCTGTAAGCTTTCTCTATTATTCTAGAAACAAGTCCCTTATTGGATATATGATATGCAAATATCTTCTCACATATTCTGTCACTTGTCTTTTTATTTTCTTGGTAGTGTTCTTTAAAGCAGAAAAAGATTTCAATTTTAATGAAGTCCATGAGATACAGAGTACCCATCTTCAGATTCTGATTTACTACAGAGCTACCTCCTTGCTTAGTTGACAACATGTGGACAAGGACATCTTTTCTCTACTACCCTCTGGGTCTAGACCATGAGATCAAGACTTAATGGTACTCGATGATCTAACTAAGACACAAGTGGGGGAAGGACAGGTGTAGGTGGACAATAAGGTTTGGGGAGGTGATTTGGCTCTTTCAGGTTGATCTACTCACCTGTGAGCTTGCACTTTCCGTCTCTTCGTCCTGCCCACATTATTCTCTGAGTTTTGCTCTTCTGGTCTGAGCTCTGTGTTAGAAATACTCATTAAATCTAGCTCATTAACAAAAAGCCCTTCACATATGATGTTCCTTCTTTTTTTGTTGCTTTTAAATGTTTATTTTTGAGAGAGAGAGAAAGAGAGAGAGAGAGAGAGAGAGAGAGAGAAAGAGAGAGACAGAGGGGGAGGGGCAGAGAGAGAGAGAGACACAGAATCTGCAGCAGGCTCCAGGCTCTGAGCTGTTAGCACAGAGCCAGACACGGGGCTCAAACTCACAGATGCTCAACTGAAGGAGCCACCCACGTGCCCCTCTTTTTCCTTTTTTAACGTTTATTTATTTTTGAGAAAGAGCACACATGCAAACAGGAGGGATAGAGAGAGAGGGAGAGAGAGAGAATCCCAAGGAGGCCTCGCACTGTCAGCAAGAAGTCAGACTCAGGGCTGGAACCCATGAACCGTGAGATCATGACCTGAGCTGACCAAGAATTGGATGCTTAATGCAGTGAGCCACCCAGGCGCCCCATGATGTTCTTTCTTTTAAGAATAGTCTTTCTATCCATTTTTCCTGGTTAATTCTTTCTCACTCTTCAAGTCTCACATGAAATACTAATTCCTGTGAGGCACTTTCCCTGAATTCTCTAATCTAAATCTGATCATCCTATTATGCTTTGCCTTTGAAGTACTCATCACAGTTTGCAGTTGTAGACTTACTTATATTACATGGAGATGCCTCTCCATTAGGGTAGGAGAACTGCTATTTTCTGTGCTGTGGAATCCCTGACACCTAGCATGGAGCCTTGAACACAGAGATGTTCAGATATCTGTCAAATGAGTGGCAACAAAATCCAGCAACAACCATTTGTCTAGCAATTCAGAACTTATGAAATACTTGGTATAGGAGTTAGGAGTTATATATAGGAGTTATATAGAAAGTTTGTAGGTACTTTCATAGCTCCAGTGTCCAGCTGACTGGGTGCCCCCAACAGGTTAGCTCCTTCCCATTTTCTGTCTCTTAAAATAATAAACTATATCCTTCCTTATGTGGTAGACAGCTTCTGAAAGGACTCCTATTGATTCCTGCCTCCTGGTAGTCATGACTCCCCTTGAATTTAGGCAGAACCTAGTAATTTGTTTGTAATGAATAAAATATGGCAAAAGTGATGGAATGCCACTCCTGGGATCAGGTTATAAAAGACCGACTTGTTTCTTTTTTCTTTTTTTAGTTAGTTTATTTATTTATTTTTAGTAATCTCTATACCCAACATAGGGCTTGAACTCTCGACCCCAAGATCAAGAGTCACATGCTCTTCTGAGCCAGCCAGGTGCCCTGGACTGACTTCTTTCTTACTAGCATGCTCTCTCTTGCCCTCTAGCTTGTTCACTCTGATGAAGCAAGCTTCCACATTGTGAGATGCTCCTGGGAGAGGCTCTCATGGCAAAGGAATTGAGGGAAGCCTTGGTCCCACCACCCACGAGGAACTAAATCCTACTAACAACCATGTGACTGAGTTCGGGAGCAGATCATTTCCAGTGGAGCCCTGAAAGGACTATAGCTTTGTGTCAGATCTGGAGCTGGAAGATGCTGTTAAGTCATGCCCGGATTCTTAACCATGAGTAACTGAAATGATAAATACTATCATAAGCTACCAAGTTTTGGGGTAATTCATCGTGCAACAGTAGACAAACAATGTACCCTATTTCTGCCATGAGATAATATGCTTACTATTTCAGTAATTTTGGTCAGTTCTTTGAAATGACAAATCACCTGTTTCCTTTTTAAAAATTTTCCCAGTGAAGCAATGAGTGAAACCAAAGGTTTTCAGTGAGAACTCTACTTGTTTTCTCTTTTGCTATCTAGAACAGTAAAAAGAACAAGAACTCTGGGGTTCAAATCCTGGTTTTGCCACTTATTAGCTGTGTGATTCAGAAATACCTCAGATTCTTTTGTAAAATGAGTATAACAGTATTTACTTCACAATTTGTTATGAACATTAAATAGTTAAGTTAGTAAAAGTGTGTTAGCAATGTCTAGAGCTAAGTAGGAGCTCCAAAATGCTGAATCTTTTCTTCCTCTGTGATAAAACCATGCTATTCCCCTACTTTATTTCCCCAACAAGCTCCATACACCATCACCCTGACTTAACTGTCTTTCTGAAGTGATTACAAAACATTAATACTGCAAAAGGCCGAAATACTATTTGGTTTAACTCCTTCATTGTGAATATGGGGGAATTGGGGCCCGAAGAAATAAGGATTCCTGATTTCAATTACTATATAGTATTTGATTTCTCCTCTGGTAACAAGACACTGACAATGGTCTTTTCTCCCACAGGAAGTCCCATTTGTAAGCCACCCTTCTATAGCAGCAGTGGATTCAGGGAGGAAGGATGGTGCCAGGGAGAGCAAGGAGCCAAAGGTAGGTCATGGGGACTCACCTGTGCTGGCTGGATGACTGGGACCTGGTTCTGCCTGGATGTTTTTTGTGCTTGCCATACTCACGGGGGGCACCCTGCGGGCAGCTGAAAGTACCATGCAGGCTGAACGTCCCAAAGCCCCTGGCTGCAGCTGCTTTAGGATATTCCTAAGCTCTGAAATTTCCTTGGTGCTCCTGCAGGGAAACAGAGAGCACTCGGTTTCACTCAGAAAAGAGACTCCATTCCTCTTACCTAAGTCAGTGACCTCTAACCAAGAAAGCCAGTTTGATATACAGATAGGGTTAGGTCCCGAGGTTGTGATTAAGTGGGGGGAAACCAGGCAGGGCTTGTGTGCCTGTGAGTGACTTGGTAGCCTTTCTCTTTTTGGGAGAAAGAACTGAGAAGTGGACAAGGACCTCCGTTCTGGTAGCTACATACGTTTGGGGATCTGGGAAGAACGTCCTCCGAATGGAAGGATTAGCCAGCCAGGGGCTTGGACCAGACTCCTGAGCATCAGAACCCTGAGAAGAAAATGGAGCAATATGAACTACAGACATTCACCACCAGGGGACGCTGCCACCTGTACCAGGGCTATTCCCAAACCTGAGGACTTCAGCTTAATGACTAAGCATACTTTCTATAACTTTACACAGTACCTTTGCTTGTGTGCACACTCTCTTCTAGCTCTAAGATACGAGATTCAGTAATGTTGTAAAGTTAGTTCCTCAATGCTAAGGGTTTTGTCATGATCCTGAAAGTCCCCAGAATCAAATATATGCTGTTGGGAAAAACGGGGTCATGGGAATAATAATCATGTGCGAACTTTTGAAAGCGTATACGCTGTAGTTTAAATCTGTACATATATAAAATTCACTCATGTAGGTACAAAACTCCAATCACTTATCTCTTTATACACCTACATGAAAGAAACAAAGCATACCCATATATTTCTCCGTAGTTAAGAATAGTTCTATTTTGAACTCTTTGGGGACATTTTTATCATCTAAATATTAATAGTATTATTTAATTTCCAGTATGATTTATTTTGTGAAAATTTTGTTCACCTACAACTAAAAACCTACCAATTTAAGCCACCATTTCTAGCCATTTATAGAAAGAAATGTGTATGTGTGTATGTATATATGGATACCTCAAGTCTCTTTTCTACCATTAGCCTCTCCATGTAACTATCACAGGCATTTTATAAACCTCTCTACTTCTAACTCCAAAAATTTCTACGTGCGATAATCATGCAAGAGATCATTTCTACCTAGATTTTATTTATGTGGTATGTGCTACGGTTTCTATTTTGTCTATTCAATTTATCTGTCAATTCACCTGCACCTATTTCCTTTTTTATTTTTCCAAATTTCCTTTTTCCCTTGAATTTAAAAAAATGAAAAAACTTTGTCTTTAATTTACAGTTGATTCTTCTATTGGAGATTCTTTTATTTTTAAAATATTTATTTATTTTTGATAGAGACAGAGCATGAACAGGGGATGGGCAGAGACAGGGGGAGACACAGAATCTGAAGCAGGCTCCAGGATCTGAGCTGTCATCACAGAGCCTGATGCGGGGCTTGAACTCACAAACCATGAGATCATGACCTGAGTAGAAGTCAATCGTTTAACCAACTGAGCAACCCAGGTGCCCCTATCAGATTCTTTTAAAGGTAAACATCTTTCTTGTAAAGCATGATTTTGGCCTCATTCTGCAAACATGAGAAGTAGTATTTTTACTCACATTCACAGCTTGTTTATGTATTTATGTATGTAATCACATTTACCGTTTAATACTTTAAAAAATTTTTTTATTTAATGTTTATTTATTTTGAGAGAGAGAGAGAGAGAGACAGAGCATGAGTAGGGGAGAGGCAAAGAGAGAGGAAGACAGAATCTGAAGCAGGCTGCAGGTTCTGAGCTGTCAGCACAGCGCCCGATATGGGGCTTGGACTCAAGAGCTGCAAGATTATGACCTGAAGTCGGATGCTCAACCGACTGAGCCACCCAGGTGCCCCTACCGTTTAATATTTTTTAATTGCCATTACAATCTCATCTTGGATGCAGCATTAATTTAGAAATATTTTAATTTTCCTGGGCTTCTATTTTTTCTTTACCTTGTCTCATACTTTAGAGCAAATACCACTAGAAAGGGTAACTAGATGGGTGTGGAGAATTTATGGTTTATTTAACTCTAAGTGAGATTAATCATTAGGAACTGAGCTTCCAAGCACAGGTTACATGGAGTCAGGTGGCCTGGATTCAAATCCACTCTAAGACTTATTTAGCAGTGTGACCTGGAACATCTCACTAAAGTTCTTTGTGCTTCAGTTTCCTAACTGGAAAACCAGTGCCATAAAAGACCCTATGTCACGGGGTTAAAAGCCCGTACGTTTTGCTTTCACTATAATATACCATTAGAACAATACACCTTAAATTTTAGACATTTTAAATTATAAAATTGAGTGCCATCAATCTGTTTCCATGCATCAACCCTCTCTTGTAGACACATTTTAGAATTTCTTTCCCTGTGGTTTCACTGAGGTATGTGTAATACGTTTCACTCTGCTGTTGATGGTCAAGGTCCTTCTAACATTATGGCTCTGGAGTTGCTGACTCCCTCATTGGTCTTAAAGGTGCAGAGTAATTTAGATGGCCAAAAGAAGCCCTTACTTAGCCTATAATTAGGGAGACCATATGTCCTGTTTTGCCTGGGACAATACTGTTGTCTCTATGTAATTAATAGCACTCTTTTTCCTCTCCAAATGTCTCAGTTTGGATGGTAAACTTTATGGTGGTGATCCTATCTACAACTTGCCCCTGAAAGGTAAGTTATTCTAAAAGCCTACTTTGTTCTAGGCACTGTTCCAGCTGCCAGGACTCAGTATGGAACAAGACAAACAGGTCCCTAATCTCACAAAGCTTCCATTTTATTGAGGCCAGGCCCACAGGGCTGTAGCTCCATTCGTGTCAGCCCCCTGGCACCACAATACTGGAACCTGGCAGAGCACATGGAGCGGCTTCCACTGGTCCTGCTGCATTTTTTAGCCCTTCCCATGAAGGAGGAGTAAATCTCAGACCAGGCTTTACTTGGTCTCCGTTCTCTAGGTCTCTCCCGAGGCTGTACTACAGAAGCATCTCCTCTTCCTCCTCCATTTTGTCTTCTGATGCTCGGTCTGTTTTTCTCAGTAACCTCAACAAGAGTGACACTTGTAATGTTCACTCCTGGAACCGAACTTCTTTTGGTTATGTCAGATGTTTGGAACTTCATTTTTTTTAAAGTTATTTATTTATTTTGAGAGAAAGAGAGAGAGAGAGAGGGAGACAGAGAATCCCAAGCAGGCTCTGAGCCGTCAGCACAGAGCCCAACGTGGGGCTCAATCCCACAAACCATGAGATCACAACCTGAGCCGAAACCAAGAGTTAGACACCTAAACGACTGAGCCACTAGGTGCCCCGGATGTTTGGAGCTTCTAGAGGTGTATTACGTGCATAGGAAGCACTGTGGTATAATGACAGATGACCTGATTTCTAGTCCGTCTTCTGCTCTGGTTCACCGTGTGAATCTGAATATGCAAGTGTCCCTAGCTGACACATAAAATAAGGTGGCTGGGGCTTGATGATCTCTAAGTATTTTTGACCTCTAGAATTCTACAACTCTTGCTTTGTGTGATTCCATCTTTGTATTTGTTTTTGAGTGAATTATGGTAGAGGGTATTGGAAAGATAAATGAAGACACAGTGACAAGAAAGCAGGAGGATTCAGAATAGGCTGAGGAATAAAAAATAACTAGAAAACTGGCTGAGAAGAGGGGAGGTAAACTGACCAGATACCTATCCATCTTCTCTTAGCAGCATGTGTGTGTTGTACAAGGAGAGAAAGCAGGAAAACAAATGAAATTGCAGAACACATATCTAACATTATAACTGGCTTTCCTGGCAGGTGGGTCAGGCAACAACAATGACAGAGAGATAGTAAGTGAGCCCTGGGGCTTTCAGGTGCTAGAAGGAAAAGTCTGATGAAAGCTGTAGCCCACAGGAACCTAAACGTAAAGTGGATTAAGTCTGAATCCAAAAAGAAATTTCATTCTTGTTAAAGAACCAATGGCCCTACAGCTTTGTGTACACTGCACTGAAGGTTCACTGCCTTGAATCTCCCAAGGGCAAAAGGGATGGAGAGGCATTCACTCTTAGCTGTAAGGAAAGGTAGCAAGCCCATTTCTGTTTTTACTTGAATGTGTGTGTGTGGTAGGGGGGAAGGTGGCTTTCAGTGTTTATCCCTCAATCAAGCCCCAGTCTTCTAACCTGAAACTGAGAAAAGTGGGAAAATATGAAGTCCTTGTTCCACCATTGTACATACCTGGCTTAGCCTAGTGCTCCCAGGAGCAGAGAGATCCCCCACAGGGTCATCTGAGGAGTCCAGGGAGGAACACACCCGGAGGAAGGCCAGACCAAAAGACTGCTGACGTGTGAAGGGTTGGGAGCAGGTCAGGCGAAGTCGATCCCAGGGCTCACCTGAGGCCGCAGCCAGGAAATCTTCTGAAGGGAAAAAGAAAGAAAATGAGAGGCAGAGGAACTGTGTGAATGGGAGGGACAAAGAAAGAGAAGGTCAATACTGAGGAGAGGAAAGACAGGGACTATACAGATTAAACTCCAACAAAAGGAATGGAGGCCATCAGTAACTGTCCCCTTAGGCTTTGGTGCTCAGGGTTTGGCAGTGCCAAGCAGGCCAGTTAAGGTGCACTCAGACCTGGTGCCTTGCCTTCCCCCCATCGCTCCTCTGTCACAGTTCCACACTGTTCCCAGCACATCCTCATTCTATACCTCTCTAGGGACCTTGCCAATGTGTCAATTTACTTATGAAAGTTTTTTTTTAAACTTTATTTATTTTATTTTTTAACGTTTATTTATTTTTGAAGGAGAGAGAGAGACAGAGCATGACCCGGGGAGGGGCAGAGAGAAAGACACAGAATCTGAAGCAGGCTCTAGGCTCTGAGCTGTCAGCACAGAGACTGATGTGAGGCTCGAACCCACAAGCTATGAGATCATGACCTGAGTCAAAGTTGGACGCTTAACTGACTGAGCCACCCAGGTGCCCCAGTTTATTTATTTATTTTGACAGAGAGAGAGAGAGAGAGAGAGAGAGAGCGCGCACACAAGTGAGGGAGGGACTGAGAGAGAGGGAGACAGAATCCCAAGCAGGCTCCACACTGTCAGTGCAGAATCCAGTGCAGAACCTGAACTCACAAACTGTAAGATCATGACCTGAGCCGAGATGGAGTCAGACACTTAACCAACTGAGCCACCCAAGTGCCCCCAATGTCTCATTTTAAACAGGAGGTACCTGTAGTGTTGGGGTCTGAGGTGACCACTAGCCCAGTGGATCAGATGAGCTACATCTGCTATTCCTGGACCATGAGACCTCCACCTCCCTCACAACACTCCATGGCCTCCATAGTCACTGTGTGACATGGCAATACTGCAAACCCTTCTCACCTTTACTTCCCAGCACTCTGTGGTAGCACCTCACCCCCTGCACCTAGTATGCCCCTCCCATATCATGGTTCCTTCACAACATTACAAACACCTCAGCTCCAACACAGACAAATCCTTATTAGACTGTAAGTACCCAAAGTCCAGGAATCAGATCTTATGTCTGTTCTGCAGTGCCTAGTGAACACAGAAATTTGCATGGATTGGAACTCAGGAAGCACTATATACTATCTAACCATATCCATCCTGTAGCCTTCCATCACTTATATAAACATTTATTCTACACTAACACTTACACAGTTGTCCCTCCTCATCTGTGGGGGATATGTTCAAAGCCCCCAGTGGATGCCCGAAACCACAGATAGCACCGAACCTCGTATATACTATGTTTTTTCCTATACGTGCACACCTATGATAAAGCTTAATTTATGAGTTACGCACAGGAAGAGATTAATAACAATAATAAAACAGAGCAATTATAACAACAGGCTATAATAAAAGTTACGTGAATGTGGTCTCTCTCTCTCTCACTCTCTCTCAAAATATCTTACTGTACTCTGCTTACCTTTCTTCTTGGGGTGACGTGAGATGATAAAATGCCTATGTGATGAGATGAAGTGAGGTGAATGACGTAGGCATTGTGACACAGGGAGGCTACTACTATTGACCTTCTAATAATATGTTAGAAGGAACATCATCTGCTTTTGGGCTGTGGTGGACTGTAGGTAACTGAAACCATGGAAAGTGAAACCATGGATAAAGGGCGACTACCGTACTCACACCAATGTACATTTATACAGATAAAAACACTACTCACAAATACGGGCTCTACATCAGGCTCCACCGAATCATGTGTAAATATAAATCATAGTGCATAAATGTTCTCGGTTCCCATATACTGTCATCACAGAGAACTTATACAAACATACCAGTAGTTATTCACTCACTACCTACCCCATACCCCCACAGATACGACCAAGCCCCTTCACAGGCCCCTCCCACCATTCCACCTAACAGCTCCATGGCCCTCTCTAGTGGGTTGTCTAGCTTAGTATGACTGCATCTCTTTCTTATAGTCTCTCTCACGGTCCATTTCCCATTTCTGTTTTTGCCTTCCTTACCATCTTTAAACATGCGGACCCCTGAGTGGTTTTTCCCCTGCTTTGAATCAGCCAGGGACATAAGCATGGTTGCAGGGAGCAAGGTGACAAAAGGTCTGTCCAGGGACCAGGAAGAACGGCCCACATCAATTTGCAGGAAAGCACAGCCGCAGTTACCTGAGGACAAAAGGTTGAGAGAAGGATTTAAGGGTGATGGGAAGACAGATGCTCCCCTGACCGCACACAAGGTATCGGGTGGGAAAAGGACATTCTTCCATTCTAGAGCTGGTTGGAAGCCCAGAAAGGTCAAGGAACACAGTGAACCGGCAACTGAAGTGGATGAGACCTCAGTCCACAAAATGACAGTATGAAGGTTCACAGTGGTCCTCCCAGCTAGAAACCTTCCCTGACTCAATAGACTTGCTGCTTCCCTGTCCTCTGGCTCTGTCAGGCAGTGCTAATCTCTGTCTCTATTAGACCCCTGCTAGGGAGCCCTACAGAGCTGAGGCCAATGGTCTTTGTTAGTTCTCTACTCCAGAGAATGCTAAGGCCAACCTTCTCAACCCGCAAATTCCTATGGAGACTTCCCAGATTAGTCTGCAGAGCCCATCCCCCAGCATCCTCTTGACAATGATATTTACAGGTGCTTACAGGTTCTATTTGTTGGCATTTGTAATTATGTCAGCATCCTAAGGCTTCACCCAGACTACTCAGATCAAAGCAGGGCACGTATGTTAAATAATTCAGGGAATACCATTCCCACTACTTTTTTTTTCAAATTTTATTTTTAAGTAATCTCTCCACCCAATGTGGGGCTCGAACCTACAACCCCAAGATCAAGAGTCACATGCTCTACCCACTAAAACCAGCCAGGTGCCCCTCCCATTGCATTCTATGTGAACAGAAACCTCAGAGTTTGCCAACACCATACACCTGAGAAGGGCATCTGGGCCACATCTCACCTTCACACCAGGAAGGGCTTATTCCATGAAAAGTGCTCAGCTAGACCAAATTGAGACATTATGGAGCACTTGGAGGGGAATGTGACTCCTGCATCTCCCACACAGATTCCTAGACCTCAGAGAACTCACTCACCTACATCAATGTAGCCAATGGGCACTGCCCTCTCCAGCTGGAGTTCCACTTTCAGCTGCCCACTCTTGTCCTGAGGGCAGCTGAGCCAAGGTCCCTTCTGACAGTCTGGATTCAGCAAGTTCTCCACAGGATACTTGGGATCCTAAGTCAGAGAGAGAAGGAGTAATCAGGAACTTCACTGAACTGAAAGGTAAAAAGGATGCCCATGAATGAGGGATTCCTACATTCCCAAACCTTTCCAGGCATTTTACCATGATAGAAGAACCACTAGATGGGAGAGTCCATAAAAATACAGCTATCATGTGCCAGGGATTTACAGACCATTTACCTCTCCTTCATTTACCAAACCACCTCATTTAATCCTCCTAACACTTTACTATTTAGTTTAGTTGCTATTATTGCTTCTTACTTAACAGATCAATACATTGAAGCTTAGGTTCAGAAACTTACCCAAGGCCACAAAGCCAAATAACCAACCAAAATCAGAACATCTAGCTTTCTGAATCCAGGCTTTTAACTGCCACACTATGCTATTTCACTTCATTTACAAGGTACTTTCACAGACATTTATTTATCTTCAAAGTAGCCCTATGAGAAAAGAAAGGCAAGGATTTTTATTCTGAGTTTACAACTAATGGGTAGGAATATAGTGATTTGTTCCAAGGCAACAATAGCAATACCGAGAGAGAAAATTTTTTAAAAAATATTTTTGAGAGAGAGAGAGAGATAGAGAAAGAGCACAAGCAGGGGAGGGGCAGAGGAGGAGACAGAGGATCTGGAGTGGGCTCTGTGCTGACAGCAGCAAGCCCAGTGTGGGGCTCGAACTCATCAACTTTGAGATCATGACATGAGCCAAAGTCAGATGCACAACCGACTAAGCCACCCAGGCACCCACCGAGAGAGAAATTCTTGGTTCTAACCCACAGTTAGATATTTTTTGGTGGCAAGGCCCTGAGCAAACTACTTTCTCTCTCTGGATCTAAATTCT
The DNA here is from genome assembly GCF_018350215.1 of Panthera leo. Lineage (NCBI taxonomy): Eukaryota > Metazoa > Chordata > Mammalia > Carnivora > Felidae > Panthera > Panthera leo. The sequence continues at coordinate 59,522,056 of NC_056688.1, read as the reverse complement.
TTCATCCGTAAGTAAAGGGGAGGGAGTCTATACTCATGGTTTTCAATCTTGTTTTTTGTTTTAGCAATAAAATCCTTCCTTTTAGCTGAAATCTTACACTAAAATGTGTGTGTGTGTGTGTGTGTGTGTATTTTCAGCAAAAAAACCCAGAGCTCTGGTTAAAACACAGGTTGGGGGGTCTAGAGACATACATGCACCACCTCATTTCAATTAGAAGTGGGTGCCCATAGAACAGTTTGAAAACCTCAGTGTTAGATGATAAGTAACATTCTCTAGCATTTTATAAGGCTCAATCTTTGAAGAAAACCATTTAGGCTGACTATGTAGGTAAGAAGGATATGGGCAATTTTTATTTTCTTTCACTTAGGAGTTGATATATTAGTTCCAAAAGGCTCTCTAAGAGTCTTTCCGAAATGAGTGGGGATGTTTTTGACTGTCATCATGACCAGGGAGCATTACTGTCATTAGGGTCTGAAGGCCATGGATGCTAAATACCTCATCAGGTAAATGATACTGCTATAAATGCAGATTTATCCCACCCAAAATGCCAGTGGCATCCTTTGAGAAAGACTAGGGCAACAGAAGGTGAAGAAGAGTGGGGAGAAAAGGTATGGATAGAAATGACAGCAAAGGAAAGGGTGGGAAGTTCTTAAGAATCACCACATGGTATAAATCCTGGGCTTAGGCCACAGCATCTAGATCTAATCTGGATAATTGGAATTTCTCAAAAGTGAACTTTTAGGGAGGAGGTTGAGATCACTTTTGATGGTGGAGGTGATGTCCTCACAGGTCACGGATGACCTTGAATGTCCCGGTGTGCTCTCAATGACAGAGTAACTAAACTGCCCTTCTAGGAACCCTGGTACAGACTTTGGGCCTATGGGTTTGCCAGTTCCCTTCAAACTAAGGGTTGAATCCTGAAGTTGTTTCTTCTCTACCTTCAATTCCCAGGAACACTTCTTTTATGCACCCTGCGTTGCTCTGGGAACAACCTGAGGGCAAGAGCTGTGTGTCCTCCTTTGACTTTGGATTCCCAAAGAAGGGACGATGTCTCTTCTATTAAACTGGGAGTTTCCTGAAAGTGCAGCCAAGTCTCCTACTTTTGTCACTTCTTTCAGTTGCCAAGAAAAAAATCACAACTGCTAATTAACATACCTGAGAGGAAAATGATACGATGTGGCTAATCTTTACAGGAGCCATTGTGGGCCCAGCAGCTATCCCAAGTACAAGGCAAAAATACTTTCTCCTAAGATCTCTTCTGTCACCACTTTGGCACTGCCTTTTTTGGTCCTGTCAGTTTCCAGAAGAGAAAGAATCCTCATGCTACTCCTGAAGGAGAGAACAAAAGAAAAACAAACTAGCCATGGCTGGTTCTCTGGAAATCTTTGCAGGAAGTCAGACTGTTTCTGATGCCCTTGATGGGCTTGTGGGGACAGTGGGCAGGGAACGGATCTGGACCAGGTGGTGAGATTCCAACAAACACGTGAAACAACTAGAATGCAACCACAGGGCCATGGAGCAGCAAGTACAAAATAGGTTAGTACAGGAACGTTGGACGCCCCCCAGGGCATGAGTGGTGCCTTAAATCATTCACCTTTATACCCCTAGAGCCCACCACGTAGTAAAGACGCAACAAATGTTCAACTAAATATACAAGTCTCTTAATTTGTTCTCCCCTCTCAAATCAATCTTCTTAAATTTGTTTCTCGTTGTTACTCCTCTATTAGGAATCATCAATGGCTTCCTGATGTACGCAAAACCCTTTTTACATGGTGGGTACTTAGTAAATATTAATTCAGCTTGGCCCCTCAAAGCACCTACTAGGTGCGAGACTCTTCAGCTCTCAGCTTCGGGAGACTAAACCGTGCAGGCACTTCCCCCTCTCCTCGGAACGCGCTGTTCTGTACATTCCTTGACCGCTGCCCATTCTCTGCAACTGCCCACCTCCCCCCCGCCCCCAACAACCCTCAAAGCCCCTCACCCGGAACAACGGACCTGGAAGAGCCACCACAGCCTCAGATCGCGGACCACAAAGTCCTTTCTCCCGCCAATTTGGCCCTCTGACCTCCGACTTCTGATTCGTAGCACTACTCTCCGCCTCCGGAATTCCGGGAATTTGTCCTGGGGCCTCCAGAAGCCGCTGTTTTTGAAAAATGATTCCCACCGAGGCAAGAAGACATGTGATATAGCCAGTAAAATGCATTCGTGTGCATCTATGTATGTTTTATATCTATTTTAAAGGTATATTTTTAGTTATATTTTATGCAAATTTCCACTCACTATAAATCTGTCCACAGCGCGGAACCTAAACTTCCGGGTCAGAGTCAATGTATTCTGGGAAATGTAGTCCTTAGCCTCTACGCTTCTCTTGTTGGAGCTTAGAATGAGGGAGCGTCGCAAAAGTTGACGATGTAGAGACCCTTCTTTTTGGCGCTCCCAAGGGGAGAATTGGTGAAATATTTGCACTGAAAAAAATCCAAGCCAAATTTCTCATTTTCCAAGAATCCTCCCCCAGGGAAGCTTAGAAGCGCATGGAAACCGTCCCTCCTTGACCTTTAAGTGAGCAGCAGGTAGATAGTCTCTTAGTACCGCTCAAGACTCCTCCTGACTTGTTGCCCCGCCCCCTGCCGGAGCCTGCGCCGCCGATTGGCTAGGAGCACTTGAGCGGCGGAAGCAGCTGGCTCCCGCGGGGACCGGAGGGAGGGGGAGAGCTGTGAAGATGGCGGCAGTGGTAGAGGTGGAGGTTGGAGGAGGTGCTGCCGGGGAACGGGAGCTAGATGAGGTAAGAAATGTTGAGAGTCAAGGAGAGAAGAGGCTCAGCCTGAACCTGAAGGGAGGGAGAGGAGAGGTTATCGGGAGTGGGGTCCTAGGGGAGGCGGGACCCTGAGAAGGAAGGAGCCAACTGGGGGGCGGGTGCGCGGAGAGGGAAATCAGAGGTAACCTGCACTCCGGGACTGAAAGGCGGTCATGGGGATAGAAGACTTGCCGTGACCTCGAGGGTGGAGATTGAGGACAGGGAGAGAAGCCAAAGAAGTGAGGGCGTTAGATTTGAGATTATTAACTGGGGGTCGTAGGGGTAGGACTGAAGGGCTGAGGGGTAGCTTGAGTTGGAGGGGCGTGGACTTCTGCGTGGGAAGGCCGGACTTTCGCTGTAGGAGAAGACCGGCTTGGTTTGGGGTGGGGGTTGGGGACGCACACCAGGGAAGAGTGCTAATCTAGTATTACAGTGTTGAGAGTTATTTTTATGTAAGAACTGTTTTATTTATCATTACACTCTAGGACTTGGTACATAATGTGTCATAAAGTTTTGTGCACCTAATGGAAGAATGAATGATTGTATACCGGAATTCATCGTTTCACTCATTTAACAAACATTACATATGTTTGTGCTGAGTCCTGGGTTAAGTGCTAGAGACATAGGGGCCCTTCCATAGAAGAGCCCACAGCCTAGTGATGGGAGACACAGAAGGAAAACTAGTCGTAGCATCAGAGGTATAATGGTGGCACTGAGAAGAGGGCAGTTCAATTTGAGCTAGGGAAGGCTTCCCAGAGGAGCTGAGTCTAATGGGGTAAATGATTCTCTATTTCTGGCTCTTTCTAGACCTCTGAGCTCTTTGAGGGTGAGCTCCTTGAGGGTGTATGTCCCCTTTACCTGTCTAATGGACATTTAACAACTGATGTATTGAATTACCGGTGGTCCTTGAATCACTAGGAGGAAAGAGACATTGAGTTTAAAGGGGATGAAGGGATAGCGCTGAGAAGTAAATAGAAGGTAAGAAAGGAAAGGGAGATTATTGTGAGGCCAAAGGTACATTCATAGCAAGGGTTGCTTATAGCCTTGCGTAGGACAGCATATGGACAACTCAGAGGGATAGGAGGAAGGGGGTTGATTGTCAGGGGTCCACTCACCACCAGTGGGATCTCTGAGGGATCAGAATCTTAGAGGCTCTGGCTGTGTATTGGAGGTGGGTGACTGGGGACAATTGGGGGTGAGGCTCAGAGAAAGGGAGTAGAGGTGCACTTGAGAAGCTAAGACTGTTGCTTGGTGGTAGGATGACTTGGTGGATTTGATTTACTTGATTGGGGTTATTAAGGTGGCGGGAAGAGACTGAGAAACTGACAGGTGGTTAGAGCAGGGGAAGATTTTTAAGGAAACATTTTAGACCCATACCTCTCAACCACTAGAGGTGTTTGGATACCACTTGGTTGGTGATATGGGGTGGTTGTGGAAATGACCTCCAAGGCCCCATCCAGTTTTAAGTTTCTGTGATTACGGTTGACTGTGGTTCAGTGAGATATAGTTGAAAGTGCCCTGGAAAAAATAAATACAGTATTGAAGTTACTACGTATGGTTTGTTAGTCATGAACCCTTCTTTGAGGGAGCCTGATTTCAATTACATATATCAGGGTTCATTGAGATACAGAGCAAAAAAGTATTGGCAGAGGGGAAAAGAACTTAAAGTTTTGATGTAAGACAGTTTTTATTTTTGCTTCTTCGCTTTTCTTCCCTTATTGTTTTAAGAATTTGAGAGCTTCTAGTTGTATAATATGCTTATACTACAGACTTATTAGAGTGTCATGCCTAGAGGTCAACTTTATATGTAACCACTAGCATCCATCCCAGAAACTTCTGTTACTTGTTTTGTTTACGTAGAAAGATATAATCTGTGGTCTGGAAATTCTGTATGGACTGGTTCTATCTTTTGTGTGTTTGAGAAAATAACTCTGAGAAGCTGGAACAGCTAGTAATCCCTTCAAGCTCCCTTCTCCCAGACAAACAAACACACAAACAAGAACCAGGGGTCTGGTCTGGTAGACTTAGTTTATGTGAGTTTCTACTAAAGTCTACCCAGCTGTCTCTTAGCAGCTTTAGTTAGTGAAAAAGAAGGTGAAATCCATCCTTGTAATTTGCAATTATGGAGGTCTGTGTGTTAAGCACTGGCAATGTAAGACGGGATCTTTACCAACTTAGAGTATAGGGAAGAGGCATGCAAATAGCTCTACTCTATTAGGTAATTGTTATATTGGAAGTGTGTAAAAAATTCAGTGGGGCAAGTGGTTGAGTCTGCTAGGAGGAGTCAGTGAAATCCTTATAATAGAGATGAGCTTGAGCTGAAAAAATAAAGGTTGGGGTTTACAAAGAAGTAGTGATTTACATGTGGCATCAGAGTTGCCTTCCTGTAGCTCTTTCTGCTTGGTAAACTACTGTAGGGCCCAAATTATAAAAGGGTAGTGGATAGCCTAACTAAGACACATTTGGTGCTCTTTGCCACTTTTTTGGAAAGATTGCACATGCTGTGGTTTTGTTCTTCAGGATATTGTACCTGTGTTTTCCAATATCAGATTCCATTAGCATGATAAGTGGTCTGGAATAGCAACCATCATTCCTTTCCTCTTCTTTTGTCTTTTCATTATTTGTTGAAGTAATTTAGGCTTTGCTAAGTGCTTCTCTAGTTTTGGAGAGGTGTAGAGAAAATAGGGTTTAGGAAATGAGCTACCGATAGAAAAACTTACTGTTTATTGAGTCCTTACCATAAACCAGCTCCTGTTTAAAGCCCTTTACTTGCATTATCTCATTCATCACTAATAGCAGCCCTGTGAGTTAGATTAGCTGCACTTTGTACTTGAGGAGACTGAGGCTAGAGAGGTTGAGTAACTTTTCTAGGATTCCAGTTTGTGAGGGAGGGGGCGGTGGCAGGGGCTGTGTGCAGATTCCAACCCAGGTCCGCCTATGCTATCCTGAACTTAGCCCATGCTGTACTGAGCACCTTGGTTCCATTTCTCCGTTATTTGTGCTATAGGGGTAGGTAATTTAAAACTGTATGATTTTAATGATCTCATGTGAAAATTGATATGGTACATTTGATAAGTGACTGTGATTCAAAAGAGCATTTTGAGTCTCACGTTTGTGATGGTAATTTTATTAGTATTCCCTATTTATTGTCGAGGAAGTTGAGGTTCAGAGTATTTGAGAATGCCGAGGATATTGCAACTACTAAGTGGTATCACTAAGATTTAAACCCATTTTTTTTTTCCCCAGATTCCAAAGCATTTGTTTTTCCTCAGTTTAAAGACCTAAACTGCAGGCTCATCTTACCAAAGTAAACTACCCCTTTCTATATATACAAAAGTTTAATCTCCAAATTATGAAGCAGTATTTCATTCTTGAGAGGTGTTAAGTAGGGGTTAACCAGAGGAATATTGGTTTTTCCATATAGGTCCTTTAATTTACTGATAACCTGATTCTGCTAAACCCCTGGTTGGGAGGAGTGATTAGCTTAGTGATAGTTAGGAAGATGAGAGTTGGGTCTAGCCAACTCAGGGTAGGTAGTAAATAGGCTGTGATAACTGGTTAAACTCAGTTCTTGCTCTCAACTTGCCAAACTACATGGTGCTTGAGGATATTAGTAGTATAAAGCATGGGTACCAGATAGGTGGTCCAGAAGCAGACCTACTCCTGGAGCCAGTGAGTTCCTCCTGGAAGGTGTAGCTGGTCAACATTAGAGAGGAATTGGAGGCATCATTTTGACACAGAGACCCAGCTTGAGACCTAAGGTAGAAAAGTGCATCAACATCCAATCAGGGCCAGACTGCCTGCCTGGCCAGTGCCTGTGAATTCTGGATGCATCTACTCCCAGTGCTTGTTCATCTGCCAGAATGATGTGACATACAGATCAGTGGGTAGTTTCCAGCTCAAGTTCAAAGCAAGTATCCCAGTCTACAACTAACTTGAGGTATTATTGCCTCAAGTATGTAATTTACCTCATCTGGACCCTGTTTTATTCTTTTTTTTTTTTAATGTTTATTTATTTTTGAGAGAGAGAGAGAGAGAGGGAGACAGACAGACAGAGTGTGAACAGGGGAGGGGCAGAGAGAGGGAGGCACAGAATCCAAAGTAGGCTCCAAGCTCTGAGCTGCCAGCATAGACAGACATAGAATTTAATGCAGGGCTCGAACTCATGAACTGTGAAATCATGACCTGAGCCGAAGCTGGACACTTAGCCGACTGAGCCACCGCCCTGTTTTATTCTTATTAAAAGAGGAAATTGGACTAGATTGGTGGTTTTTAAATCTTTATTTAGCCACAAAAGCCTTTATTCAAACAAAATCTCACTTTGAAACTTTGGGGTACTTAAGGGGACTCAGAACCCCTGACATGTCTCAAGACACACTTTGAGACACACACAGTTCTCTCTTACTGCCCATTGATTGGATGACCCTACTCTTTCTTCTTTCAGCCCCTCACTCTACTTCCTCCTAGCCCAGGTCTACCAAAGATTATCTTGTCTGTCTTCCCCACTAGACTCTTAGCTACATTAGAGAGCAGAATTCAGGTCTGTCTTGCTCGTTGTTATAGTCCCTTCCCTCAGCATGCTGCTTAACATACAGCAGGTACCTGCTAAGTGTTTGATAATTATTATTTTTGAGTAATAGTAATAATAGCTACCAGTTAGTGAATATTTGTGATATGCCAGCTCCTCTGCTTAGTAGTACATGCTTTTTAATTGAATGTTTACAACATCCCTATAAAAATTGGACTGTTGGACTAAATCGTGTTTAAAACTTTCTGGTTCTAACATATGGTGCATCATGTTTCTGGTTACTGCCAGGTCTTTGTTGGTGCTGTCCTGTCTGTATGTTTCAAATCCCACCTGTATTTTAAGGTTCTAGCCCAAGGCTGTCTTGACTTTGGGAACTATTCTGATCTACACTGATGTCTTCTTTCCCTGCCTTTGATAGTTTTCTCTGTGTTCATTTATCAATTCATCAAATTTCTGAAGCACCTTCTATGTGCCAGGCACTGTGCTATTCTTGGTAATACCAAGATGGAGAAGGTGTGATAATTGCCTTCAGGGAGTTCACAGACTAACATGAGAAGAGCAACACTGATAAATAAGTACAAAAACATGTCACAGGTGCTGTGCTAGGGAGTAGGTGGGATGGGTATATCAAAGAGGAAGTGGCAATTCATGTCTTATCTCCTCTTCTCCGCTAGACTGGTAAAGCTCTAACAGGCAGGGTATAGAAATCCCTTGCTTCTTCAAAGGAGTAATCACTGCCTTCCCGCCCCCCCCCCCCCCCGCCCCTTTTCTTGTGGGTCTCTCCTGATAGACCTTTGATAAATGTCTCTTGTTTCCAGGAGTTTCTTCTCTAGAGACTCTTGGTCAAAGCCAAGATTTTACTGGGGGATTGAGGTATGTGTGATTGAAGTTTAATCTTGGATATTTAACTATTTATCTTTGGATTTTTTTTGTTTTTTTTTGTTTTTTTAAATGTTTAGTTTTTAGAGAGCGAGAGACAGAGTGCGAGTGGGGGAGGGGCAGAGAGAGAGTGAGACACAGAATCTGAAGCAGGCTCCAGACTCTGAGCTGTCAGCTCAGAGCCCAACACGGGGCTCGAACCCATGAAGTGTGAGATCATGACCTGGGCCAAAGTCAGATGCTTAACCGACTAAGCTACCCAGATGCCTCTGTGGATTATTTTTAAGGTATGTAAACTGAGTAATAGCACAGTGTAGTGGGAAAAAAACAGAGTAGTAAAAAGTACTCCTAGGTTCTAGACTAGGAATAGCAGATTTGTTTTATCTCAGAGACAGTCAAATGATAATAGATGCTTAAAAGGCTGTGTTGAGATTCTGAGGCCTGGGCTCAGGAGGAGAATGCTGAGGCAGAGTGCTGAAGGTGAAATAAGATAGAGTACTTACTCTGTGCCAAGTGTTTCATATGCATTTTCTAATTTAATACCAAAATCTTACAAGGTAGGTACTATTATGGTTATCCCCATTCTATAGATGTGGAAACTGAGATGTAGAGAATTTATGTAACTTGCCCAATGTTATATAGCTAAGTAAGTGACAGAGCTGGAGTTCAAATCCAAGATGACTCCAGCACCTGTGCTTTTAACTATTTGGGCAGTATGAGTACTGTATACTTCTAATACTGTCCTACAGTGGACATTTCTACTATGTAAGTATATGACTTCATTTATAGAGGTAATTTGACTGGAATCATGCTGTTTGTTTCCCGTGAGATTAGGCTCTCCTTGAAAGCCTTGTGTCCCTGGTGTCTGGCAAAGAGTATGATTCAATAAATGCATGAAAATGTGAATTCATGAAAGATTTCAATCTCTCTGTACCTCACTTCTTCATCTGTGAATTGATAGGTTTGGACTAGATGACGTTCTAAAGGTCTCTTGCAGCTTTGAAAGTCCTGGATCCCAGTATTTTACTCTGCCTGTATTTCATACAGTTCCTGTCAGGTACTTAGGTACTATTTTCTATCAGGTAAATACTAGTGAATGAGTGAGTGAATGCATAATAATTGTTAATAACCCGTGCTAATAACATTAAGTTGAGAGAAGAAAAAAATGGTGATAGAGAAGTTATAGACAAAAAGGCCTACATATAACCTTGACTTTTTATGCAGAGTTTCATACTTTGGCAGATAGCCTGTCTGCAGAGAATCTTTCCCATTTGGTTTCTCATCATACCTTTATACCTCCCATCCCCAGCTCACTCTTGTTTTTTGCAAGTCACTTTTTTATTAAGCTTATGTCTTGTTTTTGTTTGTTTGTTTAAGATTTTAAGTAATCTCTACGTCCAATGTGGAGGTCAAGCTTACAACCCCAAGATCAAGAGTTGCATGCTCCACCAACTGAGCCAGCCAGGTGCCTCCAATTAAGCTTATGTCTTAATAACTCTTCTACTTCCAGAAGGAATTTAAGGTGTTACTTGGTCAATAAAGGGGGATAGGAGAGAGAGAGGAGGAAAAGGTGAAGAGGAATGTTCTAACTCCTTGAATGCCAGGACTGTCTTTCTCATCTCTATACATTCTTCAGTGCTTTGCCTGGTACTTGGCATGTAGCAGACATCAGTATATTGTGGGTTCGGCTCAGGATGAAAGGAATATTAACCTAATAGCAAAGGTTAGCTGACACACTTAACTATCTGTTCTGGAAATAACACAATATCACCTGACAGCATTTGCTTATAAACTGCTTTTGAAGCATTTCCATTTTTAATTAATGCCATATTGCACCTTACCAGTGAGTCATAGGCACACAATCTGAGGATTTGCTCTCTGCCCCATGGTACCTTATATGGATTTCTGTCAGCACTTAAACCATGTTGTATTTCCCCCCTGATTAGGTGGTGAACTCTGGGAGGGAGGGGACAACCATATCATTTTTTATCTCTGTGTTCCTAGCACCTAATCTCTCACAATGGCTAGCGTAGAAATTCAAATGTTTATTGAACTTGAATCTTAAAGGGATGTTGAACATCCCCAGTAAGTGATCACTCCCAGTCTGTGTTTAAACCCCTCTAATGGTAGGGAGCTATCTTTTGGGTCATCCTATTACCTCTTTGAATACCTCTGTTGCAGTTTTCTTCAAATTGGGCTAGAATTTTTATTTCTGTAGTTTCAGCTTAAAAACATTTTTTTTTAATGTTTATTTTTGAGAGAGGAAGAGAGATGAAGCATGTGTGGGGAAGGGCAGAGAGAGGGAGACACAGAATTTGAAGCAGGCTCCAGGCTCTGTGCTGACAGCAGAGAGCCCCATGTGGGGCATGAACTCATGAACTGTGAGATTGTGACCTGAACCAAAGTTGGACGCTTAACTGACTGAGCCACCCAGGTGCCTCTGTAGCTTCCTCTTTTTAGTCCTTGTTCCTTTTTCCAGATCCTGCTTCTTTGCATCTTTGACCATGGAAGCACATGCAAACACTGGCACTGCCAGAGGATGCCTCTGAGGAGTGTAGGCTCAATTCACCTGGGACTATTTGTCCTGAAAGCCAACCCACTGTAATCCGTCTGATGTCATTCCTTATCTCCACTTTATTTCTTTGTGTTTTTCCTTCTTGAAGTCCTTTGTTATCTCTTTGCTCCTCAGAGGAAAATCTGGTAGGTAAATGTAAACTCATTAGTTCTCTCTAAAGTGCAGCTTTCCCAAGGGGATGCTGAGTTGTGGCCATGGGGCTTTTGGCCCTGGGCAACTAGGGAGAAACTGTGGGGAAAGAAGAAGCAGGGAACTGGAGGCAGAGAGCATAAGCATAAGCCACAAACCAAGGTTTGTGGTCCCTCTGTTCTCCTTCCCCTTTCCCAGTAGGGTGTTCTCAATAACTTAATGTGTCTGTTACTTTTTTTTTTTTTTTTAATTTTTTTTTTTTAACGTTTATTTATTTTTGAGACAGAGACAGACCATGAACCAGGGAGGGTCAGAGAGAGAGGGAGACACAGAATCGGAAGCAGGCTCCAGGCTCTGAGCTGTCAGCACAGAGCCCGACGTGGGGCTCGAACTCACGGACCGCGAGATCGTGACCTGAGCTGAAGTCGGCCGCTTAACTGACTGAGCCACCCAGGCGCCCCCCCCCTTTTTTTTTTTTTTTTTTTTAATATTTATTTATTTTGAAAGAAAGAGAACGGGGGAGGGACAGAAAGAGGGAGAGAGGGAATCCCAAGCAGGCTTTGCCCTGTCAGTGCAGAGCCCGACTCAGGGGTCAAATCCCATGAAGCATGAGATCACGACCTGAACTGAGATCAAGAGTTGGACACTCAACTGACTGAGCCACCGAAGCACCCCAATGTGTCTGTTACTTAAGAGGACCCTAGTGACACTTTACTCTCCATTGCCCATTGCTTAACCTCTTCTTGAGTCTGTCAGCACCCTCCAGAAACAGTTTTTTCTCCCTCTATTCTTATGGTAACAATAGCTAATTTTTTAGTGCATACTGTGTCCCTGGCACTGTAGTAAGCATTTTACATGACATTAGCTCTATTAATTCTATTTTAATACTATTATTATGTTCAATTTCTACATGAGAAAAACCAAGACACAGCTAAGTAATTTTAATTTATTCAAGATTGCATAGGTTGTAAGTGGAGGTGGGATTTGAACTTGGTGATAGGATTCCATGATCTCTGTTGCTGGTGTACTCTGTAACATGGACTCACTGTTTTCAAAATTCACCACATTTTTATTGAACATTTAATTATACCAGATACTTTTTTGGTCTTGGGAACTCCTAAATGGATAATGAGACTATCTCTGCTCCAAAAGAGGTCACAGTCTAGTAGGGAGAGGAAGTGATAATGACATAAAGTATTATGAGTAGAGTTATGCACAAGGTACCACAGGTACATGGATGGAGTGCATAATTGTATTTGAGAGTGTTAGGGAAGACTTCAGAGAGGATAGGATATTGGATTGATTTTTTTTTTTTTTTTTTTTTTATGAGTTTATTTGTTTTGAGAGAGAGAGAGCCAGAACCAGGGATGGGGCAAACAGAGAGAGAGGGAGAGAGAGAGAGAGAGAGTCCCAAGCAGGCTCTGAACCCCCATCACAGAGCCCAACAAGGGGCTCAAACTCTTGAACCTTGAGATCATGACCTGAGCCAAAATCAAGAACTGAACCCTCAACCGATGAGCCGTCCACATGCCCCATCATTGGGCTGATTCTTGAGGGGTAAAAGTTTACCATGTGAAGGAATGGAAGCATGAAATCTCTAATCCTTAAGCATATTATTCTTCACTAATAAAATATTTGTTGATGATTGCTTTTTGTGCAAGGGGCTATGTTAGGCACTTGGGTCGAGAGAGAAGATGCTAAATCATGTTTCAAGGAGCTTATAGTTCTGTTAGAAAATGGGACATGTAGTCCAGTTGGAAATGCAGTGTCTATAATTATAAAATAAAAGGTCCAGTGGGGCACCCGGGTAGCTCAGTCAGTTAAGTGTCTTACTTTGGCTTCAGTCATGATCTCATGGTTTGTGGGTTTAAGCCCTGCGTTGGGGTCTGTGCTGACAGCTCAGAGCCTGGAGCCTGCTTCGGATTCTGTGTCTCCCTCCCTCACTTGTGCGCGCTCTCTCTCTCTCTCTCTCTCTCTCTCTCTCTCTCTCTCAAAAATAAATATATATACTTAAAAAAAAAGGTCCTAATTACCTTATCAGTAGAAAAAACAAAATACTATTGGGGAAGTAAATCCCTTCTCATTGATAGGGTTAAGGAAGTCTTCTTTGAGAAGGAGCCTTCTGACCTGGACCTTATGGATGTTCTAAATTTCACTAGAGAGCATCAGGAATAAAGGCCCCAAGTAAATGTGAAAAAGAAGGATGTATTTGTGGAGATCATCAAATAGATGAGGACTAAGTGCTAAATCTAGAAATATAAGTTGGGGCCCATACAAGGTTGATTTTGAATGCCAGGCTGAGGAGTTAAGGTATGTTTTAACTCAGTCATCAGTTATTGAGTGCTTATATATGCCAAATACTATGCAAGGGGGACACAAAGATGAACGCCTGGCTCCTATTCTCAGGGGATTAATAGTCATATAGGGGAAGACAGACATGGAAACAAATAATTGTGGTATAGTGTAAGATGTGTGTTATATACCGTAGTGACACAAAGGAAGGAGTGATTAACTCTGCTTAGGGGAATCATTAAAGACTTAACAGAGAAGAAGCTTGCGTTTGCTCTTAAGGATTAAATTTGAGTTCAATAGATAGTCTGTGAGGTAGGGAAGAGTGGTCCAGCAAAGTGAAAAGATCTTCAAAGGTTTGGAGGCAGATCCTGGGAACTTTAAGAATTTCTGTAAAACTGAGTACAGGCTAAATGTAAGGGGATAACAATGAGCAGTAAGGTTGGAGAGACCTTTTTATTTTTTTATTTTTTTTAATTTTTTTAAAATTTTTTTTTCAACGTTTTTTATTTATTTTTGGGACAGAGAGAGACAGAGCATGAACGGGGGAGGGGCAGAGAGAGAGGGAGACACAGAATCGGAAACAGGCTCCAGGCTCCGAGCCATCAGCCCAGAGCCTGACGCGGGGCTCGAACTCACGGACCGCGAGATCGTGACCTGGCTGAAGTCGGATGCTTAACCGACTGCGCCACCCAGGCGCCCCTGGAGAGACCTTTTTAACAATATGCTAAGAAGCTTGGGTTTAAAACATGTTCAGATCTATGTCTCAGAGTGATCAAGTCTGATAGAAGTATAGAAGCTATTTTGGAGGGATCCAGTTGGGGAAAGAAGAAATTAGTTGGGAGTACTTTGGTAGCTAAGAGATACTGAGGATCTGAGCAGAAGCAAAGGCAGTGAAGGTGGAGAAAAGTGAGCAGCTATAAAAATATCAAGTAACAGTGCTTCCACTTATTTTTGTGTGCTTTTCATTCCTTCCCCTGATTCATTCACTCACGCATTCATGAAGCATTTATTAAATATGTAATCTGGATTGTTAATTCAATCTTTCCTTCCTCAGTACTTGTACCTTCAATATGTCATGCATTTTCCTAGGTCCCAGTAACTCAGCAATGAACAAGACAACGAAGGTCCTTGCTCTTGTGAAGTTTACTTTCTAATGGGGGCATGCAGTTAACAAGTAGCAAACAGGATAACTCCAAATGGTGACAAGTGCTCTGAGGAGTGTAGGGTGATGTGATAGAGAACAACTAGGAAAGGTTATGAACAGCCTATGAGGTGATATTTGAACCAACACCTGAGTGAAGAAGATCTGGCAATTGGAAGATTTGGAGGCAGACATGTGTCAAGTGGAGGGAGAAGTATAAATCCGTGGGAATGAGTTAGGCATGTCTTGGGACCAAAGAGAAAGCCAGTGTGTGTGAATCATAGTGAGCAAGGAAAAAATAATACCAGTCAGGTCAGGGAGTTTGGCACAGTCAGATCTGTAAGGCCTCATCGATGCTGCTAAACATGTTGAATTTTCCTGAGAGTACAATGAAAAGAATTTGGATGGTTTGAAAGATAGGAGTGAGGTGAGCTGGTTTGCATTTTTTTTTTTTAATTTTTTTTTTTAATGTTTATTTCTGAGGCAGAGAGAGACATAGCATGAGTGGGGGAGGGTCAGAGAGAGAGGGAGACACAGAATCAGAAGCAGGCTCCAGACTCTGAGCTGGCAGCACAGAGCCCGACGCGGGGCTCGAACTCACACAAACCGTGAGATCATGACCTGAGCCGAAGTCGGTTGCTCAACCGACTGAGCCACCCAGGAGCCCCTGGTTTGCATTTTTAAAACAATCTTTCTGGCTGCTTTAAGGAGAATGCATTGTAAGGGGCATTCAAGAAGAGCTGTTAGGAGATTTGCAGTAGTTCAGGTGAGACCTGATAGTGTTGGGGGTGCGGTAGCATAGATGATGGGAAGTGGATGAATTTAGAATATGTTTTGAAGTAGAGCCTACAGGACTTGCTGGTGGATTGGATATCAGATAGAAGGGAAGGAAAATAAGCTTGACTTCCAGGTTTTGGGATTTGTTTTGCTTTAAGTAATTGGCAACGCCATGGTTGATGGTATATGTATTGAAATAGGAAGGACCAAAGGAGAAGTCTTAGGTGGGGGAGAAGAAATGTGAAAAATTCTGTTTGGCTATTTTATTTGACATCATCCCCACTGTTTGTTCGAGACTGTTACTCAGTCTCTGTTTATTTCCGAAGCATGTGCTTTGTTTGTGTCTAGTGCTAGGTGTGAAGTAAGAGGGGGATGCTGAACGAGTAAGGCATTATCTTTGTCATCATAGCTGTTAACATTATGTAACATCCATCTAACATTTATTGAACACATACATTGTACCAGATTACAGGCTAGTTCTTTGAAACAAAAGAAAGTAAGATTCAAGTGATGCTCACACCCAGTTCACATCCAGTAAGATTGCTAAATAGGAGAAAATATTTGCAAATAGTATATCTGATGAAGAACTTACATTCAGGATATATAAAGACCTCTCACAGCTCAACAAGAGAGAGATAAATAACCCAATAAAAAATGGACAAATGATCTGAATTGACTTTTCTCCAAAGAAAGTATACAAATGGCCAATAAGTGCCTGAAAAGAAGTTAAATATCATTAGTCATCAGAGAAATGCAAATCAAAACCACAATGAGGGGCGCCTGGATGGCTCAGTCAGTTGAGCGTCTGACTTCAGCTCAGGCCATGATCTCGCGGTTTGTGAGTTTGAGCCCTGCATCGGACTCTGTGCTGACAGCTTGGAGCCTGGAGCCTGCTTCAGATTCTGTGTCTCCCTGTCTGTCTGCCCCTCCCATGCTCATGCTCTGTCTCTCTCTGTCTCTCAATAATAAATAAACATTAAAAAAAATTTTTTTTAAAAACACAATGAGATACCACTTCATACTCACCATGATACTATAATAAAAAAAGACATAATAACAAGTGTTGTCAAGGAGGTGGAGGTACTGGCACCTTCATGCACTGCTGGTAGAAGTGTAAAGGGGTGCAACAGCTGTGGAAAACAGTTTCATGGTTCCTCAAAAGGTTAAGCATAGAAGTACCATATGACCCAGCAATTCCTCTCCTAAGATATATACTTTAGAAATAAAAAACATGTGTCCACACAAAAGCTTGTACACAAATGTTCTTAGCAATATTTTCATAATAGCCCAAAAGTAGAAACAACCGAAATGTCCCTCAATTGCTGAATGGATAAATAAAATGTATATCCATATGGTGGAATATTACTTGGCACGAAAAAGGAGTGAGCTACTGATACATGCTAGAACATGGATGATCCTTAAAACATTATGGTGTCTGAAAGAAGCCAGTCAGAACTGCATTTTGTATGACTTCATTTATATGAAAGGTCCAAAAGAGGCAAATCTATAGAGAAATAAAGTAGATTAGTGGTTGATTAGGTCTGGGGGTGTTGCAGATGAGATGAACATGAGGTTTGTTTTTAAAGTGATAGAAATGATTTAAAATAAGATGGTTGCACGGGGGTGCCTGGGTGGCTCAGTTGGTTAAGTGTCTGACTCTTGGTTTCAGATCAGGTTTTGATCTCACAGTTCGTAGGTTCAAGCCCCACATCAGGCTCTGTGCTGACACAGTGCAGCATATTGGGATTCTCTCTCTCCCTCTCTCTTAGCCCCTCCCCCCATTTGCTCTCTGTCTCTCTCTCAAAATAAAACTAAAGTTAAAATTAAAAAATAGATTAAAAAAGATGGTTGCACAACCCTGTAAATATACGAACAGTCATTCAATTGTCCACCTAAAATGGATGCTGTTCCTGAACAAAGCTTTTAAAAAAAAGAAAAGATCCTTGACCTGAAGATGATTAGAGTTTAGTTATGGAAACAGACTCAGAAACAAGTATAAAAAGTAATAAATGTGACCTTGGAGATAATGTACAAATTGCAAATTTCTGCAGAAGAGGAACACTTCACCTGAGGAAATCTATTAGACTCTGAAGTATCTTGAGAGTGAGAGCTGTTATTTATTATTGTATTTCCAGTCTAGAGTTCAACATATGCTCACCTAACAGTTGTCGAATGCAGTGTGAATGTATAAAGTTGGAGAATATCTTTTGAAGGAGGTAATACTTGAACTGCATCTTTGAGAGTGAATAGAGATGGACAGTGAAGATGAGGAAAGAATTCTAAGGAGAGAAAATGGCAGTGGCCAAAGCACCAAGGTATAAAAGGGAAGAGCATGTTAGAATGGTAGGTGGTTCATTCCTGGATTGTGGCTGGAGTGTAAACCATTTGGGGGAGACTGGTGAGATAAATAGCTGGCTGGACCAGATTATGAAGTACCTTATATGTCATACAAAGGAGTTTGGGCTTTAATCCAAAGACAATAGAAAGTCATTAAGGTCTGTTTAAGTAGGGGGCTGATATACTCAGTTGTGTGTCTAATAAAGATCACTGTGGCTGCTCTTATGTTATGAATCTGTTCTGGCAAGATTAGAGTCAGGGAGATGATCTTGGAGGTCACTACAATATCCTAGGAAAGAGCAAGGGATAAAGTCTGAACTTTAGGAGGTGTGGCAATGAAGAATTCAAGGGAGATTCCATAGGTGGGTAGATGTGGCTAGCAAGTAAAGGCTTTAAGGAGTTTGTAGGAAGGATAGTTCTGCTCTGGAAGGGTTTCTGGAAGAGGTGGCATATGGATTGGGTTTTAAAAGAATGGGTAGAAAGGTTTAGAGTATGTAGGAGGCTGGAATGCACGTAGGAAAGAGTGAGAGAGGGAGGAGGCTAGTCTGAGAAGTATGAATTTGATGGGAAAGGAATTTAAGAACCGAAGAATGATAGGTGCCCCCAAGTTTGGTAATTGTTGAATGAGAAAGAGGTCATTAAACTATTCCTTCTACTCTTATATATATTTGAAAAGTTTCACTGAAAAAGCTTCCCAACTCAGCTGGCCTGCAAGATATACTTTCTGGTGATGGTAGGAGGGGTGGGGGTGATGAGCAGATAGCAGCCATAGCAGTTGTTACAACCAACACCTACTTCCACTTTCTTGCTCAAAGTGTGCTGTCTATATCAGGCCTTACAGTTTGCCTAAGTAGATCCAATGTCTGCATGATTCCCAGCTGATTTATGAGGTCTGTTTTAAAAGTGAGGTAGTTGCATTTTGATTTATTGGCCTTGAATTCTTGACAAGGCTATGGAGTTTAAGAAGATTGTGAATGACGCCAGTCAGAGTGGCCAAAATGAACAAATCAGGAGACTATAGATGCTGGAGAGGATGTGGAGAAACGGGAACCCTCTTGCACTGTTGGTGGGAATGCAAATTGGTGCAGCCGCTCTGGAAAGCAGTGTGGAGGTTCCTCAGAAAATTAAAAATAGACCTACCCTATGACCCAGCAATAGCACTGCTAGGAATTTACCCAAGGGATACAGGAGTACTGATGCATAGGGGCACTTGTACCCCAATGTTTATAGCAGCACTCTCAACAATAGCCAAATTATGGAAAGAGCCTAAATGTCCATCAACTAATGAATGGATAAAGAAATTGTGGTTTATATACACAATGGAGTACTACGTGGCAATGAGAAAGAATGAAATATGGCCTTTCGTAGCAACGTGGATGGAACTGGAGAGTGTTATGCTAAGTGAAATAAGTCAGGCAGAGAAAGACAGATACCATATGTTTTCACTCTTATGTGGATCCTGAGAAACTTAACAGAAGACCATGGGGGAGGGGAAGGAAAAAAAAAAAAAAAGGTTAGAGTGGGAGAGAGCCAAAGCATAAGAGACTGTTAAAAACTGAGAACAAACTGAGGGTTGATGGGGGGTGGGAGGGAGGGGAGGGTGGGTGATGGGTATTGAGGAGGGCACCTTTTGGGATGAGCACTGGGTGTTGTATGGAAACCAATTTGACAATAAACTTCATATATTGGAAAAAAAAAAAAAAAGAAGATTGTGAATGAGAGGAGAATGGAGAGCTACAAATATGGAGAGCCTGTGTGAACCTTGGTATTTCACTTGTCCTAATCACCCAGCAGACCAGAGCATCTGTCCCTACAAGATAGAAGAGGCAGCCCTCCTGGTATGTTGTATTCATATCAGGTTCAGGAGCTAGCTAATATCTCTTTTCTCTGCACTTAAGTAGCACTTTGTTTAAATGTCAGTGGTTGTCCTTATCATACTATGTTATGTTTAATAGTCTGTTGTGTCCTGTTCCCCCCCCCCCCTCCCCGACTGAATACCTCAAGGGCAAAGGTTGGGCTTATCCGTCTCTAATTTTTGCGAAAGAATGAAGTCTTTAGCTGCATGGTTAATCCATCTCTAACTTGGAAGGATCAACTGAGACCTCTGAAATACTAAGTTTGTCCTGGTGGATAGGGTTCCAGAGGTTAGGGCCCTTTACAGTTAGCAGGTACTTGAAACCAGGACAAGAAGCCATCTCCTGGTGATGGATATTCCTGATGCATGCCTGTGGTAATCATTTGTTAAAGTTTCATTGATGTAATTTGGTAGCATCCTGTTAAATTACAGCTCACCACACTGAAAGCATTTTGTTTTTAGTTGTATGGTAACTAAAGGAAACTGGCAGTTTGGAAAGTCAAAATATTAGAGCTGACTCTGAAGCTTTGGAGTTAGATTTGGTAGAATTATTACAGCATTTTAGCTTTAAAGGACCTCAAAAATCACCTAAGCCAACCCCCTCATTGTATATATGGGGAAATTGAGTCACTGAGGAAGTTTCCTATTCATTGACATATAGCACCTGTGGTGACATATCCACCTGTGGTGGATTAGTAGGACCTACAAATGTTTTTCTCTTCACTGAGAAAGGTAGTTGTTGCCCTAAAGCCATTTCTTGGGGTGAAAAGTGGGAATGAGATAAAACCCAAGGAAATAAGACCTACCACATGGGCTAAGTATAACGGCTGTCTCACCCAGCATGTTCTCTTGTTGTTGGAAACCTTTTGGGGGAAGCGAATATCTACAATGTAGTCAAAAAAACAGTCTCCTTTTTCACTTTCTTCTCTTTTCCTGCTTTATTTTCCTTCATAACACTACCAGAATGTATTTTATATGTATGTATATATATACATATATATATACATATATATATATTTACATATATGTACATTATGTATATATATGTGTGTGTATATGCTTATATGTGTTTATTATCTCTTTTTTTTTTTTAATATATGAAATTTATTGTCAAATTGGTTTCCATACAACACCCAGTGCTCATCCCAAAAGGTGCCCTCCTCAATACCCATCACCCACCCTCCCCTCCCTCCCACCCCCCCCCCCCATCAACCCTTAGTTTGTTCTCAGTTTTTAACAGTCTCTTATGCTTTGGCTCTCTCCCACCTAACCTCTTTTTTTTTTTCCCTCCCCTCCCCCATGGGTTTCTGTTAAGTTTCTCAGGATCCACATAAGAGTGAAACCATATGGTATCTGTCTTTCTCTGTATGGCTTATTTCACTTAGCATAACACTCTTCAGTTCCATCCACGTTGCTACAAAAGGCCATATTTCATTCTTTCTCATTGCCACGTAGATTTATCTGTCTTCTTATTAGAAGGTAAGTTTTATAAAGGAATAGACTTTGTTTTATGCTTGTCTTTTGATTGAATGAATGAATAAACATTTATTGGCTACTTTCAAGATGCCAGCTATGTACTTCCCATGACTTTGGTGTTTGCAGGTCAATGACATGTCTTTCTTTTTTGGGGTATGATCATTCATGAATGTATCCGAACCTTTTTTGAACACAGAATACACATTATTGTCAAGTGATTTTTCAGTGACTTTATAGTGCTCATACAAGTGGAGTGAGGTTACCTTTTGTTGTGGATTTAGGCAGTGTGTAAGATTTAGTGTGAACTTCAAACTCAGGCTGATTGATCAGATAGGCTCAATAGAGGAGAAAATCTTACAAGCAGTAGAGCAAAGACTTGGCAGCTGGGGAGAAAACACTTGGTCCATAGCTATGGGGTTACAGCAGGACCCACAACTGACTTATCCATTAGGGACAATGCCCAGGGACCCACAAAAATGTCTTAATTTCCTTTAATAATAAGAAAAAATGAATACAGTCCAGCTTGGATTATACATCTTTATAGTAATGCAGTCATAAAATATGTTTTTCTTGTGCAGGGGCCATGCTACTCTTCTCTGTATTCCAGTTTCAGTATATGTGCTGCTGAAGTGAGCATTTTTAAATATTTTTTTTTTTGATGGAGGAAGGAGCCCACAGAGGCAGAAGTACTTGGGGCCCATGACAATCATAATGTGACCGTAGGAGGACTTTGTGACTAGTCATTGATTTGGTCATTTGGGGCCCTAAGCTCTGTCTCTGATTTCTCCCATAAGCTCTGTGACCCTTTCCCCATCACTCTTGGCAACTGTGATATTCAGTGAGTCATTACTCTCCTTTATATCTTATCTGTGCCTTCTGTAGAGTGGAAACAATTGTGCTCCCTGGGCTAAGTAAATTCATACTTTTAAAACAGCCTAATTATTTTATTTTTTAATCTGTCTTCTCAACGGCAAGAAAAAAGTCTGGTTCATCTGTACATCCCCATGCCTAGCCCTGGACCTGCACATTTAGAACAGGAGTACCTCAAATGAGAATTGAATAAATGAATAAATGTCTCAGATCTCACAGATAGCTTTGAGGCCTTATTTGTTTGCTTATTTTTTTACTTATTTATTTATGGTATTATATACAGTTCTTCAGGTATCTTTTGGACTTTTCTGAGGTTCTGTCAGCAAAGTTTATAGAGCTGTGGGGACACTTGAGAAAATGATGTGGAAAACAAGGGTGTTGCACCATCTTACAGAATTAAGAGCCAGTGTGAAGAATTAGGTGCACATTGGGAATGAATTGTCCTTTCAACAAATGGTGCTGAGACAGTTAGCTAGCCACATGTAAAAGAATGAAGTTGACTCCTATCTCATACCATATAAAAAAATTAACTCAAAGTGGACCAGTGACCTAAATATAAATAAAACTATAAAAATTTTAGAAGAAAACATAGTCATAAATCATGACCAAATCATGAAATCTTCTTAGATATGATACCAAAAGCATAAGCAGTTAAAGAAAAAGTAAATAAGTTGGACTTACCAAAGTGAGAAACTTTTGTGTTGCAAAGGATGCTATCAAGAAAGTAAAAAGACACACCACAGAATGGGAGACAATATTTGGAAGTCATATATCAGATAAGAGACTTATCTGACTTATAAGTCATACATCAGATAAGTATCCAGAAAATATATAAAGAACTTTTACGGCCAAACAATAAAAATATAAATAATTCAGGGGCGCCTGGATAGCTTAGTTGGTTGAGCATCCAATTCTTGGTTTCAGCTCAGGTCATGGTATCACGGTTCGTGAGTTCAGGCTTCGCATCGGGCTCTATGCTGACAGTGTGGACTCTGCTTGGAATTCTCTCTCTCTGCTCCTCCCATACTCTCTCTCTCAAAATAAATAAACTTAAATATATATGTGTATATGAACACGCACACGTGCGTACACACACACATACACACACACACACATAATTCTGGGGTGCCTGGGTGGCTCAGTTGGTTACATGTCTGACTCTTGATTTTAGCTCAGGTCATGATCTCAAGGTTCATGGGTTCGAGCCCTCAGTCGGGTTCTGTGCTGATGTCATGGAGCCTGCTTGGGGTTCTCTCTCCCTCTCTCTCTGCCCCTCTCCTGCTCACATGTGCGCACTCTCTCTCAAATAAGCTTAAAAAAATGCACCAACTGAAAGATTGTCATAGTGGATGAAAAAAAAGATCTGCTATATATTGCCTACAAGAAGCCCCTTTTTAAGTAAAAGGATACATATAAAATTAAATGAATAAAGAGAGATATAGCATACTAATACTAATCAAAAGAAGGTAAGACTAGCTATATTAATTTCAGACAGAGCAGACCTCAGAGCAAGGAAAGTTATTGGGGATCAAGAGGGGCATTATGTAGTAATAAAAGTCCATCCTCCAAGAAGACGTAACAGTCCTCAATGTGTATATACGTAACAGCAGCGTGTCAAAACGTGAAGTGAAAGCTGATAGAACTGCAACCGGAAGTAGACAAATCCAGATTATAGTTATAGGGCTTAGCATTCCTCTGTCAGAAATGGACAGATTCAGCCATCAGAAAGTCTGTAAGTACATAGCTAAATTCAGTTAACACTATCAATCAACTGGATATAATGGACATCTGTAGACTGCTTCATTTAACAACAGCAGAATAGATTGACCTTCTCAAGTTTTCATGAAACATTCACCATGGTAGACCACAAAGTTTCTATAAAACACAACAAATTTAAAAGAATAGGAACACATTGTCAGAGCACAGTGGAATTCAGCTAGAATTCAAGAAGAGAAAGAAAATCCACAAATACTTGGGGTGCCTGGCTGGCTCAGTTAACCATCTGACTTCAGCTCAGGTCATGATCTCACAGTTTATGAGTTCGAGCCCTGCATCAGTCTCTGTGCTGACAGCTTGGAGCCTGGAACCTGCTTCAGATTCTGCATTTCCCTCCCTCTCTCTACCCCTCCCTCTCTTGTGCTTTCTCTCTCTCAAAAAATAAACAAACATTAAAAAAAAATCCACAAATACTTGAAGATTACACAACACACTTCTTTTTTTTAAATTTTTTTTTTTTGATGTTTATTTATTTTTGAGACAGAGAGAGACAGAGCATGAACGGGGGAGGGTCAGAGAGAGGGAGACACAGAATCCGAAACAGGCTCCAGGCTCCGAACTGTCAGCACAGAGCCCAACGCGGGGCTCAAACCCAAGGACCGCGAGATCATGACCTGAGCTGAAGTCGACCGCTCAACCGACTGAGCCACCCAGGCGCCCCTACACAACACACTTCTAAATAACACATGGATCGAAGAAGAAATCTCAGGAAAAATTTAAGTATATTTGAACTAAATGAAAACGGAAACTCAACTTACCAAAATTTGTGGGATGCAGTAAAAGCATGTTTAGAGGAAAGAAAGATCTAGAATCAATCACCTATGGATTCATCTTTGGAACCTAGAAAAAAGTGCTAATTAAAACCAAAGTAAGCAGGAGAAAAGAAATAATGAAAAACAAGGTAGAAGTCAATGGATTGAAAATAGGAAATCAGTAGAGAAGGTCAACAAAATCAAAATCTGGTTCTTTGAAAAAATTGATACAACTGGTAGGTCTGTAACCAGGCTAACTATGAAAAAAAGAGGACACAAGTTACTAGTATTATAAATGAATGAGGGGACAATTCAAGAAAGTACAGACCAATGTCTCTTACAAACATCAATTTAAAAACCATCAATAGGGGCGCCTGGGTGGCTCAATCGGTTGAGTGGCCGACTTCGGCTCAGGTCACGATCTTCCTGTCCATGAGTTCGAGCCCCGCGTCAGGCTCTGTGTTGACAGCTCAGAGCCTGGAGCCTGTTTCAGATTCTGTGTCTCCCTCTCTCTGACCCTCCCCCGTTCATGCTCTGTCTCTCTCTGTCTCAAAAATAAATAAACGTTAAAAAAAAAATAAAAACCCATCAATAAAATATTAACAAATCTGACAGTGTATAAAAAGAATCATACACCATGACTGAGTGGGATTTATCCCACGTGTGCAAGTTAATTCAGCGTTTGAGAATCATTTAATGTAACCCATCACATTGATAGGCTAAAGAAGAAAAATTACATAAATATATGAATAGATACAGAAAAAGCTCTTGACAAAATCCCATACCCATTTAAGATAATTCTCAGTGGCACAAGAACAGACAGATCAATGGAAGAGAATAGAGAACCCAGAAATGGACCCACAAACGTATGGCCAGCTAATCTTTGACAAAGCAGGAAAGAATATCCAGTGGAATAAAGACAGTCTCTTCAGCAAGTGGTGCTGGGAAAACTGGACAGCAACATTCAGAAGAATGAACCTGGACCACTTTCTTACACCATACACAAAAATAAACTCAAAATGGTTGAAAGACCTCAATGTAAGACAGGAAGCCATCAAAATCCTCAAGGAGAAAGCAGGATCTTGCCTGCAGCAACTTCTTAACACGTCTCTAGAGGCAAGGGAAACAAAAGCAAAAATGAACTACTGGGACCTCATCAAAATAAAAAGCTTCTGCACAGCAAAGGAAACAATCAGCAGAACTAAAAGGCAACCAACAGAATGGGAGAAGATATTTGCAAATGACATATCACATAAAGGGTTAGTATCCAAAATCTATAAAGAACTTATCAAACTCAACACCCAAAAAACAATCCAGTGAAGAAATGGGTGAAAGACATGAATAGACACTTCTTCAAGGAAGACATCCAGATGGCCAACCGACACATGAAAAAATGCTCAACATCACTCATCATCAGGGAAATACAAATCAAAACCACAATGAGATACCACCTCACACCTGTCAGAATGACTAACATTAACAGCTCAGGCAGCAACAGATGTTGGCGAGGATGTGGAGAAAGAGGATCTCTTTTGCACTGCTGGTGGGAATGCAAACTGGTGCAGCCACTCTGGAAAACAGGATGGAGGTTCCTCAAAAAACTAAAAATAGAACTACCCTGTGACCCAGCAATTGCACTACTAGACATTTATCCAAGGGATATAGGTGTGCTGTTTTGAAGGGACACATGCACCCGCATGTTTATAGCAGCACTATCAACAAGAGCCAAAGTGTGGAAAGAGCCCAAATGTCCATCGATGGCTGAATGGATAAAGAAGATGTGGTATATATATACAATGGAGTATTACTCGGCAATCCAAAAGAATGAAATCTTGCCATTTGCAACTACGTGGATGGAACTGGAGGGTATTATGCTAAGTGAAATTAGGCAGAGAAAGACAAAAATCAACAGGTGAACGTAAGGGAAGGGAAACAAAGATAATATAAAAACAGGGAGGGGGACAAAACAGAAGAGACTCATAAATATGGAGAACAAACAGAGTTACTGGAGTGGTTGTGGGAGTGGGAGATGGTCTAAATGGTTAAGGGGCACTAAGGAATCTACTCCTGAAATCATTGTTGCAGTATATGCTAACTAATTTGGATGTAAATTTTAAAAAATTAAAAAAAAAATCTGCATCTACAAAAAAAAAGATAAAAATTCTCAGAAAACTAAAAATAGAGAGTAACTTAAATTGATAAAGAATATCTACAAAAAAATTTGCAGCTAACATCATACTTGATGGTGAGAAACTTGAAGCTTTCCCAGTAAGGTTAAGAGCAACGTAAATGGTGTCTCCTCTCACCATGCTTTTCAACATCATACTGTATGGAAGGCCTAGCTAATACAGTAAGACAAGGGAGTAAAATGTATACAGATTTGGAGGGAAGAAATAAAACCACCTTTATTCACAGATGACATAACTGTCTATGTAGAAAATCCAAAAATGTCAACAAAAAATCTGGAACTATTATAGCAAGGTTTCAGGATGATATAAATCCAGCAAGGTTAATATAAAAAGAGCCAATTGCTTTCATATATATATATATATATATATATATATATATATATATATATATATATATATATATATATCACCAATGAACAAGTGGAATTTGAAATTAAAAACACAATACCGGCGCGTCTGAGTTGGTTGGGAGGTCAACTTCAGCTCAGGTCATGATCTCACGGGTTCGTGAGTTCGAGGCCCATGTCGGGCTCTGTGCTGATGGCTCAGAGCCTGGAGCCTTCTTCAGATTCGGTGTCTCCCTCTCTCTCTGCTCCTCCCCCTCTCATGCTCTGTCTCTCTCTGTCTCTCAGAAATAAATAAACGTTAAAATTAAAAACAAACAATACCATTTACTTTAGCTCCATGAAATTGACATCCTAGCATAAATACTAGTATAAATCTAGCAAAATGTTTATAGGATCTATATGAGAAAAACTATGAAGCTCTGATCAAAATATTAAAGAAGAACTATTTAAATGGAGTGATATTCCGCGTTTAGGTATAGGAAGATTCAATGTTGTCAAGATGTCAGTTCTTCCCAGCTTGATTTATAGATTTAGTGCAATGCCTGTCGGAATCCCAGCAAGTTACCTTGTGGATATTGACAAACTGATTCTAAACTTTATATGGAGAGGCAAAAGACCCAGAATAGCCAATACAGTATTAAAGGAGAAGAACAAAATTAAACACACTATTATGTCCACACAGTTGTTTATAGCAGCTTTATTCATAGTTGCCAAATGTTGGAAGTAACCAAGATATCCTTCAGTAGGTGAGTGGATAAATAAACTGTGGTACATCCAGACAATGGAATATTATTCATTAAGAAGAAATGAGCAGGGGCGCCTGGGTGGCGCAGTTGGTTAAGCGTCCGACTTCAGCCAGGTCACGATCTCACGGTCCGTGAGTTCGAGCCCCGCGTCAGGCTCTGGGCTGATGGCTCAGAGCCTGGAGCCTGTTTCCGATTCTGTGTCTCCCTCTCTCTCTGTCCCTCCCCCGTTCATGCTCTGTCTCTCTCTGTCCCACAAATAAATAAAAAAACGTTGAAAAAAAAAATTTAAAAAAAGAAGAAATGAGCAATCAAACCATGAAAAAACAGAGGAGTCTTAAATGCATATTACTAAGTGAAAGAAGCCAATGTAAAAAGGCTACATATGATTTTAACTATATGTCACTCTAGAAAAGGCAAAACCATAGAGACAGTAAAAAGATACGTATTTGCTAGGGATTAGGGGAGGATGGAATGATAAATAAGCAGAACACAGAATTTTTAGGACAGTGAAACTACTCTGTACGATACTTGAATGTTGTGTACACGTCCTTATAGGTTATATGTTTGTTAAGGTAAACTGAACTTTGGGTGAAATGATGTGTCAGTGTAGATTCATCAGTTGGGACAAATGTACTACTCTGGTGGGGGATGTTGATAATGGGGGAGGCTATGTGTGTTTGGGTGGAGGGGATATATGGCAAACGCTGTATTTTTTGTTCAGTTTTGCTGTAAGCCTAAAAATCCTCCAAAAAAGTCTATTTTTAAAAAATGGACAAAAGTCTGAATAAACTTTTCTCCAAAGTTAAGATATATAAATGGCCAATAAACATATGAAAAGATGCTCAGCGTCATTATCCATTAGGGAAATGCAAAATTGAAATCACATAGCGAAACCATTTCCCACCCACTTGGATGCGTTTATGAAAAAGAGAATAACAAGTATTGTTGAGGATGTGGAGAAATTGGAACGTTCACGCAGTGCTGGTGGGAATGTAAAATGGTGCAGCTGCTGTGGAAAACAGTTTGGCAGTTCTTCAAAAGGTTAAGCATAGAGTTACCATACGACCTAACAGTTTCACTCCTAGGTATATATCCTCAAGAGAAATGAAAACGTCTACACAAAAGCTTGTAAATGAATGTTCGTAACAGCATTATTTTTAATAGCCAGAAAGTATAAACAACCCAAATGTCCATTAACTGTTGAGTGGATAGATATAATGTAGTATATCCATACAGTGCAGTGTTATTTGGCAATAAAAAGGAATTAACTGCAGTACATGCTACAACCTGATGAACATTGAAAACATGCTAAGTGAAAGAAGCCAATCTCAAAAGACCACATACTGTATGATCCCATTTTTATGAAATGTCTAGAATAGGCAATCTATAGATAGAGACAGAAAGTAAATGAGTGTCTTCTTGGGCTGGGGGAGGATGGAGAGTGACTGCTAACTGGTATGTGGTTTCTTCTTATGGTGGTAAAATGTTTCAAACTTACACAGTGGTGATGGTGGCACAACTCTGTGAATATACAGAAAAGGACTGTGGATGAATTTATGGTATGTGAATTAGATCTCAGAAAAGCTGTTATTAAAATAATCAGGTACATAGAAGTATATGTCTTTGGACACATTGTGGAATGTGAGTGCTGGGATGCAATAGCAGCAGTAGCAATGCTTTAATGGGCGTATGAATTATCTGGCTATCTTATTAAGTGTAGATTCTGATTCAGGAGGTCTGGGATGGAGTCTTGAGATTCTGTTTCTTAATAAGCTCTCACGGTGCTGATGCTGCTGGACTATGCCCCATGCTTAGCAAGGCAGTAGAGGATATTTGTTTCTTCATTGAATGGGGTCAGTCTAAAGAGCCTTCCTGGAGCCAGGAGGATTTGGCCAGCATTTTGTACCAAGGCAGAATTGGTTTGGTGGAACAGAGGGCATTAATGGACAAAGTAACCAGCCTGTGTAAAGACTCAGAGACCAGAGGGGATCTGATACTTGAGGGGGTGGGACAGGAGGCCTATTTGTGGGGTTACATGGGTGGGTCCCTGAGTCTTTTACACCAGAGCATTTTCTATTTTTATGAAATTTTCTCTTGCCCTCTGCCTGACATTTTGGTTTATTCTTTCAAATCTGGACTTAGGTAGATTGGCATAACTATAGGTGCCTTGTGAGCTTCTAGGAGAGGGGTGAGTGGTTGGCAAGAAAACATTCTGTATGTGGGTCTTGGGAGTTGGATGTCAGCCCATCAATCAGTAACCATGCCTAGAGAGCCTCCCTAGTTAGCTAACCTGAGCTCTGGACAGGGCACAATCAAGACTGTCTTACTTCTTGGACCCAGATGAATAAACTCATTAATGAGGGAGCAAATAAAGCTGTATTTCCAGATGGTACAGGTTAATTATAGTTGTAGTTTAGAGCTTTCCTTGTCTTTCCACTTGCACTTGAAGACCAGTTTGTATCTAATGTAAATAATCGCTTGGTTCAGGAGGCAAATATTAAAGCCAAATCATATCTTTACTCTTAGGATTCACAGTACTCCATGAAGTGCTAAATGGTCCTGTAAGTCCAAGTCCAATCTCAGCCTTAGTGTTTGCCTTTCTGAGCTGTTTTCTCTGAGGCTCTGAAAGCATTACTGTTCTGTGCTTCACCAGCATTTGGTTCCCCAGCCTCTCCTGTTACTTTATAAAGTACTTCCACTCTCCCAGGAGGAAAGGCAATGAAATCGCATGGTGACCTGGAATGTTCTTACGTTCACAGCCCCACAATGAAATCAGAAGTCTTATTCTTTATTTTCCAGATGGAGAGACAGTATAGACTATATGGACAGTAGCATGCTTGACCACTATCTCATGGAGAGGCACCCCTGTGTCTGGCCTAGTTCTTTGGATCTTCCTTAGTTTTTCCTTCAATAGACTTGTCTGGCTTCTTTGAACATGTAGTTATGTTGTCTTGGTTTTGTCTTGTTTTGTTTTGACATAGAGTTTTTTAAACATGATTTTCTGGGTGCTTCCTGGTGTCAAATGAATACTTCTTTCCCAGATGCTTATTAAGTACTTTTCAAGTGTTTGTTTATACTCCCATTTAAGCATCTCCAGGTAAGGTGCTGGTTTGTCAGCATACTTATCATATTGTAGAGAATTGTGTTCAATTCCTTCAGTACTCGCTGAGTGCGTAATATATGCTCAGCTCTGTTCTGTTCTCCTTGAAAGACACAAAGCTGTGTATTCTCCTTGGCGCTGTGGGATCTTCCAGGTTTCTGGGATGGGAGCAAGTTACACAAAAGCAGGCTAGGAATAGAGTGAAGCAAACAAGGCACTTAGGGTACAAACTTTAAGGAGACACTCACTTTCAAGGTCATGCAAGTGGAGGATTAGTACCTGACAGTGAGTGCCTCCTTAAATTTTGAGCCCTAGGTCCCTTGCTTACCCCGACCTTAATGCTGGTCCTGCCTTAAGAAGCAGTTAGATCACTTGGCAATCATGTCTAAGATAACATAAGACTATGAATGAATGGCATGGAACAGTGCTTCTAAAATTTAATGTGCATACAGATCATCTGGAGATCTTATTAAAAGGAGGATTCTGGGGGTGCCTGGGTGGCTCAGTCAGTTAAGCATCCAACTCTTCATTCGGCTCAGGTCATGATCTCATGGTTTGTGGGATCAAGCCCTGTGTCAGGCTCTGCACTGACAGCACAGAGCCTGCTTTGGGTTCTCTCTCTCTCTACTCTCTTTGCCCCTCCCCATGCTCATGCACTCATGCTTATAATAAACTTTTTTTTTTTTTTTTAATTCTGATTCAGTGGGTCTGGAGTGATGCCTGAGATTCTGCATTTCTAACAAGCACCCAAATAAAGTTGACACTAGCCTTTGTACTACACTTTGAGTGAGAAGGAGAAAAATCCATGCTTGAGAAAACCAGAGGGCCACATTCACTAAGCTAGAGGATCAGGGAAGGCTTCTCCAGAGAAGGTGAAATTGCAGCTGGTTCCTCAAAGGACAAGTTGGACTTGGATGGGAAAAAAGAGAGGGAGACATGGCAATCAAAAGGAAGGATATGCAAAGGCTAGAGACAGGAATGAGACCCATGTGTTTTGGGACAATGAACAGACTGGTTTGGCAAGATGCAGGTTCAAGTTGGAAAAAAGGAAAAGAGTTTTGATACGTAGTGTGAAACCATATGGATTGTTTCTTTAGAAATATGGTCCTTAATTGTCTGCTCAGGTACTGCCCAAATGGGCATTTCCATTTCTTCTCTTTTTTTTTTTTTTTTTAATTTTTTTAAATGTTTATTCACTTTTTGAGAGACAGAGACAGAGTGTGAGCAGGGCAGGAGCAGAGAGAGAGGGAAACACAGAATCCGAAGCAGGCTCCAGGCTCTGAGCTGTCAGCACAGAGCCCGATGTGGGACTCGAACTCATGAACCGAGATCGTGACCTGAGCCAAAGTCAGACACTTAACCAACTGAGCCACCCAGGCACCCTGGGCATTTCCATTTCTTATATCCACTTGTCCTTCTGGGATACTCTGGGGCCTCTTTTTTTCCGGGGGAGATGAAGGCCTGAGTCAGGACACCTGAATATATTCTGTGAGGCATTGTGTGAATTAGGAAAAGAGAGGAGGTGGTTGACTTCATTATCCTGATTGGCTGGGTGAAGCCTTGAGATGTTGTTGTTGTTTTTGTTTTGTTTTGTTTTAACTTAGCTGGGACATGTAGAAATCAGAAAGCCCTCCCTAAAGAGTGATGGGAGTACACAATACACACATATAAAAGGATGCCTGGTAAATATGTGCTGATTTGACTCAGTAGGAGAGTTCTGCCCATTTTAAATCAAACATTCCATGTAAAGTACTTTTCTGAAATTATCATAGGAACAGTGGGAAATTGGGCCTTGAACATCATAGGTACTAAAAGAATATTTGTTGATTGATACATTTGAGAATTGTCTCTCCTCTTGACATCAAGAAACATTTTCAGTTCAGGTCAGTAAAAGAATGTATGAAAGTAATGTTTTTGACTTATGTACTGACACTTGGGTATGCTTTTGTGTGGCTGCAAGGAAGCAGAAGACTGCTTTCTGAGTCCTGAACTCAAAGAGTTTATTTTTGGGCAGTGGTTTTCAACTGGAGGCAGTTTTCTTTCCACAGGGGACATTTTACAATGTCTGTAGACATAGTTGCTTCTGTGGAGATGCTATTGGCATCTAGAGGGTGAGGCCAGGGATGCTGCTAAAACATCCTACAGTGTACAGAGAACTCCCCACCCCACCAAAAAAATGAACCAGTCTCAAATATCCCTAATGTCAAGGTTGAGAAACCCTGTTCTAAAAGGACAAGACTAACAAATAGAACCAGAACTTTGAAGTTGGAAGGCCATACTACTAGTTAATAGCAGAGCAGACTGAAGCTTAGTTCACCCTAGTCTAATGTTTTGCCTGATGCCATAAAGCCATTTAGACTCAAACAGCATTATATGACAAAATATTTTATTTAGCTTCATCTCCCACTAATTCTGATTCATACTTTTTGCTCTAGCCATACTCATTTATTTGTATGCTATACAAATAAATAAATAAAGTTGTATGCAACTTTATTCCTTCATGTTTATGTTAGTCCCTTTGCCTGGAACATTTATTTCTCTTATTTTTTCATCTGGATGATATTTCACATCTCCTCTGGGAACTCTCTCCAATCTATAACACCCCAGATTGGATCAGAAGCCATTTCTTTATTCTTCTCTAACTAGTCCTCAGCATATAATAAAGAAATTTTCTGTATATATGTGTGACTTCCTGACAAGGCTGTGAACATCTTAGGGGTTAGAGTTACTCTCCTATCCTCATTGCCTTGCATATACATACAATATACTGTCAGTCATAGACATGAGACAAAGTAAGTGGTTAGAGAAGGGAGAGATCAGTGGGAAATAGAGTATTGGGGAAGGTTCCATACAGATTACGACACTTGAAAGCTTCTTGTAATTCCTTGAAGATAATGATGAATGTATGAGCACCTTATGTTGGGCAGGGATAGTTCTCAGACAGTAATGGATTTTTCTTGTGGTGTCTTTCTACAGGTTGATATGTCGGACCTCTCCCCAGAGGAGCAATGGAGGTAAGTGTGACAGTGTGGGCCCCTTAGGCTGGAAACTATAAATTAATCCTACTAATAGAGTTGTATATCTTCCCTTTTGCTAACTTGGCTGTGGGGAGGCAGTGACTCTTGACCAGTAAGACAGGTCATTTGGGATCTTTCCCAGTACTTGGGTTACTCCTGAGTAGCTCCTTCAGTCCTGGGGAGTAAATAGGTAATTGCACCAAACCATTTATTTGGGTTTGAACACTACTAGTTCTGCCATTTCCTAGCTGTGCGGTCTTCGGCAAGTTACTTAGTTTCTTACTACCTTAATTTTACCAGTTTGCACAATGAAGATTACGACAGTACCTGTACCGCATAGAGTAGTTGTGGGGATTAATATATGTGAAAATCTTAGAACAATGCCTGGCATGTGGTAAGCTTCCAGTAAGTGTTGATTATCATCATTAATATCATTATCCATGAACAGGGCAGAGAGCTCTGGGTGAAAAATGAGAGATGTGTCTTCTGATCTCAACTCTGCTACTAACATGTTTTGTAACCAGAGTGAGTCAACAAATATTGTCATGATTACTCATCAGTAAAGAACTTTCAGAGTGCTTACCCCACAAACTTCACAAGGTAGCTGACCAATGAGCTGAAATCAACCATGTAGACTTTATTAATAGTGCAAAACCGGGGCGCCTGGGTGGCGCAGTCGGTTAAGCGTCCGACTTCAGCCAGGTCACGATCTCGCGGTCCGTGAGTTCGAGCCCCGCGTCAGGCTCTGGGCTGATGGCTCGGAGCCTGGAGCCTGTTTCCGATTCTGTGTCTCCCTCTCTCTCTGCCCCTCCCCCGTTCATGCTCTGTCTCTCTCTGTCCCAAAAATAAATTTAAAAAGTTGAAAAAAAAAATTAAAAAAAAAAAAAAAAAATAGTGCAAAACCCCCCTTCATTTAGATTATAAAAATGGAGAATTGCAAAGATACCAACTTATATGACAAACCCAGCAAGATTTTAGGTGACTGTAAGCTTAATATGTACTAGTTTTTTACCTCAGCTATCAAAACATTCCAAAATTTGGAAGATGTTTCTAAAAATATATTATCTGCTTTAGGGTGGTGATAGTTCCACCGTGCTCTGCTTCACTGAGTCCACATTGATTTTGTTGTAAACACTGTATATTAAGAAGATCTTTAGCTAGATAATGTCTAGAAGAAGGCAACCAGGTTTAATGGTTTTCACATTATATTATATGAATAGTGTTGAAAAGAACTGTTAGCCTAAAAGGGCACAGAAAAGTGATAGTAGGAAGAGGATAGTTTTTGTTTTTGTTTTTAAATAAGATCATGACAAATCTTTGAAAGAGCAGCGCTGGGTAAGAAGAGTGAAAATATCCTTTGTTGTTCCAGAGTATAAGATTAGGTCCAATGGATTGAAGCTATAGATAGATATTTTGTCTCGTTATCAGAGACAGCTTTAATAATTGTGGTATAGTGAACTTCTGCCCTTAAAGCATTGGAATTTTATTTCTTCATAACACATGTGAACACCTACAATGTGCCAGACACATAGTTCCCTAACTACTTTAAGAGGCAGATGTTCTCAGCCAGTGGAAGTATTCAAACAAATATTATAAAGATAATGTTTGCATTGGGTGGGAACCTGAACTAGATCTTCTCCGGTATTTTCTAGATATTTCTTTGATTTTTTGTTGTGTACATCCATTCAGTCATATACTGTCTGCGAATAAGAAATTTATGTCTTGTTATCTTTATAACTCCCCACAGTCTTTAGGTTTTTAAAATGCCCTTTGCCCTTTTAGTTTAGCTTATCCTCACAACAACCCTATGAGGGAAGCAGCAAAGATATGGACTCTTTTTGACAAATGAAGAAATTGTGATGTAGAGATGTGAATTTTCTTGGCCAAGGCCACATGGATGTCTGAACCTAAGTTTTTCTGACTTACACTCCATATTTTCTTTTTGTCAGATTCTCCCACCTAGGATAAACTCTTAGGTGCTGTGGCTGGCTGCTGACATTTGGCTGCCCACTCCCCTACCATGTTTCTTCCCTAACATTTTATTATGAAAAATCTCAGAAAAATTGAAAGAATTACACAGTAAACACCTTTACACCCACCATCTAGATGTACAATTAACTCTTTGCTTTATCATTTATCTCTTATGTAATTCATCCCATTGGGTTCTTCTTGCATAGTCTCTCATTGCTCCTGGGAACTCTATGAAGATACCATTTATGTTGTCCTATCCCTCTCTCCCTAATATCCCCATGCATGGAGAATTTGCATAAAAGCTCCTGACTACAGGCTGTATTTATATTTAGTTTTCTAACTCCTTCCTTTTTTCTCTCTGTTGGCTGACTCTGACCCAGAATGGTAGGATTGACTCTTTTGCATTCTTAGAGGAAGCTCTTTGCCTATATTGGCCAAGGGAATCACTTGTTGCCAGTCCTCTGGACCAGAGAATGCCTGTCTTAGATTATATGAGTTTTCGGTTGTACTCTTCCTTGAGCCCTTGAGGAGGCTATTTACCTGTGGACACTGATGGTGTAGTCACTGTTGAATTAGTATAAAGTTGAAGCAGTCCAGATTTTTCAGGCATTAACTAGCTTTCAGAATCCCTGGTCCTGACAGAGAGGGTAGGACAAATAAAGCAAGACTTTAACCCTGGAATTAGTACACATCTGCAGTATTACTTCTTAATTGGTGTCATAATATCACTGAGTAGGATTATGAGACTTTATAGCTATAACCTTTTCTCTGGGTTACTTTCTCCTTCCAGTGACAGGTTGAAATAGGACTGAAATGGGCAGTGACTACAGGCTTCACCTGGGACCTCTTTCCTACAGGAAAGGTGTCAGCTGTTTCTGCTCTTGCAGGTGGGCAGCAGACAACCCACCTTTAACTCCAGTAGCTGAATTTTTGACTGGGGCCCACAGAGCTCTGGTTCTATCCCCCAGTGCCTGTTCTCTAAAATTTGTATTTTTCTATTCTCTAATTTGTACAGTACCTTGCAGCTGCAAAGCACAAGAATATGTTCTGAGCTATGGGATGGTGGGATGTCCCTGGAAAGCATTGCTATTTTACCATCACACCATCCCTGACCTGCCTTACCTCATCTGTTTGGCTTTCAGGGTTGAGCACGCACGCATGCATGCCAAGCACCGTGGCCATGAAGCCATGCACGCTGAAATGGTCCTCATCCTCATCGCTACTTTGGTGGTGGCCCAGCTGCTTCTGGTACAGTGGAAACAGAGGCACCCCCGCTCCTACAATGTAAGCTACTTTGCCTCTCACTTCTTTGTATGACATTCATCAACAGACCCTTAGTATTCTGGGGTCCAGCCTAACCCAGGCCACATATAGGTGGGGAATGGACAATAGTAATAAACTTTATATATGAATGGTGAAGAGTGTATGGCAAATGTGTGTTGAAGAGGCAAGTAATCCAGATTGTGAAAATAGGGATAGAACCTAAGGCTACTTCCATGGCCAGAAAAGGTAGGTCTTCCCTTGTAAACATTTTGGGACAGATTCATGAGGAGGTGTTCATCAGAAACTATTCAAATAGAGGGAGAGGTGATCGCTTTATTGGGAAGACCAAGCCTCCGAGTAAATATTACAGGTAGGATTTAGATTTAAAAAAAAAAAAAAAAAAAAAAAAAGTAATAATTGAGGAAATGAAGAACAAAACATGTAAAACATATAGAAAATGTATAGCTGAATGGCAGAAGGAAACCCTCCCTTATTGGTAATTACTTTAAATGGTTTAAATTCTTCTATTAAAAGGCAGAGATTGGCAGACTGGTTTAAAAACCCCATGAGAGGGGTGCCTGGGTGGTATAATAAGAGTCAATTATGTGTCCGACGTTTGATTTTGGCTCAGGTCATGATCTCATTGTGAGATTGGGCCCTACATCAGGCTCTGTGCTTACAGTGCAGAGCCTGCTTAGGATTCTCTCTCTCTCCCTCTCCCTCTGCCCCTCCCCTGCTCATATGTGCATGCTATCTCTCTCTCAAAATAAATAAATAAACTTAAAAAAAACAAAAACAAAAACAAACCAGGTGCCTGGGTGGCTCGGTCGGTTAAGCATCCAACTTCGGCTCAGGTCATGATCTCACAGTTTGTGAGTTTGAGCCCCGGGTCAGGCTCTGCACTGACAACTCAGAACCTGGAGCCTGCTTCAGATTCTGTGTCTTCCTCTCTCTCTGCCCCTGCACCGCTTGTGTTTTCTCTTCCTCTCCCTCCCTACCTCCCTCTCTCTTTCTCTTTCTCAAAAAATAAATAAATAAACATTAAAAAAAAAAACCAACCATGAGAGACTCATAAGACACAGATATTAAACGTAAAGGGATGGAGAAAGATATTCCATGCACATGATAATCAAAAGAGAGCTGGGGTGGCTATTAAATATCAGACCAACAGACTTTAAATCAAAAAAATTTACAAGACATAGAAGACATTATATATCGATAAAAGGTTCAATCCAACAAGAAGATACAATAATTATAAACACATACATACCTAACAAAGGAGCCCCAACATATGTGAAGCAAAAATTGACAGAATTGAAGGGAGAGATGGACAGTTGTACAATAATTGTTGAAGAGTTCAGTACCTTACTTTTGGTAATGGAAAGAGCAACCAAATAGAATATCAATACTTAATAGTGGACTTGAGCAGCATTAAAAACTAATTAGACCTGGGGCGCCTGGGTGGCGCAGTCGGTTAAGCGTCCGACTTCAGCCAGGTCACGATCTCGCGGTCTGTGAGTTCGAGCCCCGCGTCAGGCTCTGGGCTGATGGCTCGGAGCCTGGAGCCTGGAGCCTGTTTCCGATTCTGTGTCTCCCTCTCTCTCTGCCCCTCCCCTGTTCATGCTCTGTCTCTCTCTGTCCCAAAAATAAATAAAAAACGTTGAAAAAAAAAAAATTAAAAAAAAAAAAAACTAATTAGACCTAAGAGACCCAAAGGGCACACTCTAACCAGCAACAGCAGAATACATACTCTTCTCAAGGGCACATTGACTGTACTACAGGATAGGACAGATGTTACACCACAAAACAAGTCTCAATAAGTTTGAAAAGATTAAAATCATAGATTTAACTACTGTGGATTAGGACATGGCAGGTGTAGTGTACTGGATTTTTTTCTTAGAAGTTTGTAATCTTTTCATGGGCAACCCTTTTTTAACATAAAAACTTGGCAAACACCCATATGATAATACTTTGTAAAGAATATACAATCACATATATAATAGTAACAATAGCTAGTATTTATTGAATTCTTACTATGCCAGCCACATTCTAAGTATTTTAGGTGCATAGATTTAGCTAATCCCCATAATAATTCAGTAAGGTAATTTTTTCTCCATTTACAAATGAGGAACTGAGACAAAGGCTAAGTAACTTGATCTAGTGATAAAACCATTATTTGAACCC
Source organism: Panthera leo (assembly GCF_018350215.1). Taxonomy (NCBI): domain Eukaryota; kingdom Metazoa; phylum Chordata; class Mammalia; order Carnivora; family Felidae; genus Panthera; species Panthera leo. The sequence continues at coordinate 59,483,058 of NC_056688.1, read as the reverse complement.
AAACAATTTTACTCCAGGGTTTTTAATCTTAATACCTAATGGTTCTTTTGCTCAATTATATGCTTTTTCATACCTCTGGTAATATGGCCAGACATGCCCAGGGGTCTGTAGCTCACATGATATGAACTGCTCTATCTCATTTAATCCTCCTAATAGCCCATAAGGTAAGTACCATGAACAAACTGAGGCCCAGAGAATTGACGCATGAAGGGAATACTAATAGAGCCAGGATTTCAATCCAGGTCTTTTATTTCCTGTTTCATAATTTCTGCTGTACTATAGGTTGCTTGAAGCAAAAAGCAACCAGGGAACTGAGGGGTCACCTAGAGCATAGAAGGAAGAGAGGCTAATCTTTGCCCTTGAACAGACACAGGTTCTGAACCTTACTGGCCTATAGCCAGCTCAAGTGTTACATGTACCACAAATAGAGACATCTGTACCTTCAGGTCACAGTGCATTAAGTGACCACATGACACCAAGGCTTTTTGAACTGGAGACCATCCAGCAGGCTAAGCCACCTAGGTGTGGCTCCATGTCTAGACACTGGTCATACTTTGCCCTGATACCTGAGACAAGTCACTTGTTTGTCAGTGTATGATTATAGTGCCTTCTCTATAAAATGGGGATTACCAAGATGGTTGAAATGAGCCGGGAAAAATAAGACCACTCATAAACTAAGTGTAGAATGAAAACCCCCTTGGTATTTCTATGCTGCTATTTAAAGATAATCTTAATTATATAATGCTGGCCAATCTGCAGAGATTTTTGAAAACCTCTAAAGGAAGTGAGAATACATGTATGTACTATAGTGGTTTTCAGTAAGTACTTTTTTTTAAAAGCTGTGGAATCCTGTCTTCAAATAATATCTTAAGGAACAACCCAGTATAGAAAACAATTAAGAGGCTGCTCTGCTTGATACAGGGTTGGGTAACTCTCTGCTTCTCAGGAACAAACATAGGACTCACCAGTGTTAGAAAACCACTGATGTCATTCATTAGTTAATCCTTAAAGGCAATGTGACTAATTTAACGAAGTCATTTGTATAAGGAACATGCACAGTTATCTCATTACTGCCATACCTTGTAAACTGAACTTCACTGGTGAGCGACCTGCTAACATTATAAAACATCTTGGGGGTGCCTGGGTGGCTCAGTCAGTTAAGCATCTGATTTTGGCTCAGGTCATGATCTCGCGGTTTGTGAGTTCAAGCCCTGCATCAGGCTCTGTGCTGACAGCTCAGAGCCTGGAGCCTGCTTCCGATTCTGTGTCTTCCTCCCTCTCTGCCCCTTCCCTGCTCGCACTCTGTCTCTCTCAAAAATAAAAATAATAAAAACATTGAAAAAATTAAAAAAAATAAAATATCTTGAACTGAGAAACTTAAACCCTTATTTTTCAAAAATTAGAAAAGGAAATCTGCAATGTCCTGCTTTATGCTGCTGTTACACAGTAATCTAGATTGTTTTTTAAAAAACTTTTATTAACTTTTGTACAGTGGATATTCTTACTGCTTTAATTAAAATACTAACTTTGGGGGTTCCTGGGTGGCTCCGTTGGTTAAGGGTCTGATTTTTATTTCAGCTCAGGTCATGATCTCATGGTTTGTGGGTTCGAGCCCCACATTTAGCTGTGTGCTGACAGTGCAGAGCCTGCTTGGGAATCTCTTTCCCTCTCTGCCCCTTCCCAGCTCGCATCCACTCTCTCTCTCTCTCAAAATAAATAAACTTAAAAAAATAGTAAAAAAATAAATAAATAAATACTAACTTTGGAAGAAGAAAATTGCCCAAGAACGTTGTACACAGTGACATCTCCTGTCCTTTTTCAAGCTTATCAGAAGTTGGAGCTGTCTGCCATGGAGGCAGTTAATAAAATGGAGCCATCCCAGTCTGACTTGAGTAGTAAGCTCTCTCACTTCTTTTTTTTATTTTATTTTATTTATTTTATTTTTTTTAGCTCTCTCACTTCTTAGCTCTATGATTTTCTATCTCTCTGAGCCTGTTTTTCTTATCTCTAAGTTGGAGTGATAGCTACCTCATAGGTTGTGAAAATTATATAAAATTGTACGGTAAAGTGTTTTGTAAACTCTAAAGCTAATGTTGTTAGTGGCTATTGTTGCTTCCACTCCTAAGAGAAGAGCTCAAGACATAAAAATGTTTTCAGATACTATTTCATATAGAAGAGGGATAGAATTGTATTTTTGTTGAGAATAATTTCATATAACAAAATTCACTGTTCTAACCATTTTAAAGTATATAATTCAGTGGTTTTTAGTACATCCACAGTGTTGGGCAGCCATTGCTGCTATTAGTTCTAGAGCATTTGCATTACCCCAAAAGGAAACCCCATATCCATTAAGCAATCACGTCCTATTTCCCCCTCCCACCAGGCCCTGGCAACCACTAATCTGTTTTCTATGTATTTGCCTATTCTGGATATTCATACAAATGGAATTATACAATATGTAGCTTTTTGTCTGGTTCCTTTCATATAGCATAATAGTTTCAAGGTTCAACAATGTTCTAGTATCAGTACTTTATTCCTTTTTATGGCTGAATAATATTCTATTGTATGGGCATGCCACATTTTGTTTATCCGTTCATCGTTTGATAGACATTTGGGTTCTTTCTACCCTTTGGCTATTGTGAATAGTGTTGCTACAAGCATTCATTATAAACTTTTATTTGAACACCTGTATTCAATTCTTGGGTATGCCCCCGCAGTAGAATTGCTGGAGTAGAAGTGCAGGGTATACCCTGGAGTAGAACTATTTAACTTTTTGAGAACTGCCAAACGTTTTTCCATAGCAGCTATACCATTTAACATTCTAACCCACAGTGCATTGGGTTCCAATTCCTCCACATTCTTTTCTTTTTTTTTTTTTTTTTAAAGTGTATTTATTTATTTTGAGTGGGGGAGGAGCAGAGAGGGGTAAAGAATCCCAAGCAGACTCCACAGAGTCCAATACAGGGCTGAATTCCACAAACTGTGAGATCAGGATCTGAGCAGTTATCAAGAGTCAAGTGCTTAACCGACTGAGCCAACCAGTTTCTCCACATTCTCACAACACTTGTTCTTTTTTCTTTTCTTTTCTTTTTTCTTTTTTCGTTTTTATTATAGTCACCCCAGTGGGCATGAAGTAGTATCTCATTGTGGTTTGATTTGTGTTTCCCTAATGACAAATGATGTTGAGGATAATTTGATGTATTTATTGGCCACATGTGTATCTGCCATGGAGAAATCTCTTTGCCTATTTTTAACTGGGTTTTTGTTTTTCCTTTTTGTCTTTTTATTATTGAGTTGTAAGAGTTCTTTATATAGTTTGTATACTAGACCGTTATTAGATATGTTATTTATAAAATTTTCTCCCATTCTGTGGGTTGCATTTTTACTGTTTTGATAGTGCCCTTTGATGCATAAACATTTTAAAGTTTGATGTCCAATTTATTTATTTTTCCTTTTTGAATGAATATATTTGACATGTAATATTGGTTACATTTAAGGTGTTCAACATGTTAATTGATACATTTATCTATTGTAATATGATTCCTATTATAACAACATTTAGCATCTCTATCACATCATGTAATTATCCTTGTTTTTAGTGGTTGAAATAATAAGGTTGATCTCTTAGCAGGTTTGATGATTATATTACAATATTGTTATCCATATGCATTATACTTTGCATTAGATCTCTGTGGTTTATTTACTGCTTGTTCCAAGTTTGCACCCTTAAGTCTATCTTTTTGTTTATTTTTAAGAGAGACAGAGAGGCACAGAGTGCAAGCAGGGGAGGGGCAGGGAGAAAGGGGGAGACACAGAATCTGATGCAGGCTCCAGGCTCTGAGCTGTCAGCATAGAGCCCAATATAGGGTTTGAACTCACAAACCATGAGATCATGACTTGAGCCAAAGTCGGATGCTTAACTGACTGGCCACTAGGTGCTCCGTTAAACCTATTTTTTTATTTTGTTGCTTGTGCTTTTAGTGTTATATCTAAGAATCCATTGCCAAATCCAAGATTACTAAGTAAGCTTTTATCTTTATGTGCTTTTTGAAGAGTTTTATACTTTTAGCTCTTTGGTCTCTTTTGAGTTTTTGTAAATAGTATGAGGTAAGGGTCTAACTTCATGTTTTTGCATATGGGTATCCAGGAAATCATATGATATTTATCATTCTAAAACTGACTTATCTCACTTAGCATTATACTCTCTAGATCCATCGATGTTGTTGCAAATGGCAGGGTCCCATTCTTTTTTTATGGTTGAGTAATATTCCTGTGTGTGTGTGTGTGTGTGTACACCACATCTTCTTTATTCATCTTTTGATCAACACTAGAGCTGCTTCCACAATGTGGCTATTGTAAATAATGCTGCAATAAACATAGTGGCGCATATACCATTTTTTTTAAAGTTTATTTATTTTGAGAGAGGATGAGAAAATGCACAAGCAGAAGAGGAGCAGAGAGGGAGAGAGAGAATCCCAAGCAGGCCTCATGTTGTCAGTGCGGAGCCTGACACAGGGTTTGATCCCATGAATCGTGAGACCATGACCTGATCCAAAACCCTGAGTCAGACACTTAACTGACTGAGCCAACCAGGCACCCCTGGGTATATCTTTTTAAATTAGTGTTTTGTATTCTTTGGGTAAATACTCAGGGGTGGAATTACTGGATCATATAGTAATTCTATTTTTAACTTTTTGAGAAACTTCCATATTGTTTTCCACAGTGGCTACACCAGTTTGCCTTCCCACCAACAGTGTGCAAGGGTTCCTTTTTCTCCACATTCTCATCAACACTTATTACCTGTTTTATGGTTGTTTTTGTACTTCCTCTCTGTTCCTTTCTTCTCTTGTTCTTTTCTCTTATGACTTGTTGGCTTTCTTTAGTGATATTCTTGGATTCCTTTCTCTTAATTTTTTGCATATCTATTATTGGTTTTTGATTTGTGGTACCATTAGGTTTATATATAACATCTTATGCATATAGCAGTCTAAGTTAAGTTGATGGTCGCTTAAGTTTCAACCCATTCTTTATTCCTCCTCCCCCCCACATTTTAGGTATATGGTGTCATACTGTATATCCTTTTATTTTGTGAATCCACTGACTGATTTTTATAGATGTATTAATTTTATTACTTTTGTGTTTCCTACTTTTCTTATTTTTTCTTATGGTCTTTCCTTTCTACTCAAAGAATCCTCTTTAACTTTTGTTGTAGGGCTGGTTTAGCGGTGATGAGTTTCTTTAACTTTTGTTTGTGTAGGAAAGTCTTTATCTCTCATTTTATTCTGAATGATAGCCTCGCTAGATATTCTCATTTGCAAGGTTTTTTTTTTGTTTTTTTTTTTTTTTCCTTTCTTTCTTCCAGTACTATGAATATATCATGCCATTCCTTCCTGGCCTACGAAGTGTGTGCTGAAAAATCAGCTGATAGCCTTAGGTTTCCCTTGTATGTAACTATTTTCTCTTGGTGCTTTTAAATTCTCTCTTTATCACTACTTTTTGCTATCTTAATTGCTATGTGTCTTGGTTGTGGACCTTCTTCTCTTGGTTTTGTTGGGGGATGTCTGTGCCTCCTGTATCTGGATTTCTGTTCCTTCCCCAGGTATGGGAAATTTTCAGCTATTATTAAATAGCTGAAATAAATTTTCTGTCCCCTTTTCTGTCTCTTCTCCCTATGAGATCCCTAGAGTGAAAATGTTATTATACTTGAAGGTGTTGCTGAATTTCTTAAGTCTGTTAATTTTTTTTTTTTTCCTACTCTCCTGCCCAGCTTGATTGCTTTCCAACACTCTCTCCTCCAGGTTGCTAATACATTCTTCTGTTTCCTCTAGTCTACTATTTACTCCATCTAGTATATTTTAATATCAGCTATTGAGTTCTTCATCTGTAATAGTTCTTTTTTTATGTTTTCTATTTTTTTGTTAAGGGTCTCACTGACATCTCCACTCTTTCTCAAGTCCAATGAGTATCTTTATGACCATTACTGTAAATTATCAGACATATTACTTATCTCCACTGCATTTAGCTCTTTTGCTGTGATTTTGTCTTTTTCTTTCATTTGAGACATATTCTTTGGTCTCCTCTTTCTTTTGTCTAACTCTCTGTGTCTGTTTCTGTGTGTTAGAAAAGTCAGCTATATCTCTTGATCTTGAAGAGATCAAGTAGTGGCTTCATGATGAAGAGGTTCTGGAGTACCGTGCAGTGCAGTGTCCCCTGTTCACCAAAACCTGTTGCTTCAGGAGTGTCTCCAGTGTATGTTGCATGCACCGCACTGTTGTGGCTAGGCCACATTTGTCTTTAGTCCAGTCGTCTGCAATGGGTCTCTTGGCCTGTTTTGGGCAGGGTTTGGTCTCTGTGTTAGTGGGCCAGTCTGGGGCTGCCTTTGGTTTGAGGTGAGTCAGACGAAGCATTTGCCAGAGATGTAGTAGCACCAAACTGCAGGGTGCTTTCTCTGTGCTGTCCCCTGAGAAGCTTTTGTTGATAAGCGGGACCTGCAGTCAGACCAAATGTCTGCCCTCAGCCCACTGTTTGGGTTGCAGTTGGACTGGTACATATAGTTATCTTCCCCTCTCTCTGAGGCAGGAATCACTTTGGAGTGGTGCTCACTCTTGTTGGGCCTGCTTGTACACTGCTGAGCTTATAGCACTGCTTGGGATGGGATCCAGCCAGGGAAGTACTGGATGGGGGCATTTCCTCAGGAGAACATGAGGTGAAGTACAAGATGCCAGCAAGGCCCACATAGTTTTGCTGTGGGAGGGGACCTAGACCTGAGGCCTGGCTGAAAGGCGCATGTCCACAAGAGAGCACAGGACAGGGGCCGCAGTTAGCAAGTTGAGTGAGTTTTGGCCACTGTGCTGGTTCCTGCAGGTATCTATGTGTCTAGGCTAGAGGGTGGAGGAGAGAAATGGTGCCAGCAAGCTCCTTTGTTCCTGAAGAAGTCTCCTAAAGATCCCTGCCCTCTAGCAAGTACTCTGAGATTAATAAATAAATCTCCTTCCTGTATACCACAGGTGTTTTTCAAATTGCTACTTCTGTGCTATATTTCTGCAGGGCTGTTTGTTGTGCTGTCTCTTTAAGGGCAGGGACTCGGTTTCCTATCCCCCTCCTGGCTCTGCTGAGCCCTCTGATTTTTAAAGTTCCAGGTGTTAAGCCTGGCTGGTTGAAGAACTCACGAGAGTAGGACCCTCTGATTTTCAAAACCAAATGTTACAGGGATTCATCTTCCCTATTCAGGTTCTCCATGCCTGCGGTGCTTGGTGTGAGGATCTGTTTCTCTCCCCGCTCTGGGCTCCCTGCGTCTGTTCATCCCAATGGATAATCCCATAGGTCCATTTAGCTCCCTACCTTGTCTCCGCCCTTCCTACCCTGTTCAGTGTGGCCTCTTCTCTACATGTAGCTCTGGAGAGTCCATTCAGCCAGTCTTTGGATCATTCTGGGTTATTTACACTGATCAGGGTTTTATGTAGTTGTATCTGTGGGATGAGGTGAGCTTGGGATCTTTCTATTCCATCTTCCCTGGAAGTCTCAGCACCACACTTTTGATTACTATAGCAACCTGGTAAGTTCTGAAATTGGGAAGTGTGAGTCCTCTTAATTTGTTCTTTTTCCAGATTGTTTTGATTATTGTGTCCCTTGAAATTTCTTATTAATTTTTAAGATGAGTTTTGCCATTTCTGCAAAAAAGGAGTTGTGATTTTGATAAGGATTGCAACTGAATCTGTAGATTAGTTTGGGGAGTATTGCCATTTGTGACTATGAATTGTCTTTTTATGTATTTAGATCCTCCTTAATTTCATTGTTTTGTGGTTTCCAACATATAAGTTTTGTACCTCCTTTGTTAAATGTATTCCTAATATTTTGTTTTGGATACTATTGTGATTGGAATTGTTTTCTTAATTTTCTTTTTGTATTCATTGTTAATATATAGAAATATAGCTGGCTGTTGTGTGTTGTGTGTTGATTTTGTGTCTTGCAACTTGGCTGAATTTGTTTATTAATTTTAATAGTTTTTTGGGGATTTGTTAGGATTTTCTATATATGACTTCTTCTTTTCCAGTTGGATTTTTTTTTATCTTGCTTAATTGCTCTGGATAGAACTTCCAGTACAATGTTGAATAGCAGTGGTGAAATGGGCATCCTTCTCTTTTTCCTGATCTTAGAGGGAAAGTTTTTTTTTTTTTTTAATTAATGTTTATTTATTTATTTTGAGAGAGAGAAAGAGAAAGCATGTGTGCATGAGCAGGGGAGGGGCATAGAGAGTGAGAGAGAGAATCCCAAACAGGCTTTGCCCTGTCAGGCGTAGTGAACCATGAGATCATGACCTGAACCAAAATCAAGAGTTGGATACTTAATTGAGCCACCCAGGTGCCCTTCAGAGGGAAAGCTTTTAGTCCTTAATCTTTAAATGTGTGAGCTGTGGGTATTTCGTAAGTGCCCTTTATCATAATGAGTAAGTTCCCTTCTGTTTCTAGTTTGTTGAGTGTTTTTATCGTGAATGAGTGTTGGATTTCTCAGATCCTTTTTCTACATCAGTTGAGAAGATCATGTGGTGCATTCTTGGTATAAATCCCACTTGGTCATGGTGTATAATCCTTTTCATATGCTGCAGCATTCAGTTTGCTAGTATTTTGTTAAGAATTTTTATCTCTATCTTCGTGAGGGATGTTAGTTTGTAATTTTATTGTCATGTGTGTGTCCCTTCATGTGTTTGTCTTCCTTTGATACCAAGGTAATGCTAGCCTCATAGGATGAGTTAGGAACTGTTACCTTCTTTTGCTTTTTGAACAATAGAATTTTGGCATAGTTTAAAATGCCTTGAAGTGGGAGTCAGGTGATATAAGATCTATTTCTAACGCTGTTGTTAATTAGCACTGGAGCATGGGCACATTACTCTAAGCCTCTGTTTCCTCATGCCCGTGTTTCATCTTTAAAGTGAATAGTTAAGAGTACATGATTGCTAAAGTCTTTTCAAGCTTTAACATATTTTTCTGTTGTTATTTTATGTAATTCCAAAGGCCCAGATTAAAGCTATGTAATGAGTTTTTAGGAATGTAGATATCAGCTAAATATTATTTAAAATTTTTCGGGGCACCTGGATGGCTCAGTTGGTTAAGGGTCTGACTCTTATTAGTTCAGGTCTTGATCTCAGGGTCATGAATTCAAGTTCTGTATTAGGCTCCACTTTGGGTGTGGAGCCTACTTAAAAAAAAATTTTTTTTTCCAGCAGTGGGAGCTGTTCCACAGTAAAATGAACTGTCTTAGAAAGGAATGATTTTCCTACCACAAGCAGCTGTATGGGCTTTTTTTGTTGTTTTGTTTTTTGTTTTTTTTAATTTTTTTTAGAGGGTGGTAAGAGTGAACGCGAGTTGGGAGAGGGGTAGAGGGAGAGAAAATCTTTTTTTTTTTTTTTTTTAATTTTTTTAAACTTTTTTTTTTTTAATTTTTTTTTTTAACGTTTTATTTATTTTTGAGACAGGGAGAGACAGAGCATGAACAGGGGAGGGTCAGAGAGAGGGAGACACAGAATCTGAAACAGGGTCCAGGCTCTGAGCTGGCAGCACAGAGCCCGATGTCGGGGTCGAACTCAACGGACCGTGAGATCATGACCTGAGCCGAAATTGGCCGCTTAACCGATTGAGCCACCCAGGCGCCCCAAACTTTTTTTTTTTTTTAACTCATTTTTGAGAGACAGAGTGCAAGCAGGGGAGGGGCAGAGAGGGAGACACAGAATCTGAAGCAGGTTCCAGGCTCTGAGCTGTCAGCACAGAGCCCGATGCGGGGCTTGAACCCACGAACTTTGAGATCATGACCTGAGCCCAAGTCGGCTGCTTAACTGACTGAGCCACCCAGGTGCCCTGAGAGAGAAAATCTTAAGCAAGCGCCATGCTGAGCCCTACATGGGACTCAATCCCACAACCCTAGGATTGTGATCTGAGCTGAAATCAAGAGTTGTATGCTCAACCAACTAAGCCTCCCAGGTGTCCCACAGGCTATATGTTTTGGGAGGGTTTAGACAACCTCCTGTCAGGGATGTTGAGTAAGGGATTTTTGTGATTTTATTTTTCTTTTTATGGAATAGCCGACTGGGCTTCTTTTAAGTTTTCCCTCTCAGCTGTAAAATCTGTATCCTATCTAATTATCAAAAAAGATGAAGGCCTGTTTTGTTCTTAGAGGATAAAACCAAGCTGTCTAGAGGCAGGGTGAGGTTTTGTTCTGTTTTTATTTTGGTTTTGTTCTGATTATAAATGTTCTACGTGTTATAAAAAATCCAAACAATATATATGTGACATAGAAATCGAAAGTGTCCAGAGAGAACTGCTATTAACACTTTATGTTTATAGATTTTTTCTATGCATATAATGTTTATGACATCCATTAGGTTCTGCAATATTTTCACCTAATACTGTCTCTCAAATACCTATCTATATTAGCATGTCATCCACTTAAATTAGTAATGCATGGTATTCTTTTTTTTTTTAAAGACAGGCAATTAAAAAAATTTTTTTTAATGTTTATTTTTGAGAGAGCGAGAAAGACAGCGTGAGCAGGGGAGGAGCAGAGAGAGACAAAGACAGAGAATCTGAAGCAGGCTCCAGGCTCCGAGCTGTCAGCACAGAGTCCAATGTGGGGCTTCAGCTTGCGAACCACGAGATAATGACCTGAGCCAAAGTCGGGCACTCAACCAACTGAGCTACCCAGGCTGATAGTATTCTTTTAAATAGTTTTTTTTTTTTTTTTTTATGTTTATTTATTTTTGAGAGAGGGAGCACAAGGGGAGGAGGGGCAAAGAGAGAGGGGAACAGAGAATCTGAAGTGGTCTATGCACTGACAGTAGTGAGCCCGATGTGGGGCGTGAACTCACAAACTGTGAGATCATGACCTGAGCCAAAGTCTGGAGCTCAACCGACTGAACCACCCAGGTAGCCCTCTTTTAAATAGATTTTTAAAAAAATTTTAACCTACCTCTGCTGATAGACACCTTTTAATTAAGTCTATCACAGTTACAATTCACTTATTACATATACATTTTATCTTACATATGTACCTTACGTATATAACAATATACATGATAAACTTTTTACATATATAATATGCATAGCTGTGTAAGCATTTCTGAAAATGAATTCCTAGAAATGGAATTGCCTAGTCAAAAGATAGACACATTTTAATTATTAATGGATCTTGTTGGATTGCCTTCCCAAAAAGTTATAGCAATTTACAGTCCCACCAATAGAAGTTAATGGTGCTGTTACCCAGTATTAAAGAGAATATAGGGAATCATCAGTATTTTTAATAATCTTTGTCAATCTAATAGGGTAAAAATATCTAATTAATCATTTCTTTATTAGTGAGGTTGAGTGTTTTTTTCTTACTAGTCATTTGGTTTCTTCTATCAATTGTTCGTATTATTGACTAGTTTTTATATTTGATATTTCAATTACCTTAAAATTTTTATTGAAGTATGGTTGATACAGAATGTTATATTATTTTCAGGTGTTCAACATAGTCATTCGACAATTGCATACATTACACAGTGCTTATCATGATAAGTATATTTAGTAAGTGTCACCATACAACATTATTACAATCTTATTAACTGTATTCCCTGTGTTGTACTTTTATTTATTTATTTATAAATGTTTATTTTGAGAGAGAGAAAGAGAGAGCAAGCATGCAAGTGGGGGAGGGGCAGAGAGAGGGAGACAGTGAATCCCAAGGAGGCTCCACACTGTCAGCACAGAGCCTGATGTGGGGCTTGATCTCACAAACTGTGAAATCACGACCCTAGCTGAAAGCAGGAGTCAGTCGCTTAACTGACTGAGCTACCCAGGTGCCTCTAAGTTTATTTATATATTTTGAGAGAGAGAAAGAGAGACAGAGCATGTGTGCAAGATGGGGAGGAGCAGAAAGAGGGAGAGGGAGAGGGAGAGGGAGAGAGAGAGAGAGAGAGAGAGAGAGAGAATCCTAACCAGGCTCCGTGTTGTCATCAGAGAGCCTGACATGGAGCTCAGTTCCAGAACTGTGAGATCATGACCTTAGCAAAATCGAGAGTTGGCCCATTAAATGACTGAGCCACCCAGGTGCCCCTGTTCTACTTTTCAATCTCCTGACTTATTTATTTTTATAACTGAAAGTTTGTACCTGTTAATCCCTTTCATCTATTTTACCCATCCCCCCATTCTTCTCTGGCAACCACCAGTTTATTCTCTGTATTTATTATTTATGAGTCTCTTTCTTTTTTGTTTGTTCATTTGTTTTGTTTTTTAGATTCCACATGTAAGTGAAATTATATGGTATTTGTCTTTCTCTGACTTTTTTCACTAAGCACGATACCCTCAAGGTCCATCCATGTTGTCACAAATGGTAAGGGTTCATTATTTTTGAATGGCTGCATAATATTAAACACACACCACACAGTGCATCTCCTTTATTCATTTGTCTATCACTGGACACTTAAGTTGCTTCCATATCTTAACTGCTGTGAATAATGCTGCAATAAACTTAGATGTTGCACTTATCTTTTCAAATTACTGGTTTCTTTTTTAGGGGGTGGGTGGGTGAGAAACCAATAGTGGAATCACTGGATCATGTGGTATTTCTATTTTAAATTATTTTAGGACCCTCCACACTGTTTTCCACAGTGGCTGCACCTAGTTACAGTGCACCAGGCTTCCCTTTTTTTTTTTTCACATTCCTTGTTATTTCTTTTTGATACTAGCCATTCTGACTGTGTGAGGTGATATCTCACTTTGGTTTTGATTTGCATTTCCCTGATGACTAGTGATGTTGAACATCTTTTCGTGTACTTGTTGGCCATCTGTATGTCTTCTTGGGAAAAATGTCTGTTTGGGTCTTCTGCCCATTTTTAATCAGATTACTTTATTCTCCCCCTCCCCCTCCTCCTCTGTGTTGAGCTGTATACGTTCTTTATATATCTTGGGTATTAACCCCTTATCAGATATATCATTTGCAAATATCTTCTCCCATATAATAAGTTGCCTTTTCATTTTGTTGATGGTTTCCTTTGCTGTGTAAAACCTTTTTATTTTGTTGTAGCCCAAAGAGTTTATTTTTGCTCTTGCTTCCTTGCCTGAGGAGACATATCTAGAAAAATGTTGCTAAAGCTGATGTCTAAGAGATTACTATCTATGTTTTGTTTTTGTTTTTGTTTTTTTTTTTTAGGAGTATTATGGTTTTCAGGTCTCACATTTAGGTCCTTAGTAATTAGAAAAACACGTGTTAAAACAACAGTGAGATATCACTGTACACCTATTAGATTGGCTAAAAACTAGAAAGCTGGATATGTCCAACTATTGGCAGGTATCAGAGACTTTAGGAACTTTTGTGTGTTCTTTATAGGTCTGAAGACTAGGGCAGGCATTCTGGGGAGCACCGTGGCACTATTCAGTCAGCTGGAATATATACCTACCTGTGGCATAGCCTCAAGGGACACGTGAGAAGGGGTTCATTTAAATGTTAATTATGGCAGTTAATTGAAGAGTTGGAGGCAATCTGGGTATATGTGTCTGAATAAAAAGGTAAAATGTGGTGGATCCAAATCATGATGCTGCCTTGCAGCACATAAGATTTACCCTTAAGGGCTTGTGGATCTTAAAAGCAGAGTACTGAGTGGAAAATGTAACAAACAGAAACAAATTTATTAGTGCCAACTAATCAAAAGACATGCACAAAAAATAGTTTGTAAGAACAAAAAAATAAACATGTTAAACACATTAGAATGTTTGTGGGACAAAGAATGGGAATAAAAAAGAATCAGAACAACTCCCCAGAGAATGTTGTGTAAAGGAGAGGGACGTAGAAACATGAACTGTTTGAGCTTAGCTGTCAGAGCTTTAAAAAAAAAAAAAAATGGTTCTTATGGCATGTTGAGGAATGATGGAATTAATTGATAAGTCTCTGTTTCTCTCAAATGAATGAAATATTCTGTTCTTCACTAGTGCTAGTTGGCAGCCCACCCTTTCAGTGGGCACACATGACCATGGAGTGGAAAAACACTAGCTCTGTTCTCCTAGACCAGGTCTCTCAATAGGGAAATTATTCACATTTTGGGCCAGATGATTCTTTATTTTGTGGGGGACTGTCATGTGCACTGTAGGATGTTTAGCAGCATGCCTGGCCTCTACCTACTAGATGCCACTGGCATTTCCTCCCCCAATAATGACAATCAAAAATGTCTCCAGACTTTGCCAAATGTCACCTGGGGAGGAAATTCACCCCTTATGAGAAGCGCTGTCCTAGAGCAGCATGGATGTTGCCAGTCATTAGGCTGATTATGAGCAAGTATGCCAGTCGACTGGTTTCACTGAAAAGTATCAAACATCTCCTTGTAACTTAGGAGTTCAAGTCCATCCTTTAAGTTAAAAGAAGAAAAACTTCGTCAAAATTACCTGCTATTTGGGAACAAAAGGTCCTACTGTTCTCTGTATTTCAATGTCAGAGTACTGTTCTTTTCTATAACAGCAGCAGTAGTAATACTACCTTAAGCTGCGTATAGTTTCAATTTGTTGGTATTTTAAAAAATACTTTTCTCATCTGATATCTCATTGGAACCTCATGACAGCTTTATATGATAGTGAGGACAGGGATATATCTCCCTTTTTCAGATTAGTAAACCAGAGGGTAAAATCCTGAAGAGATTTGCCGGGAGCACATAACCATTAAATTGGGGAGCTGGATATAAAACCAAAATCTTATTCTTGGTTAAGCACTCTTTTCATGAGAGGACTCAGCCAATTTTTGAAGTTTCTCAAAAACTTCAGCAAATTGTCAGTTTCTGCCATGGTCATTTCTGTTTTTAACTCCCTTGATTTTTCCTTGATTTTTCCCTTTTGCCCAAATCCATCCTTCCCCATCCTCTTTACTGGCTACATCATATTGCCTCCTCAGCCTTTCCAGCGTTTTATCACAAACTCAGAAGTGAATGGTATCAGGGAGGCAGGACTTGGGAGACAGAAGATCGGGACTGGAAACCTAGCCCAGGCCCAGCTTGCTTTTTGGCTTCTCTCTAGCTCAGTTTTCATCATCTGTTCAGAGTCTAATATTACTTAGTCCTTAGCTCCCTCAGGGAGGTCAGGGGAAGGAGTAAGTTTATGCCTGGAAAAGTATCTATCCTATTTTTAAAGATCTCCAAGGAGAAGCTTTCATCATCTCTATTACTAAACACAGTATCTTTTCAAACTCCTATCCCCTGAACTGCTATTCCCTCCTGGGATGGAGGAGTGGCAAAATCTCCTACGTAGAAATCTTTAAAGTACTATAGATTTGGGGCGCCTGGGTAGCTCAGTCCATTGAGCATCCAACTTCGGCTCAGGTCATGATCTTGCTCAGGTCATGATCAGGTTTGTGAGTTCGGGCCACATGTCAGGCTCTGTGCTGACAGCTCGGAGCCTGCAGCCTGCTTCGAATTTTGTGTCTCCCTCTCTTTCTGTCCCTCCCCTGCTCATACTCTGCCTCTCTCTGTCTCTCAAAAGTAAATGTTAAAAGTTTTTTTAAAGTACTATAGATTTTTATCAGACCAACACATTAAGAGGGTGAGTACAATGTGGCTAGAGAATGTGGACTAAGATGGGGAAGGGTGGTGCTAATCCGCTTTCTATGAGAAGGAAAAACTTTCCGTCTCCGACTGTAATAAAAACTTCCTAAGTGTGATGCATACATCAGCTTTCTCTGAGCCTTGCCTACTCTTTAGGCTCATTTCTCACACCTCCCTCAAACGTTAGTTGTATTTTCTCAAATATACCACGTTTCCTTATCTTGGAACACTCATCATGATGCCTTTCTCTACTTACACCTACTAGGCCATTAGGACAGAGATCCAAGGTTGCTTTCTTCAGGAAGACTTCCTTGGTTCCCCCATGTTGAGTGAAAGCTTCTCCTCTACTTTCTTGGCCACCAGGGCTTAATGCATTATAGCACTTATCATACTGCATTATAATTGTTTTTTTCTCCTCAGTAGATTTAAGTTCTTGAGGAAGTTTTGTTTTTTATCTCTGGATTCTGCAGTCCTTACTTAGCATGGTGTACAGTAAGCGCTCAGTAAGTGTTAAGTTACTGCTTGACTGACTCTTGGTGGGAGAGAAGAAGACTTGGGGGAAAAGATGAAATTTTAGTTATTAGAAGAGTAGTTGTAAGAAATAGGAAGTAGGGCGGGCGCCTGGGTGGCTCAGTTGGTTAGGCATTGATATTAGCTCAGGTCTTGATCTCAGGGTTATGAGTTCAGGCCCTGTGTTGGACTCTGCCCTGTTTGTGAAACCTACTTAAAAAAAAAAAAGGAAAGAAAGAAACAGGAAGTAAATGTACTGCGTGGCACTCTAAAGGACAAGAGTTGGACCCAGAGGCAGAAGGTACACAAAGGCAGATTTTTCAGGTTGGTATCAGGGAAGAACTATCTAGCACATCTATTAGCAATGGAATGGTCTGCCTCATGTGGTAAGGTTGACTGTGCCAGGGCTGTGGTAGGAGGCAATTGCCAACTAAGTTTCTGCCCTGTAGAGTATTCTAGCAATGTGTGGAGTCCTACTTGATCACAGAACTACACTGAATATTTGAGCTTACTGGGCCTCTGGACAGTCTTCAGATAACTGAAAGTAATAGCTGTGCCTTCCTGTAGTTCCCCAGGCCTGTTATCCTAGGCTTTCAGCTGGTCTTTATGTAATTTGGTTTCTAGACCAAATTTGTAATCCTGGCTGCTCCCTTATGGCCACTTTTCTTTGTTTTATTCTTTGTACATTGTGGTCTCAAGACCTAATCCCAGGGCCCTAAGGATGCTTTGACAGAGCAGAGAACAGTAGAGTTGCTTGCTGCCTCGTTCATTCTGGACATACTCCTAGTTAAAAAGCGTAAGGTTGCCTTGGCTTTTTTGGCAGCAGCCCTTTTGGCATATATTCCCTGGCAATTTGTGGTCAACTGAAACCCCTAGATCTGTTCCACATGAACTGCTATTAAGCCATTCCTTTTCCATCCTATACTTGGTAGTTGGTTCAGTTTCATTATATGGTTTTTGTTCTTCATTTTGACTTATTAGCCCTTAGAATCTTAGAGCTAGAAGAACTCTAGAAACAAGCTTTATTCATTTTGGACCTTGCTTGTTTCTTCCATGTTCACTATCTTGTTCTTCCCAGCTCTTAAACGTTATGCTGTCCACAGTTTGGTAAGCAGGTCCTTTGCATTTTCATCCAAATCATTCATGAAATTATTGATCAGAGCTGTGAAGCATATCCCAGACACCTTCCTCCAGTTGACCTCTCTCCATTTATCAGCATTTTTTTCAAGCTGATTGTTCTGTTAGCTGTGAGTCTCGTGCTTTGCTGTACTAGCTGGCTATGTAGTTTTCAATTCATTCTTTATATTCCTTTTCAGCCAAGCATGGTAGGTAATCACTACCCCCACAACATAGGGAAATACAGAAGTGATAAGAATCCCGAAAGCCGGGGCGCCTGGGTGGCTCAGTTGGTTAAGCGGCCGACTTCGGCTCAGGTCACGATCTCGCGGTCAGTGAGTTCGAGCCCCGCGTCGGGCTCTGTGCTGACAGCTCAGAGCCTGGAGCCTGTTTCAGATTCTGTGTCTCCCTCTCTCTGACCCTCCCCTGTTCATGCTCTGTCTCTCCCTGTCTCAAAAATAAATAAAAACATTAAAAAAAAAAAAAAAAAGAATCCCGAAAGCCAAAAGCACCACGCATGAGAAGATTGGAAAGGCAGCTGGTGCCCAGGGGAGGATTGATCTGGGGGCTCCTTTCTGATTTTTCATGAATTATAGCTTCTGAGATGAAAAAAATCTAAAAGTCCATTTAAATATCATCTAGCTCTTTTTTTTTTTTTTTTAATTTACATCCAAATTAGTTAGCATATAGTGCAACAATGATTTCAGGAGTTTCAGAATTCAAGGAATTTTCCTTAGTGCCCCTTACTCATTTAGCCCATTCCCCCCTCCCGCACCCCCTCCTGTAACCCTCTGTTTGTTCTCCATATTTATGAGTGTCTTGTTTTGTCCCCCTCCCTGTTTTTATATTATTTTTGCTTCCCTTCCCTTATGTTCATCTGTTTTGTCTCTTAAAGTCCTCATATGAGTGAAGTCATATGATTTTTGTCTTTCTCTGACTAATTTCATTTAGCATAATACCCTCCAGTTCCATGTACGTAGTTGCAAATGGCAAGATTTCATTCTTTTGGATTGCCGAGTAATACTGTGTGTGTGTGTGTGTGTGTGTGTGTGTGTGTGTGTGTGTGTGTGTGTATACACACCACATTTTCTTTATCCATTTATCCATCAATGGACATTTGGGCTTTTTCCATACTTGGGCTATTGTTAATAGCGCTGCTGTAAACATGGGAGTGCATGTGCCGCTTCGAAACAGCACACCTGTATCCCTTGGATAAATGCCTAGTAGTGCAATTGCTGGATCGTAGGGTAGTTCTGTTTTTAGTTTTTTGAGGAACCTCCATATTGTTTTCTAGAGTGGCTGCACCAGCTTGCTTTCCCAAAATGTCATCTAGCTCTTATTGTTAGCATCTAACGTCAGCATTTCAACTGTATAGCCTTGTGGAGAGATAGGTGAGATAGAGCTATTCTTATTTTCCAGATTGGAGAAGCTGGGATTGTCCCTCAGTAAATGTTTGCAGAATGGATCAATGAATAGGTTTCAGGTTAGTCTTCACTTCAATTTTGTATTTGTAGACTCAGGGAAAGAAAAGTAAATGGCTTTCAGTTTTCCCCTCCAGCTGGTCAACTCCAAGCCCCTTCAGAACTAGACAAGAGCTCTGCCTCTTCCAGGCAGTCTTCCTGATGGCTCTTGCCCACAGTGCTACATCTTTCCTCTGAACTCTCATGTTAGTAATTGATGCTTTGCTGATTGTGCTTGATGGCTGCTCAATTCATGTATTTGTCTCATTATCACAAATCCTGGAATTTGGGGCAAAAGCTTTCCATTACTTCGTGCACTTGAACAAATGATTTAACCTAATGTGTCTGTGTAAAGTATTGCCAGCAGGTGGCACCAGAGTCCCTGACAGTGTTCTGAAAATCTTGGGTAACTCCATCATTTACATATTGCCAAGCTGCCACTAAAAATGCCTTCCTTAATGAAGAAGCTTCAGTTTACTTATTAAATTAAGCAAAATGCTAATAAATACTATAGTAGAAATCAACTAGGCAAAATTGTAACCTAACAGTTTTGTCATGGGAGGCTATTCTGTTTACTCAGCTGCTTTGCTTTGCCGCTTATCAGGTACTGCTGTCTAGGCCCTGAACAGAATCTGGCTTTCAGGCTTCCCAGAGAGTGTCCAGGTACCTGAAAGTAGCCTCAAATCCTTGGTTTATGTTTTTAGATAATTTATTTTTCCTGGAAAGGAAAATTAAGAATTATAAAGAAATTGCTATGACCCTACCACTTGTTTTCCCCCTGGAGGTTTTGGTGATTTTTAAAATATTGTTTATTGAAGTATATAAGTTGACACATACTTTACATCAGTTTCAGGTTGTACAACATAGTGATTCCACAAGTCTATATGTTACGCTATGCTCGCTGCAAGTGTGAGCGTAGTATCCATCTATCACCATACAACACTATTACAATACCATTGACTATATTCCATATGGTGTACCTTTTATCCCTGTGACTCATTCCATAATTGGAATTCTGTATCTCCTGCTCGCCTTCATCCATTTGCCCATCCCCCTATCTCCTTCCCCCCTGGCAGTCTTCAGTTGGTTCTCTCTGTTTGAGTCTGTTTCTGCTTTCTGTTTGTTCATTTGTTTTTTGTTTTGTTTTGTTTTGTTTTGTTTTGATTCTATATATAAGTGAAATCATATGGTATTTGTCTTTCTGTGTTTGAGTTCGCTTAGCATAATACCCTCTAGGTGTATCCATGTTGTCACAAATGGCAAGATCCCCCTCCCCCATTTTTTTTTGTTTTTTGTTTTTTTGGTTTTTTTGAGAGAGACAGCACGAGCAGTAGAGGGAGATAGAATCTTAAGCAGGCTCCGTGCCCAGCTCACAGGCCGACTCAGGGCTCAGTCGCAAGACTCTGAGATTATGATCTGAGCCGAAATCAAGAGTCAGAAGCTTAACCACCTGAGCCACCCAGGTGCCCCAAGATCTCCCTTTTTATGGCTGAATAATATTCCATTGTGTATATGTATGTATATGTATATATATATACACACACACATATCTATATCTATATAGATATAGATATAGGTATAGATAAAAAGATATATATACACCACATCTTCTTTATCCATTCTACCAGTGAACACTTGGGTTGCTTCCATATCTTGGCTACTGTAAGTACTCCTGCACTAAACATAGGGGTGCAGATATCTTTTCAAATTAGTGTTTTGGGTTTTTTTGGGTAAATATCTAGGAGTGGAATTACTGGTATTTCTATTTTGAATTTTTTGAGGAACCTCCATCCTGTTTTTAACAGTGGCTGCACCAATTTATATTCCACCAACAGTGTAAGAGGGTTCCTTTTCCTTTTCTTTTCTATTTTGGGGGGGGGGGCAAGAGAGTGAGGGGCAGAGAGGGGGAGAGAGAGAGAGTGGGGTGGGGCTTACCCGAAGCGGGGCTCAAGCTCACCCGATGCGTGACTCAAACTCACGAACCATGAGATCATGACCTGAGCCAAAGTCAGATGCTTAACCGACTGAGCTACCCAGGAGCCTCCTCTTCTTTCTTTCTCTCTTTCTTTAATTTATTTAAATGTTTATTTATTTATTTATTTTGAGAGAGGGGGAGGGGCAGAGAGAGTGAGAGACAGAGAGAGAGAGTGAGAGAGTTAGTCCCAAGCAGGCTCTGTGCTGTGCTGTCAGCGCAGAGCATGAAGCAGGGCTCAAACTCACAAACTGTGAGATCATGACCTGAGCCAAAACCAAGAGTCTGATGTTTAACTGACTGAGCCACCCAGGTGCCCCTTCTGTCCATTTCTAATCAGATTGTTTTTTTGCTGTTGAGTTGTATAAGTGCTTTGTGTATTTTGAATATTAGCCCCTTATCAGATATGTCATTTGCAAATTCCCTCTCCCTTTCAGTAGGTTGCCTTTTCATTTTATTGATGGTTTTATTTGCTGTACAGAAGTTTTCTATTTTGATGTAGTCTAAATAGTTTAATTTTGCTTTTGTTTCTCTTGGCTGACGAGACATATGTAGAAAAACATTTCTGAGGTTGATGTCAGAGAAGTTACTGTCTGTGTTTTCTTGTAGGAGGTTTATGGTTTCAATTCTCACATGTAGGTCTTTAATCCATTTTGAGTTTATTTTTGTGTATGGTATAAGAAAATGGTCCAGTTTCATTCATTCTTTTGCATGTAAGCTGTCCAGTTTTCCCAGCACCAATTTTTTTCATATTTCGTTATTTAAAAAAAAATTTTTAATGTTTATTTCTGAGAGAGAGAGAGACAGAGTGTGAGCAGGGGAGGGCAGAGAGAGAGGGAGGCACAGAATCTGAGGCAAGCTCTAGGCTCTGAGCTGTCAGCACAGAGCCTGACACAAGGCTTGAACTCACAAACTGTGAGATCATGACCTGAGCCGAAGTCTGATGCTTAACCAACTGAGCCACCCAGGCACCTCCCCCCAGCTTTTTTTTTTTTTTTTTTTTTTTTAATTTACATCCAAGTTAGTTAGCATATAGTGCAATAATGATTTCAGGAGTAGAATCCAGTGATTCATCCCCTATGTGTAACACCCAGTGCTCATCCCAACAAGTGCCCTCCTTAATGACCCTTGCCCATTTAGCCCATCCCCCACCCCACAACCTGTTTGTTCTCTATAAGAGTCTCTTATGTTTTGTCCCACTCCCTGTTTTTATATTATTTTTGCTTCCCTTATGTTCATCTGTTTTCTATCTTAAATTCCACACATGAGTGAAGTTACACGATATTTGTCTTTCTCTGATTTCACTTAGCATAATACACTCTAGTTCCATCCATGTTGTTGCAAATGGCAAGATTTCATTCTTTTTGATTGCTGAGTAGTACTCCATTGTATATATATACCACATTTTCTTTATCCATTCATCTGTCGATTGGCATTTGGGCTCTTTCCATACTTTGGCTGTTGTCAGTAGTGCTGCTATAAACACTGGGGTGCATGTGCCCCTTCAAAACAGCACACCTGTATCCTTTGGATACCCAGCACCAAATATTGAAAAGACTGTCTTCACCCCATTGAATATTCTTACCTTCTTTGTCATAGATTAATTGACTATACAAGCATGGGTTTATTTCTGTACTCTTTCTTTTGTTCTGTTGATTTATGTGTCTGCTGTGCTTGCTTCAGGAGCACATATACTGAAATTGGAACAATTTATGTGTTTGTTTTTGTGCCACTACCATACCGTTTTGATTACTGTAGCTTTATAGTATATCTTGAAACCTGGGATTGTGAAGCCTCCAGCTTTGTTTTTCTTTCTCAAGATTGCTTTGGCTATTTGGTGTCTTTGCAATTCCATACAAATTTTATTTTGGCTATTTGGTGTCTTTGCATTCTAGTTTTGTGAAAAATGCTATTGGTGTTTTGATACAGATTATGTTGAATCTGTAGATTGCTTTGGTTGGTATGGACATTTTAACAATATTCTTTCAATCTATGAGCATGGAATATTTTCCCATTTGTGTTGTCTTCAGTTTCTTTCATCAGTGTCTTATAGTTTTCATAGTACAGGTATTTCACCTCCTTAATTAAATTTATTCCTAGGTATTTTATTCTTTTGGTGCAATTGTAAATGGAATTTTTTCTTATTTTCTCTTTCTTCTTCATTACTAGTATATAGAAAGGCAACAGATTTCTGTATATTTAATTTTTATCCTGAAACTTTACTGAATTCATATATTACTTCTAACAGTTTTTTATGTATACTATCATGTCATCTACAAATAGTGTTGGTTTAACTTCTTCCTTACCAATCTAGATGCCTTCTATTTCTTTTTCTTGTCTGATAGCTATGGCTAGGACTTCAAGTACTATGTTGAATAAAAGTGGCAAGAGTGGATATTCTTGTCGTGTTCCTGATTTTAGAGAAAAAGCTTTTGTTTTTTCACCATTGAGTATGATGTTGGCTGTGGGTTTGTCATATATGGCCTTTACTATGTTGAGGTATGTTTTCTGTATCCCCACTTTGTTGAGTTTTTATCATGAATGGATATTGAATTTTGTCACATGCTTTTTCTCATCTATTGAGATGATCCTATGATTTTTGTCCTTTATTTTGTTAATGTGGAATATGATTTGTGAATATTTAATCATCCTTGTATCCCCAGAATAAGTCCCACCAGATCATGGTGCACTGTCCTTTGGTCGTTGAATGTGGTTGCTAATATTTTGTTGAGTTTTTACATCTGTGTGCATTCAGGATATTGGCCTATAGGTGGGGGGGGTTTTTTGTTTGTTTGGTGGAGGTTTTTTTGTTTGTTTGTTTGGTTGGTTGGTTGGTTGGTTTTTGTAGCATCTTTGTATGGTTTTGGTATCAAGGTAATGCTGGCCTCATAGAGAAGCTTTCTTTCCTTTTCTTATCTTTCAAATAGTTTGAGGAAGATAGGTATTAACTTGTCTTTAAATGGTAGAATTCACCTGTGAAGCCATCTGGTCCTTGGTTTTTGTTTATGGTAGGTTTTTGATTATTGATTCAATTTCATTACTAGTAATCGGTCTCATTCTGTTTGTGCCAGGTTCAATATGGGAAGATTGTATGTTTCTAGGAGTTTATCCAGTTTTTCTAGGTTGTCCAGTTTTTTTGGTATATAATTTTTTTGTAGTGGTCTCTTAAGTTGTTTGTATTTCTGTGGTGTTGGTTGTTACTTCTTTTGTTTCTGATTTTATTTGGGTCCTTTTTTTTTTCTTGATGTTTCTGGCTAAAGGTTTATTCAAACAACCAGCTCTTGTTTCATTGATCTTTTCTATTGTTTGTTTGTTTCTTTTGTCTCTCTCTCATTATAACCCCACCACTTTCAATATGTTGATTATTTTGGTTGCCAACTGCAGTCTTTGCTCCCTTATGACAGTTGACTTTATGCGGTTTTGATAATGTGAAGCCATAATAAGAGCTCTCATTTACTGAATGCTTACTATGAATTATGCACTCTACTTGTTTTTTTTATATGAGCTATTATATTGAATACTTACATTGTATTTATTACATTATCTATATTAAATGCTTACTTTGTTGGGCCTTGTTCCAAGAACTTTCCATGAATTAATTCATTTAACCTATACAATCTTTTGAGAGTAGTTGCTGTTAATCCCATTTTACAGTTCAGAAAACTGAGACTTATCAGGGTTAAGTGACTTGCCTAAGGTAATACAGTAAATAGCTGTATTGAGATTCATATCTAGATCTCTTTAATTCTAAAATCTCTGGTCATTTCAGTGTATTATTCTACCTTGTTTTTCATTCTTTTTTATTTATTTTTTATTTTTTTAAGTTTTTTTTTAATGTTTATTTATTTTTAAGAGAGAGAGAGACAGACCATGAGCAGGGGAGGGGCAGAGAGAGAAGAGACACAGAATCTGAAGCAGGGTCCAGGCTCTGAGCTGTCAGCACAGAGCCCATCGCGGGGCTCAAACTCACGAACCGTGAGATCATGACCTGAGCCAAAGTCAGACACTTAACCAACTGAACCACCTGGGCACCCCTCGTTCTTTTTTTTTTTTTAATTTTTTAATGTTTATTTTTGAGAGAGACAGAGACAGAGTGCAAGTGGGGGAGGGGCAGAGAGAGAGGGAGATAACAGAATCCAAAGCAGGCTCCAGGCTCTGAGCTGTCAGCACAGAGCCTTGAAGCAGGGCTTGAACTTGGGAATGACAAGATCATGACCTGAGCCCATCTCATGCTTAACTGACTGAGTCACCCAGGTGCCCATGTTTAGTCATTCTTTAATGGTTTCTATTTGAACTTTTTAAATTATTTTTTTTATGTTTATTTTTGAGAGAGAGCGACAAAGAGAGACAGAGCACAAGTGGGGGAGGGACAGAGAAATAGGGAGAGACAGAATTTGAAGCAGGCTCCAGGCTTCCAGCTGTCAGTACAGAGCCCGATGCAGGGCTCGAATTCACGGACTATAAGATCATGACCTGAGCTGAAATTGGACGATCAGCCAACTGAGCCACCCAGGCACCCCTCTATTTGAACTTCTAAAAAGCATCTAAAGATTAATAGAATCATTAATCAAAGGTTTGATTTATATTTTTCTCTTGCTGCTAGACTATTAGCTCCTTGAGAACAGGGACTAAGGGTCATGTTTATTTCTGCATTTCTCTTTCCATTAAATGCAAACTAAATTCTTTTTTTTTTTTTTTTTTAACGTTTATTTATTTTTGAGACAGAGAGAGACAGAGCATGAACAGGGGAGGGTCAGAGAGAGGGAGACACAGAATCTGAAGCAGGCTCCAGGCTCTGAGCTGTCAGCACAGAGCCCGACGCGGGGCTCGAACTCACAGACCGCGAGATCATGACCTGAGCCGAAGTCGGCCGCTTAACCGACTGAGCCACCCAGGCGCCCTCAATTCTTGATGTACTTACTGAACGCTGCCTTCGCTCTCCCAGGAAATCTGAGATACAAGGCTGCTTAACAGAAGAACCTTAGCATGTTAGAACTTGAAGGGGTTTGAAAAATCAAGTCAAGCCTTTCCCTCAAGGAGGAAGAACCTTCCTGGGTGACCCAGTGAATTGGAGGCAGACAGAACTAGAATCTAGGTCTTTTGGGGTTCTTCTGGACCATCTGGTTTAAAGGGCCTAACCCTGTCCCTAAATTGCTCCCTCTCTCTGTTTCTTCCTTCTTCCTTTTCTTTCCTTTTTCCTTTCTCTCTTTCGTTCATGATGTGAGATGAGTAGCTTTACACCCTTATAGCTTTAAGCCTAAGAGTTACAAAGCAAGGCAATATTTTTTCATTTCTTTTACACTGATGCCTAGACTTATTCCTGATTATGCCTTCGTTCAATCCACAATAGTAGGGTAGTGGGGATTTGACTGCCTAAGGATGTTGGGTGTTACCCTGTATGTAGGGGACCATTAGAGGGTTGTAAGCAAGGGAATGACATGTTCAAGACTATATTAGAGAGACACTTGGGTGGCTCAGTCACTTAAGAGTCTGACTCTTGATCTCAGCTCAGGTCTTGATCTCAGAGTCGTGAGTTCAGGCCCCACGTTGGGCCATGCACTGGGTGTGAAGCGTACTTAGAAAGAGAGAGTGGGAGGGAGAGAAAAAGAAAGAAAGAAAGGGAGGGAAGGAGGGAGGAAGAAGAGAGAGAAAGAAAAGGAAAGAGAAGAAAAGAAAAGAAAGACTGTATGTTAGAATTACCATTCCAGACTCCTGGAAACGGTAGATTGGAGAGGGAGACACTGAATACAGGGAGATTGAACAAAGAGGTCATTGCAGTGAGGCAGGCAAGGGCTGGCAAGGACTCACCTGGAAAGGAAAGAATATATACAACAGTTAGGTGAGGGATGAAAGGGAGGTGTCAGGCATGGTCCTAGGTTTCTAAGTTGAATCACTAAGAGGTGCCTCTGTCCAAATTTGGAAATCTAGGAGAGGATCAGGCTGAAATGGACTCGTGGATAGAGCTACAGAGGGAGCTGGCTAGAGCTGAAGTGCTTGTGTTTGTGTTTCAGATGGTGACCCTCTTTCAGATGTGGGTTGTTCCCCTCTATTTCACAGTGAAGCTGCACTGGTGGAGGTTCCTAGTGATCTGGATCTTGTTCTCTGCTGTCACAGCTTTTGTCACCTTCCGAGCCACCCGAAAACCTCTAGTACAGACAACCCCAAGGTGAGAGATTAGGTAGTGGGGAAGAGGAGCTAGGTTTTCTGAAGCTAATGGGTTGGAATGCATTGGGGTTGGAATGGGTTTAGACTGAAAAAATTGTAACTTTTATTTGCCAAGATTACTTGGCATGGGGTTCCACCAAAACAAGCTGATTGGGAGAACTATCCCCCCTTCACAGATTAAAAATCATAAAATATTTCCCTGTAGCTTACCTTAGAGTTTATATCAAGGTTTATTTATATTAAAAGCAACCAAAATAAGTAAGCAAATTCTGGTGATCATTGTCTCATTTTAAATGTTTTTTTTGTGTGTGTGTGTGAACCCTTCTCTAATCTCTAAATTAGATTTTCTGTTGTATTCTTTTATAGGCCCTGTAGTTTTCCAACATAGAACTTATCACAAAATATTGAGTGTCTATCTCCCCCACTAAACTATAATTGTGAGATCAGGAACCACATGTATTTTGGTTGTCACTGTATATCCAGGCCCTACCACGGGGCCTGGCACATAGGAGCCTACTCTGTAAATTTTTGTTGAATGAATGAATCTCAGCAAATGTGCAATTTTTCAACAAATAATACTTCCTTCTTGGGTCACAAAGCAGCCCCTGCCTGTATTATTCTTTGCATTTTATCCAAATGCGTTTCTAGTTTGATCCTCCCAACCAGCTTGTGAGGTCATTTAATATCTGTACTTGACAGAGAGAGAGATTTTCTCATTCATTCATTCATTCAACAAGCACCTGCTATGTGTCAGGCCCTGTGCTGAGCGCTGGGGATACAGAACTGGATAAGACATGGTCCCTGCCCTCAAGGAATGCTCGGTTTAATGGAGGAGATGGACAAGAAAGCAGCTGTTTCAGTGCAGTTGGTAAGTGCTGTCAGAGATGTGTGTACGGATCCAGGAGAGCCTAGCAGAGGAAATAGCCAGCCTCCAAGTTGTAACTACCTGAACCAAAGTCTTCCAAATTGCAAGTTGCTCTTTTCCCCATGCATTTTATGTTCTGCTTTACTATATAGGTCTTCCTTTGGCCTTCTGAGTATCATTTTGTATGGTAAAATTGATCTTCAAGGTGAAGTTGGTGATTGAGAAGCTCCTCCCTGGCTATGGTAGTTTACATTAAGGACTGTTAGAAAAGATAGAGGCTCTGGAGCCAGATGGATGTGGATGGGAAACCCCAGCCCTGCCAATTGTTAATTATATGACTTGTTTGGCTTCACCTTTCTGAGCCTTGAATTTTTTATCCTTACAAATGTGATGATAATTGCTACCTCATATAGGGTGATATGAAGACAAAGTGTGAAAAAGCACTTTAAGAATCACTAAGTAACAAACAGTATCAACTTGTAGATAAAATGACTGAAAATGTGTCTATAACATGGGAAGTTTTTTATCACGATAACTAACATTTGATAGTGCTTTATAATTTCAGAGCACTTTCATAAACATTCACGTTTATTCATGTAGCAGTTATTGAGCGTGTATTATATACACCAGGAAATGGGTTCTGTACAATCCATTGAGGAAGGCATCATGGTTTTCCCCTGTAATACAAAAAATAAACTTGTCTTAGAGTGGTGATTTGACTTACTTGGAATTACCCAGCTAATAATACTTAACTTAATCCAGATTCCACCTAAAATTCCACATCCTTTCCACTATCTCACTCCCATCTGATCAGTGCAAACCCTGGGTAATGGAGCTTTGTGTGGGTTTTGCTTTGTGCAAAATGTTTGGGGCCTTTCCCTTTCTTGAGAACTGATCACCACTTGCTTAGCTGTAGCAGAGAGGCATAGGCAGGGACCTTGAGTTTCTTCCCTGAGGCGGAGCACCGTTGGCAGTAACTCGGCCTCAGTAGCCAGGCAAGCTTGAGTTGTTTATTCAAGCAAATTGTTCCTTTGCTCCCACCACAGATAGAGTAGTTGCTCCTGATATCAGGGACCTGCCTCCATAGCATTTAAAAAGGCCCTGCTACATTCAGGGAACCATCTTTCCTCTCTGAACCTGGCTGGGGTCAGCCAACCAGATTTCACACTCCTTTTTGTAGGGTTCTAGAGAGCACTGCTCCTCCTCCTTCACTAGCGTTGTACAGCCCCACTCCACCACCCCCCACCACCACCACCACACACATCCAATTCAAAGGTATTCTTTGAGTGCCTCCTTCCTTATCCCTTCTTCTCCAGAAAATCATTTCAGAAGCAAATCCATTAGACACCATTTCCTTATTGGCCTCTGGAAAGGAGCAAAGCAGTATTCAGGTTAACCATGCCCAACTGGAAAAGCCTATAGCTGATTCTACCTCTTATTCATCTTCCCTTGAATTCTCTTTTCTGACGAGAACAACTAGCCTTCCCCACCTATTCCCTTCTGAGCATAGCTGTAGTTAGTATTTTTCACTTCCTTATCCAACTAATCTGAATTTGAGATGACATAGCTGTCTGAGGTCAGCTGTGCTCTTTGAGGCCAAAACCTCCTTTTAAGGCTCTCTTTTCTTTGCTTGGTCTGGGACCAGGAAAATAGCACTAGCTCCCTGGTATGTGGAGGTGTTTCTACCGTTAAGGGAGTGACCAGCTCCATTACAGTAACAAGTTGCTCAGTAAGTCCTAACCAAAGAACCTGCTCTCTCCATTGATGTGTGAATAAGAGGTTCTGGTAATCCAGAGGTCCCTAGGCCAGAGTTTCTGTGTCAGCTGTGCTAATATTCTTTCCTTTCTCCAGGTTGGTTTATAAGTGGTTCCTGTTGATCTATAAAATCAGCTATGCCACAGGCATTGTTGGCTACATGGCTGTCATGTTTACCCTCTTTGGTCTCAATTTATTATTCAAGTAAGTATCCTTTGCTTTTGTTTTTGCTTGTGTTTGGGGAGGAGGGGCCGGTATGATGTACCTTTCTTCCTGGAGCAAGTCCTAGATATTAACAAGGGGGACATGGCACCCAGGATAGGACACTTGGGCTTTGGGGAATAGGGGAGGGTGAGCCCTCCCTGATTTGCACTGGCCAAGAGAAAGGAGTGTCTGGACATACAGAGTTAGAGTCCCAAATCATTGGTGATATTTTCCAAGAATCTATATTGTAATGAAAAAGTATTAAAAAAAAGTAAGCATAATAATGATTATAGCCAGTTACCATTACTCCATTCATCACTGTAACAGAGCCATTTTCCTTGTCCATGTTTGTACTATCGCAGCGTCCACTCTACCTGAGTGGTCTTATGTTCAGGGAGACTAGGAGTTGGCAAACTGTCCTGTGGGCCAAATTGGTCTACCTCCTGTTTTTTTCTAAGGTAAAGAAAGTTTTTATTGTAACACAGCGATACTCATTTGTTTATGCATTGTCTATGGCTGTTTTTGTAATAAAACTATAGCAGCAGAGTTTAATATTTGTGGCAAATACTATTTAGGTCACAAACCTTAAATACTATCTAGTCCTTTACACAAAACGTTTTTTGTCAACCCCTAGACAAACTCATGTGACACAGTTGGCAACACCTGGCAGTAGGTTCGCCCAGAAGTATACAGGGCAGGAAACAGCAGAGCGGTGTCCATAACAGTCCTTACAGTAGTTCCAGGGCTGGGATGTGAGGGAATGAGACCACCCAGATGGCTGTGGGAAACACCCTACCTCAAAAGCTTTCCCTCGCCAGTTTTAAGAGTCTCCCAGTTTAGATGCAGTATACTAATAAAATTGCTGCCTTGTAACGTAGCTGACATTCCACTTTTATCAGATGTCTAAGGGCACACTTTTTTAGAAAGTTAACCTGTGGGCATTTAACCCCTGCTCCATTGTTGGGCACTTAGGGTGTTTTCCAGTTTCGGATAACATTGTTTTGTTGCTTCCTAAGGATATATTACCAGGAGTCAAATCTGGCTGTTACTCCATATTGTCATAAGATTTCAAAAAGATTCGTGTCAGCGTACAAGCCCCCTCACTCCCAGTTGAGGCAGAAGCCAAGAAATCCTGGACTCTGAGACTGTAGGGTACAGTAAGTAAGGGCAGAAGAGAGTGGAAATGTGGTCTCATGGCTGAGGTGATGGGACTGTGGGCTGTGGATCATGAGGAATCCTAAGCCTAGGACAGTGCACTTGAAGTTACAGATTTAGGATTCAGATTTAAAGTCAGCACCACTGGACTCTCCCAAATCTGGCACACTGTAGGCAGGAGCCTTTTTTTTTTTTTTTTTTTTTTTTTTTTTAAGTTTATTTATCTACTTAGAGAGCTGGAGAGGGGCAGAGAGCAGAGAGAAGGAGAAAGAGAGAGGATCCCAAGCAGGGCTCAAACCCACGCACTGTGAGATCACAACCAGAGCCAAAATCCAGTGTCAGACGCCTAACCGACTGAGCCATCCAGGTGCTCCAGGAGCCTTTTTGAAACTGAAAGGAGTAAGCCCTACTTTATATAGTGAGAGGATACTGTGGAATTCTTTCTTCCAGGGGTAGTACAGGCTGCAAGCAATAACAGGCTCCACAAGGATTTATAGGAACTCATTGGAATAGAGTCTAACATGTCCTGTCAAAGAAAACCAAGATATTTCCAGATATCTTCCTAACCTGTGTGGTTAAAAAAACAAAAATCAAGATTCTGCATTGTACTAAAGATGGCTATTCTTAAAAAAATTTTTTTAAATGTTTATTTTAGAGAGCATGTGTGAGCGGGTAGAAGGGCAGAGAGAGAGGGCTCTGCCTGAAGCAGGCTCCAGGGTCTGAGCTGTGAGCACAGAGCCTGATGTGGGGCTCGAACTCACAAACCACGAGATCATGACCTGAGGCCAAAGTCGGATGCTTAACTGACTGAGCCACCCAGGCTCCCCAAGATGGCTGTTTAAAAAAAATTTTTTTTAATGTTTATTCATTTTTTTGAGAGACAGAGAGTGAGTGGGGGAGGGGCAGAGAGAGAGGGAGACACAGAATCTGAAGGAGGCTCTAGGCTCTGAACTGACAGCACAGAGCCCGATGCGGGGCTCCAACCCACGGGCTGTGAGATCATGACCTGAGCCTACGTCGGACGCTTAACCTACTGAGCCACCCAGGCGCCCCGGCTGTTCTTTTAATTACAGTTCTTTTTTATTTGCATAAACTATACCAGGAAGAAAACAGAATTGAGGGGCTTGACCATTTTTATGCTACTAATCGAGTTAATTGGTATAAGATCATGATGTCTAGTTACTAGGTTAAATATTACATGATTCATGAGTAAACTCAACTTTTTAAGATAAATATAATTTACGACTTTAAGTGAACACATACAGTTCCTGGTACAAATATTTTTTAAAAGGTTGTTTTCTATAATAAACATTTAAAGACTGAAGGTTGCAAATTATTAGTCCTTGGAATTATTAAAACAAGCCTCCTAATATACAGATAAGATCTTTGTCCTTCTTAGGAAGTAGACTTGGACCAAAATTTAACTTTGATGACATGATACAGAATATGTATAGATACAACCTAAAATTTTATGGTAACTGGTATGTATGTATTTACTAATTGACTGACTTTATCTTTATTTCTAAAGCTGTGGATGGCAAGCTTTTTCTGTAAAGGGCCAAATCAGATTTTAGACTTTATGGACAAAAGGCAAAGTCTAGGATAATATGTAGTATAACAAGAGGGGAAACTCTTCCCTTGCCCTACCTTGTTTGAGGGATGGGCTGTCTCAGATGGTGGGCATGCTTTGTGCCCACTTGCCATCAGACGAGACATTCTCAGAAGGAGGGGCCTTACAAGGGGGTGTGTGACCACTGGGATCATTTTCACTCTCTGTTCCAGTGACAACCCAGGTCCTGGTGTGCCCTTGCTCAGTCATTTCAACTTAGGCAGCTGGCTGGAGGTGAGGCAATTTGGTGAGTTGCCAACTTCCTGACTGAAATTCCACTGGTTGGTGTCCAGTGATTGCCAGCAGTGGAGTCCCCAACATGTAGGTGCCAACCAGAGTGGGCCCTAGGCAGCTGTAAGGCATGGTTGCCAGTTGGAGGAGACAGGCACTGGGAACAGAGTGGGGAAGAGGGGCACTAGGGAATACCTTGGCTTGGTCTTTGTAGCTCACAGTGCTAGCCTGTTCAGATGGTGCCAACAAGCCATATAAAAACAGGTAGCAGGCTGGATTTGTTCTTAGTGTGCCAACGCTTGCTTTAGCCCTTAAAGCCTACCACTTTAGTTGCTGCCTTATGTGTCCCACAGTAGTAATCCAAAGCAGTTGCATCTTAGGGTAGGCCTTACAGGCCATGCTGCTTCCCTTACAGGATCAAACCAGAAGATGCTATGGACTTTGGCATTTCTCTCCTCTTCTATGGCCTCTACTATGGAGTTCTTGAGCGAGACTTTGCAGAAATGTGTGCAGACTATATGGCGTCTACCATAGGGGTAAGTTCACATGGGCTTTGTTTTTTCTTTTTTTAGAGAGAACATGTACACACACACACACACAAGTTGAGGAGGGGCAGAGAGAGAGGGAGAGAGAATCCCAAGCAGGCCCTGCACTGTTCTTGCAGACCCTGATACGGGGCTCCATCTCACAAACCATGAGATCATGACCTGAGCTGAAATCAAGAGTCAGATCTTAACCGACTGAGCCAACCAGGTGTCCCCACACGGGCTTTTAACTGCCTCCTGACATCTCCAGACAGTTCAGGATAGCATCGCTTGTTTGATGGAAGAGATAAACCATAAAAAAAATATCTTTCAAGATATAAGTAGTATGGTATGGAGATTCCTTCCTTAAAATTTGGAAAGCCAGATCTCAGTTGTACCGTGGAATTTTTAACTTTAGAGCCATTGTAGGAAAGAACCACTTTACCATTCAGGAAGTTAACATTCATTTAATAGATATTTATTTAATGGTTCCTACGTGCCAGGGCACTGGACTTATGCTGGAATTACAAAGGTGTACGTGGTCCTCGTCCAAAAGGAGTTTACGCCCTAGTGACAGAGATGGGTATTAAAGTAATAAATACACAAATAAATATAAAATTATAACCTCAATAAATACTATGAAGGAAAGGTTCATAATGGTGTGAACAAATGCAGTAGTGACATTTGACCTAGTCTCGGGACTCCGAGATGACCTCCCTGAAGAAGGGATTATTGAGTTGATGCATAGGAGTTAACTAGATGAAGTGGGAAGTGATGTGAGTGGCAGCTTCACCAAGAGACCTAGTGGGAGAATTTCTCACTAGGGTGGGGAGTGCCTCAAGCACCAGCTCTTGACCCCTCTTAAACCCACATGTCTTTCAATACCTCTTAATACCACAAGAACATAAGGATCAAACAGTGACATTGAACTTTATTAAAAGGTTGGGGTTGATAGCAGGAAAATAGATATGAGTTTGAATGAGGTTAGTCTGACGAAGCAGGGTATCTCCTTTCCCAGACTTTCAGACCCTGCCCCCTCCAACTCTCAGCCTATCTCTGTGTATCAGGTGCCATCTTAGCACCCACCACCTAGAATCCACATCTAGACAACTATCCTCCAAGTGTCTAGACCCAGAGCCCATGTCTGACAAAAAATATGCCCATACCTCAGGCCAGCCATCTGCATCCTGGTTTCTTCTATGACGATCCACATCTTCCCTAGGTAATTGACACTGAGAATGCCTATCCCTTTCAGGGGAGCTACTCTGCCTAGCTCTTGTCCAACAGAATGTGACCTTGCTGACCTCAACAATAATAACAGTTTGCTGTTTCCCCAGGCCCCCATCTCTGGGGGCAGGGAGTGGGTCATAGGAAGACTAACATGGCTTGTGGCAGTACTGGGTGAGTCACCAGGAGTTCATTCATTCATAGTTTCCCCACAGCAAATGTTGCGGAGACTTAGTGGCAAGTTAATTGCTAGGGCTCAGGATGCCAACAGATGAGACTAGGCAGGGATATGGGAGAAGGGACTCTAACTCCAACTTGGGATAAAGGGATAGACTGCACTACCTTTACAGTTCTTTTCACCCTGAGAATTCCAGGATTTTCCTATATCTGCTCCAGTCTTTAGTCAAATGGGCTGTGGTCTGCTTAGGAACACGTGGGCCCCTGAGCCACAGCAACCTGAATTTCAAGAATATCCCTGGCCTTGAAGCCAGAACCTGATGAATGGTTTGGGGAAGGCAGTTTAAGAAAGCTAGGAAATTCCAGCCTTCCACGAATTTGTTAGCCAACTCATTCTTTCATTTATTCAAGAAACAGTTATTTGTCAACCATTTATAGTGTGCCAGGTATGACCAACTGCAACCTTTACTAGCACCACCACTGCTCACTTCCAAGTAGCAGACCTAGTCATTTTTTTAAATTGTGGTAAAGTACACATAAAATTTACCATCTTAGCCATTGCTAAGTCTGCGGTGGCATTAACTACATTTACATTGTTTTGCAGCCATTACCATATCCATCCATAGAACTCTTCATTTTGCAAAATTGAAGCTCTGAACCCCTTAAATAATAACTCCACAGTCCATCTTCCCCACAAGCCCTGGCAACAACCATTTTACTTTCTGCTTCTATAAATTTGACCACTCTAGGTGTACCTCATGTAAATGGACCCATGCAATATTTGTCCTTTGTGATGGCTTACTTCACTTAGCATAATGTCTTCAAGGCTCATCCATGTTGTTGCATGTGTGTCAGAATTTTCTCCCCTTTTCAGGCTGAATAATATTCCATTGTGTACCTCAATTTTTAAAAGACTAAATAAACGTGTGTGTGTAGCCGCTGAGATAATAAAATTCCATTGTGTGCCTATGCCACATCTCAGTCCCAGTTGTTTTCATAGTCTTTTGTACATTTTGTGATCACAGCTCTAATCCCAGAGAGTCATAGTTGATTTTGAAGCTGTTCCATCTACCAGGTCCGGAACTATGCTGACTCATCCTTTGGTCCCCCTTGAGAGTGGTT
The DNA here is from genome assembly GCF_018350215.1 of Panthera leo. Classification (NCBI taxonomy): domain Eukaryota; kingdom Metazoa; phylum Chordata; class Mammalia; order Carnivora; family Felidae; genus Panthera; species Panthera leo. The sequence continues at coordinate 59,447,416 of NC_056688.1, read as the reverse complement.
TGACCTACAAAGATCTGTGATTAATTAACTTAAGGCATGCTAGAAATGAAACCATAAGGTTTACAATTGTATTAACATGCATTCTCAATTCCTTTTTACTATTCTGCACTACTCTTGTTTAGTGCAGAATAGCTGTTTTGCCTCACATGGAGTAATTGTAGTATGAACTAAAGTAACTCTTGTGTCAAGGGAACCTTGGATGGTGTTTTTTTGTTTTGTTTTTTTCCCCAGCTGGTCACTGTGAGGTCATGAGCTTGTGATAATCAGTCATATAGTTTCCATTCATACCAAAAGTCATGTTGGGTGGGGGTAGGGGGACAGAGGATTGTGAAATAGGCAAGCCTGTTTTTCTGGGGCTCAAAAGAGAGAACTGTTGGGCAGGCAGGGTAGTGGCACATTATTTCTGCTCCATTAGGCCATGAGTCCTGCCTCATGCTTTCTTCTCAACAAGTTTCTGTGCCCCAGACAACATTAGGACAGGACTGGCTGTCCATTCATCTGTCTGAAGTAGTGGAAAGAGCTAGGGGGTTAGAGTCAGACCTCATTTCAAATTCTAATCCACTTTTAATTAGCTATGTATTCTTGAGCAGGTTACTTTACCTCTCCGACCTTGTTTCCTCAGATGTAATAATATTACCAGACATAAAGAATTGTAAGGAACAAACAGGTTAATGCACAGCATTTTGCAGAGTACCTTGGCCCATGGCACGTAGTAGAGGATGATGATGGTAGCTGTCATTTGTCCAGTGTACCTAGCATACACTAGTGCTTGCTAGAAAGCTACCTGTTTTGTATATGTGATCACCTGGAGCAGAGAGACCCTGTAGAATTTGTCTTTGTATCTTCATTACCCAACACACAGATCAAGACACAGAACAGACCAATCCTAAATCATGAGCATATGCCACTTGTCTCTTGGATAACATCTATTGTCTGAAGTCCTCTCAGACCATTCTGTCACATGGAATCTCTTCTATAACCCTGAGAAATGGATATTTTATTCAGTGTTTCACCAAGTTTCAACTGACCAGACACCAGCTCAGCTTTGCCACCAGCTCTCTCTGACTTCAGGTGAGGCCCTCCTCCTTGGGCATCAGTCTCCTCACCTGTCGAGAAGCAGTCAGACTGGGTGAGCTCACAGGGCTTTCATGGTGTATACATTCTTCACTGGTGTGGCATGCAACTCCTCTTTGTTTCAAGAGCCCCTGCTGTGCACAAGCGCCTGTGTTGGGTTTTCTACTCACAGATTTGCACCCATCTTTCCTCCTTCCCTCTAGTTACAGTGGAGAAAATGTCCTTTCTCCCATCACAAGCCAGCCATGCCTACACTGTGGATTCCATACCCTCTTCCCTTCTCAGGGACCCATTGTGCTATCAACTTCCTTTCTCACCCATGACTTCAACTTCGCCTTCTCTGCTAGGCTCTTCCCATTAACTTTTGAAGCATTCTTTTTCAAAAAACATCCTTTCTTTGACCTACTTTCTCCTCTAACAACTGACCCATTTCCTGTCCTTCACAGCTAAACTTAGAGAAAGTTCCTGTCTCCTTTTGATTGCTTTCCACATACTCCTTAGTTCATTCTAATCTGACCTCAGCTTAAACCCTTCCTCTGAAATGACCTTTTTATTCAGGTCACCAGTGACTGTGTCACTAATTCTGACCTCAGCAGCCATCAGCACAGTTGACTCAGCCACCCTATACTTCTTAAAAGGGTCTTTTCTCCTTGGCTTTTGTGATGCATCTCTATCCTGCTTTTCCTTCGCTGTCTTCTGTAGCTTGTCCTCCCTGGAATGTCACTATTCCCTGAGCTCATACCTAAGGCATCTTCAATGCACTTCACCTAGGCATTCCCCTTTTCTTTTTCTCTAACTTTCTGGACCTCTAACCCAGCACTTTTTTCAGTACCATATCTTTAGTCTTCTGCTATCTATTTGTCATCACCAGTCTGTCCACTCTCAGTTTTTACTGCCGTCAAATTAGCCCAGACGTCCCCTTAGCACAGGTCTCCAGCATCTCTTGCTTTTAAAGAATTGTCCCTTAGCTGGCCTCTGAATTCATGTTGGCCTCCTCTCCACTCCATTTTCCACGCAGGAACCGAGTAATCTTAAAAATTCACGTCTGATCAAATGCCTTAGATGACTTTCCATTTCAAGTCCAGAATTCTTCACGTGGCTGAGAAGGTGTCACGGTTTTCCTCTTTCTCACAACTCTAGCCACATTGGGTTCGTTTTAGTTTCTCAAGTGCACCGGGCTCCTTTCCACCTCAAGGCCTCTTCCCTCTTCTGCCTTTCTTCCTCTCCTAATGCCCACCACCCATTATCTCTCAGCCTCAAGAAACTTCTTGTCACTCTCTCAAAGAAACCTCCTCACGTGACCTAGGCCTAGTTAGGAACCTCTTTCTTACCCCTGTACTGCCTTTTTAATTCTTATTTTAGCCTACTTAGTAGTTCTTATTTTCTATAAGTATTTAAAATTTTTTTTAAGTTTGTTTATTTTGAGAGAGATAGCAAGCGGGGTGAGGCAGAGAAAGAGGGAGAGAAAGAATCTAAAGCAGGCTCTGCCCTGTCAGTGTGAAGCCTGATGCAAGGCTTGAACCCATAAATCTTGAGGCCATGACTTGAGCTGAAATCAAGTCTGACACTTAACTGACTGAACCAACCAGTCGCCCCAGTATTTATTTTTTTAATGTCATTCTCTTGTAGCTGTAGGTTCCATGAGGTTAGAGGTCAGGTTTATGCTCTTCTAGCATTATATCCCCAGGATATAATGGTCCAGTGGCTGGTACTTCAGTAGGTACCCAATATATTTTGATGGAAGAGGGAAGGGTTTGGAAGGCTTGCTCAAGTTCATCAAGGTAGTAAGTGACAGAAGACTGTACTTAGGTCTGTCTAATCCTAATAAACCATTGGTCCCCCTGAGTCTATTCTAGCAAGGGATCAGGCTCTTAAGGTTAAACTGAAATCTGCCTTTCTGTATTTTACCCAACCCCACTTCAGTGCCTCCTGATACAGTCTCCTGTTTGGTCTCTGTGAGCCATGGGGGTGTTGGGCCTTCCTGGTTTGACAGCTTACCTGAGGGCTTTGTTGAGACACTGTAGTATTTGACTCTGCCTGCCTGTTTCCACATTAGCCTTGTGGGAAGAACTCCAGAAATGAGGGGCCTAAGACAGATACTTTTGTGACCTTCCTTCTTTCTGTCTTCACCTCATCCAAGTTCTCTTTGATCCTTCATCCTTTTTTTTCTTTTTTTTTTTTGAGATTGAGACAGAGACAGCGCAAGCAGAGAAGGAGCAGACAGAGAGGGAAAGAGAATCCCAAGCAGGCTCCGCGCTGCCAGCACAGAGTCTAATGTGGGCTCGAACCCACAAAACTGTGAGATCACGACCTTAGCTAAAACCAAGAGTAAGTCGGATGCTTAACCGACTGAGCCACCTAGGCACCCTGATCTTGCACCCTTGGCCCCGGTGCTCTGGGGGCAGAACTCTGGGGTGATTTGAGGTTAAGCTCTTCCTCAGAGCTCTAAACCATCTCCTGAGTTGTAGCATTCTTAGTTCTCTTATTGCCAATGTTGTGGGCCAGAGTGAGTGGCCATATTCCTATGCCACGTGATTGTACAAGGACTCAGTGCCAAGCTGAACCCAGACCTCTTGGTCTCCCCTCTCTGTTTAGTTGATGTGCCTAGAAATTCTAAGCCAGAACACATTTCAGAGCCATCAGCCTGTCCAGCTTTGGGGAAGTGTTTCTCAGAGGTGCCCCCCCAACACTAACATTATGAGATTCCAGCTTTTGAGAGTTGCACAGTTCATAAGACTCCCACAGGTTTGACCCTGCGTTCTGACTCTAGCTTATCCTTTTCCACTGCCTTTTGTACTCTGGATAAGCAAATTGTAATCATTTGGATAACTGGCCTTTGGCAAGTTAAGTAGGTGATCATTCTGCAGATGTTACTTGGATGGGAACTTGGGTAGGAGTCAAAGGGTCTGGGTTCTAGTACCCTCTTGTTTATTTCCTCTTCTGGGCTTTGGTTTCCCCAGTGTTAGGGCAGCTCTAGTATTCTGTGATAATAAGCGCACTCACCTTGAGCTACTTCAGAGAGTTTTACAAGGGAGGGAGGTGGGAGTGAAGGCAGGAAGCTCTATATTCATGGACTCTTGGGGGCAGTGTGTTGTCTCTGCCTTCTATCCTGGAGGAGTCTTGGGTTGGGATAGCAGTTCTGATGGCTGACAGAGGCTGTTCTTCAGGAGGACAGCTTGGAGCAAGGGAACCTTCCATGTCGAGCAGAAGTTCTGGCAGGCACCTGGTGTCACCCTCTCTATACTCCCTGTCCCAGCACCTGGGTGCCGTCTCCTCTCTCACCCAGCCTCAGGGCTTTGCTTTTTCAGAAGACATTTGTTTGCAAACAGAAGAAAAGAGAGAGCAAACTCAAGTTTAAGGACATACAAATGGCTAGGTATAGTAAACTATCTTACAGGTCCAGATGAATTGTAATAACAAACTCCAAAGTCTTTTTCACAGTCCATTATAGAGTCTAGCAAAATGTTTAAAAGTTCTGGAGATTAGTTGCACAGTGTGAATAGACTGAACACTGATCAACTTACATTTAGAAGTAGTTAAGATGTATATTCTATATTATGTGGTTTTTACCACAGTTTTTAAGGCAAAGGAAAGGAAAAAAACAATACATCTTAGAAAATGCCAAAAAATAAATTTCAAGTCTTTTCTCTTTGGGGTCAGGGGGAAATGCTATTTAGCTATTTAAGAATAGGGGCACCTGGGTGGTTCAATCAGTTGAGCATCCAACTTCATGATCTCAGGGTTCCTGAGTTCGAGCCCCGCATTGGGCTCTCTGCTTGTCAGCATGGAGCCTGCTGTGGATGCTCCCTCTTCTCTCTGCCCCTCCCCCACTTGTGCTCCCTGTCTCTCTGTCTTAAAAATAAACCTTAAAAAAAAAAAAAAAAGAAAGAAGGAATAAACCACATGGAAAGTATACAAAATTTGAAGTTTGTTTTTGGAGCATGGAATTGGTTATTGTAATTCACCATGGTAATAAATAATCTTTAATCTAAAAGTAATGTATGTTCATTAAGGAAAATTTGAGTACAGAAAAGTAGACAAAAGAAAAATACCACCTATGGATGGGCGCTTGAGTGGCTCAATTGGGTAAGCATCCGACTTTGGCTCAGGTCATGATCTCACAGTTCGTGAATTTGAGTCCCACGTCAGGCTCTGTGCTGACAGCTCAGAGCCTGGAGCCTGCTTTGGATTCTGTATCTCCCTCTCGCTCTCTGCCCCTCCCCCACTCACCCTTTTTCTCTTTCTCAAAAATAAACATTAAAAAAAATTTAAAAAAAAGAAAGAAAAATACCACCTATGATGCTACTACCAAACCATCACTGGTGTGAGCATTGTGACATATTTCCTTCTGATCTTTTCTCTTTGTATACATTTGGGCTTGTCTTTACATATGGTACCAACCATACTGTGCCATCAATTTTTGACACTTACTGTTACACCTCAGGCTTCAGTTGACTCGCTGCCTGTTCAGTCCCTTGAGTGTGTACCAAATTTATTTAGGCATTCTCCTATTCTGAGTCATGCATGGTTATTTCCATTTCTTTGCTTGTTTTTATTATTTTATGGTATTTTTTATGGTGGTAAAGTATATGTAACTTAAAACTTCACTATTTTAGCTATTTTGAAGTGTACAGTTCAGTGCATTAATTACATTCACAGTGTTGTGCAACTATCACCACTATTTCCAAAACTTTTCATCACCCCAAACAGAAATTCAGTGCCCATTAAGCAATAACGCCCCATTCCCTTCCCCCAGCCCTTGGCTACCTCTAACCTACATTGTGTCTCTGTGAATTTGCCTATTCTAGATATTTTATCATATAAATGGAATCATGATATTTGACCTGTGGTGTCTGACATTTCACTTAGGATGTTTTCAAGGTTCATGCCTGTTGTAGCATGGATCAGAACTTCATTATTTTTATGACTGAATCATATTCCACTGTACGCATATACCGCATTTCGTTTTATCCATTCATCTTTAGATGGACACTTGAGTGGTTTCCACCTTTTGGATATTGTGAAAAATGCTGCCTTGAGTATTGGCTTACAAATGTGTGTTTAGTTTTTGTTTTCATTTTTGGGGGGTGGGTACATGTAAGAATGGACTTGCTGTGTCATATGGTAATTCTATTTAACTTTTTACAGAATTGCAAAACTCTTTGCTTCTTTAATTATAAATAATGCTTAAATGAATATCTGTATACATGAGGCTTTTTTGATATTTTTACTTCTTTACCTTACTTGAAGTGACATCAGTGGGCTAAAGGGCATGGCAGTTTGAGATGCTGTCCGAATGCTGCCCAAAAGGAGTAAGCCTCTTTTGCTGCTGCCACAAGTGTCTGGGAATGCCCTCATCACCATACCAACATTGCACCAAAGATATTTGACTGTTTTTAATCTTAGAGAAGAGATGTTGTCCATCTCTAGTGGAAGTATAGTCTGGCCACAGAGCGGCTTACCTGACACAGCTCTGGATCGCCAGCCCTGAGTTCTCCTACCTCTGATTTCCTTGTCCCTGATGCTGACTAGACCAGTGTTCAGGTCCTACTGGGTCTGACTTCCCAGCCCATCTCTGGTGTCCCTTTCTCCCCATCCACCTCGCAAAGATGAGGTGAGTTTGGCACATAAAAGATGTTCTCTAGCTGTGGGACCTCCCCCTGGCACTTTGCCTCCTCTTCAGAAGACCTAAGTCCTCTGTGGTACCTTCCTACTTGGGCTGATTCTCACACCTTTCCTGTCTTTTCCTCTTCTTCTCTCCCAGTTCTACAGTGAGTCGGGCATGCCTACCAAACACCTCTCGGACAGTGTGTGTGCCGTGTGTGGGCAGCAGATCTTTGTGGATGTCAGTGAAGAGGGCATCATCGAGAACACATATAGGCTGTCTTGCAATCATGTGTATCCTGTCTGGAGCCCCTGGGCCACATCTCTCCTGCCACATGGCATTCTAGTCAGGGAGAGGAGGGGGTGGTCATGACCCTGGCATATTGTCCAAACCTTGAAGTGCGAGAGAGTCACAAAAGGGCAGACATTTGGGTGGTGTTCTTTGCTAGAGAAACTGATGCCCAGGAGTGGAAATCGCAGCCTCCCTCACTCTTTTCCACAGCTGGGGGCCACCTATGTAAACAGTGTTTATAGCCTGGCTGGATCAGAAAGGAGCCTGAGGCTGTACTAGCTGCCTTGAGGTTGGCTCAGTCACAGAGAGGAGCATCCTCTAGCTGGATCGCTCAGTATCAGAATCTAGTCTCCCTGAATGACACTTCCAGTATTTATCATGTGCTTACTCAGCGCCCATTCTGTGCCATGTCTTCTCTCCATTTTGTCCCACTACAATGCTGTAAGATAGAGATCATTTTCCTCTCTTCACATGAGAGGAAACAGGGTCAGAGAGAAAGGATGTGTCCATGGTTATACAGCTAATAAGAGGTGAAGCCAGGATTTGAACCTTTCTCCAGGGCTAGTGCATGGGCATGGGGCTCCAGTGCCATCCTGGCTGCCTACCATTTCCCTTGACCAGTGGTACTCAGATTCCACGAATTCTGCATCCGCGGCTGGTGCATTGTGGGAAAGAAGCAGACATGTCCTTACTGCAAAGAGAAGGTGGATCTCAAGAGGATGTTCAGCAACCCGTATCCTTTGTTTGGGTTCTTGCTGGGAATGGGCAGTGGGAAGAAAGTCCTGGCCAGCACTCTGCATTTGTGTCCTTCTGTGGCCTTTCCTCCTGCCCCCAGCCTGGTACATACCCACAATTCCATTTGGCTCGTGGTCTAGGAAAGTAGGGGGTGGAACATGGGACAGGACCAGCAGCTCAGATTCTCATCATAGTTCTAGATCCCCCAACAGTAAATTGATGGCAGTAGCAGCCCAACTTACTGTTTGCTCACTGTGTGGTTGGCACTTCAACAAAGTGCTCTGCTCACATTATCTCATTTGATTCTCTGGCAACTTGGTGACCCTCCTCACTTTACAAATGAAATGGTTTGGAGGTTGAATAACCTGCTCAAGGTTATATAGCTAATAAGTAATGCCTTACCTGTGACATGTGAGACTAGAGACAGTCTCCATGCCTCTGCGGGGCCTGCAAGATGCAAGGATGGCTGAGGGACTCCTTGTTCCCATCCATCCACTTTCAGCCCGGGACCACTGCTCCTCTGAGCTACGTCCTGTACCCTCTTGGCCTTCCCCACTTTGCCCTTACCTTCCTCTTCCTCCTCCCTGCCTGTCTGTTGGAAATTTCCCAGTCACTACTCTGCCCCTGCCCCTCCCCCCCACTTCACTTCCCCTGGGATCCAGGGGCCCAGGTTTCTCCCTTCTCCCTACCCTGGCTGCTCACTCACTTGCTCTCTCCTCCCCCTCTCTCCTCCCTCTCTCTCCTCCCTCTCTCTCTTCTCTCTCCTCCCTCTCTCCCTCTCTCCCTTTCCTTCCATACCAGGGTTCCCTATCCCCTGGTCACTGGCTGGGCTGGGCAGGGGCCACTGCATTCCCACCTAGCACATTCCCACAGCCCCTGAACAGGAGGCTCTGGCCTGTCCCCATAAGGTTTCTTGTTTGGTTATTCCAGGGTCTAGTTCAGGAACAGTTAAGTAACTCCATGGTAGAGCTGAGACTTGGGGCTTCCCTTAGTTCCCAGGGATTGGGCCAGGCTGCTCTTTCTAATGCTATTGGAGGGGTTCCCTCACAGTGTCGTGATGTTCATTTTCTGCTTTCCCCAGAGCTGGATTCCCAGACTTCCTCTCTAGATGTCTGGCCCAGCATTTAGTTATAAAGTTAAAGGAACGGAACTGATCTCTGGGGCCTCTTGGCCTCAGTAGGGCCTGGTGTTTAGTGGTGGGTGGAGATTCCTTAGAGCCTCTGCCCAGGGTTATCCCATGACTAACTTGTTCCCTGCTCTCTTCCAACTCGATCCCTAGACTCAGCCCCTTCCTTGACCTAGAAAGCCTTCATTGTGGACATTACAAGAACCTTTGGGGTTACTTTATCACATTGTCCACCTCCCTGCAGCCACTGGCACAGATGCACTTACAGCAGTCTCAGACTGTGTATTCTTACTTAACACCAACGGGTCCATCTTCGAGAAGGTGTTACATGGGAGGCCCTCTTCTGCATGTTGGTCTTAGTTTAGTTTCACCTTTCCACCCTTCTCCCATGTCTGTCCTGTCTTCTGCATTGGTTCCCTGTTCTCTCCTTCCCCCATTCTCTGGGTTTAGCCCTTCCTTCTGACATGGAGAGGCTGGCTGGGGCTTCCTCTCCTTGTAGGTTCATTTCTGTGGAGCAGCTGAAAGTGTGGGCAGACCTTCTCACCCATCCCCTAGTCCAACCTTAGCAGCTCTTACACATAGCCTCTTTAACACACTGACAGCTGGGAGAGGCCTCACGTCATGTACGGGCAACTGCTGGATTGGCTTCGATACTTGGTAGCCTGGCAGCCTGTCATCATTGGCCTGGTGCAAGGCATCAACTACATCCTGGGCCTGGAATAGTCAGGAAGAAGAGCATCCACCCACTATGGACCTCAGGGCACTCTCCTCCCTGCCCTCCAAGACCTCCTGGGTGGGAAAGACTCAAAGGGGCACTTGGGCCACTCAGGACCCCTCCGGCTGTGTCCGGGCTGGGGAGGGAGACGATGGAGAGCCAGCCAGTGGGGCTGTCAGCAGTGGGGGCTTTTTAAAAGAATACTATTTTGATGAATATATTTAAAAACCTTTTTTATTGTGGAGCATAGGAATTGCCCCAACTCCTCCAGGCCTTACCCTCCTTGCTTGAGCAGGGTGGGAGCAGAGACACAACATTTTTGGTTTAAAGGAGCCTTCTCATCTCTGGCTGAGAGCCTCAGCCAATCCCACCCCCATCTTTCCTTCCTTCTGTGGGGCTCCAGTCTGGTTCGCTCAGTGTGGGAGAGCCAATGGGCTCTGCCTGGTGCCACAGATGTGCACTGAGGGGTGAGGTATCTTCCCTCCTCCCTGTCTGGGCCTGGGATCGGTATTGTGTCTGACTCTGTCTTCCCTTGTCCAGGTCCCATAGACTGGTTGAGGCAAGTGGAACCTTGTGACTTTTCTAGTGAGAGAAGCCCTGGAACCTCGTAATCCATTGAGGATGTGTTTGGGGGCAACCAGAAACAGCAGCAGCTTGGGTAACCTGTCCCCAAGCTGGGCTGTACTCAGCCAAGAACAGAGTCTATCCATATGTAGTTGGGCCACGGGGACTGCTATGGGTGGCAGTGATTGAAGGCCCCTTATGTGAACAGAACCTTTAGCCCGGAAGTGGTGACACGTGCCAAAGGCTACCCTGCCACATCACTCACTTCCTTCCCTGAATGCCTGAGAGAGAGTATGTGCGTCTGTTTGTGTGTAGCAGAAGGACTATGACAGTTAAGACTCCTTCCTGTCGTCAGACAGTGTTCCCTTGAAGCAGCCAGGGGATTCCCAGCCCAGGGAATGTCCCTCTGTCAGCTTCCACGTTCATGGGGCCTACCCGGGCCTGGCAACAGGAGTGAAGGTGGGTGGGAAGAGAAGCGGGCAAGGCCCAGGCAAGGGATCTAAAAACAGGTTCCAGGTAGGCCCTAGCTCTGGTCCTAGGAGTTCTGAAGGAAGTGGGAGGGTAAACGTGGGCCCTCAGCACTGGGTTCCTAGGGAATGTGGCCCAGCTGGGCTTGCATCTTCAAGCACAGCAAGAGCCAAGCAGGATCTTGTCACTCCATTCTGAATAAAGCTCCGTGAGCTGGGTTGGAAAGCTGAACATCCATCTTGCTTTATTCTTCCCTGGGGTCCCTGGGAGTACCTTGTCTTTGCTGCCTTTTGCTATTCCCATTTGAGAGCTGGATCCTAGGGGTAGTTGGCCCCACCCCTTATCCCTGGGAATGGTGTGATGCCAGGCTCCTGTCCTGCGGCAGAAGGGCCCTGGGGCATCACTGGGTGACTCTCTTCCTCACCTCCTGAGGTCAGTGCCCTGCTGCCAGCACCTCTTCTCATGAGCCACTCTCAACTTTGGCTTCTCTCACCCAGCTGTGTTTTCCCATAGTCCCCCACTGCTCATGCTGGTGCGCCCAGTTGAAGGGTCCAGGGATCATTCTTTCACTTTTGTTCCCCCTATACTTCAGGCTCATGTGAGAAGCCAAGACCAGGTTGTCCAAGGCTCTCTTTTCATACTTCAGCAAGCCTGAGTCCCATGACCTCCCGGTGGCCCAACTCTTGTCTTGGTTCCACTCTAAGGTAGAGTGCTGTCTCCTCTTCCTCCATCCCCACCCCACCCCCAAAGGACTGTCTCAGAAGCCCCAGGCAGCCTTGCCTCCTGACCTGATGGCTAGAGATAGGGGCACTCCCAGGGAGGAGTTTCATGAACTCCAAACCTAGTTCCATCTCCTGGCTTCCCTGGTTCTATTCTGGGCATCCCATCACAGAGAACACAGAGACCACAAACCTCAGACACTTGGGTCTTGTCCTTCATGCTTAATCACCAGTCCTGGTCTTTCTGCCTCTGCAGACACTGGCGAGACCCTGATAGTGAATGCTTACTCCAGTTTTGCATCCCAGGTGCCTCACTTAACCCCACCCTAGTCCTGGCCCTGCCCCAGCTCCATTTGTCCCATCAGCCACCAGACTGGTGAATTCATATAGCTCTGTTGTTGCTGAAGCCAGCGCTGGGCTGCTTGCTCCCCTACTTCCCTGGGAGGCACCCTCTCCTTTTTAGGGCCAAAGCTCCAGTTTATGTTCCAAGTCCTCAGCTTGACTCTGAGAGGTTCCTGCACACAAGGCTGGAGAGTGCTGTCAGCATAGTTCCTGTGTCATGGCTCATGTGGGTCTGGACACAGCTGGACTGAGTGTTGAGCTTTGAAGGGGGGGGATTCTGAAAAAGAGGGCTCTTTGGGGCTTCTTGGGAGCCAGGTAGGGGGAAATTTAGACTTCCTAGTAAACCTAGACCTATAGTTCTGGCCATATAGTTTGTGGGGTGGTGGGTGGGGGTGGGGTTGGTGGTTGGAGGGAGTGGAGAGCCTGAGAAAGGCCAGGATGACAGGCTGGTGTGACATTGAGCCTGGAGTGGTCAAAGCGATCCAATATGGGGCCCCCAGTGCCAAGGAGAGTTGACCCCTTGAATATCAGTGTGAATGTGAAAGAAGCATGAAGTCTGCTCATGTAGAAGCAAGGGCTGGTTCCGAAGAGCAAAGGTGGATGCCAGAGTCCTAACCCTTGACTGGGACAGAAGAATCCATCTGCAGGAGACTCATAAGTTCATACCGTATGTGCCCCTGGGAGGGTGAAGCTGAGCAGGGACGAAAGATCCAGTCTGATGCCACTTGGAGAGTAGGGGGGGTCTGTGAGTTAGCAGGAAGGTTCTGGGCCATCATGAACTTCGGCTCCCAGAAGAGGTGCTGTGTACAGACTGGACCCAGACTGGCATTATGTGTGTGCCCTCTGTTAATAACTCAGAGCCTACTCTGGATTCCATGGTTAGAACAAAAGTGAAAGTGAAATAGAGGGGAGTGGAGAGTGTTTTCCCAGAAGGATTTCACTAATCCTGTCCTTCCCGGAACCAGCTCCAGTGAAGAGAGCTTTGCCTGTCTTTGTGACGGGGTAAGTCCTTGGCCCCTCTTTGGGTCTGTTTCTCCATCCTTATAATGAAGGGGTTAGAGTGGACACATAACCACATAATGTTAATGGTAATAAGAGCTAGAGTGGGGAAAGACGGTTACTAGATGATCTTCAGCTTTGTTGCTACATTCTGAAAGAGCTCCAGCCTGTGCTGGATGGGAAGCCTGGAGTAAATAAATAGCATTGCCTGGCAACCCAGTCAGTTCAGACCAAGGGACAGCTGTGGAGTCTACAGGAAGGACAGGCCCATACAAATGGCTGGGATCCAGACAAGCCACTGAGAAGATGTGAGAGAAGTAGTTTACTCCCATTCTCCTCCCCCACCAGCCCCAGAGAGGAGGAAGTTGTCACAGTTAAATAGAGCCAGGCACGCCAGCTCCTTACACATCCGTCAAGACCATGAGACAGAACCGGACACCAGGTAGGACCTAGGGGCTGGCAAGGGCGGGTGGGGTAGGGCCTGAGAACAGAAGGGAGTGGAGCAGGCACACACACACACACACCCTCCGCCAGGGGAGCTCCACCCTGCTGTTGTGCTCTCCCTTTCAGCCTCTGTCCAGCCTCTCTCCATTCAGAAAGGGCCAAGAGGTGGGGCCCGAGGAGTCCTTCTGCCCCTCTGATTCCCTGGGCAGAGCCCAGGAATCTCGGCCAGAGCTGCATCCAGGCAGCTCCCTCTCCAGCCAAGATCCAAGCCAGGATGTTGAGTATTTCCAGGCAGTCAGACAGCAGTTGACCTCTGTGACTGTCCTGCCCTCAGATCCCAGGCCTTTGCCTGTCCTGCTCCTATGTGCCCACATAGTCTCTCACCTGGCTGGAGCCACACCTCTACCTCAGGCCACCACCGCTTTCACTGGCTCATCTGGGATCACAAAGGACCCCTGCCCCTCGGGGCTCCCAACAGCTAAGCAGTGCCCAGCAATGGAGGTGACCTGGCCGGAACTGGAAGTCCCACTGAGTAAGGAGCAATTCTGATGGGAGCCCAAAAGGGCACGGTGGTCAGGGGGTGAGCTGTGGGCACAGAGGGCCCAAAGGTGGGATTGACTCCTGAGCTGCCCCCTTCCACTGCCTTCTGCCATGTAGCCCCACCAGCCAGGGCACTTGCCAGAGCACTCGGCATCCCCTTTCCCACCCAGCATCATGAGTGTGGGTGCAGGGCCCAGCTCCCAAGATGGGATGGAGAGAATTCAGACATAAGGATGGTCAGAGGGCTCCCAGAGCCTTGACTGCAATATGCTCCGAGGCCCAGCTTGCGCCCCACCCAAGCCCACTTGCCCTCTGGCCATCTTAGAGGAGCAGTGGCCTACTGCCTCCTTGACCAGGGCTCCTAGAGTCCCCAAAGCTGAGCACTGGAAAAGGCCATCTTGAAGAAACAGGGTCAGGAGTCGTCATCTGAACCAAGGACCCGTCCCCAAATTCCTCTTGTTCAGCCCCAGGCCTGCCTTGTAGACAACCACACTTCCCCATTAACGGACTTTCCCACCTGGGTGGTGTGTACAGCAGTAATCCAGTTCCTGAATTGTGGGAGCCAGGGGGGAGGGCAGCATGGTGGAGGGGAGGGTGTGCTCTCCAGAAGGGCTAACAGCCACATGTGTCCCTAGATGGAACGCTGACCTTGTCCTGTACCGCCTGTAGCCGCTTCCCCCACTTTAGCATCCTGTACTGGCTGGGCAATGGTTCCTTCATCGAACACCTCCCAGGTCGGCTGAGGGAGGGCAGCATCAGGTGAGGGGTGCAGTGGCAAGGCTGGCAGGCAGGGGGGTGGTTGGGGTTCCTCCTATGGTCTTCTCATGGCCTTTCCTCCTCTGCTTCAGTCGGGAGCGCCGGGGCCCACGCACCCAGCTGCAGACGACCCTCATGCTAGAGGAGCTGAGCCCCACCCTGCGCAATACCAACTTCTCCTGTGTTTTTGCCGATCCTGAGCAGACTGCCCAGCGTCACATCGTCGTGGCCCAGCTCTGGGTGAGAAACCTGAGTGGAGGTTTCCACGGACAGGAGTAGTAGTATGGGGAGGATAGGGTGGGCTCTGCCCGGAGTGGCCTCCATTAATGTCCACTGTGCTCCCAAGTGGAACTTAGGATGCAGGCAGGGGAGGCATGGCCTGGAGAGAGGTTACGAGAGATGTCCCCACCCTTGGCCCTGAGCCTTGTCTGCCTTCGCTTCTCCAGGCTGGGCCGAGGACAGTTGTGCCCTGCACTCAAGAAACCTCACCCTCCAGCGGGTCCCCTCTGCCTCACCATCAAGACAGGTGAACTCCAGAACCTGGATGAATGTCGTTACCTGAGCTGCCCTTGCAGCTCAGGCCTTCTGCATCGACTTAATATTCTTTTTTCCCTTTAATGGACTGTCCCAGGGAAGGGTGGGGGTAGATGCTGTTTCTGATCCACAGCTGCCTGGGTCCACAATGGGTACTCATAAATGATTTTTCAGTGGAGGCATGATGACATCTGCTCTGTCATTTAAGTCCTCATTCCACTTACAGAACTTGGCCCGTCCCAGGAGGGAGTGTGGGAAGAGGGGGACTATCACTCAGAAGCTAAAGACAAAATTAAAGTCCGGGAACACAGGCCCTCAAAAAAGTGTGCGAAGATCCTGTGGCCCCAGAAAGGCCAGGAGAAGGGATTTGAGAGAAGGCAGGTAGTCTGGGACACTCGGCAGGGACAAAGATAGAAATACCCTAATGAACCTAAACTTCCCTTTTCCCACACAAATCAAGACAGCTCAGCACTTAAGGGAGAAAAATAGACTTTATTTACAAGTAATAACATTTAGAAAAAGATCCATCCCTGGCCCTTAAAAACCTTCCCATCACTCCAAAATCCCACCCCACTTTTAAGTCTGGGGAAGGGGGGATGAGGTGCAGCTGAAGGCTGCTCCCCTCCCACTCCCCACTGCCACCCCCAGGCATGGGGCCTATCTGTTCTGGAAAAGAGCATCTTCTGGGCAGCTGAGCCCTTGGGTGGATGGGAGCATCTCTAGGTGCACCCGCTAGGTCAATGTCCAGTCCTGGACTTCAAAAGCAAGGGCCTGCTAGGCCCAGCCACCACGAGCAGCAGGGACCAGGGCCTGCTCCTCCAATGGTCCCTTCTGGATTCAGAGGCTGAGGAGGACGAGGCCCTTGGGCCCAGCCACTCAAAGCCAGCCTCAAGTCTGGTTGTGATGGAGAAGTGACTTTGTTCTAAGAAAACGTCAGGAGGCAAGGTAGGGAGAAGACCCAGACACTCCAGGCCTCTGGGGACAACTCTGAGAACACCTCAGTTCACCTAGCGAAGGCTCCTGTGAAGATCCAGGTACCAGGCCGGGGATGTGGGCAGGCATCACTGTCTGTAGGGGTTTGGCCACTGCTGGCCTGGGAGCTGAGAGAAGGCACTGAAAGGGACAGTAGAAGGAAAAGGACCAGGCGAGGTCGGCACTGAGGACACAGGTGGGGCCTCTCACTGGTCCTGGTCCTTCAGTGCTTTCCCTGAAAGAGAGAGAAAGACAGTCACTTGGCTGGAGACTTGTGATGCCAGCAGATACAGCTGGCCTCGAGGAGGCCTCTTTTAGCCCCAAACCTCTCTGACTAGGATCCCTTCCTTGGTGTGACCTGGACACATCTAGCTTCAGGTTATCAGTTGCTGGCTGTGCTGAGTTGCCCTGTGTCTCCTGTCCTCAGGGAGCAGCTAGTAAGAGAGCACCTTCTCTTAGCCCACCCCCAGTGGCCTAGCTGGGCCACACAGTGGAAGCCTCCCAAGGGGTGGCCTGGGGGAGTACCCTGCTTCCACCCACTCTTAAGAGTCCATCCACCCCCTTCCTTTCCCTGTCAGTGCTTCCACCTTGCCCTTGGCCCGAGGGGTGGCAGTGGCGGCAGCTATGGCAGCAGCAGTGGCGGCGCTGGCTGCGGTGGTGGCGATGCGAGGAGAGCGGCGGGTCCCGCTGCGGGTGTTGGGAGAGGCCTTGGATGGGGCTTTCTTGGAGGCTCCTCTCCGCAGCAGGCTATTCCCGAGCTTCTTGGGTGTGTTGAGGATGTTAAAAGCCATCGACTGGCGGCGGTCAGCCTGTCGGGGAGGGGAGGACTGTCAAACTGGGCTGCACTTGGGCCCTGCCAGCAAGGTCCCTCTAGGATCTCCTTCAGCCCCCAGTGACCTGTTTAACAGCCGGAGCTGCTCTCTTCTGGGCCTCATTAGTGCTCTGTTTGCGCCCTTCGTGTCGGTCCCGGGGAGTCATGGGGCGTGGGAAACAGCTGGTGGCCTTCTTAGACTACGGGGAAGAAGAGTTCACATCCAAAACCAGTTGTGTGTCTCAGAGCCAAGTGGACCTTGTAAGTCAACACCACTTCCCTCCGGAAACCTCCCTTCCCAACAGCCCCTGTCCCTGCATCAGACTCTTGGAGAGAGAAGCCTGCTAGATGGAACAAAACAGGAAT
Organism: Panthera leo; assembly: GCF_018350215.1. Classification (NCBI taxonomy): domain Eukaryota; kingdom Metazoa; phylum Chordata; class Mammalia; order Carnivora; family Felidae; genus Panthera; species Panthera leo. Next base: position 59,430,355 of record NC_056688.1, on the reverse strand, counting down.
CAGGGTCACCTACCTCAGGGGTACCAGGGCCCTGGTGGGGCTCTGAGGAGACCCGTTTGCGCTGCTGCCGGGTGGTGATCCCCATGCCCTCGGCTATCTGGGCTGGCTGCATGCTGGCTCGGCGCAGGGTCTCCTGGGGGTCACCAGTTTTCATCTCCTCATCCGTGATGGTAGCCAGGCTCAGGGAAGGCTGGATGGGATGGAAGGAGGGGGTCAGTGCAGCAGGACCACCCCAGAACTCTTCACGGGCCCGGCGTGTGCAGCAGCTAAAGCCTTCCTGTTGCAGAAGGTCTCCCTTCCCATTGTCTTCTCTACTCAGGCCCTGCATGGTGGTCAGAGCAGAGTAGTCCCAAGCAGACCTCCTCCACAGACTCAGGCCCACCCACAGTGATTTCACCCCGAACCCCTCTCTGCCAGCTACTCCACCAGAAGCATAAGGTCACTCTGCAGCAGGCCAAAGAGCCAGGCAGGGCACTAGGGCTGGGTCCGCATGGAGCGCTGAGGGAGGAGGAGAAGAGCCAGTGTGGGTCCCGTGCAGGTGACCCCGGAGCTCACCCGGGACTCCAGGGGATAGCAGGTCTTCAAGTGTGGGGGGCATACTCGATTGCGCTGCTGCAGCTCTGCAATGCGATTCCAGTCATCCAGCTGCTCAGGCTCATCCTGGCAGGTGCCCATGTAGAAGCTATTCCTTCCTGTGGAGGGCAGGGAAACTGAAGCAGGTGGGGCTAGGAAGTAGGAAGGCCAGGAAGAGTGAGGGTAGAGGCAGCAGGTCTCCCACGGGTCCTAGCCTCTTGCCAACTTTTGTGGCCACCACTCCTGTCCACCTGTCCCGTGGACTTCAAGCCCAGTACCCTAGAGTCCTGCTCTGCTCCGTGTGCTCTCTCCCTGGGGAGGTCAAAAGAAGTCATATACCGTATGCGGAGGCTGTGACACCCTAGAGAAACTGAGGACCAGGAATTGATAACCAAAGGTCCCTGAGGCGCCCTTCTGGCACCCCTTACCACCTGAGACAGTAATGGAGGACTCCAGGCAGCAGCTGAGCATCACTGTTCCACTGGGAGTCCCAGGCTCCCTTGTGACCATTTTCCATTCACCCTGGCTGAGATGAACATCAGCCTGATTGCCCAGCACAGCCCTGAGACTGCAGGGAGGAGGGGTCGGTGAGGTGCCAGAAGATAGTCAGCCTGGGGTTTTCTTTGTGTGTGTTATGTCCCTGTGGCCCCCTCACCTGGAGGGGCCCCGCTGGATACCCCAGCCTGGGAGCGGCGAGCAGAGCTGCGAGTGGTGGGCCGGTAGCCAGGCAGGCTGAGCAGAGCGGAGTTGCCATCGTCAGGAGAGCCCAGGCGGGCTAGAGACTGGGTGGAAGAGGTGGCTCGTGGTCCAGCCTGGGAAGCAGGGGCTGACTGTGTGCTATAGAAGGATGAATTGGCGCTGTCCGGCTCTTCCACGTCTAGCTTCTGGAAGAGAGAATGGATCTGGTGGAGTGGGGCCCTGACAATCCATAAAGGTGCCTCCTGTTCACTTTCCTAAATAGGGCCTCGGATCCCGCAGCAGCATGTATTCCCACTGCTTTGCAGGAATCCTTAGCTGCACATCTACAAGGAATGGGCCCTGTTGCTAAGAATCCTGCACAAGGTGCCAAGGCTATCCCATTTTCATTTGAGTCTGTTAACAATGCTTTAAAAGAGGGAAGAGAGTGTGTTATCAGACAATTTTAGAATCAAGGTGCAAAAAAGTAAAGTGACCAACCCACAGGTAACAGCTAGGGAGTGGCAGAGCTGGGGCTAGAATGCCAGTCTCCTGAGCTAGTCATAGTCAGGCTCATCCCACAGCCTCCACTGACCCTCAGCCCAAGCTTGCCAGGGCCCTTTTAGAATCTTTTAGAACTTCTGCAGCTTCTTGGTAGCCAAAGGTAGCCCACACCAAACGAACCTTCCCCACTCCCCATCCTCCTCAGGATACGGAAAACAAGGGCTAACCAGGGCCCCCAACCTAGCAGGCAGCCCTCTGGGCGGCCACAATGCATCTCAGCCACCCAGGAGGTATGCTGCAGGCACAGGGCTGGGCTGCAACTTCTCCATCTTCTCTCCTTTCGGTCTGCACGGGGTCAGTACTACACATGGAAAGAAACCAGCCTTAGATCCCTTAGGCATCCAATTCCAGCCCTGCCCCTTTCTACACAAGAGGCTGTGCTTCTTTGTAACACATGAACTAGTCAGCCCTGCCTGCCTCCAGAGGCACCCGACGGGAAAGATGCCCTTAAGAGCAAGTGAGCATCACTTGGGTCCTGCAGGCCCAATTCCAGCAGCCTGACCTTGGTCATGGTGATGTTGATGATCTGAGTGGTGCGCCGACGGGCGGAGCGGGTCTTCCGGCCTGAATCCAGGAAGACGTCCCCCAGGGAGTCCAAGCTGCTCTCCAGTGGGGCCTGACCCCGAGCAGGGATGGGGGTGAAGTAGAGACTCTCAAGGGATTCTACCTTGGGGGGCAGGCGCTGGGAGATGGGGGAAGCTGGCTCTCCAGGGATGCTGGTGCCATCTGGCTGGGTTCGAGGCAGCTTGCTGTAGGAAAGAGACTTGCTGAGGTGCCATGCCTGGGGCTAAAAGGCAATTTTGTTCATCCCTTTGCTCCAAAATGACCCAATTCCTACATTTATTACAAGCAGACCAGGTCAAGCACCCCATTCTCTGATTTTTGAAAGGCATCAAGGAGAGCCCTTGCTTGACCTGGGTCCTCCCTTCACTCTCCATTTCTGGTCAGCCCATCTATCTCCATGGCTATCTGAGCTCCTTAACACTGGTAACTCTCAGCTCCACGGTGAGCATGTCCAAATGAAGTCCATCCATCTGGATCTCCTGCCTCAGGGAATGGGAGCAGCCTCCACCTGGGTCCCCTAGCCATGAACATGAGCTCAATCCTACCTCTTCCCTCCAGCCCAATGCAATGGACAAGTCCAGGAGCTCACTTAACCACACGCCACTCCATTTGCATGTCCTTCCACGGTCTGCCTCCTCTCTTCTCACCTAGATTTAATGGTACCTGAGGGGAGGTGCCAGCCTGGTGACAAGCAAGGACTCAAACCAGGCTGCCCGGGCTCAAGCCTGCCTCTGCCACTGTGGAACCTTGGGCAAAGGACTGCCCCTCTATGCCCCAGTTTCATCTGTTAAAGGAGCTAATCACAGAACCTACCTCAGAGGATGCGGAGGGGTAAATAAATGCATTACTACTTTTTAAGTGTTTTTGTAACAGTATGGGTACATCTCAGCTTTTACATTGGTTATCGGAAAAACTTTCTAGGGGCACCTGGGAGGCTCAATCGGTTGGGTGGCCCGACTCTTGATTTCAGCTCGGGTCATGACCCCAGATTCATGGGATCAAGCCCGGCATCAGGCTCCATCCTGAGTGTGCTGGAGATTTTCTCTCTCCCTCTATCTGTCTCCCTCACTCGTGCCCTCTCTAAAACAGAAATTAAAAAAAAAAAAAAAAAAATTAAACTGGACCACATCTACCTTAATTTCAAGCCTTTCCAAGATCCCTCAGTGCCTTCAGGATCAAATCTAAACTTCAATGAGGAGTCTAGCCAGCCCCACCCAACCTCACTTGCCAGCCCAGCCAGGCTCTTTCTCAGCCTTTGCTCTCCTCTGTTCACGGAGCACACACACCTTCCGCTCCTCTGCAGACTCAGCAGGAGTGACAGCCTCCATGAAGCCCTCTCTGAGCACTCATTTCTTTTTACTCCCAGTGTGCCCTACACAAACATCTGGCCGAACACCTCGGACAGTTTCCTTAGTCTTCTCCTCTAAGAAAAAGCTCCCAGAGGGCAAAGAGACATCTTCTCAATCTCACTAGCCCCAGTGCCCAAGACACAGCCTGACACATGGTGGGCACTCAGTGAACAAGACAGAGACAGGGCACCTCCTCACCTGGTGATGGTAAGGGGAGTCCCCTCCTCGCAGCTCAAATCCAAGCTGTCAATGCTCAAGTCCAGCTGAGGCTTCGCCTGGGGCTCCCGGCTCTTCAGGGCATCAGTTGCCACCTGGAACTTGCCCAGGTCTCGAAGCTGCTGGTCAGCGTGGGCAACCTGAGGAGAGTGAAGAGAAGCCTCAAGCAGGGGCAGCCTGGGAGAGGAGGGCACAGGGGTCCGACATGACAGGGTGGAGTCCATCTGACCGGATACGCACCTGTGCCTCCAGGCTGCGCACCTGGGCAGTAAGGTGGCGGCAGGTCTGCTCAGCCTCCTTGGTCTTCAGCCCAGCCTGCTGCAGCTCCCGACCCAGCCGTTCGGCTTCAGCCCGGAGCTCCTTGTTCTCCTTCTGTAGCTGCTCCAGGCCCCGTAGCTGCTCCTGCAGCTCTTGGTTCTGCTGCTTCTTGGCATCATAGTGGGTCTTAGCTTTCTCCATCTACGCGGGCATACAGAACGAGTGGGGCGGTGGGGGTGAGGGGGAGGCAGGGACTGGAGGGCAGCAGGGCGAGGAAGCAGTGGGCCAGGGCTGGGGGCGCCTCACCTGCAGCTTGTAGTGCTCAGCTGCCTGCTCCTTCTGGTTCAGCTGGGCCTGCAGCTCGTTCAGCTGGGCCTGGAGGCGTTGAGCCTCTTGCTGGCTCTCCCCTCCCTGGGCCTGGAACGCATGACAACGCTGATCAGGGTGGCTGGTCTGGCTAGTGCACCCAAATCCACGGACCTGCCCTAACCTCCTGGGTTCCATGGTGTTTTCAGACTCCTGCAGACCCTCTCAGGACTCGCACAAAAAATCCTTTTACCCCCGCCCCTAGCGCCTACTCTACTGCCATACCACACACCCTTCAAGGTCCACATTCTGCAGAAGCTTTCCCTGTCTGGCTAAGGCCATTTCTGGCAGAGTTCTGACAGCCCTATCTTTGCCTTCTTTGCACCCAGGAACAAACTGTCTCATTCTCTCTCCATGAGTAGTCTCCCCAAGGAGGAAGGGGGCTGATCCTCAGGGAACACTTGGGTGCAAAGCTAGGCACTTGGCACATGAGCTCTCAGAGGACACGGGAACTCTTGTTCTCCTCACAACTGCTCCGGGAAGTAACTTCATCTGTTTCAGAGGTGAAGACACTGAGCTCAGAGATTTAAACAAATTGACCGGGGTCATAGCAGAGTAAGATCTGAACCTTGTTCCACCCAACCTCAAAGGCTGTGTGGGCTTTTATGATGCTGCACTGCCTCCTATGCAGACCACAGACTCCTTGGGAGCAGGGGCCATGTCCAGATCTCGGTCCCCCCTGTGATGCCAGTGAGCAGAGCACTTAGCTTGTAGAAGACAATGGACTACCCGGCCTTCTCTCTCCTACATCTACTAGCACCGAGAAGGCCCCGAAATGGACAAGCAGCATCTGTTTATCACACGATTATGGCATGGAAATGAAGTTCTGCTCCCAGCTCCTGTGACCCACCACGGGGCTTTAGTGCCACAGGTGCCTAATTCCTCTGCCCCTAAGTAAAAGCTGTGAAGACTGAACTGCAGAAAAGCAGGTATTAAACCAAAAAGGTGACGCTGTTGAAAGCATGACAAATATTAAGTTACAGTGCAGTATTAAACATTGTTGACAATCCTCAAAGCTAGGCTGTCTGGAGCAGCACTATCCAAAGAACTTTCCACAGGAATGGAAATGTTCTGTATCTGCCCTGTCCGATATGGTAGCCACTAGCCGTACATAGCTACTTAAGCAAGGGAAATGTGGCTAGCGTGACTGAGGAACTCAATTTTTAATTTAGTTTAAATAACCACACATGACTAGGGGCAACTAGTGGACAGCGAAGGCCTGAGTGATGGGAGCCACCCCAGTGTTCCCTTGAAAGCTCTAAGAAGGCACATGCAGGGGCTCCTGAGCCACAGGCAGGTGTAAAGCTGCCATGCCAGGCCCACCTCCGCCTCTGCCCCCATACCCACTACAGCCCAAGGGCTCACAGAGCCCCTTCCCTCCCCGATTCTCGCTCTGAGGCTGACAAGATGGCCCATCCCCCCACTGTCCCACCTTCAACTTCTGTTGCTGCACCTTACTGGCTTGGTCATGGTCAGCTAACTTCTTACTCAGTTCTTCCACCTGGAACAGGGGAGGAAGAGAAGAGAAAACTCAGGAGGACTTCCCCTCGATATTCAGAGAAATTAGGAGGTTTCCCCCAGATAAATCCCCAGTGTTCCTAGAAGAAGAAACTCTGGTCCTTTCTCTGGCCTCCATTTAGGGATTTATCCCTGCGATGCAGGCTGGCTGGCAGGACCTAAGGGAGGTGACCCAACACACAGGTGCTGCCAGAGCCACTGCCCATGCTCACCTCCACCCCCAGCCTGCAGAGACAGGCCTGCCGGAGCCCCACAGCCTCCAGATTCAAGAGAATTCACTCTGGGGAACTGACACCTCACTACCACCCTACTACTTACTGCCACCATTCACAGCCCCAAGCTTCCCAGGCTGGGGACAGGAACAAGGGACCGAGTCTGTAACTAGCAGACAAGGATGAATACCCAACACTCCTCCCCAAAAGTGCCAAGGTGCACAGATGCTCAGACCTCTTCCCAATATCCACAGGCTGTGAGGGCTGGTGCTAGCAGTGTAGCTGCTGTGGTTAGCACTGGGAAGCAGACAGGGGCAGCCCTCAGACCCAAAGCCCACCCCACTCCCACAGAGAAGAGAAAAGGGAGTGGGGCGGAGAGGGAGCAGAACAGCCCAAGCCCTGCTGGCTCCTCCAGGCATTCCAGGAGCTCAAGCATGAACAGCAAAGACAAGAGGCAGGAGCTCCATTGCTGACTGTTTGCTATTGGGTTTGACTGTCCCCATCATCTCAGGCTCCCTGGAGGAGGCGGGCAATGGAAGGAGAGGAGGGCCCGACTCCTCAGCAGGCCTGAGGTGACAGGAGTAGGAGGGATGGTGGAGAAACCAGTGTGATAGCGTTGACGTCTAGGGCAGCACAGGGAGATCCTTGTGAGGGCCAGGCAGCCAGACCATGCCACCTCCTGTCTCTCATCAAGCTTGGCCTTCCTGCTCCCAGGCAGCTCTATTTCATGCTCCAGGTTAAAGCCCCAGAGGGTGATGGGCAGGTGTCCTGAGCTCACAACCCTCCCTGACCTGTGAGGGCTGCTTTCATGTCACCTTTACGGCTTCTGCAGGAAAGAAGGGGGCTGTGTGTTAAGCAAGGCCCACGGTCACTCTGCTGTTACTCTTAGTTCAGCATCCAAACTGGGAACAGGACTTGGAGATTTGGGAATCCCAAGGACTGCCGGTCACCAGTTCGGACAAGGGAAAGATGAAGCCTACCCTACCCCTCATCCCTGACAGACAGATGAGAGAAAAGGACAGGAGAAGGATGGAGAGGCCGACCTGGGATGGGTGGAATGAGGCCCAAGAGAGGGCCCAGCACACCACACTCCTGGGCAGCCCGGGCCTGGACTCCATGGCTTGACCCTGCCCCCTTCACAAACAGTTCACAACAGGAGCAGGCGGAGGCAAGCTGCAGCCAGGGTCATGCACTGAGATGGGTCACCGCTTAAGCAGCCAGCATTTAGCGGGGACCCCAGGCATTACCTGCTTAGTTTGCTCTCTCTGAAATACCTCTAGCTGTTCCACCTGTGCATGGGGGAGGAGCAACGAAGACAGAGTGAGATGGGGGCCAAAAAGACACTAGCCCTGCTGCCAGGCTGACCTCGCTGCGGCTCTGATACTTTCCTTCAAGGAATTAGATTTCTACTAATCGTTTTTAAATGCCAGTTTGTCTCATTCTAGTCCCCAGTGGCTCCTGGATCCTCCACTGCAGGTATGCCTCCCTAGCATAGTGTGCCTCTAGAACGGGCTGATGGCCTTCACAGCTGGACTCTTAAAGGACGGAGCCTTCAAGGAAGGGGAAGCTATTGATGTCTTCTTTAGGACGGTAGGGGGCAACATACTTCAACTCTGCCAGCCACCCGGTAAGGGAGGGGAGACCAGAGGGAACATTGTTCCCTCTCTCAGGTCCAATCTTTGGGGGCAAGTTTGAGCTGGGTATCTTACCTGGGCAGTGAGTTTCTGCCTCTCATCCTGGAACCGCTGCCTCTCCTCCAGGACCTTGACCTTGGCACTCTCGTACTTGGCAGTCATCACCTCCAGCTCCCGGGCAGTGTTTTGTGCTTCCCGCTGCATCTCAGCCAGACGGGTCTCGGCGTCAGCACGCACGGCTGCCAGCTCTTGGCCATGCTTCTCCCTGGCCTGGTCCAGCTCCACTTCCAGAAATTGCCGGCCAAGGCTGGCCCGCTCGCCCAGCCCCCGGTTCTCCTCTGCCAGCAGGCCATGAGCCTTCTTCAGCATGCTCAGCTGCTCTGCATAGCTGGCCTTCTCAGCCCGCAGCTGCTGAGCTGCTCGCTCTTGCTCTGCCAACTTCTGCCGCAGGGGCACCAGCTCCCCGAGCTCCCGCTGGGCTCGCATCAGCTCTGCCCGCAGCCCGCCGGCCGCCTGCTTGCTTTGCTCCAGCTCCTCACGATGGCGTTTCTCAGCGGCTGCCTGCTCAGCCTGCAGCTGCTGGCACAGGTGCTTGGCGGGCAGCAGCTCGCTCACCAGGGCCTGAGTGCTGGTGTGCTCAAGCTGTAGGGCAGAAAGGGCCTGCTCCTTCTGGAAGAACTTCTCCTGCCATGCCTTTAATTCTTGGCCCAGCTCCTCCGCTCGCTCTGCCTGTGAGGCCAGCTCCTGCCGCAGGCTCTCTGAAGCCACCCGCTGTTTCTCTGCCTCCTCCCGGAGGGTCTGGACCTCCTCCCGCAGAGCAGAGCTGCGTTCGGCGGCCCTGGCGCTGTTGCTGGCCGTCTCTGCCTGGAGCAGACGCAGCCTCTCCTCTAGCTTCTGGCTCTTCTCGGACTCAGCTATGACCAGCCGCTTCAACTCCTTGCTCTCACCCTCTTTCTCCAGGACCTGGCGGTTCAGGATAGAGACCTCCTCTTCCAAGCTGCTGATGAGGCTGTTTTTCCTCTCCGCCTCCTGCTGGCCCCGGGTCACTTGGGTCTTCCACTCATCCTCAGCCTTGCTGTGGTCTTGGGCCTTGGCGCGGAGGGTGGCCAGCTCCCTTTGGGCTGCAGCTAAGGTGTCCTGACTGCGCCCCAGCTCCTGGGCCTTCTCCTCTAACCGGCCCTGCAAGGCCTCCAGAGCACTGGCCTGCTCAGCGCGGGAGGTGCGCTCACGCTCCAGGCTGCGCTCCAGGCCAGAGGCCTTCTCCTGGTGCTCCCGGCACTGCTGCTCCAGCTTGCTCACCTCTGCCTGCAGAACCTGCAGCTCAGGACCTTTTCGCTTGCTCTCTCCAGTAGCCTCAGACTGTGCTCCTGACCCAGAAGGGTCTTTTCCGCTGGCCATCCCTAAAGACTGTTGGCGCTCCTCCTCTTTCTTAGCCAGCTGTTCCTTCAGTCGCTCCACAGTCTGCTGAAGCTCCCCGAGCTCTGTTCTCTGGGCTGCCTCTTGCCCACGAAGCTTGGCCAGCTCCTGATCCTTTCCTTCCTTTTCCATCAGGGCATGGGCCAGGGCTTCCTGCAGGGTAGCAAACTCCACACGCTGCTCATTGAGGGCATTCTGCAGCCGCATCTCCAGCTCCGCCTTGGCGGCCTTCTCCAGGGCCAGATCGGCTTGGGCCCGGCCCCGCTCCTGGGTCAGACGGGCCACCTCCCTCTCCTGCTGCCCACGCTCCTCCTGCTGCTGGCCCTGGCTCTCCATCAGCGCAGCCCGCAGTCTCTCCAGTTCACTGCCCATCTGCTCTGCCTCCCGCTCCATGGCCTGCAGTGCAGCCTGCGTGCTGCAGAACTGGCGTCCCTGCCGCTCTTCCGGCCACTCTGACTCTCTGTCTCCTGCCCTCAGGGGCTCCTTGAGTACCTCGCGGGAGGCTGATTCCGGCTGCTCCCCTGTCTTGCGCACTAAGGCCTCCAGGCGGGCCACCTCCTTGCTGGTGGCGGCCATCTTCTCTTGCAGAGCGGAGAGATCGTCTGCAAGCTTCTGGGCCCTGACCTCCTTCTCCTGGACCTGCTGGAGAGCCCTGGCCAGGTTGGCATGGAGCTGAGCTACTTCACTCTGCTGCCGGCTTATCTGGAGCTCACTGTGGGCCTCTATCCCTGCCACCTTCTCCTTGGCCTCCTGTAGTTCCTGGCGGGCCTTCTCACATTCCTCCTTCAGGGTCATCAGCTGCTCCTGGAACATGGCACCATACTGTGCCTCCTCCTGCTGGCTGTCCTCGTACCGCTCGCGCCAGGTGGCCACCTCCTTGGCAAGCTGTTCACACTCCCCCTCAGCTTCGCGCTGGGAGGCTATGGCCTCTGCCAGTTCCTGCCGCAGGGCTTCTGCCTCGGCCTGATGGGCCTCCCCAAGCTGCCGTAATCGGGCCTCCAGCCCCTTGCGCCCAGCCCGCTCTTCTTCTAGCTCCTTCCGCTCCTGCTTATGCTGTTCCACCAGGCACCGGGTCTCCACCTCTAGCTTGGAGATGTGACGCTGCTGCTCCTCCAGGGCGTCTGCAGCCCTGCGCTTCTCCTCTTCCAGGCTGCCCTTGGTGATCTTCAAGGACTCCTCAAGAGCCCGGACCTGCTCCTGGAACTGGCCCTTCTCCTGGGCCACCCTTTCTCGCTCAGCTGCTTTTTGTTGCTCAGACCTTAGTTGGGCCTTTAGCTCTACCACCTGGGCCTGGGTCTCACTCTGCTCCTGGCGGGCTGCCTCAACACAGGCATGGAGTTCCTCCACTTTTTGGCTCAGCTCTGCCTTCTCCTGCTGGGCCTGAGTCACCGAGGACTGGGCACTGTCCCGGGCTTCCTTAGCAGCCTGAAGTTGCTGTTGCAGGACCTCTAGCTTGGCAGTCTTTTCCTTCTCCAATACTTCCAGCTGCTGGAGGGCCGAATCCCTCTCCCTTAAAGAGGCCTGCCGCTCCTCAGCTGCAGCGGCCAGTCGCTGGGCATGGTCTCGCCTGGTTGCCTCCTGCTCCTGGGCAGCTTCCTCTAACAGCTTCTCCTTTTGCTTCAGGCTGCTGCTCAGCTGCTCCACCTGCTGGCGGAGGCCCTGAGAGGCCTGTTCTTGCTGCTGGAGGCTCTGCGCTAGCTGGGCCTGCTCCTTTTTGGCCTGCTGCTTCAGGCCAGCCAGTTCTTGATCCTGCTGCTGGAGAGTGGCTTTGAGGGTGGTGAGCTCAGCAGTCAGCGTGGTCACCCGGGCAGACAACCGAGCCTCCTGAGCCTGAGAGGCCTGCTCCACGTCTTCTTTGGCCTGGCTGAGGTTGGACAGGGAGCCCTGCAGCTCGGCAATCAGGCCAGCCAGCTGCTGCTTTTCTTCTTCAAAGTGGCCCCGCTCAGCAAGCAGCTTGGCTTCCCGCTGGCCCTGCTCGGTCTCTAGAGCCTCCACCCTGGCTCGGAGCTGGGTGTTGTCCGCAGCGAGAGAGGCCGCCTCCTGCTTCAGGGTTTCCAGCTGGTGAGATAAAGAGACCAAGAGGATGAACACGACTCCTCAATCACCGTGGCCCCCGTGAGAACTAAGGAACAGGAACCTGAATGTACCAAGCACGGGTCTACACGAGCCCTGGCACACAGGTCCTACTGCTGCTCCTGTGCGTTCCTACCTGCAAGACGTCACCCAGCACTTCGCCCTTCTCCCGGGGTGGGTTCTCCCGCAGCTGGGCCAAATGTTCTTCCAGCTGTGAAAGTTTTCCCTGAAGGATTTCATTCTTTTCTTCAAGGCATTTCTGACAGTAAACAAGAGCCTCATGTGAACAGAGGTGGGACAGGCACCATGTTACCAACAAAATATGGAGCCCTATCACCCTGTTATCAAGATCTCTTAGGGCGCCTGGGTGGCTCAGTCGATTAAGTGTCCGACTTCGGCTCAGGTGGTGATCTTGTTTGTGGGTTTGAGCACGTTGGGGTCTGCGCTGACAGCTCAGAGCCTGCTTGGAATCCTCTATCCCCCCTCTCTCTCTGCCCCTCCCCTACTTGTGCTCTTGCTCTCTCTCAAAAATAAACAAACATTAAAAAAAAAAAAAAAAATTCTCCCAGGACACCTGGGTGGCTCAGTCAGTTGAGCGTCTGACTTCAGCTCGGTCATGATCTCACATCTCATGAGTTCGATCCCCCCCATTGAGCTCTGCACTGACAGCCTGGAGCCTGCTTAGAATTCTATGTCTCCTTCTCTCTCTGTCCCTCCCCCATGTGTGTGCTCTCTCTCTCAAAAATAAACAAACACTGAAAACAAAAAACTCCTGTTCCCCTGACCTAGGAAAAAACTCAGAAACCATGGACCTGGGATCATGAGGGACCTGATTTTCTAACCCTAATTTCAGGGCTGAATTAAATCATGTGACTTGCTAATAGTTTCTTCTGCCAGGCCACTGAGTTCACTTCACATTTCCTTACTTTAAAAAAAAAAGTTTTTTTTTTTCCTTACTATATACCCTTCCTTAGACACGTCTGGGCTCCCACATTATCCAGACACTCACCAGCTTAAAAATATCCCCAGCTTTCCTGGGCATGAACAGCAGCAACCATAGCACCTCCCACCCTCAGCCCCTCTTCCTCCCACTGCTCACTAAGCAGCCGCCAGGACTATGCTGGGTCCTCTCTGAATTCATAATCCACCTGACAGAGATGGGAGGTAGCTATTGCTGTCCCTCTTTTGCAGATCAAGATCTGAAGCTCAGATATTAAGTGCCTTCCCCTAGGGCTACAGGGTTAATAAATGGTAGATTTGGGTTCTTAAAAATAGCAGTAAAAATAACAGTGGGGCACCTGGCTGGCTCAGTTGGTAGAGCATGCAACTCTTGACATTAGGGTTGTCAGTTCAAGCCCCACACTGGGTGCAGAGATTACTTAAAAATAAAATTAAAAAAAAAAATAGTAACTAATTCACTGGTAACTTACTTCGCATCACCCAATAAATGCAGTATCTTACAATGGTTGATGAGACAGCTACTTGTTATCCTTCCCATTTTACACAAAGCATGCTTAGAGAGAAAAGAGATCAAATAACTTGTCCAAGAACCACACCTTGTAAACAGCAAAGATAAGACTCAAAGGTGGTACATTGGACTTAAGCTCACATTTTCCCAATACGGCGCACTATTAACCTTCAAGAGGAGACAGCTTAATTCCCAAAGGCCCCAAAGAATAGAGCGGTAAATGGAACTTTGAACAGGTAGCCAAGACTGTGGCCCTGACACCCCAAAGCAGAAGGTTACCTTGTCCTGCAGGGCTGTGCTGAGCTCCTTCTCAAGGTGGGCCTGTTTCTCCACCCACTCTCGAGTGGCTTTGCTGTGCTCTTCTGTCAGCTCATTGAGGGCACCCTGTAGTTGCTGCAGGTGACTGGCAAACTCCCGCAGCTGGGACAGACAAGTGGGAGTCCCCATCACCCAAGGTCAAAACTAGTACCACCACTGCTGTTTGTTTCCCGAACTCCAGGGGCTGTAGGTGTCTGACTATCTAACCCTGCTCAAACCAATTACAACCAACCATATCTTTAACTCAAGACTCAAAATTTAGGGCCACAACCCCGTCCCTGGCAGCAGCCAATTATGGGACAAGGAAAGGGCCAAAGTATGCAGGTCTCTGCAGAGACTGGAGCATAGGACAGATGCCAGGACATTCTTCTCAACCCTTTCTTCAAGAATCCTCGAGACTAACTCAGCCCCACGGACCGTCAGGTGGGGACTACACCCCCCAACCCTCACCTTAAAGGAAAGGTCCCCATTCTCCTCAGAAAGCTGGTTAATTTTGCGATCCATCTGGCTCTTCTCTGTCTTCAGGTCCTGACACTGCTTCAGAGTCTCATGGAGACGCACAGTGAGGCTGTGAGGGAGTTGGGGCAGTTAGAAAAGACGGTAGCACCCTCACTGCCACCCCATGGGTACAGAGTGGGGTGTGGAGCTGGGAAGGAAGCAGGCAGAATTATACCTCTCATTCTTGCCACGGAGCTCCTCAAGCTCCCTGGGCTCCGACGGGCTGGCCGCCTGCTTCTCGTTGAGCAGAGCTAGGCGGTCAATGCGCTGCTGCATCACAGCTATCTGCGCATCTGTGCCCGAGGAGGGGAAAGGAGGAGAGTGGAGAGTCAGCAAAGAACGAAGGGGAAGAGAGAAGGAGGAGGTGGCATCCAATCTAAGGGAAGGGGAGGATGAGGCCAAGGGCAGCACCAGATTCCAGGCCAGCCTGACTGGCCCATGGCTGAGCCCTAAGCTCCAGAGCCAGCAGAACAAACAGAGAACAGAGGGGCCGTTCCTCACACAAGCCCAGCACTTCCCTGGATGAAAATCCCCAATGCTGCCCATTCACACACCACCTGCCAGCGTGCCAGGCACCTACCCTTCTCAGTAAGGAGCTTGCGGTTCTCAGCCAGCTCCAGCTCCAGCTCATCTCTATTATTTCTTTCATCAGCGAGCTGCTTCTTCAGCCGTCTCATCTGGAATTGTGGGGTTTGCAGAATGTCGCCCATAGGGGAGGCTGGAGAACCTGAGAGGAAGCTGAAGAAGGAGACGCCATGGTCAGAGCCTGAAGTGTGAGGCTGAAGAGAAGAGCAACAGGCAGGGATGGGCAAGCAGCGCTCTAGGGATGTGAGCACTGGCTGGGAGGCTAAGCACCTCCGCTCTGTTGATAGTGCTATCTCATGCCTCATGACTGACCTCGAGAAAGCTTTTCTTCTCCCTTCTCCTAGCCTCAATTTCAATTTCCTTGTCCAAAAAAAAAAAAAAAAAAAAAATTACCCTCACCTCTGCAGAGCTGCACTGAGAAAAGGGACTTTAGCATCGTCTCCAAGGAAGAAAGGAATTCCATAAACAGGGAACAGAGCCTTTGAGGCCTTCTGCTAAAAATGGATGCCAACCAATTCCCCTAATTAATACTGGGGCAGGTGAGAACATCTACAGCATACTCTAAGTGCTGTCTGATGACGTAACAGGTTGGTGAACAGTGTTAGCTTCTAGAATGCAGGGATTTGAAGACTGGATGTTGAGGCCCCACCCCAGGAGAGGAGGCCCAGCACATACTTGTTCCCACTGGAAGAGGCAACCTTCTGTAGCTCTAGGAAGCGAATCTCCCTTTTGGCCTGGTGGCTGGGTGGGGACAGCTCTTCGGAGATGGTGCTGGAGCAGGTGGAAGGGACAGGAGCTAGGGCAAGGAGCAAACCAACCATATAGAGGTTAATAGAGGGAAAAGATTTGCATCTTTATACAAGTTGAGAACTTGCCTTAGTGGAAGTGGATCCACAGACAATTATATGTAAGCTATAGAAGGAGGCCACCAGGCAGAATCTGAAACCTGGCGTCTGGGTTAGCCAGAGGTCAGTGTCCCTAAGCCCAGTGAAGCAAGTGGCTTCCGTTTCCACAGCTCAGCAAGTGCTCAAGGAGAGCACAGGAGAGTGAGGGTGTCCTCCCTGCTTAGAGACTGGACCAAGTGCTCATGCTTTCCCCCCCAATCCAACACTGCAGAGGCAGCTTGGGAGCCTTGAGCAGGATCTCCTCCTCTCAGCCCACCAACCTCTCAGATGAGAGCCGATGGCCTTTCTCAACTCCTCCACTCTAAAATCTTGTCCTGCCAACACAACCCCTTTCTCAAAACCTCCTCCCCTCCCATGGCTCCCACGACTACCTTCACATGGCTCTCCTACCCCTAAACACCCATTCCTAGTCTCCCTATCTGCCCCTCCCTCCTACACCCACAATCTAAGCTCCCAGAGTTCTGATGACGCCTCCCTGTGCTGCCCACAGTGCCCATGGCTTCAATGGTCATCCACACACTGACCTGTACACCCATAACCTGGCCCAGAGCCCTCACCTACATTCTAGACTCATACTTCCAACATCTCCATCTGAAGGGCTGAAGAGGAACGTGAATATGAGGAACATCAAATTCAGTGGCTGGAAGAGAACCTGCCTTGACCCACTTCTCACATCCCATTGTCATTAGATACCCTCTTCATCAGAAGACAGGGGGAGCTCTCACCCTTTCTACTGTACTTCCAGAAGGCATTTGGTAGATCACGTACCTCTCTGTTCTAGCACTCACTCTTCATCATACTTACTGATTTATGCATCTGCCTTCCCACCTAGAACATGAACTTCATAGGGGGAAAAGCCATTTTTTTTTAGGCATTACTCCCAGCTTCTAAGCCTAGAGTAGCAACTGCTTAAAAAATAAAAAACAGGGATGCCTGGGTGGCTCCAGTGGGTTGAGTGTCTGACTTTGGCTCAGGTCATAGTCTCACAATTCGTGGGTTTGAGCCCCACATCAGGCTCTGTGCTGACAGCTCAGACCCTGGAGCCTGCTTCGGATTCTGTGTCTCCCTCTCTCTCTGCCCCTCCCCTACTTGTGCATGCACTCTCTCTCTTTCTCTCTCTCTCTCTCAAAAATAAACATTAAAAAAAATTTTTTTAATAAAAATAAAGGTATGTGTGAAGTGCTCAAGGACAACCTAACAGAGACGAGATCACATGTAACGTCCTGCTCAGGCACCGCCAGGCAGCAGGAGAAGCTCGGTAGGAACTGGGATGGTGGCAATGTGGCCCAGAAATCAACCTATTCCAATTACACACACTTTTCCTGAGCACAAACTCTGCCTGGTTGGGACCTGAAACAAACCCCCACGGCGTTTCTCAACAATTTGGGGTCCTAGCAGTGCCTAGCTCAGACAGGGCATCCTCAGGAATGGGCCCTACTTACCTTTCTGCAAGAAGTTCTCTAGA
This sequence comes from Panthera leo, assembly GCF_018350215.1. NCBI lineage: Eukaryota > Metazoa > Chordata > Mammalia > Carnivora > Felidae > Panthera > Panthera leo. Next base: position 59,413,698 of record NC_056688.1, on the reverse strand, counting down.
TCCTCATTCAGGTTTAGCCCATCCTCATGGTCCAGCACAAATTTGAGAATGACTGCTAACTCAGCCTGGACCAGAGAGAGAGAAGAGCATCACTTTAGGTGCTAGGGAGGTTTGAAGAGATAGAGGGCACCACGCCAGCAGTGTCAGCCCCAGGAGCTGCTGGAGCCCAGTCTTCCTCTCAAAGCCTAAAGCCCCCCAGTCCAGCTGAGAACATTCTACTAGAGACACATTGCCCTGCTGGCTCCCGCCCTCTCGGTTCCCCTGAAGATGACCCAGGGTCAGAAAGAGTTCCTACCTGACTTCACTCCTGACCACAAAAAAGAAAATGGGCAAAGACAGTAGTGCAGACAGAAAGCTTTTATACGTAACTATGTTGCCCTCTTCCAAATGACCCTCACTATTGTTCTCTGAGTGAGAACACCTCCAGGGCTCATCCAAAGTTTACCCACCAGCTCAGCTGTAAAATCTGCCCTTCTCTGTCTGAGTTCCAAAGCTACAGAGTTGATTGGACTTTTCTGGCCAGCCTGCTATATAGTTCCTTATCTTTTAGAATTTCTGTTTCTGGGGCATCTGGGTGGCTCAGTCCGTTAAGGGTCTGATTTTGGCTCAGGTTATGATCTCAGTTTGTGGAATCAAGCCCCGTGCTGGGCTCTGCATTGACAGCACGGAGCCTGCTTGGGATTCTCTCTCCCCCCTCTCTCAGCCCCTCCCCTGCTCATACACACTCCCTCCCAAAATAAATAAATGGACTTTAAAAACAAACAAAAAAAAAGAATTTGTTTCTACCAGGTCTGTGGCCAGCTTGCAGCAGAGAAAAGGTTAAAGGAAGGAGACACCCATCCTTCCCATGCCACAACAACCTCAACCTCAGAGGAGAGCCATGAGCTAAATGAGTATAAAATGAGATGATTCAACATTTTTACCACTACATGAAAGGCCACAGCTCTCTAGGCACTGCCCATGCCCCACCCCCCCACCCCCCGGTCACCTATATTACCCACTGTGGCATCCCAGCTCCTCCTGCTCTGGGAAATAAAGGACAGCTGCTCATACAGGAAGCAAAGCCAACATCAGACCCTTCCAGGCAGGTAGTTCCTGGAAACCAGGTCATTCCCTCTATAGTGAAGCAAATGCACTTAGGGACCAAGTAGAGGAGGGGAGAGAAGGTAACAGCTCTGAGCTAGACGGTCATGATGGACAAAGATATTCTCTCTCACTAATCCCTCCCATTAGAGGAAAGGAGGAGACACATGGAATGACAGTTTGTGTAAAAATATACACTCACAATTTCTACATATTATCCCAACACAGTAGAGTTACCACTAGAGTTTACAACTACAGTTAAATATATGAACATGAATGGGGCACCTGGGTGGCTCAGTGGGTTAAGCATCTGACTCTGAGCTTCGGCTCAGGTCATGATCTCATGGTTTAGAAGTTCATGGGGCGCCTGGGTGGCTCAGTCAGTTGGTTAAGCGTCAGACTTCAGCTCAGGTCATGATCTCGCGGTCCGTGAGTTCGAGCCCCGCGTCGGGCTGTGCTGACCGCTCAGAGCCTGGAGCCTGTTTCAGATTCTGTGTCTCCCTCTCTCTCTGACCCTCCCCCGTTCATGCTCTGTCTCTGTCTCAAAAATAAATAAACGTTAAAAAAAAATTAAAAAAAAAAAAAAAAAAAAAAAAAAAAGAAGTTCAAATCTGATAGCATAGAGCCTGCTTGGGATTCTCTCTCTCCCTCTCCCTCTCTGCCCCTCCACTACTCATACTCTCGCTCTCTCAAAATAAACAAACATTAAAAACACACAAACACACACACACACAAAAGGACTTGGAAGTATATCTCTTAAAAGTTAGCAGTTAGTTGTCTCTGGAAATGAGATTAGAAGCAATTGTTATTTCCCTCTTTTGTGCTTTTCAATATTTTCCAGACATCCTATAAAGAATGGCTGGAATTGCTACAACCTAATTTTTTTTTTTTAATTTTTTTTAACGTTTATTTATTTTTGAGACAGAGAGAGACAGAGCATGAATGGGGGAGGGGCAGAGAGAAAGGGAGACACAGCATCGGAAGTAGGCTCCAGGCTCTGGGCCATCAGCCCAGAGCCCGATGCGGGGCTGGAACTCACGGAGTGCAAGATCGTGACCCGAGCTGAAGTCGGACGCTTAACCGACTGAGCCACCCAGCGCCCCTACAACCTAATTTTTTAAAAGAACAATATACGTTGTTGAAAGAAAACCAATGGAGTAGGGTGAAGCACGAGCTAGGCCCACCAGGTGTGGTGGAGACACAGGGCTTACCTGAATCTTATATTCAAATTGTTCCCAGTCCCTGGGACTTTTGGAGCTCATGGTGGAGTGGTATAACAGCAGCATGGTCATCTAGAAGCCAAACAGAAGACAGTCACTGAGCAGGACTGTCTCTCTTCTCAGTGCTCCCCTCTCTGGAATGTTCTGGGGACTCTGAACTATTCCAGAGGCTCTTCCAAAGCTCCTAGAATTCAGTAGCCCCAGGTCCTTGCCCTTAACTGCACTAGGAAACACCTGATTGAGGACTTACTGCCCACTGTACAAAAAGCCTGGTGTACAACTGAATTCCTGGACTCATGGAACCTAACTACAAAGCTTAAACTGCCCTCTATGGGCCAGCACCCAGAAACAGGAAGTGGAGGGAATGAAAGAGACTGAGCTAAAAAGAAGACTATGACACCTGGGTGAGGCCCAATTCCTGCCACGTCTTCACTGAGGCTCACAGTAACAGTCTAGTAATCTCTGTCATAGGGCATGGGCTCTGAGACTCCTTGGGCTAAATCAGCCTCTGCCTCAGCCAGATGGCTGACCTCTAACCTCCATGAGCCCCAGAAATAAAGTACTCATCACCAAGAGAAGGCCTGGCAGGTCCAATTGGTGCCACCCTCCCACCCCCACATCCGATATTCCATAGATACCTTGGCCAATTCCAGCTCTGACCCTTCCATCACCTTCTGCACGGACACCAGGCATTCTGGAGAAGAGGGATGTTTTCGGTTTTCTGTAAAGATGACAATGTAGAAAACAGGGTGAACTTCCTGGACACCATTCCTGAGATCATGAGAACACCTCAAAGTAGAACAAAATCACCGCCTCTGGTGGGGCTAGGAGACATAAGTCTCCTTGCTCCTATGTCCTCTCTCCCCCAACATACGCATTTCCACCTGAAGTTAGTTCTATCCTAGGTCAGCCCAAGGACTACAGGGATAGTTCAAGAAAAAAGCAGGCTAGGAATTCACAGCAGCACTGGGACATGATGTTGCACTCACCCACCCAATGCATAAACTCCTGCTCAGCACCACAGAGAAGGAACCAGAGATTCCAGGTCACTCTAGGGTCTTATTCCAAGTAAGGTTGTAGAGGAAGCCTGAAGCTGAGTTAGACCAGGAGGACTAGGGACACCTGGTTCTTCTGCTGTTATGCCAACTATCAATTAACCTTTGCTTTATCTAAATCTATTATCACCTTTCCCATAACTCTCCTGAGGGGGTGATGGCTGATAGCTCCTGTGTCAAAGAGGAGGACTCTGTGTCCATGACTGTACAAGGGAGGGGAACTGACACTGTGCTAACTTTACATCTGTTCTTACTACCTATCAACCTTAAGAGCAATTATTCCATCTTATAGACAAAAAACCTACGTCCAGAAAGGCCATACAAGCTGTGAGTAGAAGAGCCAAGACCTCAACCTAAATCTGCCTCTGCCCCATCTATTGCCTAGGTAATTAATTCAAAATCATCCAGGGGAATGTTTTTCTTACAAGGGAAAGAGGATAACATGGATCCATCCCTCTCCTCCAACTCCTTGCATGGGGGGTGGGGGGGGGGGGGTTGGGAGCCCAAGGTGCTGAGTCCTAAAAACTGACCCTCTGGCTCTACCTGGATCTTAGAGATGGGCTCTGGGACTGAAGGGACACTCTTCTTCCCTGACGGCATAAGCATCACCAGACCCAGGGAAACAGTTATATTCATCTCTGTGGTACAGAGTCAGCAGCCTTGAGCCTCTGCACCTCCAGACACCTGTGAGCTGGTTCCTCTGGACTCCCAAAGTCCTGGGAGTTGAGGAAGCAGCTCCTTCTCAGCTAGGTAAAAAAGGTGCTTACTTTGCAAAAAACTGCACACAAAGTCCAGTCTCTCTGGTACCGGCTGTTGCAGGATTTGCTGCCCCTCATCAGTGCCGTGGCTAGAAAAAGAACAAGTATCAGGACCAGAGTACTTAGCAATCCTTCCCCCCTCACTACTCCATTCCATGCCACCTGCCCCTTCCTTCAGGTTTGGTCTGCACTGGATCTGGGAGAGATGCTGGTGGCAGGGGAGAAGATACCAAGACACCATTTGGTCAGAAGGAACTGTGTGGTGGGTGAGAAGTGGGAACTTGAGGCAGGAGGTCCTTCTGGAAAAAACTCTGCCACCCTCTTCATGAATATGAAAGGCTCTGTGGGAAGGGGGCTGAGGGGAGAGGACGAAGATGACAGAGACGAAGGGGAAGCTAGGTTCAGTAGTCTGGAATGGCTTAACTGTAAAAGGTCAGAAAGCCTGGGAAACACAGTGAGAGTAAGACAAATGATGGAAAGGGAAAAACAAGTCAAAGAACTGAAAGAACAGGAGGGAATTCCCAAGGCTCTGAAGGGACAGGGCAAAGTTCAACACAACAGATCAAAGGTTGAGATGGCTAAGGCCAAGGGACAACACTCAAGTGGCTGGGTACTGCTGCGCTGGTCTGTTTAACTGGAAGGGCAGGCTACATGCTGAGAGAGCTATGGGGAGAGGGAGGCAGCAGGGGGAGCCCTCACACAGCCCGGGCTCCTGGTGCTCAGGCTAACTGCCCTGTCAACCTCACCGGGGAACAGCTTCACTAGAAGTCAGAAAGCAGACTTTTCTCCTTGGGCTTCTATGGCTGGAGATACTAATTAAAGGGGCCTCCTGTTCCTCAACCTCCAGATTCTACTGAATGTTCCAGGTTTCAGTCAACTTTCTGGAGGGCAGGGAGGGCCTGAGAACCAGAGAACTTAGCAGTGCCGGACATCCTGCAAAGCATAAGCAGCACCCAAGCAAAGACCACGAATGTACCTCCCTCCCTCTCCCACGTGATTACAAAGGATTCTTCCAAGTGAACCCCCCACAAGCCATTTTCTGGATAGCTGGTGTGTGATTAGGGACTCCTACAAAGCCATCAGGAGATGCCAATCTCCTCCCAGGCTCCTAAAAGAGCCATCTTCCCTACCTACCCACAATCTGGAACATTGTGACTCCTTGCCTCAGCACAGAGCAGTAATTTCCCTAAGTGTACTCCATTAGATAAAAAACAAAGAGGGTTCTCAGGTTAAATGTTTGAGAAACGCTGGGTTAAACCAAACTGAGCATTTTCTAAAGAAAAGGATATAACGTGAATTATTTCCTAAACCTATCTGACCACAAAACCTCTTTTTCCCCCCACTAAGCCCCTAGGATAAGTAAAGTTACATGGAATATGCTTTAAACATGCTGGACCTGGAACAATCCAGCCCATCCTTTAAAAGTGAGTTCAGGGGTGCCTGGGTGGCTCAGTCAGTTAAGCGTCCAACTTCAGCTCAGGTCATGATCTCAAGGTTTGTGGGTTTGAGCCCCACTTTGGGCTCTGTGCTGACAGCTCAGAGCCTGGACCCTGCTTCAGATCCTGGGTCTCCCTCTCTCTCTGACCCTCACTTGCATGCTCTCTCTCTCAAAAGTAAACATTAGAAAAATTTTTTTAAAAAAGTGAGTTCAAGTCTTATCCACAACCACTACCAGTCTTGACTCCTTCCTCCCCCTCAGGACTTTCTGCAGCACTGACTGATACAACAGCATCACTTACAAATGACCCCTCTAACTGTGTGACCTGAAAGCTAGGGTACAGGAGGTACTCAGTACGTATGGGTTGACTAACAGATGAAGGATGCTTTATAACAGGAAGAGAAGAGGTCAAGGTCAGTAACACAAATGTCAGAGCTTTAGGTTTTCTGGCAAAATGACTCTACTACACTTTGCTAGTCAAGTCTCACAGGTATCAGAGATGGGACAGCCTTTTTGCTTCAGGCTATTCTCACATTGAACAGAAAGGGAAACTTGATAGAGGGGCTGATGTCAATGTATTTTCCCAGAAAGAAGGCCAAGTGGCCAAAGAACAAGACCTGTTCAAGCCCCACAGCTGCTATCTGCCACCAACCCTGCCATCCTCCACGGCCTTCCCTGGAGAACCAGCATCTGATTTAGGTTAGCAACAGTAGCATCATCCACAATGAAAAAGCCAGAACACGTTCACCAAGAACACATCTGTCTTCCCAAAGGAAGTTGATTTGCACTGGTCTGGATCCGAGATGGAGATTAGGGTTAACGTGGAATTTCAACAGCCCCTCTCTTCCACCGTGCGTGCACACACACGCACACACATATATTTGTGTTCTCTCTCCCTCCTCTCTTACCCTCCCTACACCTTCACTTCTCCTAGTCTAAGGCTCAGGCAGTGCATTAGAAGACAACTTGGAAAATGTGCATCTTGAATTTATAACCCTCCCGGTGAAAATTTCCCACCAGGTTACCAAGCTACAGTTGCTAAACCAAGGATACACATGCTTACCTCTTGGACATTTCTACTGCTCTTGTCATTAAGCCAAGGAAATTGATCTCCTCAAAAACAAACACTCCTTGATCTATTTTTTCCCCAAGATTTTATTTTTTTAAGTAATCTCTATCCCCCAAGTGGGACTCAAACTCATGACCCCGAAATCAAGAGTTGCATGTTCCAATGACTGAGCCAACCAAGCATCCCACCTTGATCTATTCTTAAGTCAAAAACAAAAACAAACACACATACCAAAAACCATGCTACGCCCTACTGTACTTTTACAACACAAAGAGCATCACACCTGGCTGCCCATATTTTCGTGACATTAAAATTAAATGGTAGGCTTAGGTATCGTCAGCCTAATGATTTTACCAGCCACTGATGTTAACTGTGTAGATCTACCACTTCATTAGGGTTTGAAAGATAATTCCTTTCACTAAGAACTGCAAAAGGCTATATTACTCGGCAATCAAAAAGAATGAAATCTTGCCATGTGCAACTACGTGGATGGAACCGGAAGGTACTATGCTAAGTGAAATTAGTCAGAGAAAGACAAATATCATGAGACTTCACTCATATGAGGACTTTAAGAGACAAAACAGAAGAACATAAGGGAAGGGAAACAAAAATAATATAAAAACAGAGAGGGAGACAAAACAGAAGAGACTCATGGAGAACAAACAGAGGGTTACTGGAGGGGTTGTGGGAGGGGGAATGGGATAAATGGGTAAGGGGCACTAAGGAATCTACTCCTAAAATCATTGTTGCACTATATGCTAACTAATTTGGATGTAAATTAAAAAAAATAAAATTTAAATTAAAAAAAAAAAAGAATTGCAAAATGCTAACTTATAGGTGGTACATAATTCTCCTATGAAGAATCTGTGCAAAAACAAGAAAACAACAACAAAAAACCCTTCAGCTAATCAAGCTTGGATCTAATTACCAGTTTACAGGGAACAAGGTTGGGTTGGGGGTGGAGGTGGTGGGGGTGGGGGAGGGGGGTGACGGCGGGGAGAACAAGTTGAGCAGTACCATGATACAATTAATAAAATCAAGGGATGCCTGGGTGGCTCAACTGGTTAAGTGTCCGACTTTGTCTCAGGCCAGGATTGTGGTTTGTGGGTTCGAACCCCACATCGGGCTCTATGCTGACAGCTCAGAGCCTGGAGCCTGCTTTGGATTCTCTGTCTCCCTCCCTCTCTCTGCCCCTCCCCTGCTCGCTCTCTCTCTCTCTCTCCCTCCCTCCCTCCCTCAAAAATAAACATTAAAAAAAATTTTTTAGGGGTGCCTGGGTGGCTCAGTCAGTTAAGTGTCCGACTTCAGCTCAGGTCATGATCTTACAGTTCATGAGCTCGAGTCCTGTGTCAGGCTCTGTGTTGATAGCTCAGAGCCTAGAGCCTGCTTCAGATTTTGTGTCTCCCTGTCTCTGGGCCTCCCCCGCTAATTTTCTCTCTCTCTCAAAAATAATAAGCATTAAAAAAATTAAATTTTTTTAATAAAAAATAAAATAAAATCCAGAACTTAGGAAATTCTACAGGATCCGGGAAGAAAAAAAATAGGGTAGGTATGGAGTTAGAAATGAGTAGGAAACAAGACTGGTGGGAGGAGAGGAGTCCCTGATCAAAGTTCTTCAATGCCAAGGCTGGAGATTTTAGATTTCAACCTCCTGGCAATAAAGAGTCCATCCCTGAGGTCCACCAGCTGTGGGGCACCACAATGAAAGGAGGACTGGAGGAAGAAGGTTCCTGAGGTCACATGAACAGGAATGCCCTGGGAATACGCACAGATTAGAGCAGAACCAAGCCACGAGGGCCAGGTATCCAGAGTGAGGCAGAGGCAGAGATGTGAGAAGTCTTCTAAAGGACAAAATGAGAGGAAGATGACCTAGTAGAATCACTGCCAAGGAGAGGGAGGAATTCAAGATGATGTTGAAAGGTCCTGCCTGGGTAACTGGGAAAGAAAATGGTACTGTCTGTACCAAAGTAAGAAAATAGTGACCTCTTTCAGAGGCACTATGGCAGGTGCTAGTTAGAGCCACAGGGACTTTAAAAAAACCTTGTAAGACATCCCACCACCAACATACACTTCAAAAAACACATTCAAAAAATTAAAACCAAAAACCATTCTTGCTGAATCCATCTGTTCTAGGCTACTCAGCTCCACTAGACTTCGGTGATGAACAGTATCAACTACATTTTTGTTCACTTACTCAACAAACATTAATCAAAACCGAATCAATGTACTGTCCCAAGCTAGGCACAGAGGAACTCAAGGTGAATCAGATCCAGCCCCTGCCTCTGACAAGTTCAGTTCTGCCTCCTTTCCCTATGAAAGGGTGGCCAAACTGCTTCACAGAGATACTGAAGCCCCCACCCCAATTCTTACCTGCTACGTGTGGAACAAGAACGGTCTCAGTCAACACTTCAGACTATCCCCGACCTGGGGGCTGTCTACCGTGCTTTCCTTTGAAAAGGGATGGTCCTCTCTGTCCCCTCAATTCTCTACATTATGGCTGACCTCTACTTCTGCCCACAGCACAAAGATGTGAAAGGTCAGTTTTGCCCTAATTTCTGAAGGCTTGATGACAGAGGAAAAAGAATGAACTATATGAGCCTTAAAAAATGACTGTAGGTTACAGCTTGACCCTTGTAACTGTAGGTTACATCTTTGCTTGGTTCCAGAGAGGGAAGATACAAGGGGGAGGCCCACTCCGCTGATTTCCCAGATAACTGAGACGTTCAAAGACAGATGTAAAAAAAAAAAAGCTCACTAGAATCCTGGCTAGGGGACAACAAGCAGCTTATCAAATGCTAATCGACCTCACAAAGCAAGTTAATGAGGCAGGCAAAACCCCCAGAAAAGCTCTAATGGTTTAGAAAGGGGCAGATCTGTGGCACACTAACAAGTTAGAGATAAGATTTCTAGGTGCTGCTTATTTCCCTTAAGTGCAAGAGCTTCCCCTTTCTTCCTCCTGGCCTTACAGGTTGCCAGGAGGGCTTGTGAGGTAAGGACAGGCCAGAGCCACGAGAAGGTATGGAAGACTCTCACTAAGACAAGAGGACAGGGAGCCCCAGAGCAGACTCTTGAAATCCTGTGAAAGCACAGAGACCTGCAGGCTCTCCTGTGCAAGAGTGAGGAAGCCATGGGATGGGACCAGAGGGAAACCTCTTCCCATAGAGAGATAGAGTGACTAGGTAATGAGCTCAGTGTGCTCCTGCCTCAGGGCCCCACGCTGGCAATCCTGCCCATGCTTTCTGGTCACAGCTGTCGGCAAGGAAAGGGAGTAAATGTGGTCCCCAGCCCAACATTCAGCCTCACGTGGGAGGCTGGAGAGGGGTGTGGTGTATACTCACATGCCGTCAATGATCTTGAGGAAGACGCTGCAGTCCTGGAGCTGCAGCACGGCCTCCACGGGGCTGGCTACGTGCAGACTGTTCACCTGTGAAACAAAGGGGAGAGCCTGATGACCCACTGCGAGTGTGAGGAGCACTGCATTGGCCGTGCTCCCCAGATGTCGACAATGAGCCTGCTCACAGTGGGTGCCCACAGCTGCAGGCCGCAGGCGCGAAGAACAGCTGGTCCTCAGAGCTTGCACTTCAGCGGAGAGAACCTGCTGCAGCCACGTGCCCAGTAACAGCCACCTGCGTGCAGCCTCAGACCCCTTCCTCTGGCTTCAACTAAATGAGAGCCAAAATTCTCCGAAGATGCTTCAGCACTAGGGATATAATTTAACTATAACTAGGCATAAAATGGCTCTGGAAGAACACACAAGAAACTGTCCTGTACCACCACTGCCTCTAGGGACAGGGGAGTCAGAGAAGCGGGTTAAAAGAAAGGTTTTTTGTATTATTGCTCTTTGTATCTCTTGAATATTTACATTATAACCCTCCATAGCTCAAATTTTCACATTATAGCCCTTTCTATCTCGTGGACTTTGAAATATCTATTCAAAACTTACATTAAATACTACGTATGTTTTATATACTATCACACAGATACAAAATTTTGCCAATGCATTTTTTAAAAATTTAACGTTGGGGCACCTGGGTGGCTCAGTCGGTTAAGCGTCCAACTTCAGCTCAGGTCATGATCTCGTGGTTTGTGAGTTCGAGCCCTGCATCGGGCTCTGTGCAACAGCTCAGAGCCTGGAGACTGCTTCGGATGCTGTGTCTCCCTCTCTCCCTGCCCCTCCCCCCTATTCACACTCTGTCTCTCAAAAATGAATAAATGTTAAAAAAAATTTTTTAATAATAAAATTTATTTAATGTTTATTTATTTGGGGGCGGGGGGGTGGTTGGAGGCAGAGAGAGACAGACAGACACAGAATCCGAAGCAGGCTCCAGGCTCTGAGCTGTCAGCACCAAGCCCGATGCGGGGCTCGAACTCAGGAACCGCGAGATCATGACCTGAGCTGAAGTCAGATGCTAAACCGACTGAGCTACCCAGGTACCCCTGTTATTTACACATTTTAAAAATCCTTCCCAGACATAAACCTTTGGCTGACACAGGGAGAAATGATGAGAGAACAAGATAACAAAGAAAAAATAAGGGAGGAAAAGAAGAGCTGGGAACCCCAGAGAGAAACTTGGCAATCCTGATTCAATTGCCTTTTTCTCTTCTTTGCCTTTAGGCAGGCATCCACCTAAATCAGTCTTTACAACCAGAAAACTCACCAGCAGTCAGTCACCTGCGAATGAGTCAGGTACACAGGTTATTCAACAAGCATATACAGTCAACTTCTCCAGGAAAACCTCAGAAATTCCAAAGGCATCAAGTTCAGAAGAAGCCTGGGCTGAACTTCACCTTTGTTACTACCAGCTAAGTCAGTCAATCACACATGCAAGACTGAGGTAAGAGGGAACTTAGGCTGCTTATTAACAAGGTATTTTTAAGAACTTCAGCACAGTGGTTATTATGTGCAATGAGTAGTTTCTGTTTACAAATGTGCTCTTTAAAAGGTACTGGGCTACGGGGCGCCTGGCTGGCTCCATCGGAAGCACATGCTACTCTTGATCTCAGGGTCGTGAGTTCGAGCCCCACACTGGGTGTAGAGATTACTAGATTATCTGACAGAAAGAAAGGTAGATAAATGAAGAAATGAATGAATTGGTACTGGGATGAGAGCTCCCAGATAAAGATTTTGGGTGCAGGTCTTCCACGAACTTGCCAGGAACCTTTGTTATCAACTTATTTCTCTCCGTACCTACTTTCTCACTTGCCCAATGGATGGAATTCCTACCCCGTTTGCTGTTTACTTTAGAGGACTGGTGTGGGTTCAAATGGAATTATGGGTGCAAGAATATGTTACAAAATACAAGTGCTAAATACAAAGCACTATTATTATTAATATTAAAATAATGAAGTAGATGTAGCAAAACTTTTACTTCTCAGTAGTTAAACAGGCTGACTGCACTAGAGAATCAAGAGTATTAAATAAAAAGAAACAATGACTCAGCCACAGAAATGATACTATTTATTCAGTTAAATATTTTTATGTTAAAAACAACTTTTAGGGGCACCTGGGTGGCTCAGTCAGTGAAGTGTCTGACTTTGGCTCAGGTCATGATCTCACGGTTCATGGGTTCCAGCCCTGAGTCAAGCTCTGTGCTGAGAGCTCAGAGCCTGTAGCCTGCTTCAGCATCTGTGTCTCCCTCTCTCTGCCCCTCCCCTGCTCACACTCTGTCTCTCTCTCTCAAAAATAAACATTAAAAAATTTTTTTAAATGTATGTTTAAAAATAAAAGGCAGGGGGGCACCTGGGTGGCTCAGTCAGCTAAGTGTCCAACTCTTGGTTTTGGCTCAGGTCATGAACTTGCACTTTGTGAGTTCGAGTCCCACATCAGGTTCTGTGCTGACAGTGCAGAGCCTGCTTGGAATTCTTTCTCTCTCTCTCTCTCTCTCTCTCTCTCTCTCTCTGCCCCTTCCCCACTCTCTCTCAAAATAAATAAACTTAAAAATATAAACAACTTCTAGGGGCGCCTAGGTGGCTCAGTCAGTTAAGCATCCGACTTCAGATCAAATCATGACCTCACAGTTTATGAGTTTGAGCCCCACATCGGGTTCTGTGTTGACAGCTCAGAGCCTGGAGCTTGCTTCAGATGTGGTATCTCCCTCTCTTTCTGCCCCTCCCCTGCTCACGCTCTGTCTCTCTCTCAAAAATAAATATAAAAAAAAGTTTAAAAAAAACAACTTCTAGATGGATCTAAATTAAAATAGGCTAAAAGTTAAGGGGGAAAAAAAGAGTAGAACATAAAATATGACCTCTCTTTGAAGCCTTAAAGACAATACATTTATACCATCTTGTCACGCTTAATCTAATTAGTCAGGAAAGGCGAGTGTAAATTTTCGAAGATTTTGAAGAAGATTTGAAGGACCAGGCCAAGGTCCTTTTCCATCAGCTGAAAATGAAGAGAGTGCCAAGACTTAAGCACCCAAAACAGCCTCCTTTTAATACCTGTAATCTAAGAAAAACATTCAAGGACTGTGTCACTAACAAGACTGAAAAATCACACCAGTTAGCGGATTTAAAGTCACTTAAGGAATCTGGATTCATCCCACACCAATTAAGTAAGAATCCAGCAACAGTTTCTTTCATGGATATAAACATGTATTTTCTTCCTGTGCATTATTTTGCTCTCAAATGAGAAATTGTTGGAAAGCTGAGGAAGTGGAGAAGCTCATTAGTCTGGTTCAAAACACAAGAGTGAGGGCCGAGCTCACTAAACAATAAACAACCCAAGAGCTGCCTGTAAGGTTTTCAGAGTTACTTAAGGTTGTTGAATCTTAAAAAGTTCCCTATTCCCTATAACAGTTTATTCATGGTAACTTCTGGGTAGGGAACAATTTCAAGATACACTTCAAGCAAACTATAAATTCATTTTGACACAATAAAATAAATTACTGAAAACCTGGTAGGGAGGGAACCCACTCATTCTAGTATTTTAATCCATGCATTTTTAGTATTTTGAAGTATTTCCGTCTAGTCTTTTTTCCTACGTTGTTTTTTGCTAAACCACAACTATAATTGTCACATGTGTGTGTTCTATGCCACTCTTCCCCCTAATGTAACAAGTATTATTTGATGCTGCTACAGTATCTACAGTATCATAAAATCCACTTTAGCTGCCTTTTGTGTATGTATGCATATATATGTGTTTATATATATATATATATATATATATATATATATATATATATATATATATATTTTTTTTTTTTTTTTTTTTTTTTTTTTTTTTTTTTGAGAGAGAGAGAATGAATCCCGGGAGGAGTGGGGGGGGGGGGGGGGGGGGGTGTTGAGAGAGAGGAGCGGGGCTCACCTAAGGTGGTGTTTTGTGGTTTTGTGTTCACCCTAAGTAGGGCTTGGGCTCAAGAACCAGGATATCACGACCTAAGCCAAAGTCAGATGCTTAACAAAATGACCCACCAAGATGCCCCAATCTTTTGTTTAAGTTGAAGATTTCTATATAACTATATATTAATAATTTTAATGCATGTTCATTCTGACTCTTGAAAAAAGTACGCAAGTATCTGCTGTTAAATAAGACTAACCCTATGTCTGTTCTCTGTAATGGTAGTACTCACCATAAAACCAAACCTAGGATCTAAATAAATAAACTGATGAACTTAAAACAATGTGGCTAGGGGCATCTGGGTGGCTCAGTTGGTTAAGCATCAGATTTTGGCTCAGGTCATGACCTCACGGTTGGTGGGTTCAAGCCTCATGTCAGGCACTGTGCTGACAGCTTGGAGCCTAGAGCCTGCTTCAGATTCTGTGTCCCTCTCTTTCTGTCCCTCCCCTGTTCACCTTCTGCCTCTCTCTCAAAAATAAATAAACATTAAAAAAAATAAAAATAAAAAAATAAAATAATGTGGCTAAAGGATCCCCCAATATTCAGTTAATCCGCTGAACTAGAGACATAGCTCACAACCAGCCCTTTCCTGGGGATGAGGGGCGGAAAAGGAAGAGACAATGTTTCTAACATAGATATAAAACACTGACTCTCCTCTTCTCCGCTACTGCCATCGTGCTGTGTGGTGCGGTTTCTCAGTATGTCTTCTCACAAGACTTTCAGGATCAAGCGATTCCTGGCCAAGAAACAAAAGCAGAATCGTCCCATTCTCCAGTGGATTCGGATAAAAACTGATAATAAAATCTGATACAACTCCAAGAGGCAGCTCTGGAGAAGAACGATGCTGGGTCTACAAGGGATCATACATGAGATGGCACACACTTATGCCGCCTGAAAGTCGTATGTTCCTATTCCATTACATCCTACTCCATCACCTTCCCACTACCTCAACAGCAGATCTGTTTTATCAAAGAAATGACTTTTCTCTGTCATTATGCTTCTGCACCAGTAGGTTGGTTCAGTAATAAACATGAGACCTTTTGATTGAAAAATAAACTGAAATGTAATGTAAATATAAAATAAGTAAACTATAAATATAAAAATACCCATTTTAAACTGTACAACTAAAATTCACATTTACTTCAGAAACTGAAGACTAAGAATGTACGTTTTGTTATTTTTTTTTTCTTTTTAAAGTAGGCTTCACACCCAGCGCAGAGCCCAACATGGGGCTTGAACTCATGACCCTAGATCAAGACCTGAGCAGACATCAAGAGTCAGACGCTAACTGACTAAGCCACCCAGGCACCCTTGTACATCCTGTATATTGAACACATTTCCTGACTAGAGATTTACAGCAATTAAAGACAATGTCTTATTAAGCCCACCCTACTTGGAAATTAAAAATTCATGTCCTTCAAACTATTCTGTAATTTTTTTGATTGGCTTTTCACTTGGCCCTAATTGATCAGTAGTCAGGGTGACTACTAAAATACCCTGTACCATATAGCATGCCCTGGCAATATTTTAAGTATCAAGAATTATTATTTATTCAGATACTGTGCTTAATGCTTTTTACAAACATTATTTCATTGTCCTCATAATAACTCTATGATGTATTTTTATTTCAATTTAAAAAATATGGTGCTGAGAGGCTAAGTAACTTGCCCTGGGTCACGCACACAGGTGAGAGTGCTGATTCTATCAGGCTGTCTGACTCCAAGGTCCATGCTTGTCATCACTACACTCTGTGGCCTCCTCTGTTTCTCTGTACCTTTATGTTCCCAGTGCTCGGTATTACTCCTTCATTTGCCATTGTTTGTCTTGGACAAATGTATGAAAAGATCTAGCACAAGGATTTAAGTAATCAAGAAGGCAACAGGAAAACAGTGGAAACATACAGAAACATGGTAAAGAAAGCAAGGAGAACCTTGCCCTACAATAAAAGGCCTTTCAAGACCAAAGTCCCTGCATGTTACTGAAGTTCAGCATAAACCCTTCTAGTTAGGAAAATGCAAAGGAAGCAAATGAAGATGGGTCTCTATGCCGTGCTGCAGCCAACTGTCCCATGAGAAAAGAAATTTATACTTCTCCTAAGAGGTATACAGAAGCTTAGAAGATAATACTCTTCTAAGCCACACAAGCAGAGTTATGGACCATTGTCAGCAGCAACATCACCAGGGATAATAAAAGTTAAAAACTAAGGAGAAAGGCAAAGGAAAACTGTTATTTCCTTAATCTGGAGATGAGAAGACCTTACATAGCCCTGGTTCCCTCTCGCACCCCTCCAAACTTTTTGGGAAAATTCTCAGCAAAAAGAGAGGAAGACTACTCACCCAAGAGAGGAGTGCCGCTGCCCGGGTGGCATGGAGTGTCATCTTGGTGACACCAAACAGTCACCCCAATGCACCTGAAAACCAAAAGAAGAGCAGTTAATTATATCAGATATCCATGATGAACGATTAAGGGGGAAGTGGTTCAATTTACTGGCTCTTAATATTTAAATAAATCTCTCTTCACGCAGCACTTAAATTTACCAAGGCACCATGGGAATTTTGAGAAAGAAGCTCAAAGTACACATTAAAATTACTATAGGGGCACCTGGGTGGCTCAGTCAGTTGAGCGTCTGACTTCAGCTCAGGTCATGGTCTCACGGCTCATGGGTTTGAGCCCCATGTCAGGCTCTGCCGACAGCTCAGAGCCTGGAGCCTGCTTTGGATTCTGTGTCTCCCTTTCTCTCTGCCCCTCTCCCACTCGTGCTCTCTCTCTCAAAAATAAATAAACATTAAAAAAATTTTAAAAATAAATAAAATAAAATAAAATAAAATAAAATAAAATAAAATAAAATAAAATAAAATAAAATAACTATAAAACTTCGGGTGCCTGGGTGGCTCAGTCAGATAGGTATCCGACTTTGGCTCAGGTCATGATCTCATGGTTTGTGGGTTCGAGCACCACATCGGGCTCTGTACTGACAGCTCCGAGCCTGGAGCCTGCTTCAGATTCTGTGTCTCCCTCTCTCTCTGCCCCTCCCCCACCCATGCTCTGTCTCTCTCAAAAATAAATAAACATCAAAAAAATTTTTTTAATAAAATAAAATTACTGTAAAACTTGTAACAGTAAAGAATCCTGCATTTAATTCAATGTCCACAAGCTCTACATGCAATCTTTCTGTTCCACAGAAAATATAACATTCAAGGCTGTTCTTCAACCCTCCTCTTTGGGACATGGTGCCCTTAAAACATGGAACATGGGTGCCTGAGTGGCTCAGTCAGTTAAGCATCCGACTTCAGGTCATGATCTCACAGCTCATGAGTTTGAGCTCTGCATTGGGTTCTGTACTGACAGCGCACAGCCTTGGAGCCTGCTTCGGATTCTATCCCTCTCTCTCTGCCCCTCCTATCCTCGAACTCTCTCTCTCTCAAAAATAAACATTTAAAAAATAAAAAAATAAAACAACAAACATGCCTTTTCAGACAGGCATGGGTCTGAATGGTGATCCCATGTGACCTTGGTCTTGTGACCTTGGACAAGTAGCATAAGTTCTTTCGGTCTCAGTTTCCTCTCTACAAAATGGTAATCACAAACACTTCCCTGGGTCACTGTGATGCTTCAAGACCAAGCAGATAACACAAATAGCATAGTGCCTGGTATATGGTAGGTATACAATAAACAATCACTAATCTTAAGCAGAAAGGTTGATTTCTGGCTCGTTCTGCAGGTATCCAAATTCTACCTAACAACAAGTCCTTAAAGGGAAAACTCTCCAAATTCTGGATTTGTATATCTCCCACAGAAATGTCAAAGACATGGTTCAAATGAGGGACTGGATGATGCCACATCCAATGCTGGCAGAGATCTCACGGGACATTTAATGAAGGATCAGGTACCTGTCCTGGTATTCCTGCTTCCAATTTCCCTTCCCATTGAGAATCAGCCAACTGCCTGCCAACCTGCCCAAGAGACCACACAGCTGGTGACTAAATATTCCTCAACACCTCCCAGGAGCTCCCAGAATTCCCACAAATCATGGGGGCAATCAGTCCCACCCCCCACCTCCTGTCACAGGTACTCAGTCTGTCACTATTCCAAGAAGAACAAGAGTGGTTAAGAGTCACATCACCTGTAACTTTCCCCACATATTAGTATCCCCTAAGGTGTGAGTTCTTTGGAAACAACATTTGCTAGGCACCTTCTGTGTTCAATGTGTTGGGACTCCATTCTTGTCCATAAGGTGCCCACTGTCTAGCAGGGGAAAGATATACATAAATCTGATGGTAATCCACTCCCCATCATTTCTTATTCCTTCCTATGCAAGTGTATAGTGCTTATCAAACAACCAAAAAGGTTATTTTCTTGTTCCATACATATGTTCATCCTGTGCTGGAAGACACATGGGAAATGGGAGACAATGACATGGCCCCTACCTCTGAGGAGCTTACAGCAGGATGAGGAATGATATTAAACATACACGAAGCATTAAATAATAGAAAATAATTAAATGCTAAATATAACTGTTAATTATAATTAAGTGCTTCCTGACCCCACAAAAGCCAATAATACCCACCTGTAATACCAACATCACAGTCTTGGAAATGAGCCAATTCACCTGGGCTTTGGTAAGACCCAAGTGAAGTGGTAAAGGGAACTCTCAGGAGGGCAAAGAAGCTAAAGGGCCTAAATGT
Organism: Panthera leo; assembly: GCF_018350215.1. NCBI lineage: Eukaryota > Metazoa > Chordata > Mammalia > Carnivora > Felidae > Panthera > Panthera leo. The sequence goes on along the minus strand of NC_056688.1, from coordinate 59,395,054 downwards.
TCTTCAGTCTTGGATGATTTTCATCCAGCATGGCCTATCCATCAGCACTGAATGCCTAGCACCCTGGGGCCAAGCAAGGATGAAGACAGATGGTCTCAACTATTGCACCACAAAAAGACTCTTCTAGTGCTTGGCCAGCCTAAAGTTAGAGGGACCATGCCTGGTCCTGGTGAAGGCAGCAATGGCCATGTTCTATTGGGGCTTCTTAAAAAAAAAAAAAAAAAGTCTAAGCTATTTAGGAACAAGGGAAATGAGGCCCAGATTACCTCCCCCTCATCCCCACTGTTGCCTCTAGACTTGCTGTCTGGAGAGGTCCAAAATTTCGGTCAGAAATTTTATTTGCAACCGGAGGTGGATCTTGCCCCCTCTGAGAGATTCCACAGCTGTGCTGCTAAAAATGACCTGAGGTTTAACCAACCTCTTCCCTTCATCTCAGAGGCAAAACCTACAACCCTTATGTCCTCTTTGGGGGAGCCTGTCTAAAACTAGTTCCACTGCTCAGGAAAACTGGTGTCAAGGCCAAATGCCTTCTTCTGGGCTCCCCAGGCAAGGAAACAGGAAGAATCCAATACTCAACATGAGGCACTCCAGAATGACCTTGTCACCTCAAAGCCCATAAAGAAGCACTTTTCCAGAGACAGGACACTGAGGTGGGAGCTGTTAGGACAGACAGCCACTCATTTCTCTGGTTAACGAATGATTGAAGCCAGTGGCATGGCTAGTCTTCAGATTGGGACTATAGCTTTAAGCAGGCCTTGGCTTAGAACCTGAGGGCTCCCAGCCAAAGCACCATCCTCCCCACCCTCCCCCTGAAATCTGAGGCAAGCCCCACCCAGAAGACTGGGTGATGGTCATGGTGATGGAAAAACAGATCCCCGCATTGTAGCTCAGAACCATTTCACAAAAGGATCTGAGATCCACCCAACGTGATCAGGTACCACCCACCCACAATCCCCAAATAACAAACAAACCAAGGCTTCTCAAGGCACCTTCAGAGTTCCCACCTACCCATTTATGTGAAAAGAAGTACCCTCAGAATCTGAAACAGAGACTTCACAGACCTGATAAGGTGCCCTCTCTTTCCTGAGTTCAAGAAGGAACCAAGACACAAGACACAGAAGAAGCTACCTTATAAACTTATGGCCTTGCATCCTCTTTACATTTTCAAAACCGATATAATGTAAATTCCTACATCAGGACCAAGCCCCACATTTACAGGAATCCCTCTGTTTCTAGAAAAGATGTATCAGGACAAGGAAAAGGACACTCAAAGACGCATAGCCACCTGGCCTGTACCCTCTCTGGGTCTTAAAGAGTTAAAACCTAGCCATGGTTTCCTACCAGGACTGAAGCTAATGCAAACCACCTGCTCAGATGCAAGGACCAAGACCAGAGGGTCAGGTTGCTAAGCTTTGGGGTCTGTTCAAGAAAAGTTTCAGTTCCAAGGGTTTAACTAAGTGATAGGTCAAATGCCAGAGGGTCTGAGTCGTGTTGTGGCAGCACTGCTCTCCTTACCCTAAGCCCCCGCCAGCTCCTTTTGAGACCATCTTTAACTCACTTACTGCCTGCCAGAACACCAGCCCTACCTCAAGATAACACCAAAGTGAAATTTGGTCCCAGAAAACTACAAAATTGTACTGATCACAAGCCCTTGCCTCCACTGAAAGCTCATTCTCTTAGGTGATAGCTCCCACTCCCAGAATTTCTTGGCCCAAATCCCACACAAACTCCCACCTCAAGGCATCCTTTCCCAAGCCCCACCCCCTCTCTATCCCTTATTTCCAAAGGCTCACAGGCTCAGAGCTCACAAGGGAAATGTCTGAGTGCACGTGGGTGGCTCAGTCGGTTAAGCATCCAACTCTTGGTCTCAGCTCAGGTCCTTGATCTCAGGGTCTTGAGTTCAAGTCCTGCACTGGGATCCACACTATGTGTGGAGCCTATTTTAAAAAAATAAGGACACCTGGGTAGCTCAACTGGTTAGGCTCTTCATTCCAGCTCAGGTCATAATCTCAAGGTTTGTGAGTTTGAGCCCCACATGGGGCTCAGAGCTGACAGTGGGGAGCCTGCCTGGAATTCTCTATCTCTGCCCTTCCCACCACCCCGCCCCCCACCCCCTGCTCTCTTTCTCAAAAATAATAAACATTTATTTAAAACAAAATAAAATGCCTGTCCTATCTATAAGCCCATGTTCAATGGCAAGATTTGCCACTACTTACTCTGACAGCCTGCCTGCAGCCATAAAAATTCCATGCTCTGTACACCTTTCTAAGAGATATCCCACCATCGAATAACCCCCACATCCAAAGAGTAAACACCCTGATCTTGAGGGAGGTCCTCCTCCTCCTCTAACTCAGGGAGGAATAGGTCAGGAGGCACTGGCAAACAAGCACCCAGACCTCACCTGGTAGGTTACCCCAGAGAGGTCCAGCAAAGGCCAAGCTATGTCACCATCAACTAATTCATCATAAAGAACAGAATAGGAAATATCTTGCTGGTGCATCTCTTGGCCTGGAGGACATAAAAGGCTTAAGGACCAGTGGCTCCAAGAGCAGCCCAGGTGGAAAAAATACAATCCTTTTCAACTCCTGTGGTGTCCAGGATAGGCTGTCCTGTCTAACTCCACAGGGTTTCTCTGCATTCCTGAGATCAGGGCAAACCAGCTTGCTGGGTATATTTCCTGGGTCCCCTAAAAGGGACTCACTCTGGACTCAGGCCTCCCCCTCTTCACACAGACCAACCCTTCTATGTAGCCTAGAATTTGGCCCAGAGCTCTGGTGAGGAACAAGAGAAGGAATGCAAGGGAAACCAAGATTTCCCTGGTTTCTTCAAAAGTGGCTTACTGATATCTGCCCCTCCCCCCCCCCATGCTCTGCAACGTCCAGATCAGAAGGATGTGGGCAAAAGGGTTGCCATCACGAAGCAGACCTGGGGCCTATAGCCATATACTGCACATACACACCCAAGCCCCCTTCAGCAGTTCATCAGCACCTGCCCCCACTGCTGTATTCACACACCCTACCCTGGTCACTACCCGCGGCCAAAATGAACCTTTTTCACTCCCCACCACTGCGTACACACCCAGGCCTCACTCAGGAATGGAGAAGCTCTCTTGAGCTGTCTCTACAGCTCAATGTGCAGGCGCACGCTTTTCCCCTCTTAACAAAAACACGCTGACATCTATCTACGCGAGGGGAAAAGAAAGCAACCCTTTGCTCTCAAAGGCGCCAACTCCCGGATGTTGGCAAGCTCTGCTCCCAGCGCCTGTTTCTGAGTGTTTACTTGCGCTCCCTCTCCTCTCCCTCCCCTTTAAGGATGGCGCAGGAAAGCGGAGGGGGGGGGGGAACTCCACCGCACCCCCTCGTCCATGTTTGAACAAAAACCCAGAGAAAGAGGGAGGGAGAAAAAGTCTCAGTGCAGGGGAGGGTGGGGGGGGGGGCCTTACCAGACTCCCAAAGCCAAACGTATCTACAGGTTTTAATCCGCCATTAGCATTTAAATCTTGAAAGGAGAGGAGGAAGGGGGGGCTAGTGGAAAGTAACCCCACACACAAAAGAAAAGTTGTTGGTTTTCTTCTCAGTCAGCCTGGCAGGAGCGATCTTCCTGGCTGACAGCCAGAAGTGCGTCACAGCCAGGAGTCTGCTTTCTTTAAAGGCACAGCAAGCTTCCGCGATCTGGGAGTACAGCGAAAGCAGGGAACTCTCGGGAAGAGGGGGGAGGGGCGCCAGTCGGGGGCAAGGAGAGGAGGGGCGCACTGGAGAGGAGGGGCCGCGAAGGCTAGGCCCACGAACGAAAGACTAGGACGCAGGGGAGGGGGGAGGGGGGTGCAGGAGCCAGCAGACAAAAAAATCCTGAACGGCAACAGTGGCAAGAGCCAAGGCAAACTGTGGCATAAATACACAAAACACATCTCACAGTGGCCTGCCTGACAAACCTGGTATCACCCGGACACTCCCCCTTCGCTCTCTTAACACAGCAGTGACAGCCTGTCCATCTCTCTGGCCAGCGACGGACTGCCCTGATGATTAGCTCAGCCCCTGCCTGGCGGCGCGCAGGGCAGGGAGGAAGAGCCGGGAACAGAGGCTTTGGAGAGGGAGCAGGACACAGGCCCTTTCACGCGGGGCTGCTTCCTGCCGGCTCCAGGGCGGGGCGGCTGTGTCTTTAAGCACACACATGCCGCTCACACACAAAGCGCCGGCCTCCTTTCGCGAGCGCCGCCTGCCCTGGGACAAGGCCACCCCCCAAGCCCATTCCCAGAGGGAATCTCTCCAGCCCGTACCTTCTGCGTGGCAAGGCCAGGACTCCGCGCTCTGCCCGCTCCTCCCCCTCGGCCACCCAAACAAGAAGCCCAGGCAGATTGTGGCCTTGGAGTGCAGGCCTGCGCGGTCCTGTCCGGGTGGCTGCGTGCTATTGTCGACTGTGGAATGGCCGCCAAAATCCCAGCTGTGCTGCCAGAACCTAATCCCCTGTTCCGCTGAGCATTTGTGGGGAGGGGCCGAGGGGCCAAGGCACGGGACCTAGTACCGCAGGCACTGGCTGGAGCCCCTTCACAGTTACAGGCACTGGGACCCATGGGCAGAGCCTACAGGCTCTGCCTCTCCTCCATGGCGGATAAGATGTCGGACTCTTAGAAAACAAAACCACAGCATTTCCACCCACTGACCAGTGACTCTCACCAAGACTCCAAGAGAAACTCACCAGGCAGTTATGAGGACACCCCCCCCCCATCTTTTATTTAGACCAAAAATATTAAGCACCTACTATGTGCAAGGCACTGCTATAGGACATTGAGGGCGTATACAAATATGAATTAAACCCAGCCTCTACACTGATCTAGGTTATAATTACACAGAAAATAAGAAATGTGCCTTGAAAATTATATTTCAAGACAGTATGTGCTAACTCCCACAAAAGAATATAAAAATTCTAAAAAGAGTAGGTAAAAAGACTAAGAAAACGAAGTGATATTTCAATTTGGATCTTGTAACAGGTAGGTAAAATTTCCCCAGACAGAAGTAGATAGAGGAGGGTGGGGGGAAGGAAAAGCAGAGAGGACTTGTGGAAGTAGTCTGGGAACACACTTAAAGGGTGAGGTGGGGTCAGAATTAAAGAATCTTGAACTTGAAACCAAGAAACTGAATAAAGATGTGAATGTTTATTTTTAACACAGAGATGTGATACGATGAGAACTGAACTTTCAGAAATGATTCTGGTATATAAAAGAATGAAGCTAACAGTAGGGAGGCAGGTCAGAGGCTGCCACGACAGGAGACAGGTGATAAGGCCACAAAAGAGGGTAAAATGAGGGAAAATGGAAAAAAGAGGAATGAGACACTGCAGAGACAGGATGAAGACAGGCAATGGTTGGAAGCAGAGAGAGAAACTGTAAAGGAGAGAAAAGTGTGAGGGATGACTGGGAGGACAGAAAGGCCATCTATAGATTTAAGTGGGGGAGATGACACAAATCATGTTAAGAAGAGAGAAAACAAGGTATAGTAAATAGCTACTGCTTACTGAGTGCATACTATGTGCCACACACCCACTGTTCCACTGGCTTAATGTGTATTAACTCATTCATCTGAAAGCTCCTGGTGAAGCAGATACTGTTACCACTCAACTCTACAGATGAGACTGAGCCACAGAGATGAAATAATTGGCCCAAAATCACATGCCTAGCGAATAGCAGAACTCTATACTGCTTGCTGCTGTGGGACCCTGGCAGGTAACCTCTGAGCCTCCATATCCCTATTTATAAAACAAAAATAAAGATACCTATTTTACAACAAAAATATACATGAAAAAAATCTACTTTACAAAGGTTATAATGAGAATTAATTCAATAACATCTATAAGATGCCCCACACACTGGCTAGCACATAAGGCACAAGGTGGTGCATAACAAAGGTTAATTCCAGCTGGGCACTTTGGCACCTTGTAACCAAGGTGTCCATGCAGAAGTTGGCTCTTTGTCAGGGAAGCTAGTAAGGGTGCTCCTCCCTGGAGTGGGAGCATGGATCCTTAGGATGCCTGCTTTCCTTCCATCAGTCTGCCTCTCTGGATTTTACTTTAAGGTCCAGCTCAAATGTCAACACCTCAAATACTCCTTAACAGGTATCAGTGATTATCTTAAGGAGGAGTCAGACTATGAGGAACTTTCTACACTGTATGTGTCTTTCATATTTGAACTTATTTTTAATAAACATGTATTCCATTGGTAATCAGAAAAACGTGTCTACCTTCTGCATTTGGTACTTGTACTGCCTTAACCGTAGACGCATGGAAGTCTTATCCTCACATCTAGAATGTAAACTCCTCAAGAGCATAACTAGTTCCATCTCTCTATGATCCCCCACAGTATCTAGCACACTAGGGGTCCATGTTATCTATCCCACTGAAATACATCTGGATGATAGCTTTCCAAATTTAACCTTCTCAGCACCAGAGAATGACTGTGGTGAGTGGTGGGGGTCAGACCAAGGCCCACTGCTGCAGAGACTCCCATCACCCTGCTTCTCCCAGCCCTGTAACTTATTCCCATAGGATCGCTCACAGTCTGTGGTTGGCAATTGCTATTGGTAGAAAGGAAAGTTCTTATTCAAAGAAGGACCAGGAAAGCCAAACCAAAGCAAAATCCAAAGCTTTTATAGAAAAGCCAAGTGGCAAACATAATTTAATAACTGGCACAATCAACACTCCAGAATATGTATGAGGTGAAAATAGGAGGCAGGCCTGCTAAAACTGTCCTGGCCACATGTGGCACTGTGCTAACCCTGAAGCTCCCTAGCACATTAAAGAGTTGATACTGTGTCTCAAAAGAATACAAGAGATTCTCACCCACCCCCACCCCCCCCCACCCCCCACAGCTCTAAACTCCAGGCAACAGCTTCCAGCTGTGCAGCCTCAGAGGGCTGAACTCTCCTCTGGAACCTCTCCACCAAAATTGCCAAGCTTCCGGGCCTGCTCTTTAGGACAGCCCAAGGAGCTGGGCCAGTTTCTCCAGCCTCTCCCTCCCCCACCACAGTGCTGCCACTCCCCTCCTGTGTCCCCACCCTCCTCCTGGCCTAGCCAGGTGACAGGCAGGCCATATGGCTCCTGCCTGATTCCACAGCCCCTGTTCAGTGTCTTCAAAAGACCAAGATAGAAATGGTAAAACCATTTTTAAAAGAAAGGAGAGAGGAAGGAAGGAAAATGATACATGGCTAACACAAGATTCAGGAGAGCATTCAGGTAGAGGTTGGTGATGGGTATGGAGCACACAGGATGTTTCAAAGGGTCCAGTAATATCACATCTCCTGAGCTGGGTGGCAGGTGCATTGGTGTTTTATTATTTTTGTTTCAAATGTAAATGTTACAGTTTTTAATGTATATTACCATTTTAAAAAGCTTAAAGGAAAGACTGCAAGAGAGCAATTCCGCTGAGATGACCCAGGGTAGGGTGGCTCTAATACAAACAATTCACCTGACATTCATGGCCCTCCATGACCTGGACCCAGTTTTACCTTCTACTAGAGTTACTTATGCCCTTACCCAAATGCTCCACCCTGACAGATTGGTCTTCTCACTGTCCTCTGAAGTCCCTCTGAACTCCTATCTCAACCTTCTAGCCTGGAAGAGAAGCCTTCACTGTAGGAAGCCATAGGCCAGGGTCCAATGAGAGCCTCTCAGTCCCTTCAGGCCCTCTCACTAGGAAAGTTGGCAAGGGCAAATGCTCTTATAGATCCACTGCCCTATGTAATGCCTTCTAGTCTTTCCTCTGCCACTTGATGTCCTAGCATAATAAATACCTAAAGACTATCATTATTGTTTTTGCTGTTACTGTTGTAATTAATAGCTAACACTTAATGAGCACTTAGTATGCACCAGGCACAATGCTAAACACTTCCCTGTTTTATTTTGCTTAATCCTCACAGTAACCCAATGGCACAATAACAAATACTATGATTACCCATCTCTATTTTACAGAAAAGTAAACTGAGAAAGATTAAATAACTTGCCTAAGGTCACACAGTTGGTAGGTGTCGGAGCCAAAATCTGAGTCCAAATGGGTTTCTCCAGAGCCCATCCTCTTACATGGTCATCTCATCTAGTTCTCTCAACAATCTATAAGGTAGGTTTTATTTCTATCTTAAAGATGAAGAAATCTGAGTCTCAGGAATTAAGTGACTTAGTCACATAAGTAGCAAATTGTCTCTGTGGTCTCTACATTATTCTCCAATGCTCTTAAATAAACAATCATTGAATGAATAAATAAAAGCTAGTACATAGCACATTCTCAGAGGCTCCAAGAAGCCTTGTGCCTCTATACCTCCTCATAAAAATCAACTCTTTGATCAAAACAATCAAACTTCTAACTTTATTATCTTTTAATGTTTTTATTTTTGAGAGCGTGCACACGCGTGCGCACACACACTCATGTGGGAGGGAGGGGCAGAGTGAGAGAGACACAGAATCCGAAGCAGCCTCCAGGCTCCTCTCTGCCAGCACAGAGCCGAACGCGGAGCTCAAACTCACAGACCGCAAGATCATGACCTGAGCCAAAGTCGGACACTTAACTGACTGAGCCACCCAGGCACCCCTCAAAGCAGTTCTAATCTTAAAAGTAACCACTAAAGAGCTTTTTTCTGAAGATACAAGAGCTTTACAAACATTAAAGGACCAAAACTACTCTGAAGAGGCAAAAACAGAAGAATTTTCTATTGGGAGGGATGTTGGACATATCTCTAGGGTGAGAAGCCACGGAGAAAGAAGGCTGGAGGAAACACCGTTGGCTGGAGGGAAGGACTGCTGTTTCAGAACCCTGACCTCGAGCTTATTTACCAAGCCTCACCCTCCCTCTCCAGAGGGTAGTGCTGAGTAATGAAGCAGTGTTGGTAAGCCTGTAACTTCCAGAGGAGAAAAGCAGAGGGCAAATCAAAACCCGGAGAGGATTCATTATAACATCCAAGAGGCCCTATTTGGTTCTCCCTGAAGAAGGGCTTTTCTACAAAACACCTAAGAACCTGTTCACCCTGTTTCATTGTCACAGAGGAGTAAACAGATCTGTCCCTACAGGCAACATATCTAGCACAATGTGCACAAACACAGAACTGATGATGAGAAAGCTAAAAGAAACGGAAGGAGGAACAGTTTCAACGTAAAGACTTGCAACTACTCCTGGAAACAGCCACACCAGTGGTAAAAACACACTAGATTTGGTATTGGAAGCCCCTGGAGGTTAAGTTCCCAATGGACTACCTACTAAATTTATGACTTTAGGAAAGTCACTGCCCTAGCTTGGGTCTCAATAAAAGAAGGTTATTGGTATTAGATAGATCATATCTAAAGCACTCTAAAAATTTCCCATGATTCTTTCTGCAGGACACCATTCTCAACAAGAACAACAACAAAAATCTTTGTAACAGAACTAATCTCAGAATCTGCTCAAAACTTCACCAGTTAGGGCTTCCTTTGCAAAAAAAAAAAAAAGCAAGTCCCCTAGAAACAAGCATTTTGTTTTTTACCCTACTGGGTCCCACCCCGAAGGAAGGCACATATGGGTGCTTTACTAATTCAGATGACAGAAGGTGGTCCTTGGAAACTGGTAGCACCAATTTTGCATGGGGCACAAGCTGATTGGAGCTATACTCAAGGTATTTACAAGGTTTTGTAAATAAAAGTCACAGACAAAAGTGCAATTTATAATTACATTGGTCTAGAACGCCTAAATAAAAACAGCTTTCTATACTTGGTCAACAAATCACAGAATCTCAAAGTTGACAGACCTTAAAGGTCATCTAGTCCCAACCTACATTCATAGTGGAATACATGTGACAACTCTGCTGAAGATTTGCTATCTCCTGCCTGAGACAGAAATTTTACAACCTATTTGTATGTCTGAGCAAGGTCTGCTGATTTGACACAACTTATGATTTCAGCTGGAGAATAAGGATTCTGCCCAGGATCTGGTTTGTTTAAAATAGGCTTTAAGTAACTAAAAAACTCCGATGACACCTCTCTCTTCTCCCCTCCTCCCCCTCTCCTCCCACCCCCTCTGCTTTATCTTCCATGTCTCCACCTCCTACACAGCACTGAATCCCCTCTCTGGTTCCAAATCTACTTCTCCTATCACACCAGGATGCCTTTAATATCCAAAGAAATGAACAAACACAAATATTAGTAAGGGCTGGATTTCTAAATAGGATGCTAGATTGCCTCAAAAACCAAACTTGTTAATATGCTCCTAGTAAGTAAAATAAATGGGAATGGTGTCTAACGTGGCCATGATTAAAAAAAAAAAAAAAAAAAAAAGACAACAACAAACCTAACATTTTAACAGACTTTAAAAATGTAAGGAAGGCTATGTCTCACATCTTAATTAATCTCCCCCTGAAAAACCCTAAGAAACAAACAGGTTTATTCCAATTTTAGAGAATAGAAGAAAATACCTGCTTCAAGGTCAACCTGCAAGATTGCAGAGCCAGAACTCAAGTCTTCTAAAACCAGGGCTCTCTCCAGCACACCTGAACTACAACTTATACTTTTCTTATCAGTATAATCCTTTAGGTGTACAAAGCACTTACACATTCCTTGATCAAATGGTTTCTGCTACAACTAACTCATGGTATGGGCAAGTCTTAGGTGTCATTTTCTCCATTTTTAAAGATGCTAAGTAACTTGAACATCATTAGATAAAACAACATCCCCAATGAATCTGGCATCATTGTGAAGGATGAGAGTTCCTCACCAGCAATTTTCCTAAAACTGAAATCCTCCCTCCACTTTATGACCAAATTTTTAAAACAAACAAAAACAACAAAACAAAAAATGCTATTTGCAATACAAATTCTTCAAAATATGTAAGATGGGTTACTCCTTATTTGGGACTAATGAAATTTAATCAGGGACATTCAACCATAAACATGAAATAAACACCTGTAAATACTGTGTTGGAGACTCAAACATGAACTAGACAGGTTTACAATCCTGTGGAGAAAGAAACATACCTATAACTCACCTTAATACAAGGTGAAAGGACACAGACTTGGACAGTGCCAACGGGAAGGTGAGAGAACACTGGGAAGTCTAGACTTCTAGGGGACACACCAGAAAGGCAGTGTCCTGAGCAGAAGGCTTACTTGTGTGCACTTTTTCAAAAGATGAATCTGGCATAACATTGAGTCCAGGGGCAGAACAGTGAGGTGGCAATTGCAGCAGCAGAGATAAAAGTGCTGCTGACAGGGCAGGGGCAGCAGGAATGAAAAATGGTGTTACTTGAAGGGCGCTGTGGAGGTAGACCCAGAGCTCTTAGGAACACAGGTGTGGGAAGGAAAAGACCTAGGATTCCTGTTTCACTGAAAAGATATCAGAACAGGAACACAGAAGTTACTGTTTTAGAGGACATGTGACGGCCTGATTGACTCGGGATGGATGATTAGAAAAGTTTCACCAAGGAAGTAACATTTAAGCCCAGTACTTAAAGTATGAGTAGGATGAGTAGGGTTTCACCCAAAAAGAAAAAAAGAGCATTCTAGGCAGAGAGAACAGCATGTGCAAAGACAGAGCTTATTACATTTGAGCAATGGCATGCAGTTTTAGGAAGGTGTAGCAGATGATGAGGATAAGTGGTACTAAACTGTGAGGTACTTACATCATACTAAGGAATTCAGATTTTATCCTGTAGGTGATAGGAAACGATCAAGGTTTGTAAAGAGACAGAGTAAATGGGAGTAACATAGATCAGATCTATGTTTCACTCTGTATGACATACAAGCTAGAATTGTAAGAAACAAGAGGAAGGCAACATAGCACAGTAGCTAAGAGCATGGGGTCTAGAGTTAGACTGCCTAATTAAAATCCTGGCTCCAGAGCTTATTAGCTGTGCAACCTTAGGCAGGTTATTTAACCTCTCTGTGTCCCGTTTCCCCATCTATAAAATAGGAATAGTGATAGCACTTTCTTAGAGAGTCATTGTAAGGAATTAAGACAATACTTGTAAAGCGCTTAGCACAACACCTAGCACAGAGAATGCTGGCTGCTATTAGAGTCTGAAAATCCATTACTAGAAAGTTCTATCTGCATATGGTTTAGCATTGTCCACACTCTTCCTTCTACCCAAAGCTTTCTTTTCCTGCCTCTTCATCTAGTTAATTCTAACTTATCCTTCATATTTCAGCTCAAATGTTACTTCCCTCATGTAAATTCTCCCTAACCACCTAGTTCCTAGTTCCCAGTTCCATACCAGGTCAAGTTCCTACTATGCATAGCACCATAGTACTTTCCTTCACAGCACTCAGTTTCTAATTATGCCTTTTTGCATTTCATTAATTCCTTTCTCCTACCATCATATGTTCCATGAAATCACAGATGGTGTGCTTGCCACTGAATTCTTAGAACTCAGCACAATGCCTGGCACATAGAACATACTTGATAAGCATTTCTTAAATGAATGAAAGGTTTCAAAATATATTTTAAAAGTGAAGCCTCCAGACTCAATCTTCATATACAACGCAAGATACAGAGGGATACCTGGGTGAGTTCAAGCCCCGAGTCAGACTCTGCGCTAACAGTCAGGGCCTGCTTGAAATTCTCTCTCTCTCTCTGTCTCTCTGTCTCTCTGTCTCTCTCTCTCTCTCTCAGCTCCTCCCTTGCTTCTGCTTGCTCTCTCTCTCGAAAATATACTTAAAAAAAAAAAAAAAAAAACAAACCCAAGATACAGATAAAAGTAGTTGGTTTGAAGTAAAGGATGTTTGGAGCCCTGTCCCCTTTGCTTCCACCTGGTTCCTGAGTCTGTTCTGTAATTCTTTTTTTTCTTTTCGTTGTTCTGTAATTCTATTAAGCTTTGCACAATGCAGAGCAAAACCAATACATGTCTGAAGTAAAGCAGTGATTAAAAAAAAGAGGAAGCATGGGCACCCGGGTGGCTCAGTTGGTTAAGTGCCCGACTCTTGATTTCTGCTCGGGTCATGACCTTGCAGTTCATGGAATGAGCCCCAAGTCGGGCTCTGTGCTGACAGTGTGGCACCTGCTTGGGATTCTCTCTCCCTCTCTCTCTGCCCCTCCCCCACCTGTGGGTGGTCTCTCTCACTCAAAATAATTTAAAAAATTAAAAATAAATAAAAATAAATTTTAAAAAAGCAACAGTTTGAGAACCACTTATGACAGGCCCCGATAATCAACTGTAAGCAAAGAAAAAGGAAAATTCTAGAAGCACCTCTGATTTCCTAGCTTGAATGAGATGAGCATGTGTGCCAAAAACAAAAAGAATGCAAAAGCAGTAACTTCATTAATTGAGCACTAGTATCAACCCTATCAGGCAAGTGCTATAATACTCTCTTTCAAGATGTTTGTCTCTTTCAAGAAGTTACAAGATGTTAAACAACCTGTCCAAGATCATGATGCTAACGAGTAGCAGAATTAAGATTCAAACCCACGTCAGGCGCCTGGGTGGCTCAGTTGGTTAAGCCAACTGAGTCAGTTTGGTTCAGGGTTCAGGTCATGATCTCAGGGGCTGTAAGGTTGAGCCCCACACTGGGATCTCTGTTGTCAGCGCAGAGCCCCCTTCAGATCCTGTCTACTTCTCTCTCTGTCCCTCCCCTTTTTGCACACACTCTCTCTCAAAAATAAATAAACTTAAAAAAAAAAATTCAAACCCAGGTCTATTTCACTCCAAAGTTCATAATCTAAACCATCATGCTATCTGGCAGGTGGCTTGAAAATTTGGATTTAGACATGAGGTATCTACTGGACATACAATTAGGAAAATACAGTAGGTGGTGAAAAATATGATTTGGGGCTAGAGATACAGATTTGGGTCACCTTTAGAACAGTGTGACATAATCAGAAGAGGGCTTGCTTATTAGGCCTGTAAAGAGGTAATGCATACATTTGCTACTGAAACATATTAATCTTGTGTCAAAGTCTCTGCCTTGCACAGCTCTGGGGGCACCCACATTGACAGCAAGTGACAGACTGGGTGAAATTCCAAATCTCTGGGGATTCCTTTTAGACCCTTTATATTATTTTCATTTGAGGAAATTTTAACAGAAAGTCAAGGACCACACCAATATCAATTTAAAAGGAAGGCAATACAGGTGGTTAAGAGAATGGATTTTGTGATCAAACTTCTTCATTTTCTCTCCTTACATTAGGTTCACATCATCTCCTGCTTGGGATTCTACCTCCCTTACTAAAAAATGACTAGCATTTGTATACGGCTTTTTAACACTGACAGTGTGTCCCATCTATAAAGTATTTCACATGATCCTCACAACAGCTCTGCAAAGTAAACACTGTTTTCATTTTATCAAAGAGGAATGAAGTTCAGAACAGTACTTTGCCTAAGGTCACACAACTACAAAATAACAGGACCACAATGCAACTCTGATCTTCTGGCTCCAAACCTGAAGCTCTTTCCAGCAGATTCACCCCCAAGATAACCATGAGCCACACACCCACCTGTGAACCAACAGAGTGTCACCATCCCTATGTATACTCTCATTGCATTTAAGAAGAAAACAGATGGTAACTAGAAAGGGCTAATGGGATGCTGGTAATGTTGTTTCTTAAAACAACACTAGTTACGTGTTCACTTTGTGAAAACTCATGAGCTACATTACTTTATGCATTTTTCTGTATGTATGTTACACTTTAATTAAAAAAACAACAGACAGGGGACACCTGGGTGGCTCAGTGGGTTGGGCATCTGACTTCAACTCAGGTCATGATCTCACAGCTGGTGGGTTTGAGCCCTGCGTCAGGCTCTGTGCTGACAGCCTGGAGCCTGCTTCAGATTCTGTACTCCCAGCCCCCCCCCCTTCCCCACTCACACTCTCTCAAAAAATAAATATTAGAAAAAATTTTTTTTAAAAACCATTAGGCAAAATTAAGACAGACTAATCAAAATCAGGAGCACTAAGTTGGATGCCTCAGGGCTACATATATATTTACCTGGCTTCTCAAGCAGCAGGTACGTGTAAGACATGTATCAGTTAAGTAAGGATGCACAAAATCCTTGCACACTCAAATAATATGTTCACTCACTTGTCCCTACCCATAATGTCTAGGTGATGTGATTCTGATGAGGTTAGGAGCAAGAGAAGCCCAGAAAGGGGCCAAGATTACAGTTAATGGGAAAAAAAAAAAAAAAAAAAAATTGGCATTGAAAAGTGGAACCATCAGGGGCACCTGGATGGCTGGCTCAGTTGGTTAAGCGTCCAACTTCGGCTCAGGTCATAATCTCTTGGTTCATGAATTCGAGCCCCAAGTCAGGCTCTGTGCTGATAGCTCAGAACTTGGAGCCTGCTTCAGACTCTGTGCCTCCCTCTCTTTCTCTCTGCCCCTCCCCCACTGTTTTCTCTCCCTCCCTCTCTCTCTCAAAAATAAACATTAAAAAAATTTTTTTAAAAAGGAAAGTGGAACTATACTATCAATAGTAAGATATCTCAATTTCAGAGAAAATGAAAATGTGAAAAAAAATAGCCAACAATTGAAAGATGTCACCAATTATAAATGCATTCTAATTTCAGGGTGTTAAAATGTAAAAACAGCAGCAAAGCATTTAAAAATAAATAAAATACAGGGGTGCCTGGTGGCTTAGTCAGTTGAGTTGCCAACTCTTGATTTTGGCTCAGGTCATGATCGCATCATTGTGAGACCATGCCCTGCACTGGACTCCATGCCCAGTGTGGATTCCCTTAATTCTTTGTTGTTGTTTTATTTAAACTTCTGCTCTGCAAAGACACTTTTTTTTTTTTTTTAACGTTTATTTATTTTAGAGACAGAGAGAGACAGAGCATGAACAGGGGAGGGTCAGAGAGAGAGGGAGACACAGAATCTGAAACAGGCTCCAGGCTCTGAGCAATCAACACAGAGCCTGAGGTGAGGCTCGAACTCACAGACCGCGAGATCATGACCTGAGCTGAAGTCGGACGCCTAACCGACTGAGCCACCCAGGCGCCCCACAAAGACACTTTTTTTTTTTTTTTTTTTTTTTCAACGTTTATTTATTTTTGGGACAGAGAGAGACAGAGCATGAACGGGGGAGGGACAGAGAGAGAGGGAGACACAGAATCGGAAACAGGCTCCAGGCTCTGAGCCATCAGCCCAGAGCCTGACGCGGGGCTTGAACTCACGGACCGTGAGATCGTGACCTGGCTAAAGTCGGACGCTTAACCGACTGCGCCACCCAGGCGCCCCACAAAGACACTTTTTAAAAAAAGTTTATTTATTTTGAGAGAGAGAGAGAGAGAGAACAAACAAGTGGTGCATGAAAGAGAGGTGGGGGGCGGGGCAGGGGACAGTGGATCCAAAGCAGGCTCCATACTGACAGCAGAGAGACCTATATGGGGCTCAAACCCACAAACTGTGAGATCATGACCTGAGCCAAAGTCAGACAACTAACTGAGCCACCCAAGTGCCCAGATTCTCTTAAGAATTCTTAAGAGATGTTCTCTCTTCTCTGCTTCTTTTATTTCTGTTTAAAAAAAATTTTTTTTTTAATGCTTATTTATTTTTGAGACAGAGAAAGAAAGAGCACAAGCAGGGGAGGGGCAGAGAGAAAGGGAGACACAGAATCCGAAGCAGGCTCCAGGCTCTGACCTGAGCTGACGTCGGAGGCTTAACTGACTGAGCCACCCAGGCGCCCCTATTTCTGCTCAAGATTCTTTCTCTCTCTCTCCCTCTGCCCTTCTCCCCACTTGTGCTCTCTCTCAAAAAGCAAAACAAAACAAAAAAAACCAAAACCCACAAATCCATAATCTCTCAGCCCCTTTTTGTTCCCCTCCAGGCCCTCCCACAAGATAAGAAATGTTAACAGATTTTTCCATGCCCTGAAACACATAAGCACAAATATATTTTTATATTAAAGAGGATTTTTTTATTTTTCTCTACTTTTAAAAAACTAGGTTTATACTTTAACATTGCTCTGCAACTTGTTTTTCTCACTTAATAATTTATCATGAACATCCCCCCACCCATGTCAATAAATAAAATTTCAACTCACACTTTAAAAAAGCTGTATAATAACAGTCCGTATAAAGGATATGACATAACATGTTCACATATTTTTCAATTGATAGACATGACTATTTTCAATCTGTTACCATGTTAAACAATGCCTATCCTTGTACATATTTCTTTCTAAATTCTTTAAAAATATTCTTTAATTCTTTAAATTCTTTTACAAAAAGAAAAATTTTTCTATCCCCACTTCCTTGTTGTCCAATGTTTTGATTGCTTCCTTTCCTATCATCATCCCTGCCTTACTTGCTCATAGAATTTTCCTCAGGGCCCAGTGTGATAAAGGAAGGCAAAGCAACTTGGAGAATGTCAAGACATGACATGTGATACTTACTGTTGGTAAATTAGAATTGGCCTGTCTTGGCCGCCTCTCCCAGCCACCTGCACATTCTGCCCCCCCACCCCCATACATGTGCTCCTTGTTCTAGTCTCAGCAGCTGCTTCCCACTCAACTGACGTGGCAGAGCTGGGAAATTAGTCCTACTCTGTCACACTCCTGACCCTGGCCAGTGGAGATAGGCCCACCAGCTATCCAAACAAGTAGGAAGGAGAAAGAACACATTATCAACTATGAAATATTGTAATACGGAAGTATACGGAGTAAAATGTAAAACTCCCCATTCACCAAACCTTAACCCACATTTACCAATGGCACTTCCCTCCTTGGAGTGACCACTGTTACAAGTCTGTTGTAACCTTTCAGACTTTTCTGTACACGTGTGTATGTATAAAGATATATGTGTAGATGTACATGTACATATATGTAAATAAAAAAACAAAGAGTGTAAATGTGTTTGATCTACATACCTGTAATCATACTGTTATAATTTGTTCTGCAACTTTCCTTTTTCACTTAAAAATCTGACATGTTTCCATTTTAATATATAATGGACTCCTCATACTTTTTCATGTTTATTTCTGAGAGAGAGAGAGAGAGAGAGAGAGCGCGCATGCGCAAGTGTGAGAGGGGCAGAGAGAGAGGGAGACACAAAATCCGAAGCAGGCTCCAAGCTGTGAGCTGTCAGCACAGAGCCCTACATGGGGCTCGAACCCACAATCTGGAAGACTGTGACCTGAGGCAAAGTCAGATGCTCGACTGGGCCACCCAGGCGCCCCTATTTCCTCACACCTTTAAAAGCTTGAGAAAAATGCTATAGTTTTTGGATGGCTAGGCCTTCTAATATATTTCCCACTACCCAAAGGTCAACAAACTATGATCTGCAGAGGTAAGCAGAGCAGACCCTTGAACAATGTAAAGGTTGGGGCACCAAACCGCTCCACCCCCACCACCCCACCCCCACCACCCCATGCGGTTGAAAATCCACGTATAACTTCTGACATCCCAAAAACTTAACTACTAATATATTGCCTACTGTTGACTGGAAGCCTTACTAATAACATAAACAAATGCTTAACACGTATCTTTCAAGTTATAAGTATTAATACTGTAATCGAACAATAAAGCTAGAAAAAAGAAAACGTTACTGAGAAAAATCATAAGGGAGAGATAATACATTTACAGTACTGTACCGTATTTATTGAAAAAATCCACATATAAGGGGACCCATGCAATTCAAACCCACGTTTTTCAAGGGTCAACTGTAGTTGCAACTACACAGCCTGCAAAGCCTGAAATATTTACTACCTGGGCCTAAACAAAATAATTCACATTTAACATCTAAAGAGCAGTTTCTTAATGGAGATTAATTCTTATCCAACTGACCAGAGTATGGCTACGTTAGACTGATTTTAAATGAAATTTATATGCAAAAATAGGTCTGGTATGTAATATTGAAGAAACAAATCTAAAACACTCAAAGGACACCTGGGTGGCTCAGTCGGTTGAGTATTCGAGTCTTGATTTCAGCTCAGGTCATGATCCTAGGGTAGTGGGATCGAGACCCGCCCTGGCCTCTGTGCTGAACCTGGAGCCTGCTTGAGGTTCTCTCTCCCTCTGCCCCTCTTCCCAGTTCCCATGTGCCCTCTAAAATTAAAAATATACATATATTAAAAAATAAAACAAAACGCTCAAATGAGGTCAAAAGACATCCCCCTACTTCTGGGTTGAGTACGACTCTAATGAATTTCCAATGTGCTATTCTTCATCTTCTTTTTCTCTTTGATTTCAACTAATGGGAAACAGACCGGGTTCCTAATGTCCTTCAGTGATGCTGATGAGCAATGCAGCTCTCACTCACACACTACAATAATAGTATGAAATTAAAGTAAGCTCCCTCATCTCTGCTGAATATCCCCAACAAAGCCCCTCCAACACAACACGACACAGGTGTCTGTCCTTCTCTTTTGCTTGCAGAAGATTCACTATGAAGCAGCTAAGCATTTCTAGAATGTCTAGCCAACCGTTAAGAGCTAGGGTCCTGACTTTTGTGGGAAAGGAAGACCAATTCTCTCCTTCAGAGTCTACCCTTCTGAAGATCTGAGGCATGAAATTAAAGCATTTCTATGAGAAATTTTAGGTCATCCAATTTCTGTAGTACAGAAGGGGAAGGTGCTATCACCCCAATTTTATAAATGGAGAATTAAGAGTAACTTGTCTCCTTTTCCATTTCTAGAAGTCACGTCAGCAAATAGGGCTTCATAACAGTGACCACCCCCCAACACACACACATGCTTTCTCCTTCCATCCTCTCCCAAATTTTGGTTTTATATAATAATGGCAAAGAAATTATCATACCCTTCAGGGAAGTTAACTTAATCTAGTACTTTGAGTGGAAAATTATCAAAGAAAGAATATTATATTTTCCTCATGCAAGTGAGGCTTTAAGTGATTCTCTAGAAAGGAATTTGGCAATATATGTTAAAAGCCTAAAAGATGTTCATATTCAGGGGCACCTGGGTGGCTCAGTTGCTTGAGCATCAGACTCTTGGTTTTGGCTCAGATCATGATCTCACAGTTTGTGGGTTCAAGCACTGGCCCTGCAGAGCCTGCTTGGGATTCTCTCTCCCTCTCTCTCTCTCCCTCCTTCCCTCTCTCTCTCTCTGCCCCTCCCCAGCTCACACTGCCTCTCTCAAGATAAATGCTTAAAAATTTTATTTAAAAAAAGTATTACAATACTGTTTAAAATAGAAAAAACTGAAAGCACTATACAAATCCTGTATGACAGACAGACTACTATACAGTCATTAGGAATATTTATAGTTTCAGCCGCATTTTAAATTCATATGAATTTACACAATGAAAATAATGGTAACTGGGAAAAAAGCAGAATACAAAATTATAGGTAGTGTATGACACTGGACTATGCAAAACAGAAATATGCATAGGTACAAAACATTGAAAGGAAATACTAAATAAAACTATACATTAAGTTTCTTCTTTATACTTACCTGTATTTTTCCTGTTTCCTATAATGAATATACACTACTTTTCAATCAGATTCAATAAATGTTTTTGGTTTCCGCTGTAGAATCAAAAGCTCACCCTTTGTGAGAAATTTTATCCTCAAAGGATTAGCAGAAGTAAGGAACTCCCCTTCCCCCAAAACAACAACAACAACAAAGAAGTAAGCAACTCACTAGTAGGAAGACTGCATAATGTACATGCCTAAGAAAACCATCTGGGGGTGTGGAGAAGCTCAGTCTAAAGGCACACTGCTGGGATGCCTGCGGGGTTCAGTAGGTTAAGTGTCTATTGATTTTGGCTCAGGTCATGATCTCGCGGTGCATGGGACTGAGCCCCATGTCAGGCTCTGCACTGACAGCATGGAGCATGCTTGGGATCCTCTCTCCCTCTCTCTCTCTGCCCCTCCCCTGCTCGTTCACGCTCTCTCTAAAAATAAATAAATACACTTTAAAAAATAAATAAAGGTACATTGCTGACCATTTCCTGCCTTCTTGCTTCTGGAGCTGCCTTAGTAAATGTAACTGGGAAATCAAGTAATATTGAGATGCCTACAAACCTTATTTATACTCTAGACCCAGGACCATCACCTTCACAACCCTAAGATCTAAGACCTTACACTTAAAGAAAACAGACCAAGACCTAAATAACATGGATTGGATTGTGTTCTTCCTCACATCATAAACATTCAGGGGGTGCCTGCCTGGCTCAGTTGGAACAGCATGTGACTCCTGATCGTGGGGTCATGACATTGAGCCCCACATTGGGTATAGAGATTACTAAAACTAATTAATTAAAATATCTTCTATCTCAAGAACACATTTCCCAAACATGCCAGGCATTTTCCAAGCTCTGTGCCTTTGCCCATGTGTAACCTCCTTCAAAATGCTTTCTTCCAAACCTACTGAAGTCCAAGTTCATCTTTTATAAGCTGATTCAAATGCCTTCTCTCTTCAGATGCTCTCCTTGTTCCCCCAATTCAAAAACAACTGTTCTTTCCTCCATATATCCCAATATTTCTTGTTCTTCTGCACATTTTATTCCATTCCTCTTTGGGTCTACACTAGCTGCAAATATGTTTCACTTGACTAAGTTTCTAGAGAGCAGAAATCATCTCATCCAGCTCCATTTCAGCACAATGCTTGCACACAGTAGGTGCCAAATAATGTTGCCTGACTGAATGACAGCCAACTGGCCCTAATCTAATGGATTCTTTCAGTGAAGCAGGCCAGTGAAGCCAAACTGTCAAAGAGGACAATCTCTCCAATTTAAAGTCACATACCTTGCGTGAGTGAACAGCCAAAAATGTCATGGACCTGCCACTTTAAGGGGACTGGCAAGCTGACTGTGTTTACACAATCTTAATTAAAACTAAAGGGCACTAAAGGAAAGAAGAGAAACAGGGAGATTAAGAAGTGTGGATTCTTCAGGTCACCTCCTCCTCTGTTTAGAGCCCAAATCTCCCAGCCTAGTGCCTAGTGAGCTCACCAAACAGCCTATTCTCTCCTTGGGGTCTCTATAGGATGTAAGTGTCAAAAAGCAACTGATTAGGGCACTTTCTGTCCAGCAAATGGCTCTATTCTTGGCCATTCAACTCTAATTGTGGTTACCTGGGGCTTCTTCTCTAAATGAATCCCATTCCACCAATCATTAAGAGAATCCCTTTAAAGGTAGGCTTGAAATTAACCACAGCAGGGAACAAAGTCTCTAAATCTCCTAAATCACTATATCCACACTGTCCATTTTGATGAAATTCACCCCCACCTCTTTCAAACAATAGGTCCTACCAGGCAATGACTTCTCCCAGACCAGCATGTCCTGTGATTGTTTTTCAGGAGAAAGCTCCTAGTGCCTGCTTCCCATTAAACAGCTACTTGATGTTTGATCGCTCAGCTATGACTGCACATAGAGAGTAAAATCACTGTAACTTAGGGGCTAAAAAGGAATTCCACTCCTACCCCTAATCCAAAAGTCAAGCAACTTAGAACAAGTAGATACTTTCCCAGCTCAAATTTCCTTAGGCTTACCTGTTTTCAGATCTAGAACTCTTAGCATGTAAATTTTTCAATATCAAAATGAGGAAAACAAGGCCTAGAGTAAAAAAGAATTACAGGGGCACCTGGGTGGCTCAGTCAGTTGAGTGTTCGACTTCAGCTCAGGTCACAATCTCACGGTTCCATGAGTTTGAGCCCTACACTGGGCTCTCTGCTATCAGCACAGAGACCGCTTTGGATTCTCTGTTCCCTCTCTCTCTGTCCCTCCCCCACCTGTTCTCTCTGTCTCTCTCTCTTTCAAAATAAAAAAATATAGGGGTGCCTGGGTGACTCAGTCGGTTGAACATCTGCCTTTGGCTCAGGTCATGATCTCACGGTTCATGGGTTTGAGTCCCACATCAGGCTCCGTGCTGACAGCTCAAAGCCTGGAGCCTGCTTCCAATTCTGTGTCTCCCTCTCTGCCCCTCTCCCACTCACGCCCTGTCTCTGTCTCTCAAAAATGAAAACATTAAAAAAAATTTTTTTAATAAAAAATTAAAAAAATAAAAACATACACATACATTAAAAAAGAAAGAGAATTGCAAATGATCATACAGCGACAGAATGTTTTGTTGACCCCGTTGCCTAACACCTTAATTTACTGACTAGTTATCAACAAAACCACCAAGATTCCAGGCCTTCAATCAATCAGCCTAATTGAAATCAGTTCAAGATAGGCTGCTTTCCCTCTTCCCATCCCCCTGCCTATCCTCACCCCTTCTCAAACCCAAATGCTGACCAAAAAAATAAAAAATAAAGATCAATGGAGTAGCCTGATCTATCATATTTCCCAGAAAAAGACTATCTGCTTCCACTCTACCATGCCACCTGATGGATTCTGACATACTGGTGAGCAGAGGTGCTACAGTCTGAAGAACTTGTGACTGATTCTGGAGATGGGACTGCAATGGCTCCTCAGCTAGTGTCCTACAGCGGCATGTTCCAATCCTTTCTGGCCCCCAATACATTTGTGATTTGGGAGGACTACACGAGAAAGGCTAATTTTCTCACACTATCTAGTCACCTTGACCTAGAAGCAAGCATATATGCACAGTGAGTATAAAGGAAGTGACAGGGACACCTGGGTGGCTCAGTTGGTTAAGTGTCTGACTCTTGATTTCGGCTCAGGACATGATCTTGCAGTTGTGAGCTCAAGCCCCACATCAGGCTCTGTGCTGACAGCATGGAGCCTGTTTGGGATTCCCTCTCTCTCTCTCTCTCTCTCTCTCTCTCTCTCTGCCCCTCCCGTGCTTGAGCTCACTTTCTCTCTCTCTCTCTCTCTCAAAAATAAGTGATTAAAACTTAAAAAAAAAAAAAAAAGAAAGGGTGCCTAGGTGGCTCAGTCAGTTAAGTGTCTCACTTTAGCTCAGGTCATGATCTTGCGTTTTTGAGTTTGAGCCCCACATTGGGCTCTGTGCTTCAGCTCAGAGTCTGGAGGCTCCTTCAGATTCTGTGTCTCCCTCTCTCCGTCTGGCCCTCTCAAGAGTAAACGTTTAAAAAAAATTTTTTTTTCATTAAAAAAAAAAAGACAGGGCACCTGTGTGGCTCAGTGGGTTAAGCACCTAACTCTTAATTTCTGCTCAGGTCATGATCTCAGGGCTCGTAAGTTCAAGCCCCACATCAGGCTCCGCTCTAACAACACAGAGCTTGCTTGGGATTCTTTCTCTTCCCCTCTCTCTACCCCTCCCTGGCTCAAGCTCGCACTCTCAAAATAAATAAATAAATAAAAATTAACAAAAATAAAAAAAAAATTAAGTGACACCTTTTTAAACAAAATTTCCAATCTTATTAAATCAAATGAAAACTGCAGTCAAAATAGTCTCTGTAGGAAGTTATTTACTTATTCTAACAATATAATCATTGCTCAAAATATATATGAAACACTCTTCTGGAAACTGCCTTTAAAGTCTACTCTGTGAGACACACAAAAATTAAATCTTACTGTTTTGCAGTCACACCTCATTTTTCACCAAAAAATGTACTGCCTTGCTTGACTCTTTGGCTTATAGTATCTTTTGGCTGTGAACCCACCAAGCAAGGTTCAGTGAAGATTTGCTACTTCTGAGGACATTCAAAAGATTGGCTTAGGAGCCAAAAATATTCTGAGCATTGGCAGCATCACCAGAATAAATATAAAGTCTGAGAACACAATTACTTTGAAGAGGACAAACTTACAAATACTGTTAAGTGTCCTACAACTACAACAAAGAGGACAAGATATGTGCAATATATGTCATGTATTAAGCTATTACGTTACTTTACTGTTTATTTTTTTAAGTTATTTATTTTGAGAGAGACAGAGACAGCGTGAGTGGGGGAGGGGCAGAGAATGCGGGACAGAGAATCCCAAGCAGGCTCTGCACTGTCAGCACAGAGCCCAATACGTGGCTCAAACTCATGAAATCGTGAGATCATGACCTGAACCTAAACCAAGAGTCGGATGCTTAACCGACAGAGCCACCCAGGTGTCCCAACTGTTTATTTATTTTTGAGAGAGAGCCCGCGCACGTGCACAAATGGGGGAGGGGCAGAGAGAGCGAGAGACAGAATCCTAAACAGACTCCAGGCTCTGAGCAGTCAGCACAGAGCCCAACACGGGGCTTGAACCCACGAACCATGAGATCATGACCTGAGCTGAAGTCAGATGCTTAACCAACTATGCCACCTAGGCGACCCTATGTTACTTTACAATCACACATTACGTAGTCATAAATTTTGGCCCTGGAAGAAATCTTCCATATCATATAATCCAAACTGTTTATGTTTATATATGAAAAAACTTCAGTCCAGAGGTTACGTAATTTGTCCCTGGTCACACAGCTGGTCAGCAACAGTCAGGACTAGCAACCTAGTCACCCTGACTTCTGGCATAATCCACAAACATATCCTAATCCAATTCCTCCCATTTCCGTGTTCCTCACTGCTGTCTTTCAAAGGGAAAGGAAATAACTTGAGACACTAAAGCACACCAGAATGGTTCTGAAACTCAGTAGCTGAGAAAGATTGACTTAACACCAGTTATCTCTCTATAATCGCCCCTACAGGTATAAGTCATTGTTTAGTATGTAGTTCACAAGAGTTCTGGATAAAGGGAAACCTATGATCACTTCCCCCCAAAGCAAGAATATGTTTATTAAACCTCTCTCCCTGGGTGGCTCAGTAGGTTGAGCATCCGACTTCGGCTCAGGTCATGATCTCAAGGTTAGCGAGTCTGAGCCCCACATCGGGCTCCCTGGTGTCAGCCTGTCAGTGCAGAGCCCGCTTCAGATCCTCTGTTCCCCTCTTTGCCCCTCCTCCACTTGCGCTCTCCCCAAAATATTTGAACAAACAAACAAAAAACTCTCTTCCTACCTCCTGCAGTAACCCATGTGCTTCAAGTAATTGAAAGGTCACTATGAAGAACATGAATCAGAGAAAAAGAAAATAATAAAGCTTCTGTTCAGGAAAAGGCTGATCTATGAAAAAGCAGAGAAAGGACAGAAACCATCCTGAACTTACCTCCTGGTGGACAGCTTCCCCAGGCCTGGACAAGATCCCTGGCAGACTGGCTTAGAATTAGCCTCTACCCAGGGAAGGGGCAAAGGGGCAGGAATGCTTGTTCATTCTCCCATCCCACCCACTGTTGGTCAGCTCAGCTTCATATCATCTTGGGCAGCCCCAGCATTCTGTAGATCAGACAGCAAACGGAAGGGAAGCCACGCAGCCTAGGTCAATGGGGTGAGTCAGTGGCAGAGCAGGAAGAGTCACTGGGGCAGAAATTCTGGCCTCCTGTGGCAAGATTGCCAAACCACACCACACCCCTACCCCCACCCCCACGCCTTGGTCAGCACTGGGAAGGCCCTATTAGGATTCTGGTCTCCAAACCAAGAGAAGTCCTTCCTCAGGAGGCTCCATATCACTAATTTCCAAGTGTGTTTCTCCTCAAAAACCTTCCATGGCTTTCTTCTGTCTAAAGCATTATATCTAAATTATTTGGCTTCATTTTCAAAGCCCTCCATTATATGGCCTCAAGTCATTTATTCAACCTTACTTCCCACTATTCCACAGCATACACTCTGAACTAATCAAGCCAGTCTTCCCACTTCTCTCTGCATAAGACTCTATTTCTCATTCCCATGCCTTGAGTTATCCAGCAGTGGTAAATTCAAATACCTGAGTCAGGCAGGTAAAAGAAATGGATTCTCCAGTGGAGCATATGGCAGAACTATGGAGTGTTGTCCCCACCTAAAGGCATTCAAATATTTTATTATTTTTTTAATTATTTTATTTTTTTAATGTTTATTTATTTTTGAGAGAGACTGAGAAAGAGAGGGAGGGGCAGAGAGAGAGGAAGACAGAAGATGTGTGGGCTCTGTGCAGACAGTAGAGAGCCCAATGAGGGGCTCGAACTCACGAACTGGGAGATCATGACCTCAGCCAAAGCTGGATGCTTAACCTACCGAGCCACCCAGGCGCCCCAAGGCATTCAAATATTTTGATTCAAATATTTATGCAGTTCTTCACTTTGAGCATCACAATAACTTATTAAATAGTTATTAATACTCTTTCTAACTTGCAAGTGAAGAAACTTTCCCAAGGTTAGGCAGCTGGCAAAATCCTGGGCATCACCTCTGAAGCCAAAGCAAGAGCTCTAAAGTAAACGCTTCCCAGTAGTACAAACACCATAGAAGATACAGCACTCTAAATCTGAAGAGGAAATTCATTTTTCATGATATACATGCAACTTTATTATTAGTAGTAGTAGGATGGAGGGGCGCCTGGGTGGCTCAGTCAGTTGGGCGTCCAACTTCGGCTCAGGTCATGATCTCACGGTTTGTGAGTTCAAGCCCCACATCGGGCTCTGTGCTGACAGCTCAGAGCCTGGAGCCTGCTTCGGATTCTGTGTCTCCTTCTCTCTCTGCCCCTCCCCAACTTGTGCTCTGTGTCTCTGTCTCTCAAAAAATAGATAAATGTAAAAAACAATTTTTTTTTAAATAGTGGGATGTAAAACCCAAAGAGCAGCTTATCTAACCATATACTCCAACTATCTCAAATTCTATTCATGTTCCTGCCAAAGTCTCTCCTAGTTATTCCAGGCCCTACTGAGTTCCCTCTTCTCTCAATTCCTGTAGAGCTTACAGACTAGACAACACAGTCGAGTGCTAAATTATATACAGTCATGCAAAACT